>NC_085069.1:2854377-3470210 GCF_963662255.1 Cinclus cinclus | reverse complement strand
CAAACGTAAGTCGTACCAGGTGCTTGAACAGGTTTCCTTCCCTCCTTCTATGAGAGAACTGAAACCTTCTTTCTTAGGCATAGGAGAACATTTGGAGCCCGGCAGGGAGGAAGATGCCCATGACTTCTTGTGCTGTACTGTCAATGCCATGCAGACAGCTTGTCTGAGTGAAAGCAGCGAGTAAGCACAAGCAAATCACCCTCACAAAGTTCTGAGCCCTTTGCACTGCTTGGTGTGCTCCCATCAAGGGAAACCTAAACCCTGGGCTTTCAGGCCAAGCAAAACTCTTGCCGGAGATAATGCTCTGTCTTCCCACTTGTTTCCAGCTTGGACCTCTCATCTCAATCCACTACCATTGTCTCTCAAATCTTTGGAGGCTTTCTGAGATCCAGAGGTATGTTTCCTCAACTCTTACTCTCTTTGACATTGCCTGTGTCCTTCTGTCTGCCTGTGCCTGACAGTTGGTCTGCTGGGACAGGTACAATGTGTAAATGGGCAGTGTCAGTCAGCTTCCCATTGCTGAGCATTTGGATTTTTCCTTCCAGTCACCTGCGTCAGCTGCAAAGCCGTTTCTGACTCCTACGAGGCCTTCCTGGATATCCCTTTGGATATCAGAGTAAGAAGCTTTTGCAGTTGTGCTTCAAGACATGCCAAGGCCCTTGCAGCTTTCCAGAGTCAGCACATTTGTCTTCAAAATGTGTGCTGTGAGCACAAGAGATCTTGGTGGTGGGTGGGAAGGGGAATGGATGGTGTCCTCCTGCAGAGGCCATGGCACTGGTCTCTCTGTAGGTGCTGTCTTTAAGCTGGTCGAGCAGCATTATCCTCTCTGCACCCTCAATATATCCTCATCCCCCTTTGCTTTGCCCTCCCCTAACACTTGTCTGGCTCCCAGGCCGATGGGTTGGGTTGTTTGCACCACTGATGCCCCTGCATAGTGTCATGAGTTGATGTGAGTGGTGTGGTGGTACGGGGAGGGAGCTCTTGATGGCTCCGGGAGCCTCTGGGACACAGGGAGATGTTCAGCATCCCACTCTCTTTCTGTCTCCTTCTGGACAGCTTCATGGTGGGTCTCTCCAGCATCAGCTGCAGGGGTTTGCTTGTCAGCTCGTGGGAGTTGTTTGGGTGAGGCAATTTCCTGCAGCTCAGTGTGCTCATTTGTCACTCTTGCAGACAGCCTCGACCCTCACTGCAGCTCTGGAGGACTTTGTGAGACCCGAGCACCTGGATGGTGAAAACTGCTACAAATGTAACACGTAAGATGATTACTAAGCACATATTACCAGCAGATCCCGTGTGAGGGAGTTGCATGTCATTGAGCAGAAGTCATCTTCTCATGGAGCTTTGCTGCACACAGAGGAGATGCAGCTTCTTTAAAATAGAGCAGGGAATAGCCTTAGAATAGCAAAAGCTGTGTGAGACAGGACAGGTTGCCTGGCCACCCTGGGGGAGGATTGGGTGCATTTCAGCACTGGGTTCTGTGCTTGGTTTCTAGGTGTAAGAAGAATGTTGCTGCCTTCAAGAAGTTCACAGTCCATTGCGCACCCAAGGTTCTCACGGTGTGTCTAAAAAGGTTTGACTGTTTCACCGGTAGGAAGATCAGCAAGGTTTGTACACAGCCGGTGTGCAGCTTTCTCTTCCTGGAGCAGATTTCCCTGAACTTGTGCCAAGGCACTGGTCTTGGGTTCATCATGTTCCCTTCTGGGGAGAGAATTCCCTTGGGAAGACAGGCAAGCGCTCTTCTCCAGCAGAGCTGCTTTGGCCAAGAACAGTTTCCTGCCACTCAAAGCATTACACCTTTGTGATGGTGTGCTTTATGGAAAACCAGCTGCTTGTGAGCCCCAAAGATGTATTTACACACCTCTGGCCCCTGGATGTGGCAGGCTATTCTGTGTCATAGGTCAGGGTCACTTCTGAGCCCTGCTGGTGTCTGTGCAGGTTGTGAAGTACCCCGAGTACCTGGATCTTCGCCCGTACATGTCCCAGGCAGAGGGAGAACCCCTCCGTTACTCCTTGTATGCTGTCCTGGTGCACAGTGGGGTCAGCTGTCATACAGGACACTATTTCTGCTACACAAAGGTAGTCAGCAATGTCCTTCCTTCCTTTTTTCTTTCCTTGCCAATGGGGAAAATGTGTGTGGGGAAGACAACTTTGCTGTCGTTGTTACTGACAGCCAAGGTTTTGGGGCAGGAGATGTCTTGAGGGGCTGGACTGGATTTGTTTTGACATACTCTTTGTTAGGTAGTTTTCTGCCTGTGTTTTTGGTGAGAAACCATGCAGAGATCTTTGTCCTTTTTTTTTCCACAGGCCAGCAATGGGCTGTGGTACCTGATGGATGATGAGTCTGTGGAGCTTCGTTGCCTTGACACAGCTCTCAGGCAGCAAGCCTACCTGCTGTTTTATGCCAGGTAATAAGCAACATTCAGATGCGTTCAGAAGATGTTTCCTTTTCCCTGTCTATTGGTTTGCTTCTCATAGTGCAGAGAATGCAGAGATTTCTCACCAAAGGCAATTACGACCAGCTTCATTCAGTGCTGTGGAACCTGTGCTGCCCCAAGTCTGTCCTTCAGGCTGCTGCCCTGATGTAGCCTGCTACTTGCCTGCTCTGTGATGCTAGACTTTTGTAGAAAAGAGTGAGGGAACTTAAAGGGACCTGCCAGGAAAGATGGGGAGGGAGCCTTTATCAGGAAGGGCTGGACAGGATGAAGGGTATCAGTTTTCAGCTGACCCATTATGGCAGGTTTCCATGAGATATTAGGAAGAAATGCTTGAGTGGAAGGGTGGTGAGAGCATGGAACAGGCTGCCCAAAGAAGCTGTGGGTGCCCCATCCTTGGAGGTTTTCAAGGCCAGGGTGGACAGGGCTTGGAGGGGCCTTGTCTATTGTGAGGTATTCCTGTCCATGACAGCGGGGTGGCACAAAATGAGCATTAAGATCCCTTCCAACCCAAGCAAGCGTGTGAATTTTCACATGAGGGTCTAGAAGGTATAAAGATGAGTTTTGTCTGAGATAGGAGTAGACTTGGTGAGAAGACTCTAGCTAAAATTTCCATTAGTGGCCTTGGTTAAATCTTCTCTCTGTCATCGAAACCTCTCCAAGGAAATGAGCGAATCCCAGAGAGGGCTGCAAAAACAGCCCCAAACTGAGACCATTCTTTTCTTTTCTCCAGGTGTTCGGATCTGAAAATTGGAGAAAGGGCTTCTTCCTCACTGGCACCACCGTATGCCCCTTCCTTCCTTCCTCAGTGGGCAGCCAGCAGCGAGCAGGTGGCTCCTGTTGGCCCACAGGGCTTGCCTGGCAGCACGAAGGTAACTCTGGGGAGGAGGGTCAGTGCACTAGAGGAGCAGTGGATCTCCTTCTAGCATCTCAGCATTTCTCCTTTTCCCCCTCTCACCCTGCAGCACTCTTCACAGCCACAGTGCTGCCTCTTCTCCAAGCACCCCGGCTGCCTCCATCCCATTTGTGCCCCTTTGGCCCTTTGGCCTTGGCAGCCCTCCAGAAGAGCCTTTGGGAGGCTCAGAAATGTCCCCCCCCAGAACTCCTGGGAGATCCCCACTGACTCTGGTCCTTTCAGGAGAGAAGGGCAGGAACTCTCCACAGCTCTCTTTGCAGGACATGGCCGTGGGCATGGAAGGCGCTGGCAGGAAGCAGGACCGGAGCAGATCCCCGCTGTCGGGCAGGGATGGCCACAGCTGCTCTGGGGTCAGCACGGACTGGGACCACACAGCAGGGAGGAGAACGGGCCCTCCGAGTTGTAGCGCCACTGCCAGGGATGGTGAAGCTTCAGGACCTTCCAACAGGAGCTTGCAGTGTGCTCCTGGCCCCGGGGTTGCTCAGGAGCAGGTCCTGCTGAGGCGGAGGGACATGAGCAGATCCGTGCAGGGCAGCTACAACCTCTGCAACCCCTCTGTGCAGCACACAGACTACAAGCCCTCAGCGAGGAAGAGGAGGAGGCTGACAACACATTCCCCATGTTTTGATGAAAGCCCTGTGGATAGAGCAGCTCCAGGGCCCCCCAGCTCCCGCTTGAAGCAGGCTCCCAAGCTCAGGGCTGCTCGGAGGCAAACCCGAGCGAGGTGCAGAGAGCAGAGGAGATCCCCACGGCGGGGCTCTGACCTGCACGGCCGCTTTGTGCAGTGCACAGACGACCAGCACCCCTCTGTGAGCAAGAGGAAGAGGAGGAGAACAAGTTCTTCCCGTTGTGACAGAGCCCCAGGGGATAACGCAGCTTCAGGGCCCTCCAACACCAGCTTCAAGCAGGCTCCTGTGCTCAGGGCTGCTCAGGAGCAATCCCGAGCGAGGCTGAGGGAGCGGAGGAGATCCCCAGAGCTGGGCTATGATCTCCACAGCCGGTTTGTGCAGCACGCAGCCCAGCGCCCTTCGGTGAGGAAGAGGAGGGTGCCCATGGCCTAGAGGGGCACGTCTGAGAAGAGCTTGGGGCACTCTGGGAGTGCTGCAGTCAGATTTTGGCCCTGGCTGAAGCAGAAGGGAAGATTAGCACTGAGTTTGTTAGCACAGGTGTCCTTGTTTTCTTCTCAAAGATGAAGAAACAGTTGGTTTATATGGGCGATGATGCTTGTGACTAGAGTAATAGGCTTTAATTAGAATTCTTCATTCCACAGTGTAGATAGTTTTTGCTGCTAATATAGGTCAGTAGTTGAAAGCAATATTGAAGCAATTTTTTAATTAAAGCTAGAAAAATAAATGTTAAGTACAGACTGATATTACCCTTGCCAATGTCTCTTTTTCTCAGTCTCAAGGTGAAATCTTGCTGGGTGTCCCCACTCAAAGGAGGAATCTCCAGCCACATTCTGAGAAGGGGAGGGGGGGTTAGACGTCTGTCCTGTTGAAGAGTGGGGCTTTTCCAGAGTGAAGTGATGGACTGTGAGTGTCACAGTGCTCAGGGAGCTGTGCCAGCTGGGGCAGGATGCTCTGCCTGAGCAGGGATACAGCAGCTCCAGCTGTGTCCTGTCTACACCTTAGCAGGAATGGCTTGAGCAAGGAGGGCCTCCTGTTTGTAGTGTTAAAGAATGCTGAGACCAGCTTGACCAAACTATCATGTCACCACTGTCACTGAAAACATCAGGATAAATTAAGCTCTCTAATGCTACTTTTAGTGTCAGGAAGCACACATTCCTTTCTTAGAGTGCCCTTCTGGGCAACTCCTCCCACTTTATATTCCAGGCATGATGCTGTGTGGTGTGGATGTCCCTCTGGGCAGTTCAGGTCACCTGTCCCAGCTGTGCTCTCTGCCAGTTTCTTTTGTGAGCCTCCTCACAGGCAGAGCAGAAGATGAGAAAACAAAATGTCCCTGACTCAGGACAAACGTGACTTAGCAAAACCTCAAACTTCAGCGTATTATCAACACCATTCTCATTGCAAATCCAGAACACAGCACTGTAAGAGCTACCGAAATAAAGAAATTAACTCTACCCTGTCTGAAATGAGAACAGTGGCATTCCAGCACAATTGCTGAATTACCTTTGTTAGTTCCCTCTTTATCTCTGGGTTCTGCACAGTGTCCATGTGGTTCAGAAATTCTACATTCCTTGCATCCAGCTTCAGCCATAAAATGCCTCTTCCAGGTCTGAGACCATTGATGCATATCAAGGTTAATTACAGTTGTTTTAGCAAAACGTAAAGCTTCAGGGCTTTTCCCAAGCTGTGTTCCCACTAGAGCAGCTTATGGCAAACCTTGCTAAATGTTGGCTACAGTGGCATATGACAGAGTGGAAAATTACACGGCTCATGATTAATTAAAAGAAGTAATTAGAAAACTGAATTAAAAGAATGAATTAGAAAAGGTATTTGTAAAGTTCTATCATTTCCAACACCATGAGGACATGCCAACAGAGAATCCCTGATCTGAGGGCAGGAGCAGCAAGGATGTCCAGGCCTTCACATGGAAGTGAGAGTCAGACGGGTCACATGGGAGAAACCAAAGTGGTGCTAGTACCTTCTTCAGCAGCAAAGCCTATTTTGTTGAATAGACCTGCCAAAACCTAATGTAAAAATGTATCAGAGGCAGCCAGTCAGGTTATGCTATAGAAGGGCAGTCCCACTTTTGCATGACAAGGATTTCTAGCATACCTCCCTAAGGTGTGTGAATATCCCTCCCTTGAGCAGGGAAAGCCCTGAAGGTCACTTCTCATGGCTGAGCAAAATAGGTTTGCTCATGGTTGTTGGATGAGTGACATCAATCTCTACGTAATTGTTTTGCCTGATTTCATAGAATTGCTTCTCTGTTGCTTCCAAGATAGTGCACTATACTGTAACACTAGTAGTTAGTTAGGGTGTGTTACTATGCTAGTTCCACTATGTTAGTTATGTTAGTAAGGCTGCCGATGCTATGTGACAAATACTTGTGATCAAGTTATTTTGCTTAATGATTGCAATCAATTTAAATGAATTCTTAATTTTATTTATATCAATAGATTTGGTTTGCCGTCTTTAATCCCACGGGGCAACGTTGTATACAGGCTCAATTACACCTCTGTAACCCTTTGCATAGAAACTGTTGAAGAATCTGGGGCTGGGCTAGGATCCAGCTGCATGCAGACTTCTCTCTGAGGAGTTTAGAAAACAAAAGTGTCCTTCCTGTACCTGCTGACTTGACAGGAGGGCTTCTGTAGCAAACTTTGTCTGGAGTGGGTCTGTTCTCCACTCACTGATAACTTTTGCAAGGAGCAGGGAGTTGGACTGGATGAGCATTATGGGTCCCTTCCCACGTGAGATATTCGATGATCTGATGATTCTATTACATGGTGGAAGGGGAAAGGGATTTTCTTTTTGCCACCATGGAAGTTGGGAGAAGTATTAGTAAAAACACTGGTAAAGGGAGGGCTGCAGGGAGCAGTATCACCTTCCATCACTACATTGGACTAGGATTTCATAAAATTAAATGAAGACCAACAGCCATGCCTGGCCTTGCTAATTGAGCCTTCTCCCAAGCACAATGGGAATATCTGCTGGTAGTGGATAACATTGAGTGAGTTGGTCTGTGCTGTGAAAGATGGTCTGACTGCTTGGTGGGCACATCTGTCAAATAAATCTTAGCCAAAGAAATAATTGGAATGCTAAATCCTTGTTTGCTGCAGCAGATGTGGCAAAGAAAGTGGGTGATTTTTGGTTGGTTGGTTGGATGGGGATTATTGTTGTTGTTGGTGTTCTTTTAATCTTTCTGATTAATGACAAACTTAAGGAAGAAGGAGTAGGGGAACCTAGATGTTAATTTGTGGGCAAGAATGATCTTTTTGGTGCAACTTTATCCCAAAGTATATGTGAGGACTGCATCAATACACACTCCTTTGTCTTGGGTTCCTCTACGGCAGAGTCACTGATGGTGTGACCCAGAAATGAAATATGAGTACAGACACCCAAATGGTTTAAAGTGGGCATGTTTCAGCAGACTGTAGTACACAGTAGCAGAAGCAGGGGAAGTATCTGGCAGCAGAGGATCATAAAGCCAAGGAGGATTAGCAGTGCCTTAGCAAAAGCTATAGCCTGCATACTTCTTCATGATACCCTAAAAAGGGTCCTTCAAATCTGCGAGCGATGAGGTATGCCAGGAAATAGATCAAGGTAAACTAATTTTTAGTTGTAATGATCTGGACATCAACAGGGAAATAAAAATCAAGATTGGCAATGAGTGAATCTTTTGTCCCTTATCCCCAAGTGAATGTGGGCTGCATCTTTGTTTCACCTTCAAATTTTGCTGAGAAAGCATAAGTATGGTAAGCCTGTGTGGCAACTCTGTCATTAATCTGGCTGCATTATGAAGTAATAGTAATTACTGCAAAGTAAAACCAGATCTTGATAGTTCTGTAGGATATCTGGGTTTATATAGAAATCATTTGCAAGTTCTGTAAAAGTAGAGGTGACTATGAATCAGCTCATACACGTGCATCATATTTATCCAACCTCTTAACAACTATTCCTTATTGCTCCAATCAGCACTAGCCAGTCTCAGTGGACTTTATATAGATGTAGTATAAAGAGCTGTGGACAAACCTCTCTTCTGCTTCACTGCAGAGTGCTCAGAGTTGAAAGCTTTCCTGGAGACCTCAACATTTAGGGGTTTTTTCCTATCCTCTCTCTTCTTCTACCACACTCCACAACAGGAGAAACTACCTTTGTTATATTCAAATGGTGCAACTGATGATTTTTGAGACTTGAACTGATTAGTCCATGAAAAGATCTCTGCCACAACAAGTTTTCTTTTTCTACAGAGTAAAAGCGGTAGCTGAGCGTTTGAAGAGAGTGGTGAATATACAGCCTTTGAAGGCAATGCTATGAAAGAAGAATCAGTCAAAAAGAGACAGAAACAAAACGCATAAGACTGCCTCATTTTCTTTAGAAGCTTTTATAATCTTTTCAGAAGATCTTCTCAAAATCTGAGTAGTATCTAAATTCCAGTCCTCTTTCTGTCTGTTCAAGCAGGCAGTTGTATTCTGACTGCAGATTTGCCCGGCTGTTTGCAGCTTCATCGGCTGCTGGACACTAAAACGAGGAGAGCTCTGCAAGGCACCAGACAAGGATGATCCTTGGGAACCTCAGTGGATTGAGTGAATTCAGACTCCTGGGTTTTTCTGGAACCTCTCCTTTACACCCTTTGCTCTTTCTAGTTTTATTATCTCTTCATTTTCTCACCTGGATGGCGAACACAGTGATAGCTTTGATAACAAACAGTGATAATCGCCTTCACACCCCGATGTATTTCTTCCTCACTCAGCTGTCCTGTTGGGATATCTGCTATTTGTCTGTCATTATCCCAAGTATTCTCGAGAACCTGATGGTGGGAACAGTGAGTATTTCCAAGACAAGATGTGCAATGCAGATGTTTTCCTTCCTTTTCTTTGGAGTTGCTGAGTGTTTTCTCTTGGCTGCCATGTCCCTTGATGGTTATTTTGCAGTTTGCTCCCCCTTGCATTACACAATGATCATGAGCAGCAGGGTCTGCAGAAGCCTGGTTGTTGGAGCTTACATCTGTGGAACTGCTGAGGGCTTAGTTCACACCCTCATCACCTTCAGCTCACCCTTGTGTGGTTGTGCCATTGACCACTTCTTCTGTGAGATTCAGCCTCTCCTGGACGTGCTCTGTGGCAACACTCTCCCAAGTGAAATCCAGGTCATTGTGGTGGCTGTCTTTGCTATTCTGAGTCCTTTCTCACTGGTCATTTATTCCTATATTGGTATCGTTTCTGCAATTCTTCACATGGCATCAGCTGAGAGCCAGGAGAAGGCGTTTTCCACTTGCTCCTCACAGCTCCTGGTTGTGACTGTTTTTTATGGCACTGCAGGCTCCATGTACCTGCGGCCAAAATACAGCCACTGTGCATCTGTGGATAAATTCCTCTCCCTTTCTTATTCTCTGGTGACTCCTTTATTGAATCCCATCATTTACAGTTTGAGGAATAAGGAGGTGAAAGGAGCCCTGAAGGAAAAAATGGAGCAAACCTAAGTTAGTGTGGAAATGAAATAGAAGATTTGGGTTGTTCCAGGTGTTTGTGGTGGAATTTTTCACTCTAAATTCTTGTTCAGGAAAATCAATTTCCAGATCTACTTCAGCTATTGGGGAGGAAGGAGGGAGAAGAGTGGAGATTTTTAGCTCTAAGAGGGAGTGTTAGAAGCTATGTTAACATTTTGGAAGGGAATTTCTTCCACATACTTAAGAAATTCTTCAATAAACTTATTTTTTTCCTTTTCTTTTCCTTGCTATTTTTCAAAAGCTTGAAAATTGTGCTTTACATACTTCTGAATTTTTGAACCAAAGAGTAATATTCAAGAGCCTGACTTTACTGAAAGAACTGAAAAGAATTAGTTTTCACCTGTTTGCATTTATTTCCTGAAAGTGTTTAGTAAATCTGTTGGGGGAAAGGAGAGGACAGAGTTCAGGTAACAATGTGGAGCCCAGGATATTATTGAGCACTGATTTTATTTCTGAGATTGTTACTGGGGAAAAAAAAAAAAAAAAAGAGGTGCGCAAAATTGCATTCCTGCCCCACTGCCTCAAAGATATTTCTTCAATTTTAGAGTCATTGTTTTAAACATGTTAGACCAAGTGTAGGCCTTTGAAGTACTTAACCACTGTAATCTTCTGCAACTATTAATACAACTCTTTATATTAAATGCTCAAAGTGTAAATGATATTGGAAAGATAAGGACATGCATTACTCCTTAAATTAATCCTTCATTCCTGGAAATAACTGTAAATATAAATATCATAAAAGTACATGTCCTGGTTTGAAAGACAGCTGTTTGCTAAGGAAAGCAGAAGATTCCCTTTGGACTGAAAAATGTGATCCTTCCTTCCTTCCTTCCTTCCTTCCTTACTTCCTTCCTTCCTTCCTTCCTTCCATCCTTCCTTTCTTCCTTCCGATTATTAGGATTTTGAAATTAAGGGAGCTCTCAGGCAAAGATATGGGGGTAGGAATAACAGTTCTTTACTAGTGTAACTAGCAAGACAAATAAGAACAACAGTAGCTATGGAATTAGCCACAAACAGAACAGTAACTCAGTCCCAGTGTTTTTTGGCTGCAGGCACCTTTTCCCTGAGCTGCAGTTCCCGGTGCTGGGGGCGGGCAGGTCCCGCAGAGCTGCAGGAGGGCTGGGGGTGATGGCAGAGCTGTCCCAGGGAGAGACAGAGAGAGATGGAGAGAGCTCTCCGCTCACGGTGTGGGTCCTGGGGCTCAGCAGAGTGCTGGAAGGTGGCAGGTTCCAGCGAGAAGGCAGCAGGGCAGGGTCCCACAGCAGTGAGGATGGCTCCCGGCGATGGCATGGCAGGAATGCAACACAGGCGGCGATCGTCCTTCTCGTCCCAACTCCAAGGGGGAAATGGGACCCAGGCCCAGCCTTCCGCTTCCTCTTCTGCATGTTTCAATCTCGCGGGGTGTCCTTCTTCTCTCTCTCCTCCCCCTTGTCACCAGGGCCCAATCAACAGGTATCTTAGCATGACAATGGGGAAAATTCCACAGAGGGAAAAGGGAAAGAAACAACCCCCAACAGTACAGGGTTCTTAATTGGATGTCATATGAATTTTTATCTTGAGAGTTTGTAAATCCACAAAAAAATTATAAGGCATAATATTCTTTGCAGAAGCTTGACATCTTTGATTTTAATCACATCTTATTTTGGACCAAAAAATTTATTATAACAGAAAATGCTGTCTCATACTTTTAATTTTTTAAATTTCAAATTCATTACAAAAAGAATGCATTGTTTTTTGTCATATTGCTTTATTGGCATTAAAGTTTCTCACCAGTCATATATGCTAGACTCCTTACAGCAACATTCCTAGAGAATTGCACAACTGTGTGTATTATGAAAGAAGTGATGAAGAGGGGAAACCCAAGTAAAAAAAGCAGTGGGGATAAGAAAAGTGTAATTCGTTAAAAAAAAAAAAAAAAACAACAAAAAAACGAAAAACCACCCAACCAAACAAAAAAACAAAGGTAAAATATGGTTCACGTAAATGAAAGTAAGCATTAAAAACCTGGGAAGTTTCAGTCTGGTAAACCACCACGTCCAATTCTTTCTTGATTGATTATGCAAAATTTGTGAGTTCTCAAGTTTGTGGACAACACTAAATCAGAGGGAGTAGACAATGTGCCAAAGGGCCCCCATGTTTTAATGAATCCAGAGGAAGGCTGGATGAGTTCCTTGAACAGAGAGCCCAGCTCTAGGTGTCCAAACCAGGTGGGATTCAGCTGCCTCTTCATGGCTTGATTTTGGGGGAGCTGCATCCATGGATTCACACTTGCCCATCTTAAGTGTCTGGAATCTGAGCCTGAAGGATGGTTTCTATCAAAATGGAAATTAGCACTTCTAGGGCACGGATCTTGTGCTTCAGAAGGACTCTTTGCAGATGAGTGCTGTCCTCATGGCCTGGAATAGCAGGCATGCAGAAGAACTTACAGGACTGAGTCCCCTCCAGGGGAAGCTGCGTGTTCCTGGTCTCTGCTGGGGAAGAAAGGGTGGTGGTACCTTGGACAGGATGAGAAAGCAGAGAGTCAATGATAAAAACAAAAATCAACCTCTCCTTCACTTCCTTTCTGACTGAAACTGTAAAACAAAGCTCAGAGAACTCACATTTGTGGGATCAGTATGGTGACGAGGATTTGCAAATCTCAGCTGTTTCAAGAGAGGTGTTTAGCCCTCAAGTTACCTGAAGATCTATGAACCCTGAGGCTCTGTGAATGATTTCATTTGCCCAAGACTACTTGCACCGAACAAAATGAGTCTGCTTTACAGCAGAGCTTGGTCTCAGCTGATGCTAGAAATCTGACTGTGCAGTTGCCTCTTGAAGCAAGGTGCTCACTTTGAGAGAAAGTGTACAGGTGAAAAACTTGTCTTAATTCCTCCAGTTGGAACAGATCTTCAGTATTGTTCCAGAAAACTCTGAATTAACCCCACCTGATCTGATTTCAGCCTCCAGAGCACTGAACGGGAAAGCCTTACTGTGACAGACAGGAGAGCCAGGGGAGAATCAAACCAACCATGGTGCAGAATAAACACAACTAAATCCAGTGCAGAGTTCCAGCTCTGTGCCAGGATCCTTGTGCTGGTCTGGAGCACAGAGGTGTGGGACGGAAACATGAAAACACACGCTTGGGCTCACAGGAATATCCAGAGACAATTAATCATCCTTTCAGAATTTCACGGAAGAGGTTAAATGTGTCCACACCTTGCTTATTTTCATCTTTTGAATGGAAAAGGGCATTTTGAATTTAGCTTTCTGTAAATGCTTACATTGTATCTGCTTAAGTATAGCTGGAAGAAACCTGACTCCGTCTGGCAATAGAAGTATATGCTACTTGGGAATAATTGTCATAGGTTAAACACCCAGCAGATTGCACCAGTGATTCCTGCTGTCACTAGAATAGCCAGCCCGTGGAATTTTGTGACTCTCATGCCCTTGGTGCTCCAGAAAACATTGTAAACTCTAGATTGGCAGTAAATTGGCAGTAAAAACCAAATAAAATAAAACACAAATACAAAAAGGCAGAAAAGACTGTAGTTCTTAAATCTGAGTAAGTCTTTTGTTTTGCACTGCAGGTCTAGACATAATACGGTGAAAAATTAGTTTTTCTAGATAGAAAGTTTTACATCTAGGTATTTCTAATACGTACTACATCTTTACAAGGGATATGCTAGACACTGAGCTCTCATTTTAAAATAGTACAGTAAACCATGCTAAATTCTCCAAACCAATAATTGCCATTTCAGATTTTGTCTGAATCAGGTTTTATTCTTTCCCCAGCCAGTGCCCTCTCTGCTCTTTGTCTTTCTTTCCATCTTCCTCTGTCCTTTCTCTCTGTCTGTCTAACTAGCTCTTTTTTGACATCACTTCCTTGGATTCCTTGGGCTTTCTCCTCTGTCTCCCACTGCTGCAGCTCTCCTTTCTCAGCGGAAGGTCCCAATGCTTTTGTCTGCCTCAGGCTCTGCAGCCACCCAGCCCGGGGCTGTTCACACCCTGCTTTGTGCCAGCCTTCTCAAGCCCCTCGGTACGGTTCTGTTTGCCAGCACTGCCGTGCCCTGCTCCTCAGCACCTCCCAGCCGGGCCCCTGTGTCCGCCTGAGCCCGGCACTCAGCTGCGCTTCTCCAGCCCTCGGCAGCTCCCGCCTCCCTGCTCCCCCTCTCTGCTGTGCTCACACCCGGCAGAGCAGCACAGATCCGCCCCGTGCCCCAGCCCTGGCTCGGGGCCCGCCAGGAGCCTCCACCCTGCTCCTCACCTGCACCAGGTGTGCTGTCACCTGAGCAATGGCCAAACAACCGGGAGCCTGCAGCAGCCACTCATTCCCTGACACTGCAGCTGATGCCTCCATGGGCTTCCTAAAAGCACAGGCCACACAAAGCCAAGGGAATCAAAAGCAGATATATCTACTGAATAAATAAATTCCATACATCAGTATCAATATCAATATCAATATCAATATCAATATCAATATCAATATCAATATTTATTGAAGGGCCTTCAGGAACATTTCAGGCAGACAAAGCCTCCCAGGGGCTACACTCCAAAATGGACCGTGGGTCACGGGTTCTCATCCTTTTCTAAGTTTGGTCCATTTGCCTATTGGAGGTTTATTTCCAATGACAGCTTCGGGTAATGAAGTCATTTACCTTCAGTTTGTTCACCCCCAACTCACTTTTGTTTCCATTTCCTGGGGCCTGGGGCAGTGAGGGGTCCTTGATTGCCAGGCCTGGGCAGGAATTGCTGTGTCTGAGCAGAATGGGGAAGCAGCAGCTCACACTGTGCATGGAGTTTGGAGTCACACGCATAAGAATGGCAGGATTGCAAATCTGTGAGAAATACAAAAGCTACAATCCTGAGGCATCAGGGGTGAATAGCAACCAGCTGCCTCTTTGGAGCCCGAGGAACAGCAACTGCCTGCCGCAAGGCCCAAAAGCTTGTTGGTCAAATGCAGCAGGAACAAAAGTGCCTCCAGCCATCCTGAGTGGGAATGTGGCTAAAGCTGTGTCGGATCCAAGGCAGCCTGGAGGAAGGAGTGAATGTGAAGCTGCTGAAGAGCTGCCCAGGAGAGGCTGGGGCCCTGGCAGCCAAGGCTCACCCAGTGCAGCCTCTGGGGGTCCCTTTGGTGGGGCCAGCCCAGGGTCAGCCTGTGGGTGCACCTTGGGGGCACACCAAACTCACTGGAAAGGACCCTCTGAGAGCTTGGGTGCCTTGCACAGGAGTCTCACAGGCACAGGCCAGTGGAAGAACAGAGTGGAGTGGAACAGAAATGCCCGGCAGCCTGAGGGCCAGACACAAGTGTGACCTGGCTTGTGACAGCTCTGGGCAGGGCTCTGCTCACTGGGCTCTGTGCTCTGGGGAAGGAGTTCACTGATCCTTCACTCAGGGCCGGCCCTGCCAGCCAGTGAACCCCTGTGCATCAGAGGACAGGGGGAGTCCCAGTGACTGCCACCTGGGAGAGGAGCCATGTGGTTCCAGGGCCCAGGAGCCATGTGCTTCTGTGACCTCAAGGGGATCCATCCCTGTGTGCCCCCATGTCACTGAGGGGCAGCGATGTGGCACCTCTGGAGTGATTGTGACTCACCTGCCCAGGGCTCAGTATCCTGAGAGCAGGCTAACGTGTCAGCAGGTCTTCAGGATAGCTCAGCTTATTCCCGTGCTACGCACCTCTCTGCCTTTCAAGCAGATTTATTGTTTACTGTCCCCTTCAGCTTTTGTCCTCTCACAGGTAATTATGATTTGACTCTTGGGATAGATCATAGAGGAAGGAGAGAAAAGTCTAGGCTGCTTATACCTTCCTAGCTGAAGGCTGAGCTGTTGCCCCTTCGTAGGCTGTCCACATACAGGCTAGGCTAGAGTTCTTCTTTGCTGATTCTCTTTTCTTTACTATAGCCTAGGATAGGTAAGTAAGGGGTGAGTGCAGTCTGAGGGGCTGGGCTCAGCCCAGAGTGGCAAAAAGCCCACCTTGGATACTGCAGGAAGGAGTGGGACAGAAGGAGAGCAGCAAAGGCTGTAGTTAAGTTAGTGGCTGAAAGCTGGTCACTCCTGCAGAGGAGGGAAAAGCCAGAGAGCTCTGCTGTTGATGCTGTGACAGCAGCAGGGCCTCCTCAGAGAAGGTAACATGCACTGGAGCACTTCAGAAGGACCTTTGAAGCTCCTGGGGCTCTGTCACTGATCACAAAGGGGTGAGCCTGCACTTCAGCAGCTGGCTCAAGCACCACTGAAACTCTTGATGGCAAATGCTGTTCTTTCCATAGGTTGTATTTCTTTGGAGTTTTTATTCCTTTGGTGAGATGTAGTCATTTCTTTGCAATCAGGTGAGGGGATTGATGCTGATCCCTTCCTGGAGCACGTCCTTGGTCATCCAGAGCTTTGCCCGCTGCTCCTGAGAGGGACGATGGCCACAACAGGGAACAATTCCTGTGAGTACCAGCTTCACTGGCAGCTTTGGACTTTGTGACTCCCCACAGACAGCTGACATGACTGGTGCTCAGATCCCAGAATGATGTGCTCACAAGCTAGAGTGAAGTCTGGGATGTTTGCTGAGAATAGCCAGACTGCCCCAGGTTGTTTAGTCCCAGGAAAACACCTTTTGTCACGATGAAGAAGACTTTGAAACATCATTGCTCATAGGGAGGTCTGACAGGTCCTTGAGTTGCCTTTTGTGCTCAGTACTTGCTTGTTTTCAAGAAGTTCCAGTCAGTTAGAATCAGGGAAAGCTTGACCTGATAATCCAGTCTAGAGCTCTGGTGAGAAGGCAAGGTACCCTGAGGCCCAGAAATCAGAGCTGGGGCTTGTTGGACTCTTGGCAAAGTAAGCAGGGGAACAGACTTTTCCAAATCAGGAAATTCCAATGGCAGTGCTAGGCTTCCCCTGATAGTGAGTTGAAGGTTTGAGCTGGTTGTCCTGACATCTTGTGTAGAAAACGCAAAGTTTAAATATGCTTTCTTTCCTCGCCTCATCTCTTTCCAAATGGAATTTCTCTGCAGTCATCGCCGAGGGAATAGCTCCTCCAAAAAGGATCCTCTTCCCACCAGAGAAGATTTGCATGGTCTGGCAGCAGAGACAGAGTGCTGGAGCAGGCCTCTTCAATGTGGGCAACACGTGCTTCCTCAACGCTGTCCTGCAGTGCCTGACCTACACCCCCCCACTGGCCAACTACCTGCTGTCCCAAGAGCACAGCCAGGCCTGTGAGTGCTTTTAGGAGCATCTCCTGAAAATCTCTTCATCAAGTCCCAGATTCCCAGAATGTAAAATTTGATTTCAGACAACAGCAGCCCTTTGTCAGCCCCATGAGTCTGTACTCTTTGAACACTGGAGCCTAGAACCCACTTGTCCTAGCCTGCTGCCTTACCCTTAATGAAAACACCTCTTTCTCCCTGGCAGTCTTTATTCCTGCAAGTTAAACCCTCTGTGCTTATTGCACAGAAAGCTCTTGGTTTGCCATCCCTCTCTGAAGATTTTCTGCACACTAAAATGCCCTGGGACCATTGGGACTTTGGGAGGAGTGGAGTATTGGAGTGGAGTGGCAGTGCAAGAGGAGGAGTATCCCACTGCTGTGGATGTTTTGCTAACCTAAGGACCTTCCCTGTGTCCCTCTTCAGGTCACCAGCAGGGTTTCTGCATGATGTGCATCATGGAAGCACACGTGAACAAGGTCCTGCGTTCCCCTGTCAGTGCCATCCTGCCTTTGGCTGTCCTCAAGGTTTTCAAACGTAAGTCGTACCAGGTGCTTGAACAGGTTTCCTTCCCTCCTTCTATAAGAAAACTGAAACCTTCTTTCTTAGGCATAGGAGAACATTTGGAGCCCGGCAGGGAGGAAGATGCCCATGACTTCTTGTGCTGTACTGTCAATGCCATGCAGACAGCTTGTCTGAGTGAAAGCAGCGAGTAAGCACAAGCAAATCACCCTCACAAAGTTCTGAGCCCTTTGCACTGCTTGGTGTGCTCCCATCAAGGGAAACCTAAACCCTGGGCTTTCAGGCCAAGCAAAACTCTTGCCGGAGATAATGCTCTGTCTTCCCACTTGTTTCCAGCTTGGACCTCTCATCTCAATCCACTACCATTGTCTCTCAAATCTTTGGAGGCTTTCTGAGATCCAGAGGTATGTTTCCTCAACTCTTACTCTCTTTGACATTGCCTGTGTCCTTCTGTCTGCCTGTGCCTGACAGTTGGTCTGCTGGGACAGGTACAATGTGTAAATGGGCAGTGTCAGTCAGCTTCCCATTGCTGAGCATTTGGATTTTTCCTTCCAGTCACCTGCGTCAGCTGCAAAGCCGTTTCTGACTCCTACGAGGCCTTCCTGGATATCCCTTTGGATATCAGAGTAAGAAGCTTTTGCAGTTGTGCTTCAAGACATGCCAAGGCCCTTGCAGCTTTCCAGAGTCAGCACATTTGTCTTAAAAATGTGTGCTGTGAGCACAAGAGATCTTGGTGGTGGGTGGGAAGGGGAATGGATGGTGTCCTCCTGCAGAGGCCATGGCACTGGTCTCTCTGTAGGTGCTGTCTTTAAGCTGGTCGAGCAGCATTATCCTCTCTGCACCCTCAATATATCCTCATCCCCCTTTGCTTTGCCCTCCCCTAACACTTGTCTGGCTCCCAGGCCGATGGGTTGGGTTGTTTGCACCACTGATGCCCCTGCATAGTGTCATGAGTTGATGTGAGTGGTGTGGTGGTACGGGGAGGGAGCTCTTGATGGCTCCGGGAGCCTCTGGGACACAGGGAGATGTTCAGCATCCCACTCTCTTTCTGTCTCCTTCTGGACAGCTTCATGGTGGGTCTCTTCAGCATCAGCTGCAGGGGTTTGCTTGTCAGCTCGTGGGAGTTGTTTGGGTGAGGCAATTTCCTGCAGCTCAGTGTGCTCATTTGTCACTCTTGCAGACAGCCTCGACCCTCACTGCAGCTCTGGAGGACTTTGTGAGACCCGAGCACCTGGATGGTGAAAACTGCTACAAATGTAACACGTAAGATGATTACTAAGCACATATTACCAGGAGATCCTGTGTGAGGGAGTTGCATGTCATTAAATGAGCAGAAGTCATCGCCTCATGGAGCTTTGCTGCACACAGAGGAGATGCAGCTTCTTTAAAATAGAGCAGGGAATAGCCTTAGAATAGCAAAAGCTGTGTGAGACAGGACAGGTTGCCTGGCCACCCTGGGGGAGGATTGGGTGCATTTCAGCACTGGGTTCTGTGCTTGGTTTCAAGGTGTAAGAAGAATGTTGCTGCCTTCAAGAAGTTCACAGTCCATTGCGCACCCAAGGTTCTCACGGTGTGTCTAAAAAGGTTTGACTGTTTCACCGGTAGGAAGATCAGCAAGGTTTGTACACAGCCGGTGTGCAGCTTTCTCTTCCTGGAGCAGATTTCCCTGAGCTTGTGCCAAGGCACTGGTCTTGGGTTAGTCATGTTCCCTTCTGGGGAGAGAATTCCCTTGGGAAGACAGGCAAGCACTCTTCTCCAGCAGAGCTGCTTTGGCCAAGAACAGTTTCCTGCCACTCAAAGCATTACACCTTTGTGATGGTGTGCTTTATGGAAAACCAGCTGCTTGTGAGCCCCAAAGATGTATTTACACACCTCTGGCCCCTGGATGTGGCAGGCTATTCTGTGCCATAGGTCAGGGTCACTTCTGAGCCCTGCTGGTGTCTGTGCAGGTTGTGAAGTACCCCGAGTACCTGGATCTTCGCCCGTACATGTCCCAGGCAGAGGGAGAACCCCTCCGTTACTCCTTGTATGCTGTCCTGGTGCACAGTGGGGTCAGCTGTCATACAGGACACTATTTCTGCTACACAAAGGTAGTCAGCAATGTCCTTCATTCCTTCCTTCCTTCCTTCCTTCCTTCCTTCCTTCCTTCCTGCCTTCCTTCCTTCCTTGCCAATGGGGAAAATGTGTGTGGGGAAGACAACTTTACTGTCGGTGTTGCTGACAGCCAAGGTTTTGGGGCAGGAGATGTCTTGAGAGGCTGGACTGGATTTGTTTTGACATACTCTTTGTTAGGTAGTTTTCTGCCTGTGTTTTTGGTGAGAAACCATGCAGAGATCCTTGTCCTTTTTTTTTCACAGGCCAGCAATGGGCTGTGGTACCTGATGGATGATGAGTCTGTGGAGCTTCGTTGCCTTGACACAGCTCTCAGGCAGCAAGCCTACCTGCTGTTTTATGCCAGGTAATAAGCAGCATTCAGATACGTTCAGAAGATGTTTCCTTTTCCCTGTTTATTGGTTTGCTTCTTATAGTGCAGAGAATGCAGAGATTTCTCACCAAAGGCAATTACTACCAGCTTCATTCAGTGCTGTGGAACCTGTGCTGCCCCAAGTCTGTTCTTCAGGCTGCTGCCCTGATGTAGCCTGCTACTTGCCTGCTCTGTGATGCTAGACTTTTGTAGAAAAGAGTGAGGGAACTTAAAGGGACCTGCCAGGAAAGATGGGGAGGGAGCCTTTATCAGGAAGGGCTGGACAGGATGAAGGGTATCAGTTTTCAGCTGACCCATTATGGCAGGTTTCCATGAGATATTAGGAAGAAATGCTTGAGTGGAAGGGTGGTGAGAGCATGGAACAGGCTGCCCAAAGAAGCTGTGGGTGCCCCATCCTTGGAGGTTTTCAAGGCCAGGGTGGACAGGGCTTGGAGAGGCCTTGTCTATTGTGAGGTATTCCTGTCCATGACAGCGGGGTGGCACAAAATGAGCATTAAGATCCCTTCCAACCCAAGCAAGCGTGTGAATTTTGTGCAATTCACATGAGGGTCTAGAAGGTATAAAGATGAGGTTTATCTGAGACAGGAGTAGACTTGGTGGGAAGACTTTAGCTAAAATTTCCATTAGTGGCCTTGGTTAAATCTTCTCTCTGTCATACAAATCTCTCCAAGGAAATGAGCGAATCCCAGAGAGGGCTGCAAAACAGCCCCAAACTGAGATGATTCTTTTCTTTTCTCCAGGTGTTCAGATCTGAAAATTGGAGAAAGGGCTTCTTCCTCACTGGCACCACCGTATGCCCCTTCCTTCCTTCCTCAGTGGGAAGCTTCAGGACCTTCCAACCGGAGCTTGCAGTGTGCTCCTGGCCCCAGGGTTGCTCAGGAGCAGGTCCTGCTGAGGCGGAGGGACATGAGCAGATCCGTGCAGGGCAGCTACAACCTCTGCAGCCCCTCTGTGCAACACACAGACTACGAGCCCTCAGCGAGGAAGAGGAGGAGGCTGACAACACATTCCCCAAGTTGTGATCTAACCCCTGTGGATAGAGCAGCTCCAGGGCCCCCCAGCTCCCGCTTGAAGCAGGCTCCCAAGCTCAGGGCTGCTCGGAGGCAAACCCGAGCGAGGTGCAGAGAGCAGAGGAGATCCCCACGGCGGGGCTCTGAACTGCACGGCCGCTTTGTGCAGTGCACAAACGACCAGCAGCCCTCTGTGAGCAAGAGGAAGAGGAGGAGAACAAGTTCTTCCCGTTGTGACAGAGCCCCAGGGGATTGCGCAACTTCAGGGCCCTCCAACACCAGCTTCAAGCAGGCTCCTGTGCTCAGGGCTGCTCAGGAGCAATCCCGAGCGAGGCTGAGGGAGCGGAGGAGATCCCCAGAGCTGGGCTATGATCTCCACAGCCGGTTTGTGCAGCACGCAGCCCAGCGCCCTTCGGCGAGGAAGAGGAGGGTGCCCATGGCCTAGAGGGGCAGGTCTGAGAAGAGCTCGGGGCACTCTGGGAGTGCTGCAGTCAGATTTTGGCCCTGGCTGAAGCAGAAGGGAAGATGAGCACTGAGTTTTTTATCACAGGTGTCCTTGTTTTCTTCTCAAAGATGAAGAAACTGTTGGCTTATATGGGCAATGATGCTTGTGACTAGAGTAATAGGCTTTAATTAGAATTCTTCATTCCACAGTGTAGATAGTTTTTGCTGCTAATATAGGTCAGTAGTTGAAAGCAATATTGATGCAATTTTTTAATTAAAGCTAGAAAAATAAATGTTAAGTACAGACTGATATTACCCTTGCCAATGTCTCTTTTTCTCAGTCTCAAGGTGAAATCTTGCTGGGTGTCCCCACTCAAAGGAGGAATCTCCAGCCACATTCTGAGAAGGGGAGGGGGGGTTAGACATCTGTCCTGTTGAAGAGTGGGGCTTTTCCAGAGTGAAGTGATGGACTGTGAGTGTCACAGTGCTCAGGGAGCTGTGCCAGCTGGGGCAGGATGCTCTGCCTGAGCAGGGATACAGCAGCTCCAGCTGTGTCCTGTCTACACCTTAGCAGGAATGGCTTGAGCAAGGAGGGCCTCCTGTTTGTAGTGTTAAAGAATGCTGAGACCAGCTTGACCAGACTATCATGTCACCACTGTCACTGAAAACATCAGGATAAATTAAGCTCTCTAATGCTACTTTTAGTGTCAGGAAGCACACATTCCTTTCTTAGAGTGCCCTTCTGGGCAACTCCTCCCACTTTATATTCCAGGCATGATGCTGTGTGGTGTGGATGTCCCTCTGGGCAGTTCAGGTCACCTGTCCCAGCTGTGCTCTCTGCCAGTTTCTTTTGTGAGCCTCCTCACAGGCAGAGCAGAAGATGAGAAAACAAAATGTCCCTGACTCAGGACAAATGTGACTGAGCAAAACCCCAAACTTCAGCGTATTATCAACACCATTCTCATTGCAAATCCAGAACACAGCACTGTAAGAGCTACCGAAATAAAGAAATTAACTCTACCCTGTCTGAAATGAGAACAGTGGCATTCCAGCACAATTGCTGAATTACCTTTGTTAGTTCCCTCTTTATCTCTGGGTTATGCCCAGTGTCCATGTGGTTCAGAAATTCTACATTCCTTGAGTCCATATTCAGCCATAAAATGCCTCTTCCAGGTCTGAGACCATTGATGCATATCAAGGTTAATTACAGTTGTTTTAGCAAAACGTAAAGCTTCAGGGCTTTTCCCAAGCTGTGTTCCCACTAGAGCAGCTTATGGCAAACCTTGCTAAATGTTGACTACAGTGGCATATGACAGAGTGGAAAATTACACGGCTCATGATTAATTAAAAGAAGTAATTAGAAAACTGAATTAAAAGAATGAATTAGAAAAGGTATTTGTAAAGTTCTATCATTTCCAACACCATGAGGACATGCAAACAGAGAATCCCTGATCTGAGGGCAGGAGCAGCAAGGATGTCCAGGCCTTCACATGGAAGTGAGAGTCAGACGGGTCACATGGGAGAAACCAAAGTGGTGCTAGTACCTTCTTCAGCAGCAAAGCCTATTTTGTTGAATAGACCTGCCAAAACCTAATGTAAAAATGTATCAGAGGCAGCCAGTCAGGTTATGCTATAGAAGGGCAGTCCCACTTTTGCATGACAAGGATTTCTAGCATACCTCCCTAAGGTGTGTGACTATCCCTCCCTTGAGCAGGGAAAGCCCTGAATATCACTTCTCATGGCTGAGCAAAATAGGTTTGCTCATGGTTGTTGGATGAGTGACATCAATCTCTACGTAATTGTTTTGCCTGATTTCATAGAATTGCTTCTCTGTTGCTTCCAAGATAGTGCACTATACTGTAACACTAGTAGTTAGTTAGGGTGTGTTACTATGCTAGTTCCACTATGTTAGTTATGTTAGTAAGGCTGCCGATGCTATGTAACAAATACTTGTGATCAAGTTATTTTGCTTAATGATTGCAATCAATTTAAATGCATTCTTAATTTTATTTATATCAATAGATTTGGTTTGCCGTCTTTAATCCCACGGGGCAACGTTGTATACAGGCTCAAGTACACCTCTGTAACCCTTTGCATAGAAACTGTTGAAGAGTCTGGGGCTGGGCTAGGACCCAGCTGCATGCAGACTTCTCTCTGAGGAGTTTAGAAAACAAAAGTGTCCTTCCTGTACCTGCTGACTTGACAGGAGGGCTTCTGTAGCAAACTTTGTCTGGAGTGGGTCTGTTCTCCACTCACTGATAACTTTTGCAAGGAGCAGGGAGTTGGACTGGATGAGCATTATGGGTCCCTTCCCACGTGAGATATTCGATGATCTGATGATTCTATTACATGGTGGAAGGGGAAAGGGATTTTCTTTTTGCCACCATGGAAGTTGGGAGAAGTATTAGTAAAAACACTGGTAAAGGGAGGGCTGCAGGGAGCAGTATCACCTTCCATCACTAAATTGGACTAGGATTTCATAAAATTAAATGAAGACCAACAGCCATGCCTGGCCTTGCTTATTGAGCCTTCTCCCAAGCACAATGGGAATATCTGCTGGTAGTGGATAACATTGAGTGAGTTGGTCTGTGCTGTGAAAGATGGTCTGACTGCTTGGTGGGCACATCTGTCAAATAAATCTTAGCCAAAGAAATAATTGGAATGCTAAATCCTTGTTTGCTGCAGCAGATGTGGCAAAGAAAGTGGGTGATTTTTGGTTGGTTGGTTGGTTGGATGGGGATTATTGTTGTTGGTGGTGTTCTTTTAATCTTTCTGATTAATGACAAACCTTCGGAAGAAGGAGTAGGGGAACCTAGATGTTAATTTGTGGGCAAGAATGATCTTTTTGGTGCAACTTTCTCCCAAAGTATATGTGAGGACTGCATCAATACACACTCCTTTGTCTTGGGTTCCTCTACGGCAGAGTCACTGATGGTGTGACCCAGAAATGAAATATGGGTACAGACACCCAAATGGTTTAAAGTGGGCATGTTTCAGCAGACTGTAGTACACAGTAGCAGAAGCAGGGGAAGTATCTGGCAGCAGAGGATCATAAAGCCAAGGAGGATTAGCAGTGCCTTAGCAAAACCTATAGCCTGCATACTTCTTCATGATACCCTAAAAAGGGTCCTTCAAATCTGCGAGCGATGAGGTATGCCAGGAAATAGATCAAGGTAAACTAATTTTTAGTTGTAATGATCTGGACATCAACAGGGAAATAAAAATCAAGATTGGCAATGAGTGAATCTTTTGTCCCTTATCCCCAAGTGAATGTGGGCTGCATCTTTGTTTCACCTTCAAATTTTGCTGAGAAAGCATAAGTATGGTAAGCCTGTGTGGCAACTCTGTCATTAATCTGGCTGCATTATGAAGTAATAGTAATTACTGCAAAGTAAAACCAGATCTTGATATTTGTGTGGGATATCTGGGTTTATATAGAAATCATTTGCAAGTTCTGTAAAACTAGAGGTGGCTGTGAATCAGCTCATACACGTGCATCATATTTATCCAACCTCTTAACAACTATTCCTTATTGCTCCAATCAGCACTAGCCAGTCTCAGTGGACTTTATATAGATGTAGTATAAAGAGCTGTGGACAAACCTCTCTTCTGCTTCACTGCAGAGTGCTCAGAGTTGAAAGCTTTCCTGGAGACCTCAACATTTAGGGGTTTTTTCCTATCCTCTCTCTTCTTCTACCACACTCCACAACAGGAGAAACTACCTTTGTTATATTCAAATGGTGCAACTGATGATTTTTGAGACTTGAACTGATTAGTCCATGAAAAGATCTCTGCCACAACAAGTTTTCTTTTTCTACAGAGTAAAAGTGGTAGCTGAGCGTTTGAAGAGAGTAGTGAATATACAGCCTTTGAAGGCAATGCTATGAAAGAAGAATCAGTCAAAAATAGACAGAAACAAAATGCATAAGACTGCCTCATTTTCTTTAGAAGCTTTTATAATCTTTTCAGAAGATCTTCTCAAAATCTGAGTAGTATCTAAATTCCAGTCCTCTTTCTGTCTGTTCAAGCAGGCAGTTGTATTCTGACTGCAGATTTGCCCGGCTGTTTGCAGCTTCATCGGCTGCTGGACACTAAAACGAGGAGAGCTCTGCAAGGCACCAGACAAGGATGATCCTTGGGAACCTCAGTGGATTGAGTGAATTCAGACTCCTGGGTTTTTCTGGAACCTCTCCTTTACACCCTTTGCTCTTTGTAGTTTTATTATCTCTTCATTTTCTCACCTGGATGGCGAACACAGTGATAGCTTTGGTAACAAACAGTGATAATCGCCTTCACACCCCGATGTATTTCTTCCTCACTCAGCTGTCCTGTTGGGATATCTGCTATTTGTCAGTCATTATCCCAAGTATTCTCGAGAACCTGATGGTGGGAACAGTGAGTATTTCCAAGACAAGATGTGCAATGCAAATGTTTTCCTTCCTTTTCTTTGGAGTTGCTGAGTGTTTTCTCTTGGCCGCCATGTCCCTTGATGGTTATTTTGCAGTTTGCTCCCCCTTGCATTACACAATGATCATGAGCAGCAGGGTCTGCAGAAGCCTGGTTGTTGGAGCTTACATCTGTGGAACTGCTGTGGGCTTAGTTCACACCCTCATCACCTTCAGCTCACCCTTGTGTGGTTGTGCCATTGACCACTTCTTCTGTGAGATTCAGCCTCTCCTGGACGTGCTCTGTGGCAACACTCTCCCAAGTGAAATCCAGGTCATTGTGGTGGCTGTCTTTGCTATTCTGAGTCCTTTCTCACTGGTCATTTATTCCTGTATTCCTATCGTTTCCACAATTCTTCACATGGCATCAGCTGAGAGCCAGGAGAAGGCGTTTTCCACTTGCTCCTCACAGCTCCTGGTTGTGACTGTTTTTTATGGCACTGCAGGCTCCATGTACCTGCGGCCAAAATACAGCTACTGTGCATCTGTGGATAAATTCCTCTCCCTTTCTTATTCTCTGGTGACTCCTTTATTGAATCCCATCATTTGCAGTTTGAGGAATAAGGAGGTGAAAGGAGCCCTGAAGGAAAAAATGGAGCAAACCTAAGTTAGTGTGGAAATGAAATAGAAGATTTGGGTTGTTCCAGGTGTTTGTGGTGGAATTTTTCACTCTAAATTCTTGTTCAGGAAAATCGATTTCCAGATCTACTTCAGCTATTGGGGAGGAAGGAGGGAGAAGAGTGGAGATTTTTAGCTCTAAGAGGGAGTGTTAGAAGCTATGTTAACATTTTGGAAGGGAATTTCTTCCACATACTTAAGAAATTCTTCAATAAACTTATTTTTTTCCTTTTCTTTTCCTTGCTATTTTTCAAAAGCTTGAAAATTGCGCTTTACATACTTCTGAATTTTTGAACCAAAGAGTAATATTCAAGAGCCTGACTTTACTGAAAGGACTGAAAAGAATGAGTTTTCACCTGTTTGCATTTATTTCCTGAAACTGTTTAGTAAATCTGTTGGGGGAAAGGAGAGGACAGAATTCAGGCAATAATGTGGAGCCCAAGAAATTACTGAGGACTGATTTTTAATTCTGAGATTGTTACTGGGGCAAAAAAAAAAAAAAAAAAAAAAAAAAGAGGTGTGCAAAATTGCATTCCTGCCCCACTGCCTCAAAGATATTTCTTCAATTTTAGAGTCATTGTTTTAAACATGTTAGACCAAGTGTAGGCCTTTGAAGTACTTAACCACTGTAATCTTCTGTAACTATTAATACAACTCTTTATATTAAATGCTCAAAGCTTAAATGATATTGGAAAGATAAAGACATGCATTACTCCTTAAATTAATCCTTCATTCCTGGAAATAAATGAAAATATAAATATCATAAAAGTACATGTCCTGGTTTAAAAGACAGCTGTTTGCTAAGGAAAGCAGAAGCTTCCCTTTGGACTGAAAAATGTGATCCTTCCTTCCTTCTTTCCTTCCGATTATTAGGATTTTGAAATTAAGGGAGCTCTCAGGCAAAGATATGGGGGTAGGAATAACAGTTCTTTACTAGTATATCTACCAAGACAAACAAGAACAACAGTAGCTATGAAATTAGCCACAAACAGACCAGTAACTCAGTCCCAGTGTTTTTTGGCTGCAGGCACCTTTTCCCTGAGCTGCAGTTCCCGGTGCTGGGGGCGGGCAGGTCCCGCAGAGCTGCAGGAGGGCTGGGGGTGATGGCAGAGCTGTCCCAGGGAGAGGCAGAGAGAGATGGAGAGAGCTCTCCGCTCACGGTGTGGGTCCTGGGGCTCAGCAGAGTGCTGGAAGGTGGCAGGTTCCAGCGAGAAGGCAGCAGGGCAGGGTCCCACAGCAGTGAGGATGGCTCCCGGTGATGGCATGGCAGGAATGCAACACAGGCGGCGATCGTCCTTCTCGTCCCAACTCCAAGGGGGAAATGGGACCCAGGCCCAGCCTTCCGCTTCCTCTTCTGGATGTTTCAATCTTGCGGGGTGTCCCTCTTCTCTCTCTCTCCTCCCCCTTGTCACCAGGGCCCAGTCAACAGGTATCTTAGCATGACAATGGGGAAAATTCCACAGAGGGAAAGGGAAAGAAACAACCCCCAACAGTACAGGGTTCTTAATTGGATGTCATATGAATTTTTATCTTGAGAGTTTGTAAATCCACAAAAAAATTATAAGGTATAATATTCTTTGCAGAAGCTTGACATCTTTGATTTTAATCACATCTTATTTTGTACCAAAAAAATTATTATAACAGAAAATGCTGTCTCATACTTTTAATTTTTTAAATTTCAAATGCATTACAAAAAGAATGCATTGTTTTTTGTCATATTGCTTTATTGCCATTAAAGTTTCTCCCCTAGTCATATATGCTAGACTCCTTACAGCAGCATTCCTAGAGAATTGCACAACTGTGTATATTATGAAAGAAGTGATGAAGAGGGGAAACCCAAGTAAAAAAGCAGTGGGGATAAGAAAAGTGTAATTCATAAAACAAAAAAACAAACAAAAAGCCCGCAACCAAACAAAAAAAATGGTAAAATATAGTTCAGTAAAATGAAAGTAAGCATTAAAAACCTGGGAAGTTTCAGTCTGGTAAACCACCAGGCCCAATACATTCTTGATTGATTATGCAAAATTTGTGAGTTCTCAAGTTTGTGGACAACACTAAATCAGAGGGAGTAGACTATGTGCCAAAGGGCCCCCATGTTTTAATGAATCCAGAGGAAGGCTGGATGAGTTCCTTGAACAGAGAGCCCAGCTCTAGGTGTCCAAACCAGGTGGGATTCAGCTGCCTCTTCATGGCTTGATTTTGGGGGAGCTGCATCCATGGATTCACACTTGCCCATCTTAAGTGTCTGGAATCTGAGCCTGAAGGATGGTTTCTATCAAAATGGAAATTAGCACTTCTAGGGCAGGGATCTTGTGCTTCAGAAGGAGTCTTTGCAGATGAGTGCTGTCCTCATGGCCTGGAATAGCAGGCATGCAGAAGAACTTACAGGACTGAGTCCCCTCCAGGGGAAGCTGCGTGTTCCTGGTCTCTGCTGGGGAAGAAAGGCTGGTGGTACCTTGGACAGGATGAGAAAGCAGAGAGTCAATGATAAAAACAAAAATCAACCTCTCCTTCACTTCCTTTCTGACTGAAACTGTAAAACAAAGCTCAGAGAACTCACATTTGTGGGATCAGTATGGTGACGAGGATTTGCAAATCTCAGCTGTTTCAAGAGAGGTGTTTAGCCCTCAAGTTACCTGAAGATCTATGAACCCTGAGGCTCTGTGAATGATTTCATTTGCCCGTGACTACTTGCACGGAACAAAATGAGTCTGCTTTACAGCAGAGCTTGGTCTCAGCTGATGCTAGAAATCTGACTGTGCAGTTGCCTCTTGAAGCAAGGTGCTCACTTTGAGAGAAAGTGTACAGGTGAAAAACTTGTCCTAATTCCTCCAATTGGAACAGATCTTCAGTATTGTTCCAGAAAACTCTGAATTAACCCCACCTGATCTGATTTCAGGCTCCAGAGCACTGAATGGGAAAGCCTTACTGTGACAGACAGGAGAGCCAGGGGAGAATCAAACCAACCATGGTGCAGAATAAACACAACTAAATCCAGTGCAGAGTTCCAGCTCTGTGCCAGGATCCTTGTGCTGGTCTGGAGCACAGAGGTGCGGGACGGAAACATGAAAACACACGCTTGGGCTCACAGGAATATCCAGAGACAATTAATCATCCTTTCAGAATTTCACAGAAGAGGTTAAAAGTGTCCACACCTTGCTTATTTTCATCTTTTGAATGGAAAAGGGGATTTTGAATTTAGCTTTCTGTAAATGCTTTCATTGTATCTGCTTAAGTATAGCTGGAAGAAACCTGACTCCGTCTGGCAATAGAAGTATATGCTACTTGGGAATAATTGTCATAGGTTAAACACCCAGCAGATTGCACCAGTGATTCCTGCTGTCACTAGAATAGCCAGCCCGTGGAATTTTGTGACTCTCATGCCCTTGGTGCTCCAGAAAACATTGTAAACTCTAGATTGGCAGTAAATTGTAAAGAAGCCAAAATAAAATAAAACACAAAAACAAAAAGGCAGAAAAGACTGTAGTTCTTAAATCTGAGTAAGTCTTTTGTTTTGCACTGCACGTCTAGACATAATGCGGTGAAAAATTAGTTTTTCTAGATAGAAAGTTTTACATCTAGGTATTTCTAATACATACTACATCTTTACAAGGGATATGCTAGACACTGAGCTCTCATTTTAAAATAGTACAGTAAACCATGCTAAATTCTCCAAACCAATAATTGCCATTTCAGATTTTGTCTGAATCAGGTTTTATTCTTTGCCCAGCCAGTGCCCTCTCTGCTCTTTGTCTTTCTTTCCATCTTCCTCTGTCCTTTCTCTCTGTCTGTCTAACTAGCTCTTTTTTGACATCACTTCCTTGCATTCCTTGGGCTTTCTCCTCTGTCTCCCACTGCTGCAGCTCTCCTTTCTCAGCGGAAGGTCCCAATGCTTTTGTCTGCCTCAGGCTCTGCAGCCACCCAGCCCGGGGCTGTTCACACCCTGCTTTGTGCCAGCCTTCTCAAGCCCCTCGGTACGGTTCTGTTTGCCAGCACTGCCGTGCCCTGCTCCTCAGCACCTCCCAGCCGGGCCCCTGTGTCCGCCTGAGCCCGGCACTCAGCTGCGCTTCTCCAGCCCTCGGCAGCTCCCGCCTCCCTGCTCCCCCTCTCTGCTGTGCTCACACCCGGCAGAGCAGCACAGATCCGCCCCGTGCCCCAGCCCTGGCTCGGGGCCCGCCAGGAGCCTCCACCCTGCTCCTCACCTGCACCAGGTGTGCTGTCACCTGAGCAATGGCCAAACAACCGGGAGCCTGCAGCAGCCACTCATTCCCTGACACTGCAGCTGATGCCTCCATGGGCTTCCTAAAAGCACAGGCCACACAAAGCCAAGGGAATCAAAAGCAGATATATCTACTGAATAAATAAATTCCATACATCAATATCAATATCAATATCAATATCAATATCAATATCAATATCAATATTTATTGAAGGGCCTTCAGGAACATTTCAGGCAGACAAAGCCTCCCAGGGGCTACACTCCAAAATGGACCGTGGGTCACGGCTTCTCGTCCTTTTCTAAGTCAGGTCCATTTGCCTATTGGAGGTTTATTTCCAATGACAGCTTCAGGTAATGAAGTCATTTACCTTCAGTTTGTTCACCCCCAACTCACTTTTGTTTCCATTTCCTGGGGCCTGAGGCAGTGAGGGGTCCTTGATTGCCAGGCCTGGGCAGGAATTGCTGTGTCTGAGCAGAATGGGGAAGCAGCAGCTCACACTGTGCATGGAGTTTGGAGTCACACGCATAAGAATGGCAGGATTGCAAATCTATGAAAAATACAAAAGCTACAATCCTGAGGCATCAGGGGTGAATAGCAACCAGCTGCCTCTTTGGAGCCCGAGGAACAGCAACTGCCTGCCGCAAGGCCCAAAAGCTTGTTGGTCAAATGCAGCAGGAACAAAAGTGCCTCCAGCCATCCTGAGTGGGAATGTGGCTAAAGCTGTGTCGGATCCAAGGCAGCCTGGAGGAAGGAGTGAATGTGAAGCTGCTGAAGAGCTGCCCAGGAGAGGCTGGGGCCCTGGCAGCCAAGGCTCACCCAGTGCAGCCTCTGGGCGTCCCTTTGGTGGGGCCAGCCCAGGGTCAGCCTGTGGGTGCACCTTGGGGGCACACCAAACTCACTGGAAAGGACCCTCTGAGAGCTTGGGTGCCTTGCACAGGAGTCTCACAGGCACAGGCCAGTGGAAGAACAGAGTGGAGTGGAACAGAAATGCCCGGCAGCCTGAGGGCCAGACACAAGTGTGACCTGGCTTGTGACAGCTCTGGGCAGGGCTCTGCTCACTGGGCTCTGTGCTCGGGTGAAGGAGTTCACTGATCCTTCACTCAGGGGAGGCCCTGCCAGCCCCTGAACCCCTGTGCATCAGAGGACAGGGGGAGTCCCAGTGACTGCCACCTGGGAGAGGAGCCATGTGGTTCCAGGGCCCAGGAGCCATGTGCTTCTGTGACCTCAAGGGGATCCATCCCTGTGTGCCCCCATGTCACTGAGGGGCAGCGATGTGGCACCTCTCCAGTGATTGTGACTCACCTGCCCAGGGCTCAGTATCCTGAGAGCAGGCTAACGTGTCAGCAGGTCTTCAGGATAGCTCAGCTTAGTCCTGTGCTACGCACCTCTCTGCCTTTCAAGCAGATTTATTGTTTACTGTCCCCTTCAGCTTTTGTCCTCTCACAGGTAATTATGATTTGACTCTTGGGATAGATCATAGAGGAAGGAGAGAAAAGTCTAGGCTGCTTATACCTTCCTAGCTGAAGGCTGAGCTGTTGCCCCTTCGTAGGCTGTCCACATACAGGCTAGGCTAGAGTTCTTCTTTGCTGATTCTCTTTTCTTTACTATAGCCTAGGATAGGTAAGTAAGGGGTGAGTGCAGTCTGAGGGGCTGGGCTCAGCCCAGAGTGGCAAAAAGCCCACCTTGGATACTGCAGGAAGGAGTGGGACAGAAGGAGAGCAGCAAAGGCTGTAGTTAAGTTAGTGGCTGAAAGCTGGTCACTCCTGCAGAGGAGGGAAAAGCCAGAGAGCTCTGCTGTTGATGCTGTGACAGCAGCAGGGCCTCCTCAGAGAAGGTAACATGCACTGGAGCACTTCAGAAGGACCTTTGAAGCTCCTGGGGCTCTGTCACTGATCACAAAGGGGTGAGCCTGCACTTCAGCAGCTGGCTCAAGCACCACTGAAACTCTTGATGGCAAATGCTGTTCTTTCCATAGGTTGTATTTCTTTGGAGTTTTTATTCCTTTGGTGAGATGTAGTCATTTCTTTGCAATCAGGTGAGGGGATTGATGCTGATCCCTTCCTGGAGCACGTCCTTGGTCATCCAGAGCTTTGCCCACTGCTCCTGAGAGGGACGATGGCCACAACAGGGAACAATTCCTGTGAGTACCAGCTTCACTGGCAGCTTTGGACTTTGTGACTCCCCACAGACAGCTGACATGACTGGTGCTCAGATCCCAGAATGATGTGCTCACAAGCTAGAGTGAAGTCTGGGATGTTTGCTGAGAATAGCCAGACTGCCCCAGGTTGTTTAGTCCCAGGAAAACACCTTTTGTCACTATGAAGAAGACTTTGAAACATCATTGCTCATAGGGAGGTCTGACAGGTCCTTGAGTTGCCTTTTGTGCTCAGTACTTGCTTGTTTTCAAGAAGTTCCAGTCAGTTAGAATCAGGGAAAGCTTGACCTGATAATCCAGTCTAGAGCTCTGGTGAGAAGGCAAGGTACCCTGAGGCCCAGAAATCAGAGCTGGGGCTTGTTGGACTCTTGGCAAAGTAAGCAGGGGAGCAGACTTTTCCAAATCAGGAAATTTCAATGGCAGTGCTAGGCTTCCCCTGATACTGAGTTGAAGGTTTGAGCTGGTTGTCCTGACAGCTTGTGTAGAAAACTCAAAGTTTAAATATGCTTTCTTTCCTCGCCTCATCTCTTTCCAAATGGAATTTCTCTGCAGTCATCGCCGAGGGAATAGCTCCTCCAAAAAGGATCCTCTTCCCACCAGAGAAGATTTGCATGGTCTGGCAGCAGAGACAGAGTGCTGGAGCAGGCCTCTTCAATGTGGGCAACACGTGCTTCCTCAACGCTGTCCTGCAGTGCCTGACCTACACCCCCCCACTGGCCAACTACCTGCTGTCCCAAGAGCACAGCCAGGCCTGTGAGTGCTTTTAGGAGCATCTCCTGAAAATCTCTTCATCAAGTCCCAGATTCCCAGAATGTAAAATTTGTTTTCAGACAACAGCAGCCCTTTGTCAGCCCCATGAGTCTGTACTCTTTGAACACTGGAGCCTAGAACCCACTTGTCCTAGCCTGCTGCCTTACCCTTAATGAAAACACCTCTTTCTCCCTGGCAGTCTTTATTCCTGCAAGTTAAACCCTCTGTGCTTATTGCACAGAAAGCTGTTGGTTTACCATCCCTCTCTGAAGATTTTCTGCACACTAAAATGCCCTGGGACCATTGGGACACTGGGAGGAGTGGAGTATTGGAGTGGAGTGGCAGTGCAAGAGGAGGAGTATCCCACTGCTGTGGATGTTTTGCTAACCTAAGGAGCTTCCCTGTGTCCCTCTTCAGGTCACCAGCAGGGTTTCTGCATGATGTGCATCATGGAAGCACACGTGAACAAGGTCCTGCGTTCCCCTGTCAGTGCCATCCTGCCTTTGGCTGTCCTCAAGGTTTTCAAACATAAGTCGTACCAGGTGCTTGAACAGGTTTCCTTCCCTCCTTCTCTGAGAGAACTGAAACCTTCTTTCTTAGGCATAGGAGAACATTTGGAGCCCGGCAGGGAGGAAGATGCCCACGACTTCTTGTGCTGTACTGTCAATGCCATGCAGACAGCTTGTCTGAGTGAAAGCAGCGAGTAAGCACAAGCAAATCACCCTCACCAAGTTCTGAGCCCTTTGCACTGCTTGGTGTGCTCCCATCAAGGGAAACCTAAACCCTGGGCTTTCAGGCCAAGCAAAACTCTTGCAGGAGATAATGCTCTGTCTTCCCACTTGTTTCCAGCTTGGATCTCTCATCTCAATCCACTACCATTGTCTCTCAAATCTTTGGAGGCTTTCTGAGATCCAGAGGTATGTTTCCTCAACTCTTACTCTCTTTGACATTGCCTGTGTCCTTCTGTCTGCCTGTGCCTGACAGTTGGTCTGCTGGGACAGGTACAATGTGTAAATGGGCAGTGTCAGTCAGCTTCCCATTGCTGAGCATTTGGATTTTTCCTTCCAGTCACCTGCGTCAGCTGCAAAGCCGTTTCTGACTCCTACGAGGCCTTCCTGGATATCCCTTTGGATATCAGAGTAAGAAGCTTTTGCAGTTGTGCTTCAAGACATGCCAAGGCCCTTGCAGCTTTCCAGAGTCAGCACATTTGTCTTAAAAATGTGTGCTGTGAGCACAAGAGATCTTGGTGGTGGGTGGGAAGGGGAATGGATGGTGTCCTCCTGCAGAGGCCATGGCACTGGTCTCTCTGTAGGTGCTGTCTTTAAGCTGGTCGAGCAGCATTATCCTCTCTGCACCCTCAATATATCCTCATGCTCCTTTGCTTTGCCCTCCCCTAACACTTGTCTGGCTCCCAGGCCGATGGGTTGGGTTGTTTGCACCACTGATGCCCCTGCATAGTGTCATGAGTTGATGTGAGTGGTGTGGTGGTACGGGGAGGGAGCTCTTGATGGCTCCGGGAGCCTCTGGGACACAGGGAGATGTTCAGCATCCCACTCTCTTTCTGTCTCCTTCTGGACAGCTTCATGGTGGGTCTCTTCAGCATCAGCTGCAGGGGTTTGCTTGTCAGCTCGTGGGAGTTGTTTGGGTGAGGCAATTTCCTGCAGCTCAGTGTGCTCATTTGTCACTCTTGCAGACAGCCTCGACCCTCACTGCAGCTCTGGAGGACTTTGTGAGACCCGAGCACCTGGATGGTGAAAACTGCTACAAATGTAACACGTAAGATGATTACTAAGCACATATTACCAGCAGATCCTGTGTGAGGGAGTTGCATGTCATTGAGCAGAAGTCATCTTCTCATGGAGCTTTGCTGCACACAGAGGAGATGCAGCTTCTTTAAAATAGAGCAGGGAATAGCCTTAGAATAGCAAAAGCTGTGTGAGACAGGACAGGTTGCCTGGCCACCCTGGGGGAGGATTGGGTGCATTTCAGCACTGGGTTCTGTGCTTGGTTTCAAGGTGTAAGAAGAATGTTGCTGCCTTCAAGAAGTTCACAGTCCATTGCGCACCCAAGGTTCTCACGGTGTGTCTAAAAAGGTTTGACTGTTTCACCGGTAGGAAGATCAGCAAGGTTTGTACACAGCCGGTGTGCAGCTTTCTCTTCCTGGAGCAGATTTCCCTGAGCTTGTGCCAAGGCACTGGTCTTGGGTTCGTCATGTTCCCTTCTGGGGAGAGAATTCCCTTGGGAAGACAGGCAAGCGCTCTTCTCCAGCAGAGCTGCTTTGGCCAAGAACAGTTTCCTGCCACTCAAAGCATTACACCTTTGTGATGGTGTGCTTTATGGAAAACCAGCTGCTTGTGAGCCCCAAAGATGTATTTACACACCTCTGGCCCCTGGATGTGGCAGGCTATTCTGTGTCATAGGTCAGGGTCACTTCTGAGCCCTGCTGGTGTCTGTGCAGGTTGTGAAGTACCCCGAGTACCTGGATCTTCGCCCGTACATGTCCCAGGCAGAGGGAGAACCCCTCCGTTACTCCTTGTATGCTGTCCTGGTGCACAGTGGGGTCAGCTGTCATACAGGACACTATTTCTGCTACACAAAGGTAGTCAGCAATGTCCTTCCTTCCTTTTTTCTTTCCTTGCCAATGGGGAAAATGTGTGTGGGGAAGAGAAACTTTGCTGTCGGTGTTACTGACAGCCAAGGTTTTGGGGCAGGAGATGTCTTGAGGGGCTGGACTGGATTTGTTTTGACATACTCTTTGTTAGGTAGTTTTCTGCCTGTGTTTTTGGTGAGAAACCATGCAGAGATCCTCGTCCTTTCTTTTTCACAGGCCAGCAATGGGCTGTGGTACCTGATGGATGATGAGTCTGTGGAGCTTCGTTGCCTTGACACAGCTCTCAGGCAGCAAGCCTACCTGCTGTTTTATGCCAGGTAATAAGCAGCATTCAGATGCGTTCAGAATATGTTTCCTTTTCCCTGTCTATTGGTTTGCTTCGCATAGTGCAGAGAATGCAGAGATTTCTCACCAAAGGCAATTACGACCAGCTTCATTCAGTGCTGTGGAACCTGTGCTGTCCCATGTCTGTCCTTCAGGCTGCTGCCCTGATGTAGCCTGCTACTTGCCTGCTCTGTGATGCTAGACTTTTGTAGAAAAGAGTGAGGGAACTTAAAGGGACCTGCCAGGAAAGATGGGGAGGGAGCCTTTATCAGGAAGGGTTGGACAGGATGAAGGGTATCAGTTTTCAGCTGACCCATTATGGCAGGTTTCCATGAGATATTAGGAAGAAATGCTTGAGTGGAAGGGTGGTGAGAGCATGGAACAGGCTGCCCAAAGAAGCTGTGGGTGCCCCATCCTTGCAGGTTTTCAAGGCCAGGGTGGACAGGGCTTGGAGGGGCCTTGTCTATTGTGAGGTATTCCTGTCCATGACAGCGGGGTGGCACAAAATGAGCATTAAGATCCCTTCCAACCCAAGCAAGCGTGTGAACTTTCACATGAGGGTCTAGAAGGTATAAAGATGAGGTTTATCTGAGATAGGAGTAGACTTGGTGAGAAGACTCGAGCTAAAATTTCCATTAGTGGCCTTGGTTAAATCTTCTCTCTGTCATAGAAACCTCTCCAAGGAAATGAGCGAATCCCAGAGAGGGCTGCAAAAACAGCCCAAAACTGAGATCTTTCTTTTCTTTTCTCCAGGTGTTCGGATCTGAAAATTGGAGAAAGGGCTTCTTCCTCACCGGCACCACCGTATGCCCCTTCCTTCCTTCCTCAGTGGGCAGCCAGCAGCGAGCAGGTGGCTCCTGTTGGCCCACAGGGCTTGCCTGGCAGCACAAAGGTAACTCTGGGGAGGAGGGTCAGTGCACTAGAGGAGCAGTGCATCTCTTTCTAGCATCTCAGCATTTCTCTTTTTCCCCCTCTCACCCTGCAGCACTCTTCACAGCCACAGTGCTGCCTCTTCTCCAAGCACCCCGGCTGCCTCCATCCCATTTGTGCCCCTTTGGCCCTTTGGCCTTGGCAGCCCTCCAGAAGAGCCTTTGGGAGGCTCAGAAATGTCCCTTCCCAGAACTCCTGGGAGATCCCCACTGACTCTGGTCCTTTCAGGAGAGAAGGGCAGGAACTCTCCACAGCTCTCTTTGCAGGAAATGGCCGTGGGCATGGAAGGCGCTGGCAGGAAGCAGGACCGGAGCAGATCCCCGCTGTCGGGCAGGGATGGCCACAGCTGCTCTGGGGTCAGCACGGACTGGGACCACACAGCAGGGAGGAGAACGGGCCCTCCGAGTTGTAGCGCCACTGCCAGGGATGGTGAAGCTTCAGGACCTTCCAACAGGAGCTTGCAGTGTGCTCCTGGCCCCGGGGTTGCTCAGGAGCAGGTCCTGCTGAGGCAGAGGGACATGAGCAGATCCGTGCAGGGCAGCTACAACCTCTGCAGCCCCTCTGTGCAGCACACAGACTACGAGCCCTCAGCGAGGAAGAGGAGGAGGCTGACATCACATTCCCCGTGTTGTGATCAAACCCCTGTGGATAGAGCAGCTCCAGGGCCCCCCAGCTCCCGCTTGAAGCAGGCTCCCAAGCTCAGGGCTGCTCGGAGGCAAACCCGAGCGAGGTGCAGAGAGCAGAGGAGATCCCCACGGCGGGGCTCTGACCTGCACGGCCGCTTTGTGCAGTGCACAGACGACCGGCAGCCCTCTGGGAGTAAGAGGAAGAGGAGGAGAACAAGTTCTTCCCGTTGTGACAGAGCCCCAGGGGATAACGCAGCTTCAGGTCCCTCCAACACCAGCTTCAAGCAGGCTCCTGTGCTCAGGGCTGCTCAGGAGCAATCCCGAGCGAGGCTGAGGGAGCGGAGGAGATCCCCAGAGCTGGGCTATGATCTCCACAGCCGGTTTGTGCAGCACGCAGCCCAGCGCCCTTCGGCGAGGAAGAGGAGGGTGCCCATGGCCTAGAGGGGCACGTCTGAGAAGAGCTCGGGGCACTCTGGGAGTGCTGCAGTCAGATTTTGGCCCTGGCTGAAGCAGAAGGGAAGATGAGCACTGAGTTTGTTAGCACAGGTGTCCTTGTTTTCTTCTCAAAGATGAAGAAACTGTTGGCTTATATGGTGGATGATGCTTGTGACTAGAGTAATAGTCTTTAATTAGGATTCTTCATTCCACAGTGTAGATAGTTTTTGCTGCTAATATAGGTCAGTAGTTGAAAGCAGTATTGAAGCAATTTTTTAATTAAAGCTAGAAAAATAAATGTTAAGTACAGACTGATATTACCCTTGCCAATGTCTCTTTTTCTCAGTCTCAAGGTGAAATCTTGCTGGGTGTCCCCACTCAAAGGAGGAATCTCCAGCCACATTCTGAGAAGGGGAAGGGGGGTTAGACGTCTGTCCTGTTGAAGAGTGGGGCTTTTCCAGAGTGAAGTGATGGACTGTGAGTGTCACAGTGCTCAGGGAGCTGTGCCAGCTGGGGCAGGATGCTGTGCCTGAGCAGGGATACAGCAGCTCCAGCTGTGTCCTGTCTACACCTTAGCAGGAATGGCTTGAGCAAGGAGGGCCTCCTGTTTGTAGTGTTAAAGAATGCTGAGACCAGCTTGACCAAACTATCCTGTCACCACTGTCACTGAAAACATCAGGATAAATTAAGCTCTCTAATGCTACTTTTAGTGTCAGGAAGCACACATTCCTTTCTTAGAGTGCCCTTCTGGGCAACTCCTCCCACTTTATATTCCAGGCAGGATGCTGTGTGGTGTGGATGTCCCTCTGGGCAGTTCAGGTCACCTGTCCCAGCTCTGCTCTCTGCCAGTTTCTTTTGTGAGCCTCCTCACAGGCAGAGCAGAAGATGAGAAAACAAAATGTCCCTGACTCAGGACAAACGTGACTGAGCACAACCCCAAACTGCAGTGTATTATCAACACCATTCTCATTGCAAATCCAGAACACAGCACTGTAAGAGCTACCGAAATAAAGAAATTAACTCTACCCTGTCTGAAATGAGAACAGTGGCATTCCAGCACAATTGCTGAATTACCTTTGTTAGTTCCCTCTTTATCTCTGGGTTCTGCACAGTGTCCATGTGGTTCAGAAATTCTACATTCCTTGCGTCCAGCTTCAGCCATAAAATGCCTCTTCCAGGTCTGAGACCATTGATGCATATCAAGGTTAATTACAGTTGTTTTAGCAAAACGTAAAGCTTCAGGGCTTTTCCCAAGCTGTGTTCCCACTAGAGCAGCTTATGGCAAACCTTGCTAAATGTTGGCTACAGTGGCATATGACAGAGTGGAAAATTACACGGCTCATGATTAATTAAAAGAAGTAATTAGAAAACTGAATTAAAAGAATGAATTAGAAAAGGTATTTGTAAAGTTCTATCATTTCCAACACCATGAGGACATGCAAACAGAGAATCCCTGATCTGAGGGCAGGAGCAGCAAGGATGTCCAGGCCTTCACATGGAAGTGAGAGTCAGACGGGTCACATGGGAGAAACCAAAGTGGTGCTAGTACCTTCTTCAGCAGCAAAGCCTATTTTGTTGAATAGACCTGCCAAAACCTAATGTAAAAATGTATCAGAGGCAGCCAGTCAGGTTATGCTATAGAAGGGCAGTCCCACTTTTGCATGACAAGAATTTCTAGCATACCTCCCTAAGGTGTGTGAATATCCCTCCCTTGAGCAGGGAAAGCCCTGAAGGTCACTTCTCATGGCTGAGCAAAATAGGTTTGCTCATGGTTGTTGGATGAGTGACACCAATCTCTACGTAATTGTTTTGCCTGATTTCATAGAATTGCTTCTCTGTTGCTTCCAAGATAGTGCACTATACTGTAACACTAGTAGTTAGTTAGGGTGTGTTACTATGCTAGTTCCACTATGTTAGTTATGTTAGTAAGGCTGCCGATGCTATGTAACAAATACTTGTGATCAAGTTATTTTGCTTAATGATTGCAATCAATTTAAATGAATTCTTAATTTTATTTATATCAATAGATTTGGTTTGCCGTCTTTAATCCCACGGGGCACAGTTGTATACAGGCTCAATTACACCTCTGTAACCCTTTGCATAGAAACTGTTGAAGAGTCTGGGGCTGGGCTAGGACCCAGCTGCATGCAGACTTCTCTCTGAGGAGTTTAGAAAACAAAAGTGTCCTTCCTGTACCTGCTGACTTGACAGGAGGGCTTCTGTAACAAACTTTGTCTGGAGTGGGTCTGTTCTCCACTCACTGATAACTTTTGCAAGGAGCAGGGAGTTGGACTGGATGAGCATTATGGGTCCCTTCCCACGTGAGATATTCGATGATCTGATGATTCTATTACATGGTGGAAGGGGAAAGGGATTTTCTTTTTGCCACCATGGAAGCTGGGAGAAGTATTAGTAAAAACACTGGTAAAGGGAGGGCTGCAGGGAGCAGTATCACCTTCCATCACTAAATTGGACTAGGATTTCATAAAATTAATTGAAGACCAACAGCCATGCCTGGCCTTGCTTATTGAGCCTTCTCCCAAGCACAATGGGAATATCTGCTGGTAGTGGATAACATTGAGTGAGTTGGTCTGTGCTGTGAAAGATGGTCTGACTGCTTGGTGGGCACATCTGTCAAATAAATCTTAGCCAAAGAAATAATTGGAATGCTAAATCCTTGTTTGCTGCAGCAGATGTGGCAAAGAAAGTGGGTGATTTTTGGTTGGTTGGTTGGTTGGATGGGGATTATTGTTGTTGGTGGTGTTCTTTTAATCTTTCTGATTAATGACAAACCTTCGGAAGAAGGAGTAGGGGAACCTAGATGTTAATTTGTGGGCAAGAATGATCTTTTTGGTGCAACTTTATCCCAAAGTATATGTGAGGACTGCATCAATACACACTCCTTTGTCTTGGGTTCCTCTACGGCAGAGTCACTGATGGTGTGACCCAGAAATGAAATATGGGTACAGACACCCAAATGGTGTAAGTGGGCATGTTTCAGCAGACTGTAGTACACAGTAGCAGAAGCAGGGGAAGTATCTGGCAGCAGAGGATCATAAAGCCAAGGAGGATTAGCAGTGCCTTAGCAAAACCTATAGCCTGCATACTTCTTCATGATACCCTAAAAAGGGTCCTTCAAATCTGCGAGCGATGAGGTATGCCAGGAAATAGATCAAGGTAACCTAATTTTTAGTTGTAGTGATCTGGACATCAACAGGGAAATAAAAATCAAGATTGGCAATGAGTGAATCTTTTGTCCCTTATCCCCAAGTGAATGTGGGCTGCATCTTTGTTTCACCTTCAAATTTTGCTGAGAAAGCATAAGTATGGTAAGCCTGTGTGGCAACTCTGTCATTAATCTGGCTGCATTATGAAGTAATAGTAATTACTGCAAAGTAAAACCAGATCTTAATATTTGTGTAGGATATCTGGGTTTATATAGAAATCATTTGCAAGTTCTGTAAAACTAGAGGTGGCTGTGAATCAGCTCATACACGTGCATCATATTTATCCAACCTCTTAACAACTATTCCTTATTGCTCCAATCAGCACTAGCCAGTCTCAGTGGACTTTATATAGATGTAGTATAAAGAGCTGTGGACAAACCTCTCTTCTGCTTCACTGCAGAGTGCTCAGAGTTGAAAGCTTTCCTGGAGACCTCAACATTTAGGGGTTTTTTCCTATCCTCTCTCTTCTTCTACCACACTCCACAACAGGAGAAACTACCTTTGTTATATTCAAATGGTGCAACTGATGATTTTTGAGACTTGAACTGATTAGTCCATGAAAAGATCTCTGCCACAACAAGTTTTCTTTTTCTACAGAGTAAAAGTGGTAGCTGAGCGTTTGAAGAGAGTAGTGAATATACAGCCTTTGAAGGCAATGCTATGAAAGAAGAATCAGTCAAAAATAGACAGAAACAAAACGCATAAGACTGCCTCATTTTCTTTAGAAGCTTTTATAATCTTTTCAGAAGATCTTCTCAAAATCTGAGTAGTATCTAAATTCCAGTCCTCTTTCTGTCTGTTCAAGCAGGCAGTTGTATTCTGACTGCAGATTTGCCCGGCTGTTTGCAGCTTCATCGGCTGCTGGACACTAAAACGAGGAGAGCTCTGCAAGGCACCAGACAAGGATGATCCTTGGGAACCTCAGTGGATTGAGTGAATTCAGACTCCTGGGTTTTTCTGGAACCTCTCCTTTACACCCTTTGCTCTTTGTAGTTTTATTATCTCTTCATATTCTCACCTTGATGGCGAACACAGTGATAGCTTTGATAGCAAACAGTGACAATCGCCTTCACACCCCGATGTATTTCTTCCTCACTCAGCTGTCCTGTTGGGATATCTGCTATTTGTCTGTCATTATCCCAAGTATTCTCGAGAACCTGATGGTGGGAACAGTGAGTATTTCCAAGACAAGATGTGCAATGCAGATGTTTTCCTTCCTTTTCTTTGGAGTTGCTGAGTGTTTTCTCTTGGCCGCCATGTCCCTTGATGGCTATTTTGCAGTTTGCTGCCCCTTGCATTACACAATTATCATGAGCAGCAGGGTCTGCAGAAGCCTGGTTGTTGGAGCTTACATCTGTGGAACTGCTGAGGGCTTAGTTCATACCCTCATCACCTTCAGCTCACCCTTGTGTGGTTGTGCCATTGACCACTTCTTCTGTGAGATTCAGCCTCTCCTGGACGTGCTCTGTGGCAACACTCTCCCAAGTGAAATCCAGGTCATTGTGGTGGCTGTCTTTGCTATTCTGAGTCCTTTCTCACTGGTCATTTATTCCTATATTGGTGTCGTTTCCACAATTCTTCACATGGCATCAGCTGAGAGCCAGGAGAAGGCCTTTTCCACTTGCTCCTCACAGCTCCTGGTTGTGACTGTTTTTTATGGCACTGCAGGCTCCATGTACCTGCGGCCAAAATACAGCTACTGTGCATCTGTGGATAAATTCCTCTCCCTTTCTTATTCTCTGGTGACTCCTTTATTGAATCCCATCATTTGCAGTTTGAGGAATAAGGAGGTGAAAGGAGCCCTGAAGAAGAAATGGAGCAAACCTAAGTTAGTGTGGAAATGAAATTGAAGATTTGGGTTGTTCCAGGTGTTTGTGGTGGAATTTTTCACTCTAAATTCTTGTTCAGGAAAATCGATTTCCAGATCTACTTCAGCTATTGGGGAGGAAGGTGGGAGAAGAGTGGAGATTTTTAGCTCTAAGAGGGAGTGTTAGAAGCTATGTTAACATTTTGGAAGGGAATTTCTTCCACATACTTAAGAAATTCTTCAATAAACTTATTTTTTCCTTTTCTTTTCCTTGCTATTTTTCAAAAGCTTGAAAATTGTGCTTTACATACTTCTGAATTTTTGAACCAAAGAGTAATATTCAAGAGCCTGACTTTACTGAAAGAACTGAAAAGAATTAGTTTTCACCTGTTTGCATTTATTTCCTGAAAATGTTTAGTAAATCTGTTGGGGGAAAGGAGAGGACATAGTTCAGGCAACAATGTGGAGCCCACAATATTATTGAGTACTGATTTTAATTCTGAGATTGTTACTGGGGCAAAAAAAAAAAAAAAAAAAAAAAAAAAAAAAAAAAAAAAAAGAGGTGTGCAAAATTGCATTCCTGCCCCACTGCCTCAAAGATATTTCTTCAATTTTAGAGTCATTGTTTTAAACATGTTAGACCAAGTGTAGGCCTTTGAAGTACTTAACCACTGTAATCTTCTGTAACTATTAATACAACTCTTTATATTAAATGCTCAAAGCTTAAATGATATTTGAAAGATAAGGACATGCATTACTCCTTAAATTAATCCTTCATTCCTGGAAATAACTGTAAATATAAATATCATGAAAGTACATGTCCTGGTTTGAAAGACAGCTGTTTGCTAAGGAAAGCAGAAGCTTCCCTTTGGACTGAAAAATGTGATCCTTCCTTCCTTCCTTCCTTCCTTCCTTCCTTCCTTCCTTCCTTCCTTCCTTCCGATTATTAGGATTTTGAAATTAAGGGAGCTCTCAGGCAAAGATATGGGGGTAGGAATAACAGTTCTTTACTAGTGTAACTAACAAGACAAACAAGAACAACAGTAGCTATGAAATTAGCCACAAACAGACCAGTAACTCAGTCCCAGTGTTTTTTGGCTGCAGGCACCTTTTCCCTGAGCTGCAGTTCCCGGTGCTGGGGGCGGGCAGGTCCCGCAGAGCTGCAGGAGGGCTGGGGGTGATGGCAGAGCTGTCCCAGGGAGAGACAGAGAGAGATGGAGAGAGCTCTCCGCTCACGGTGTGGGTCCTGGGGCTCAGCAGAGTGCTGGAAGGTGGCAGGTTCCAGCGAGAAGGCAGCAGGGCAGGGTCCCACAGCAGTGAGGATGGCTCCCGGCGATGGCATGGCAGGAATGCAACACAGGCGGCGATCGTCCTTCTCGTCCCAACTCCAAGGGGGAAATGGGACCCAGGCCCAGCCTTCCGCTTCCTCTTCTGGATGTTTCAATCTCGCGGGGTTTCCCTCTTCTCTCTCTCCTCCCCCTTGTCACCAGGGCCCAGTCAACAGGTATCTTAGCATGACAATGGGGAAAATTCCACAGAGGGAAAAGGGAAAGAAACAACCCCCAACAGTACAGGGTTCTTAATTGGATGTCATATGAATTTTTATCTTGAGCGTTTGTAAATCCACAAAAAAATTATAAGGTATAATATTCTTTGCAGAAGCTTGACATCTTTGATTTTAATCACATCTTATTTTGGACCAAAAAAATTTATTATAGCAGAAAATGCTGTCTCATACTTTTAATATTTTAAATTTCAAATTCATTACAAAAAGAATGCATTGTTTTTTGTCATATTGCTTTATTGGCATTACAGTTTCTCCCCTAGTCATATATGCTAGACTCCTTACAGCAGCATTCCTAGAGAATTACACAACTGTGTGTATTATGAAAGAAGTGATGAAGAGGGGAAACCCAAGTATAAAAAGCAGTGGGGATAAGAAAAGTGTAATTCATAAAACAAAAAAAAAAACCAAATAAACAAAACCCGAACCAAACAAAAAAACAAAGGTAAAATATGGTTCAGTAAAATGAAAGTAGGCATTAAAAACCTGGGAAGTTTCAGTCTGGTAAACCACCAGGTCCAATTCTTTCCTGACTGATTATGCAAAATTTGTGAGTTCTCAAGTTTGTGGACAACACTAAATCAGAGGGAGTAGACAATGTGCCAAAGGGCCCCCATGTTTTAATGAATCCAGAGGAAGGCTGGATGAGTTCCTTGAACAGAGAGCCCAGCTCTAGGTGTCCAAACCAGGTGGGATTCAGCTGCCTCTTCATGGCTTGATTTTGGGGGAGCTGCATCCATGGATTCACACTTGCCCATCTTAAGTGTCTGGAATCTGAGCCTGAAGGATGGTTTCTATCAAAATGGAAATTAGCACTTCTAGGGCACGGATCTTGTGCTTCAGAAGGAGTCTTTGCAGATGAGTGCTGTCCTCATGGCCTGGAATAGCAGGCATGCAGAAGAACTTACAGGACTGAGTCCCCTCCAGGGGAAGCTGCGTGTTCCTGGTCTCTGCTGGGGAAGAAAGGGCGGTGGTACCTTGGACAGGATGAGAAAGCAGAGAGTCAATGATAAAAACAAAAATCAACCTCTCCTTCACTTCCTTTCTGACTGAAACTGTAAAACAAAGCTCAGAGAACTCACATTTGTGGGATCAGTATGGTGACGAGGATTTGCAAATCTCAGCTGTTTCAAGAGAGGTGTTTAGCCCTCAAGTTACCTGAAGATCTATGAACCCTGAGGCTCTGTGAATGATTTCATTTGCCCGTGACTACTTGCACCGAACAAAATGAGTCTGCTTTACAGCAGAGATTGGTCTCAGCTGATGCTAGAAATCTGACTGTGCAGTTGCCTCTTGAAGCAAGGTGCTCACTTTGAGAGAAAGTGTACAGGTGAAAAACTTGTCTTAATTCCTCCAGTTGGAACAGATCTTCAGTATTGTTCCAGAAAACTCTGAATTAACCCCACCTGATCTGATTTCAGGCTCCAGAGCACTGAATGGGAAAGCCTTACTGTGACAGACAGGAGAGCCAGGGGAGAATCAAACCAACCATGGTGCAGAATAAACACAACTGAATCCACTGCAGAGTTCCAGCTCTGTGCCAGGATCCTTGTGCTGGTCTGGAGCACAGAGGTGCGGGACGGAAACATGAAAACACACGCTTGGGCTCACAGGAATATCCAGAGACAATTAATCATCCTTTCAGAATTTCACGGAAGAGGTTAAAAGTGTCCACACCTTGCTTATTTTCATCTTTTGAATGGAAAAGGGGATTTTGAATTTAGCTTTCTGTAAATGCTTTCATTGTATCTGCATAAGTACAGCTGGAAGAAACCTGACTCCGTCTGGCAATAGAAGTATAGGCTACTTGGGAATAATTGTCATAGGTTAAACACCCAGCAGATTGCACCAGTGATTCCTGCTGTCACTAGAATAGCCAGCCCGTGGAATTTTGTGACTCTCATGCCCTTGGTGCTCCAGAAAACATTGTAAACTCTAGATTGGCAGTAAATTGTAAAGAAGCCAAAATAAAATAAAACACAAAAACAAAAAGGCAGAAAAGACTGTAGTTCTTAAATCTGAGTAAGTCTTTTGTTTTGCACTGCAGGTCTAGACATAATACGGTGAAAAATTAGTTTTTCTAGATAGAAAGTTTTACATCTAGTTATTTCTAATACGTACTACATCTTTACAAGGGATATGCTAGACACTGAGCTCTCATTTTAAAATAGTACAGTAAACCATGCTAAATTCTCCAAACCAATAATTGCCATTTCAGATTTTGTCTGAATCAGGTTTTATTCTTTGCCCAGCCAGTGCCCTCTCTGCTCTTTGTCTTTCTTTCCATCTTCCTCTGTCCTTTCTCTCTGTCTGTCTAACTAGCTCTTTTTTGACATCACTTCCTTGCATTCCTTGGGCTTTCTCCTCTGTCTCCCACTGCTGCAGCTCTCCTTTCTCAGCGGAAGGTCCCAATGCTTTTGTCTGCCTCAGGCTCTGCAGCCACCCAGCCCGGGGCTGTTCACACCCTGCTTTGTGCCAGCCTTCTCAAGCCCCTCGGTACGGTTCTGTTTGCCAGCACTGCCGTGCCCTGCTCCTCAGCACCTCCCAGCCGGGCCCCTGTGTCCGCCTGAGCCCGGCACTCAGCTGCGCTTCTCCAGCCCTCGGCAGCTCCCGCCTCCCTGCTCCCCCTCTCTGCTGTGCTCACACCCGGCAGAGCAGCACAGATCCGCCCCGTGCCCCAGCCCTGGCTCGGGGCCCGCCAGGAGCCTCCACCCTGCTCCTCACCTGCACCAGGTGTGCTGTCACCTGAGCAATGGCCAAACAACCGGGAGCCTGCAGCAGCCACTCATTCCCTGACACTGCAGCTGATGCCTCCATGGGCTTCCTAAAAGCACAGGCCACACAAAGCCAAGGGAATCAAAAGCAGATATATCTACTGAATAAATAAATTCCATACATCAATATCAATATCAATATCAATATTTATTGAAGGGCCTTCAGGAACATTTCAGGCAGACAAAGCCTCCCAGGGGCTACACTCCAAAATGGACCGTGGGTCACGGCTTCTCATCCTTTTCTACGTCTGGTCCATTTGCCTATTGGAGGTTTATTTCCAATGACAGCTTCAGGTAATGAAGTCATTTACCTTCAGTTTGTTCACCCCCAACTCACTTTTGTTTCCATTTCCTGGGGCCTGAGGCAGTGAGGGGTCCTTGATTGCCAGGCCTGGGCAGGAATTGCTGTGTCTGAGCAGAATGGGGAAGCAGCAGCTCACACTGTGCATGGAGTTTGGAGTCACACGCATAAGAATGGCAGGATTGCAAATCTATGAAAAATACAAAAGCTACAATCCGGAGGCATCAGGGGTGAATAGCAACCAGCTGCCTCTTTGGAGCCCGAGGAACAGCAACTGCCTGCCGCAAGGCCCAAAAGCTTGTTGGTCAAATGCAGCAGGAACAAAAGTGCCTCCAGCCATCCTGAGTGGGAATGTGGCTAAAGCTGTGTCGGATCCAAGGCAGCCTGGAGGAAGGAGTGAATGTGAAGCTGCTGAAGAGCTGCCCAGGAGAGGCTGGGGCCCTGGCAGCCAAGGCTCACCCAGTGCAGCCTCTGGGGGTCCCTTTGGTGGGGCCAGCCCAGGGTCAGCCTGTGGGTGCACCTTGGGGGCACACCAAACTCACTGGAAAGGACCCTCTGAGAGCTTGGGTGCCTTGCACAGGAGTCTCACAGGCACAGGCCAGTGGAAGAACAGAGTGCAGTGGAACAGAAATGCCCGGCAGCCTGAGGGCCAGACACAAGTGTGACCTGGCTTGTGACAGCTCTGGGCAGGGCTCTGCTCACTGGGCTCTGTGCTCTGGGGAAGGAGTTCACTGATCCTTCACTCAGGGGAGGCCCTGCCAGCCAGTGAACCCCTGTGCATCAGAGGACAGGGGGAGTCCCAGTGACTGCCACCTGGGAGAGGAGCCATGTGGTTCCAGGGCCCAGGAGCCATGTGCTTCTGTGACCTCAAGGGGATCCATCCCTGTGTGCCCCCATGTCACTGGGGGGCAGCGATGTGGCACCTCTCCAGTGATTGTGACTCACCTGCCCAGGGCTCAGTATCCTGAGAGCAGGCTAACGTGTCAGCAGGTCTTCAGGATAGCTCAGCTTATTCCCGTGCTACGCACCTCTCTGCCTTTCAAGCAGATTTATTGTTTACTGTCCCCTTCAGCTTTTGTCCTCTCACAGGTAATTATGACTTGACTCTTGGGATAGATCATAGAGGAAGGAGAGAAAAGTCTAGGCTGCTTATACCTTCCTAGCTGAAGGCTGAGCTGTTGCCCCTTCGTAGGCTGTCCACATACAGGCTAGGCTAGAGTTCCTCTTTGCTGATTCTCTTTCCTTTACTATAGCCTAGGATAGGTAAGTAAGGGGTGAGTGCAGTCTGAGGGGCTGGGCTCAGCCCAGAGTGGCAAAAAGCCCACCTTGGATACTGCAGGAAGGAGTGGGACAGAAGGAGAGCAGCAAAGGCTGTAGTTAAGTTAGTGGCTGAAAGCTGGTCACTCCTGCAGAGGAGGGAAAAGCCAGAGAGCTCTGCTGTTGATGCTGTGACAGCAGCAGGGCCTCCTCAGAGAAGGTAACATGCACTGGAGCACTTCAGAAGGACCTTTGAAGCTCCTGGGGCTCTGTCACTGATCACAAAGGTGTGAGCCTGCACTTCAGCAGTTGGCACAAGCACCACTGAAACTCTTGATGGCAAATGCTGTTCTTTCCATAGGTTGTATTTCTTTGGAGTTTTTATTCCTTTGGTGAGATGTAGTCATTTCTTTGCAATCAGGTGAGGGGATTGATGCTGATCCCTTCCTGGAGCACGTCCTTGGTCATCCAGAGCTTTGCCCGCTGCTCCTGAGAGGGACGATGGCCACAACAGGGAACAATTCCTGTGAGTACCAGCTTCACTGGCAGCTTTGGACTTTGTGACTCCCCACAGACAGCTGACATGACTGGTGCTCAGATCCCAGAATGATGTGCTCACAAGCTAGAGTGAAGTCTGGGATGTTTGCTGAGAATAGCCAGACTGACCCAGGTTGTTTAGTCCCAGGAAAACACCTTTTGTCACTGTGAAGAAGACTTTGAAACATCATTGCTCATAGGGAAGTCTGACAGGTCCTTGAGTTGCCTTTTGTGCTCAGTACTTGCTTGTTTTCAAGAAGTTCCAGTCAGTTAGAATCAGGGAAAGCTTGACCTGATAATCCAGTCTAGAGCTCTGGTGAGAAGGGAAGGTACCCTGAGGCCCAGAAATCAGAGCTGGGGCTTGTTGGACTCTTGGCAAAGTAAGCAGGGGAACAGACTTTTCCAAATCAGGAAATTTCAATGGCAGTGCTAGGCTTCCCCTGATACTGAGTTGAAGGTTTGAGCTGGTTGTCCTGACAGCTTGTGTAGAAAACTCAAAGTTTAAATATGCTTTCTTTCCTCGCCTCATCTCTTTCCAAATGGAATTTCTCTGCAGTCATCGCCGAGGGAATAGCTCCTCCAAAAAGGATCCTCTTCCCACCAGAGAAGATTTGCATGGTCTGGCAGCAGAGACAGAGTGCTGGAGCAGGGCTCTTCAATGTGGGCAACACGTGCTTCCTCAACGCTGTCCTGCAGTGCCTGACCTACACCCCCCCACTGGCCAACTACCTGCTGTCCCAAGAGCACAGCCAGGCCTGTGAGTGCTTTTAGGAGCATCTCCTGAAAATCTCTTCATCAAGTCCCAGATTCCCAGAATGTAAAATTTGTTTTCAGACAACAGCAGCCCTTTGTCAGCCCCATGAGTCTGTACTCTTTGAACACTGGAGCCTAGAACCCACTTGTCCTAGCCTGCTGCCTTACCCTGAATGAAAACACCTCTTTCTCCCTGGCAGTCTTTATTCCTGCAAGTTAAACCCTCTGTGCTTATTGCACAGAAAGCTCTTGGTTTACCATCCCTCTCTGAAGATTTTCTGCACACTAAAATGCCCTGGGACCATTGGGACATTGGGAGGAGTGGAGTATTGGAGTGGAGTGGCAGTGCAAGAGGAGGAGTATCCCACTGCTGTGGATGTTTTGCTAACCTAAGGACCTTCCCTGTGTCCCTCTTCAGGTCACCAGCAGGGTTTCTGCATGATGTGCATCATGGAAGCACACGTGAACAAGGTCCTGCGTTCCCCTGTCAGTGCCATCCTGCCTTTGGCTGTCCTCAAGGTTTTCAAACGTAAGTCGTACCAGGTGCTTGAACAGGTTTCCTTCCCTCCTTCTATGAGAGAACTGAAACCTTCTTTCTTAGGCATAGGAGAACATTTGGAGCCCGGCAGGGAGGAAGATGCCCATGACTTCTTGTGCTGTACTGTCAATGCCATGCAGACAGCTTGTCTGAGTGAAAGCAGCGAGTAAGCACAAGCAAATCACCCTCACAAAGTTCTGAGCCCTTTGCACTGCTTGGTGTGCTCCCATCAAGGGAGACCTAAACCCTGGGCTTTCAGGCCAAGCAAAACTCTTGCCGGAGATAATGCTCTGTCTTCCCACTTGTTTCCAGCTTGGACCTCTCATCTCAATCCACTACCATTGTCTCTCAAATCTTTGGAGGCTTTCTGAGATCCAGAGGTATGTTTCCTCAACCCTTACTCGCTTTGACATTGCCTGTGTCCTTCTGTCTGCCTGTGCCTGACAGTTGGTCTGGTCGGTCAGGTACAGTGTGTAAATGGGCAGTGTCAGTCAGCTTCCCATTGCTGAGCATTTGGATTTTTCCTTCCAGTCACCTGCGTCAGCTGCAAAGCCGTTTCTGACTCCTACGAGGCCTTCCTGGATATCCCTTTGGATATCAGAGTAAGAAGCTTTTGCAGTTGTGCTTCAAGACATGCCAAGGCCCTTGCAGCTTTCCAGAGTCAGCACATTTGTCTTAAAAATGTGTGCTGTGAGCACAAGAGATCTTGGTGGTGGGTGGGAAGGGGAATGGATGGTGTCCTCCTGCAGAGGCCATGGCACTGGTCTCTCTGTAGGTGCTGTCTTTAAGCTGGTCGAGCAGCATTATCCTCTCTGCAACCACAATATATCCTCATCCTCCTTTGCTTTGCCCTCCCCTAACACTTGTCTGGCTCCCAGGCCGATGGGTTGGGTTGTTTGCACCACTGATGCCCCTGCATAGTGTCATGAGTTGATGTGAGTGGTGTGGTGGTACGGGGAGGGAGCTCTTGATGGCTCCGGGAGCCTCTGATACACAGGGAGATGTTCAGCATCCCACTCTCTTTCTGTCTCCTTCTGGACAGCTTCATGGTGGGTCTCTCCAGCATCAGCTGCAGGGGTTTGCTTGTCAGCTCGTGGGAGTTGTTTGGGTGAGGCAATTTCCTGCAGCTCAGTGTGCTCATTTGTCACTCTTGCAGACAGCCTCGACCCTCACTGCAGCTCTGGAGGACTTTGTGAGACCCGAGCACCTGGATGGTGAAAACTGCTACAAATGTAGCACGTAAGATGATTACTGAGCACATATTACCAGGAGATCCTGTGTGAGGGAGTTGCATGTCATTGAGCAGAAGTCATCGCCTCATGGAGCTTTGCTGCACACAGAGGAGATGCAGCTTCTTTAAAATAGAGCAGGGAATAGCCTTAGAATAGCAAAAGCTGTGTGAGACAGGACAGGTTGCCTGGCCACCCTGGGGGAGGATTGGGTGCATTTCAGCACTGGGTTCTGTGCTTGGTTTCAAGGTGTAAGAAGAATGTTGCTGCCTTCAAGAAGTTCACAGTCCATTGCGCACCCAAGGTTCTCACGGTGTGTCTAAAAAGGTTTGACTGTTTCACCGGTAGGAAGATCAGCAAGGTTTGTACACAGCCGGTGTGCAGCTTTCTCTTCCTGGAGCAGATTTCCCTGAGCTTGTGCCAAGGCACTGGTCTTGGGTTCGTCATGTTCCCTTCTGGGGAGAGAATTCCCTTGGGAAGACAGGCAAGCGCTCTTCTCCAGCAGAGCTGCTTTGGCCAAGAACAGTTTCCTGCCACTCAAAGCATTACACCTTTGTGATGGTGTGCTTTATGGAAAACCAGCTGCTTGTGAGCCCCAAAGATGTATTTACACACCTCTGGCCCCTGGATGTGGCAGGCTATTCTGTGTCATAGGTCAGGGTCACTTCTGAGCCCTGCTGGTGTCTGTGCAGGTTGTGAAGTACCCCGAGTACCTGGATCTTCGCCCGTACATGTCCCAGGCAGAGGGAGAACCCCTCCGTTACTCCTTGTATGCTGTCCTGGTGCACAGTGGGGTCAGCTGTCATACAGGACACTATTTCTGCTACACAAAGGTAGTCAGCAATGTCCTTCCTTCCTTTTTTCTTTCCTTGCCAATGGGGAAAATGTGTGTGGGGAAGAGAAACTTTGCTGTCGGTGTTACTGACAGCCAAGGTTTAGGGGCAGGAGATGTCTTGAGGGGCTGGACTGGATTTGTTTTGACATACTCTTTGTTAGGTAGTTTTCTGCCTGTGTTTTTGGTGAGAAACCATGCAGAGATCTTTGTCCTTTTTTTTTCCACAGGCCAGCAATGGGCTGTGGTACCTGATGGATGATGAGTCTGTGGAGCTTCGTTGCCTTGACACAGCTCTCAGGCAGCAAGCCTACCTGCTGTTTTATGCCAGGTAATAAGCAGCATTCAGATACGTTCAGAAGATGTGTCCTTTTCCCTGTTTATTGGTTTGCTTCTTATAGTGCAGAGAATGCAGAGATTTCTCACCAAAGGCAATTACTACCAGCTTCATTCAGTGCTGTGGAACCTGTGCTGCCCCAAGTCTGTCCTTCAGGCTGCTGCCCTGATGTAGCCTGCTACTTGCCTGCTCTGTGATGCTAGACTTTTGTAGAAAAGAGTGAGGGAACTTAAAGGGACCTGCCAGGAAAGATGGGGAGGGAGCCTTTATCAGGAAGGGTTGGACAGGATGAAGGGTATCAGTTTTCAGCTGACCCATTATGGCAGGTTTCCATGAGATATTAGGAAGAAATGCTTGAGTGGAAGGGTGGTGAGAGCATGGAACAGGCTGCCCAAAGAAGCTGTGGGTGCCCCATCCTTGCAGGTTTTCAAGGCCAGGGTGGACAGGGCTTGGAGGGGCCTTGTCTATTGTGAGGTATTCCTGTCCATGACAGCGGGGTGGCACAAAATGAGCATTAAGATCCCTTCCAACCCAAGCAAGCGTGTGAATTTGTGAAATTCACATGAGGGTCTAGAAGGTATAAAGATGAGTTTTGTCTGAGATAGGAGTAGACTTGGTGAGATGACTCTAGCTAAAATTTCCATTAGTGGCCTTGGTTAAATCTTCTCTCTGTCATACAAACCTCTCCAAGGAAATGAGCGAATCCCAGAGAGGGCTGCAAAAACAGCCCCAAACGGAGATCATTCTTTTCTTTTCTCCAGATGTTCTGATCTGAAAATTGGAGAAAGGGCTTCTTCCTCACTGGCACCACCGTATGCCCCTTCCTTCCTTCCTCAGTGGGCAGCCAGCAGCGAGCAGGTGGCTCCTGTTGGCCCACAGGGCTTGCCTGGCAGCATGAAGGTAACTCTGGGGAGGAGGGTCAGTGCACTAGAGGAGCAGTGGATCTCTTTCTAGCATCTGAGCATTTCTCCTTTTCCCCCTCTCAACATGCAGCACTCTTCACAGCCACAGTGCTGCCTCTTCTCCAAGCACCCCGGCTGCCTCCATCCCATTTGTGCCCCTTTGGCCCTTTGGCCTTGGCAGCCCTCCAGAAGAGCCTTTGGGAGGCTCAGAAATGTCCCTTCCCAGAACTCCTGGGAGATCCCCACTGACTCTGGTCCTTTCAGGAGAGAAGGGCAGGAACTCTCCACAGCTCTCTTTGCAGGAAATGGCCCTGGGCATGGAAGGCGCTGGCAGGAAGCAGGACCGGAGCAGATCCCCGCTGTCGGGCAGGGATGGCCACAGCTGCTCTGGGGTCAGCATGGACTGGGACCACACAGCAGGGAGGAGAACGGGCCCTCCGAGTTGTAGCGCCACTGCCAGGGATGGTGAAGCTTCAGGACCTTCCAACAGGAGCTTGCAGTGTGCTCCTGGCCCCGGGGTTGCTCAGGAGCAGGTCCTGCTGAGGCGGAGGGACATGAGCAGATCCGTGCAGGGCAGCTACAACCTCTGCAGCCCCTCTGTGCAGCACACAGACTACGAGCCCTCAGCGAGGAAGAGGAGGAGGCTGACAACACATTCCCCGTGTTGTGATCAAACCCCTGTGGATAGAGCAACTCCAGGGCCCCCCAGCTCCCACTTGAAGCAGGCTCCCAAGCTCAGGGCTGCTCGGAGGCAAACCCGAGCGAGGTGCAGAGAGCAGAGGAGATCCCCACGGCGGGGCTCTGACCTGCACGGCCGCTTTGTGCAGTGCACAGACGACCAGCACCCCTCTGTGAGCAAGAGGAAGAGGAGGAGAACAAGTTCTTCCCGTTGTGACAGAGCCCCAGGGGATAACGCAGCTTCAGGGCCCTCCAACACCAGCTTCAAGCAGGCTCCTGTGCTCAGGGCTGCTCAGGAGCAATCCCGAGCGAGGCTGAGGGAGCAGAGGAGATCCCCAGAGCTGGGCTATGATCTCCACAGCCGGTTTGTGCAGCACGCAGCCCAGCGCCCTTCGGCGAGGAAGAGGAGGGTGCCCATGGCCTAGAGGGACAGGTCTGAGAAGAGCTCGGGGCACTCTGGGAGTGCTGCAGTCAGATTTTGGCCCTGGCTGAAGCAGAAGGGAAGATTAGCACTGAGGTTTTTATCACAGGTGTCTTTGTTTTCTTCTCAAAGATGAAGAAACTGTTGGTTTATATGGGCGATTATGCTTGTGAATAGAGTAATAGGCTTTAATTAGAATTCTTCATTCCACAGTGTAGATAGTTTTTGCTGCTAATATAGGTCAGTAGTTGAAAGCAATATTGATGCAATTTTTTAATTAAAGCTAGAAAAATAAATGTTAAGTACAGACTGATATTACCCTTGCCAATGTCTCTTTTTCTCAGTCTCAAGGTGAAATCTTGCTGGGTGTCCCCACTCAAAGGAGGAATCTCCAGCCACATTCTGAGAAGGGGAGGGGGGGTTAGACATCTGTCCTGTTGAAGAGTGGGGCTTTTCCAGAGTGAAGTGATGGACTGTGAGTGTCACAGTGCTCAGGGAGCTGTGCCAGCTGGGGCAGGATGCTGTGCCTGAGCAGGGATACAGCAGCTCCAGCTGTGTCCTGTCTACACCTTAGCAGGAATGGCTTGAGCAAGGAGGGCCTCCTGTTTGTAGTGCTAAAGAATGCTGAGACCAGCTTGACCAAACTATCATGTCACCACTGTTACTGAAAACATCAGGATAAATTAAGCTCTCTAATGCTACTTTTAGTGTCAGGAAGCACACATTCCTTTCTTAGAGTGCCCTTCTGGGCAACTCCTCCCACTTTATATTCCAGGCATGATGCTGTGTGGTGTGGATGTCCCTCTGGGCAGTTCAGGTCACCTGTCCCAGCTGTGCTCTCTGCCAGTTTCTTTTGTGAGCCTCCTCACAGGCAGAGCAGAAGATGAGAAAACAAAATGTCCCTGACTCAGGACAAACGTGACTGAGCAAAACCCCAAACTTCAGCATATTATCAACACCATTCTCATGGCAAATCCAGAACACAACACTGTAAGAGCTACCGAAATAAAGAAATTAACTCTACCCTGTCTGAAATGAGAACAGTGGCATTCCAGCACAATTGCTGAATTACCTTTGTTAGTTCCCTCTTTATCTCTGGGTTCTGCACAGTGTCCATGTGGTTCAGAAATTCTACATTCCTTGAGTCCATATTCAGCCATACAATGCCTCTTCCAGGTCTGAGACCATTGATGAATATCAAGGTTAATTACAGTTGTTTTAGCAAAACGTAAAGCTTCAGGGCTTTTCCCAAGCTGTGTTCCCACTAGAGCAGCTTATGGCAAACCTTGCTAAATGTTGGCTACAGTGGCATATGACAGAGTGGAAAATTACACGGCTCATGATTAATTAAAAGAAGTAATTAGAAAACTGAATTAAAAGAATGAATTAGAAAAGGTATTTGTAAAGTTCTATCATTTCCAACACCATGAGGACATGCAAACAGAGAATCCCTGATCTGAGGGCAGGAGCAGCAAGGATGTCCAGGCCTTCACATGGAAGTGAGAGTCAGACGGGTCACATGGGAGAAACCAAAGTGGTGCTAGTACCTTCTTCAGCAGCAAAGCCTATTTTGTTGAATAGACCTGCCAAAACCTAATGTAAAAATGTATCAGAGGCAGCCAGTCAGGTTATGCTATAGAAGGGCAGTCCCACTTTTGCATGACAAGGATTTCTAGCATACCTCCCTAAGGTGTGTGAATATCCCTCCCTTGAGCAGGGAAAGCCCTGAAGGTCACTTCTCATGGCTGAGCAAAATAGGTTTGCTCATGGTTGTTGGATGAGTGACATCAATCTCTACGTAATTGTTTTGCCTGATTTCATAGAATTGCTTCTCTGTTGCTTCCAAGATAGTGCACTATACTGTAACACTAGTAGTTAGTTAGGGTGTGTTACTATGCCAGTTCCACTATGTTAGTTATGTTAGTAAGGCTGCCGATGCTATGTGACAAATAATTGTGATCAAGTTATTTTGCTTAATGATTGCAATCAATTTAAATGAATTCTTAATTTTATTTATATCAATAGATTTGGTTTGCCGTCTTTAATCCCACGGGGCACAGTTGTATACAGGCTCAAGTACACCTCTGTAACCCTTTGCATAGAAACTGTTGAAGAGTCTGGGGCTGGGCTAGGACCCAGCTGCATGCAGACTTCTCTCTGAGGAGTTTAGAAAACAAAAGTGTCTTTCCTGTACCTGCTGACTTGACAGGAGGGCTTCTGTAGCAAACTTTGTCTGGAGTGGGTCTGTTCTCCACTCACTGATAACTTTTGCAAGGAGCAGGGAGTTGGACTGCATGAGCATTATGGGTCCCTTCCCACGTGAGATATTCGATGATCTGATGATTCTATTACATGGTGGAAGGGGAAAGGGATTTTCTTTTTGCCACCATGGAAGTTGGGAGAAGTATTAGTAAAAACACTGGTAAAGGGAGGGCTGCAGGGAGCAGTATCACCTTCCATCACTAAATTGGACTAGGATTTCATAAAATTAAATGAAGACCAACAGCCGTGCCTGGCCTTGCTTATTGAGCCTTCTCCCAAGCACAATGGGAATATCTGCTGGTAGTGGATAACATTGAGTGAGTTGGTCTGTGCTGTGAAAGATGGTCTGACTGCTTGGTGGGCACATCTGTCAAATAAATCTTAGCCAAAGAAATAATTGGAATGCTAAATCCTTGTTTGCTGCAGCAGATGTGGCAAAGAAAGTGGGTGATTTTTGGTTGGTTGGTTGGATGGGGATTATTGTTGTTGGTGGTGTTCTTTTAAACTTTCTGATTAATGACAAAGCTTCGGAAGAAGGAGTAGGGGAACCTAGATGTTAATTTGTGGGCAAGAATGATCTTTTTGGTGCAACTTTATCCCAAAGTATATGTGAGGACTGCATCAATACACACTCCTTTGTCTTGGGTTCCTCTACGGCAGAGTCACTGATGGTGTGACCCAGAAAGGAAATATGGGTACAGACACCCAAATGGTTTAAAGTGGGCATGTTTCAGCAGAGTGTAGTACACAGTAGCAGAAGCAGGGGAAGTATCTGGCAGCAGAGGATCATAAAGCCAAGGAGGATTAGCAGTGCCTTAGCAAAAGCTATAGCCTGCATACTTCTTCATGATACCCTAAAAAGGGTCCTTCAAATCTGCGAGCGATGAGGTATGCCAGGAAATAGATCAAGGTAAACTAAATTTAGTTGTAGTGATCTGGACACCAACAGGGAAATAAAAATCAAGATTGGCAATGAGTGAATCTTTTGTCCCTTATCCCCAAGTGAATGTGGGCTGCATCTTTGTTTCACCTTCAAATTTTGCTGAGAAAGCATAAGTATGGTAAGCCTGTGTGGCAACTCTGTCATTAATCTGGCTGCATTATGAAGTAATAGTAATTACTGCAAAGTAAAACCAGATCTTAATATTTGTGTAGGATATCTGGGTTTATATAGAAATCATTTACAAGTTCTGTAAAACTAGAGGTGGCTGTGAATCAGCTCATACACGTGCATCATATTTATCCAACCTCTTAACAACTATTCCTTATTGCTCCAATCAGCACTAGCCAGTCTCAGTGGACTTTATATAGATGTAGTATAAAGAGCTGTGGACAAACCTCTCTTCTGCTTCACTGCAGAGTGCTCAGAGTTGAAAGCTTTCCTGGAGACCTCAACATTTAGGGGTTTTTTCCTATCCTCTCTCTTCTTCTACCACACTCCACAACAGGAGAAACTACCTTTGTTATATTCAAATGGTGCAACTGATGATTTTTGAGACTTGAACTGATTAGTCCATGAAAAGATCTCTGCCACAACAAGTTTTCTTTTTCTACAGAGTAAAAGTGGTAGCTGAGCGTTTGAAGAGAGTGGTGAATATACAGCCTTTGAAGGCAATGCTATGAAAGAAGAGTCAGTCAAAAAGAGACAGAAACAAAACGCATAAGACTGCCTCATTTTCTTTCGAAGCTTTTATAATCTTTTCAGAAGATCTTCTCAAAATCTGAGTAGTATCTAAATTCCAGTCCTCTTTCTGTCTGTTCAAGCAGGCAGTTGTATTCTGACTGCAGATTTGCCCGGCTGTTTGCAGCTTCATCGGCTGCTGGACACTAAAACGAGGAGAGCTCTGCAAGGCACCAGACAAGGATGATCCTTGGGAACCTCAGTGGATTGAGTGAATTCAGACTCCTGGGTTTTTCTGGAACCTCTCCTTTACACCCTTTGCTCTTTGTAGTTTTATTATCTCTTCATATTCTCACCTTGATGGCGAACACAGTGATAGCTTTGATAACAAACAGTGATAATCGCCTTCACACCCCGATGTATTTCTTCCTCACTCAGCTGTCCTGTTGGGATATCTGCTATTTGTCTGTCATTATCCCAAGTATTCTCGAGAACCTGATGGTGGGAACAGTGCGTATTTCCAAGACAAGATGTGCAATGCAGATGTTTTCCTTCCTTTTCTTTGGAGTTGCTGAGTGTTTTCTCTTGGCCGCCATGTCCCTTGATGGTTATTTTGCAGTTTGCTCCCCCTTGCATTACACAATGATCATGAGCAGCAGGGTCTGCAGAAGCCTGGTTGTTGGAGCTTACATCTGTGGAACTGCTGAGGGCTTAGTTCACACCCTCATCACCTTCAGCTCACCCTTGTGTGGTTGTGCCATTGACCACTTCTTCTGTGAGATTCAGCCTCTCCTGGACGTGCTTTGTGGCAACACTCTCCCAAGTGAAATCCAGGTCATTGTGGTGGCTGTCTTTGCTATTCTGAGTCCTTTCTCACTGGTCATTTATTCCTGTATTCCTATCGTTTCCACAATTCTTCACATGGCATCAGCTGAGAGCCAGGAGAAGGCGTTTTCCACTTGCTTCTCACAGCTCCTGGTTGTGACTGTTTTTTATGGCACTGCAGGCTCCATGTACCTGCGGCCAAAATACAGCTACTGTGCATCTGTGGATAAATTCCTCTCCCTTTCTTATTCTCTGGTGACTCCTTTATTGAATCCCATCATTTGCAGTTTGAGGAATAAGGAGGTGAAAGGAGCCCTGAAGGAAAAAATGGAGCAAACCTAAGTTAGTGTGGAAATGAAATAGAAGATTTGGGTTGTTCCAGGTGTTTGTGGTGGAATTTTTCACTCTAAATTCTTGTTCAGGAAAATCAATTTCCAGATCTACTTCAGCTATTGGGGAGGAAGGAGGGAGAAGAGTGGAGATTTTTAGCTCTAAGAGGGAGTGTTAGAAGCTATGTTAACATTTTGGAAGGGAATTTCTTCCACATACTTAAGAAATTCTTCAATAAACTTATTTTTTTCCTTTTCTTTTCCTTGCTATTTTTCAAAAGCTTGAAAATTGTGCTTTACATACTTCTGAATTTTTGAACCAAAGAGTAATATTCAAGAGCCTGACTTTATTGAAAGAACTGAAAAGAATTAGTTTTCACCTGTTTGCATTTATTTCCTGAAACTGTTTAGTAAATCTGTTGGGGGAAAGGAGAGGACAGAATTCAGAAACAATGTGGAGCCCAGGATATTATTGAGTACTGATTTTAATTCTGAGATTGTTACTGGGGGAAAAAAAAAAAAAAAAAAAAAAAAAAAAAAGAGGTGTGCAGAATTGCATTCCTGCCCCACTGCCTCAAAGATATTTCTTCAATTTTAGAGTCATTGTTTTAAACATGTTAGACCAAGTGTAGGCCTTTGAGGTACTTAACCACTGTAATCTTCTGTAACTATTAATACAACTCTTTATATTAAATGCTCAAAGCTTAAATGATATTGGAAAGATAAGGACATGCATTACTCCTTAAATTAATCCTTCATTCCTGGAAATAACTGTAAATATAAATATCATAAAAGTACATGTCCTGGTTTGAAAGACAGCTGTTTGCTAAGGAAAGCAGAAGCTTCCCTTTGGACTGAAAAATGTGACCCTTCCTTCCTTCTTTCCTTCCGATTATTAGGATTTTGAAATTAAGGGAGCTCTCAGGCAAAGATATGGGGGTAAGAATAACAGTTCTTTACTACTGCAACTAGCAAGACAAACAAGAACAACAGTAGCTATGAAATTACCCACAAACAGACCAGTAACTCAGTCCCAGTGTTTTTTGGCTGCAGGCACCTTTTCCCTGAGCTGCAGTTCCCGGTGCTGGGGGCGGGCAGGTCCCGCAGAGCTGCAGGAGGGCTGGGGGTGATGGCAGAGCTGTCCCAGGGAGAGACAGAGAGAGATGGAGAGAGCTCTCCGCTCACGGTGTGGGTCCTGGGGCTCAGCAGAGTGCTGGAAGGTGGCAGGTTCCAGCGAGAAGGCAGCAGGGCAGGGTCCCACAGCAGTGAGGATGGCTCCCGGCGATGGCATGGCAGGAATGCAACACAGGCGGCGATCGTCCTTCTCGTCCCAACTCCAAGGGGGAAATGGGACCCAGGCCCAGCCTTCCGCTTCCTCTTCTGGATGTTTCAATCTCGCGGGGTGTCCCTCTTCTCTCTCTCCTCCCCCTTGTCACCAGGGCCCAGTCAACAGGTATCTTAGCATGACAATGGGGAAAATTCCACAGAGGGAAAAGGGAAAGAAACAACCCCCAACAGTACAGGGTTCTTAATTGGATGTCATATGAATTTTTATCTTGAGCGTTTGTAAATCCACAAAAAAATTATAAGGTATAATATTCTTTGCAGAAGCTTGACATCTTTGATTTTAATCACATCTTATTTTGTACCAAAAAATGTATTATAACAGAAAATGCTGTCTCATACTTTTAATTTTTTAAATTTCAAATGCATTACAAAAAGAATGCATTGTTTTTTGTCATATTGCTTTATTGCCATTAAAGTTTCTCCCCTAGTCATATATGCTAGACTCCTTACAGCAGCATTCCTAGAGAATTACACAACTGTGTGTATTATGAAAGAAGTGATGAAGAGGGGAAACCCAAGTAAAAAAAGCAGTGGGAATAAGAAAAGTGTAATTCATAAAACAAAAAAAAACCAAATAAACAAAAGCCGAAACCAACAAAAAATATGGTAAAATATGGTTCAGTTAAATGAAAGTAGGTATTAAAAACCTGGGAAGTTTCAGTCTGGTAAACCACCAGGTCCAATTCTTTCTTGATTGATTATGCAAAATTTGTGAGTTCTCAAGTTTGTGGGCAACACTAAATCAGAGGGAGTAGACAATGTGCCAAAGGGCCCCCATGTTTTAATGAATCCAGAGGAAGGCTGGATGAGTTCCTTGAACAGAGAGCCCAGCTCTAGGTGTCCAAACCAGGTGGGATTCAGCTGCCTCTTCATGGCTTGATTTTGGGGGAGCTGCATCCCACATTCACACCTCCCACATTCACACTTGCCCATCTTAAATGTCTGGAATCTGAGCCTGAAGGATGGTTTCTATCAAAATGGAAATTAGCACTTCTAGGGCACGGATCTTGTGCTTCAGAAGGACTCTTTGCAGATGAGTGCTGTCCTCATGGCCTGGAATAGCAGGCATGCAGAAGAACTTACAGGACTGAGTCCCCTCCAGGGGAAGCTGCGTGTTCCTGGTCTCTGCTGGGGAAGAAAGGCTGGTGGTACCTTGGACAGGATGAGAAAGCAGAGAGTCAATGATAAAAAACAAAAATCAACCTCTCCTTCACTTCCTTTCTGACTGAAACTGTAAAACAAAGCTCAGAGAACTCACATTTGTGGGATCAGTATGGTGACGAGGATTTGCAAATCTCAGCTGTTTCAAGAGAGGTGTTTAGCCCTCAAGTTACCTGAAGATCTATGAACCCTGAGGCTCTGTGAATGATTTCATTTGCCCAAGACTACTTGCACCGAACAAAATGAGTCTGCTTTACAGCAGAGCTTGGTCTCAGCTGATGCTAGAAATCTGACTGTGCAGTTGCCTCTTGAAGCAAGGTGCTCACTTTGAGAGAAAGTGTACAGGTGAAAAACTTAATTCCTCCAATTGGAACAGATCTTCAGTATTGTTCCAGAAAACTCTGAATTAACCCCACCTGATCTGATTTCAGGCTCCAGAGCACTGAACGGGAAAGCCTTACTGTGACAGACAGGAGAGCCAGGGGAGAATCAAACCAACCATGGTGCAGAATAAACACAACTAAATCCAGTGCAGAGTTCCAGCTCTGTGCCAGGATCCTTGTGCTGGTCTGGAGCACAGAGGTGCGGGACGGAAACATGAAAACACACGCTTGGGCTCACAGGAATATCCAGAGACAATTAATCATCCTTTCAGAATTTCACGGAAGAGGTTAAATGTGTCCACACCTTGCTTATTTTCATCTTTTGAATGGAAAAGGGGATTTTGAATTTAGCTTTCTGTAAATGCTTTCATTGTATCTGCTTAAGTATAGCTGGAAGAAACCTGACTCCGTCTGGCAATAGAAGTATATGCTACTTGGGAATAATTGTCATAGGCTAAACACCCGGCAGATTGCACCAGGATTCCTGCTGTCACTAGAATAGCCAGCCCGTGTAATTTTGTGATTCCCATGCCCTTGGTGCTCCAGAAAGATTTTAACTGTAGATTGGCAGTAAATTGGAAAGAAGCAAAAATAAAATAAAACACAAATACAAAAAGGCAGAAAAGACTGTAGTTCTTAAATCTGAGTAAGTCTTTTGTTTTGCACTGCAGGTCTAGACATAATACGGTGAAAAATTAGTTTTTCTAGATAGAAAGTTTTACATCTAGGTATTTCTAATACGTACTACATCTTTACAAGGGATATGCTAGACACTGAGCTCTCATTTTAAAATAGTACAGTAAACCATGCTAAATTCTCCAAACCAATAATTGCCATTTCAGATTTTGTCTGAATCAGGTTTTATTCTTTGCCCAGCCAGTGCCCTCTCTGCTCTTTGTCTTTCTTTCCATCTTCCTCTGTCCTTTCTCTCTGTCTGTCTAACTAGCTCTTTTTTGACATCACTTCCTTGCATTCCTTGGGCTTTCTCCTCTGTCTCCCACTGCTGCAGCTCTCCTTTCTCAGCGGAAGGTCCCAATGCTTTTGTCTGCCTCAGGCTCTGCAGCCACCCAGCCCGGGGCTGTTCACACCCTGCTTTGTGCCAGCCTTCTCAAGCCCCTCGGTACGGTTCTGTTTGCCAGCACTGCCGTGCCCTGCTCCTCAGCACCTCCCAGCCGGGCCCCTGTGTCCGCCTGAGCCCGGCACTCAGCTGCGCTTCTCCAGCCCTCGGCAGCTTCCGCCTCCCTGCTCCCCCTCTCTGCTGTGCTCACACCCGGCAGAGCAGCACAGATCCGCCCCGTGCCCCAGCCCTGGCTCGGGGCCCGCCAGGAGCCTCCACCCTGCTCCTCACCTGCACCAGGTGTGCTGTCACCTGAGCAATGGCCAAACAACCGGGAGCCTGCAGCAGCCACTCATTCCCTGACACTGCAGCTGATGCCTCCATGGGCTTCCTAAAAGCACAGGCCACACAAAGCCAAGGGAATCAAAAGCAGATATATCTACTGAATAAATAAATTCCATACATCAATATCAATATCAATATCAATATCAATATCAATATCAATATCAATATCAATATCAATATTTATTGAAGGGCCTTCAGGAACATTTCAGGCAGACAAAGCCTCCCAGGGGCTACACTCCAAAATGGACCGTGGGTCAAGGCTTCTCGTCCTTTTCTAAGTTTGGTCCATTTGCCTATTGGAGGTTTATTTCCAATGACAGCTTCAGGTAATGAAGTCATTTACCTTCAGTTTGTTCACCCCCAACTCACTTTTGTTTCCATTTCCTGGGGCCTGAGGCAGTGAGGGGTCCTTGATTGCCAGGCCTGGGCAGGAATTGCTGTGTCTGAGCAGAATGGGGAAGCAGCAGCTCACACTGTGCATGGAGTTTGGAGTCACACGCATAAGAATGGCAGGATTGCAAATCTATGAAAAATACAAAAGCTACAATCCGGAGGCATCAGGGGTGAATAGCAACCAGCTGCCTCTTTGGAGCCCGAGGAACAGCAACTGCCTGCCGCAAGGCCCAAAAGCTTGTTGGTCAAATGCAGCAGGAACAAAAGTGCCTCCAGCCATCCTGAGTGGGAATGTGGCTAAAGCTGTGTCGGATCCAAGGCAGCCTGGAGGAAGGAGTGAATGTGAAGCTGCTGAAGAGCTGCCCAGGAGAGGCTGGGGCCCTGGCAGCCAAGGCTCACCCAGTGCAGCCTCTGGGGGTCCCTTTGGTGGGGCCAGCCCAGGGTCAGCCTGTGGGTGCACCTTGGGGGCACACCAAACTCACTGGAAAGGACCCTCTGAGAGCTTGGGTGCCTTGCACAGGAGTCTCACAGGCACAGGCCAGTGGAAGAACAGAGTGCAGTGGAACAGAAATGCCCGGCAGCCTGAGGGCCAGACACAAGTGTGACCTGGCTTGTGACAGCTCTGGGCAGGGCTCTGCTCACTGGGCTCTGTGCTCTGGGGAAGGAGTTCACTGATCCTTCACTCAGGGCCGGCCCTGCCAGCCAGTGAACCCCTGTGCATCAGAGGACAGGGGGAGCCATGTGGTTCCAGGGCCCAGGAGCCATGTGCTTCTGTGACCTCAAGGGGATCCATCCCTGTGTGCCCCCATGTCACTGAGGGGCAGCGATGTGGCACCTCTCCAGTGATTGTGACTCACCTGCCCAGGGCTCAGTATCCTGAGAGCAGGCTAACGTGTCAGCAGGTCTTCAGGATAGCTCAGCTTAGTCCTGTGCTACGCACCTCTCTGCCTTTCAAGCAGATTTATTGCATACTGTCCCCTTCAGCTTTTGTCCTCTCACAGGTAATTATGACTTGACTCTTGGGATAGATCATAGAGGAAGGAGAGAAAAGTCTAGGCTGCTTATACCTTCCTAGCTGAAGGCTGAGCTGTTGCCCCTTCGTAGGCTCTCCACATACAGGCTAGGCTAGAGTTCTTCTTTGCTGATTCTCTTTCCTTTACTATAGCCTAGGATAGGTAAGTAAGGGGTGAGTGCAGTCTGAGGGGCTGGGCTCAGCCCAGAGTGGCAAAAAGCCCACCTTGGATACTGCAGGAAGGAGTGGGACAGAAGGAGAGCAGCAAAGGCTGTAGTTAAGTTAGTGGCTGAAAGCTGGTCACTCCTGCAGAGGAGGGAAAAGCCAGAGAGCTCTGCTGTTGATGCTGTGACAGCAGCAGGGCCTCCTCAGAGAAGGTAACATGCACTGGAGCACTTCAGAAGGACCTTTGAAGCTCCTGGGGCTCTGTCACTGATCACAAAGCTGTGAGCCTGCAGTTCAGCAGCTGGCTCAAGCACCACTGAAACTCTTGATGGCAAATGCTGTTCTTTCCATAGGTTGTATTTCTTTGGAGTTTTTATTCCTTTGGTGAGATGTAGTCATTTCTTTGCAATCAGGTGAGGGGATTGATGCTGATCCCTTCCTGGAGCACGTCCTTGGTCAACCAGAGCTTTGCCCGCTGCTCCTGAGAGGGACGATGGCCACAACAGGGAACAATTCCTGTGAGTACCAGCTTCACTGGCAGCTTTGGACTTTGTGACTCCCCACAGACAGCTGACATGACTGGTGCTCAGATCCCAGAATGATGTGCTCACAAGCTAGAGTGAAGTCTGGGATGTTTGCTGAGAATAGCCAGACTGCCCCAGGTTGTTTAGTCCCAGGAAAACACCTTTTGTCACTGTGAAGAAGACTTTGAAACATCATTGCTCATAGGAAGGTCTGACAGGTCCTTGAGCTGCCTTTTGTGCTCAGTACTTGCTTGTTTTCAAGAAGTTCCAGTCAGTTAGAATCAGGGAAAGCTTGACCTGATAATCCAGTCTAGAGCTCTGGTGAGAAGGCAAGGTACCCTGAGGCCCAGAAATCAGAGCTGGGGCTTGTTGGACTCTTGGCAAAGTAAGCAGGGGAGCAGACTTTTCCAAATCAGGAAATTTCAATGGCAGTGCTAGGCTTCCCCTGATACTGAGTTGAAGGTTTGAGCTGGTTGTCCTGACAGCTTGTGTAGAAAACTCAAAGTTTAAATATGCTTTCTTTCCTCGCCTCATCTCTTTCCAAATGGAATTTCTCTGCAGTCATCGCCGAGGGAATAGCTCCTCCAAAAAGGATCCTCTTCCCACCAGAGAAGATTTGCATGGTCTGGCAGCAGAGACAGAGTGCTGGAGCAGGGCTCTTCAATGTGGGCAACACGTGCTTCCTCAACGCTGTCCTGCAGTGCCTGACCTACACCCCCCCACTGGCCAACTACCTGCTGTCCCAAGAGCACAGCCAGGCCTGTGAGTGCTTTTAGGAGCATCTCCTGAAAATCTCTTCATCAAGTCCCAGATTCCCAGAACGTAAAATTTGATTTCAGACAACAGCAGCCCTTTGTCAGCCCCATGAGTCTGTACTCTTTGAACACTGGAGCCTAGAACCCACTTGTCCTAGCCTGCTGCCTTACCCTTAATGAAACCACCTCTTTCTCCCTGGCAGTCTTTATTCCTGCAAGTTAAACCCTCTGTGCTTATTGCACAGAAAGCTCTTGGTTTACCATCCCTCTCTGAAGATTTTCTGCACACTAAAATGCCCTGGGACCATTGGGACTTTGGGAGGAGTGGAGTATTGGAGTGGAGTGGCAGTGCAAGAGGAGGAGTATCCCACTGCTGTGGATGTTTTGCTAACCTAAGGACCTTCCCTGTGTCCCTCTTCAGGTCACCAGCAGGGTTTCTGCATGATGTGCATCATGGAAGCACACGTGAACAAGGTCCTGCGTTCCCCTGTCAGTGCCATCCTGCCTTTGGCTGTCCTCAAGGTTTTCAAACGTAAGTCGTACCAGGTGCTTGAACAGGTTTCCTTCCCTCCTTCTATGAGAGAACTGAAACCTTCTTTCTTAGGCATAGGAGAACATTTGGAGCCCGGCAGGGAGGAAGATGCCCATGACTTCTTGTGCTGTACTGTCAATGCCATGCAGACAGCTTGTCTGAGTGAAAGCAGCGAGTAAGCACAAGCAAATCACCCTCACCAAGTTCTGAGCCCTTTGCACTGCTTGGTGTGCTCCCATCAAGGGAAACCTAAACCCTGGGCTTTCAGGCCAAGCAAAACTCTTGCCGGAGATAATGCTCTGTCTTCCCACTTGTTTCCAGCTTGGACCTCTCATCTCAATCCACTACCATTGTCTCTCAAATCTTTGGAGGCTTTCTGAGATCCAGAGGTATGTTTCCTCAACTCTTACTCTCTTTGACATTGCCTGTGTCCTTCTGTCTGCCTGTGCCTGACAGTTGGTCTGCTGGGACAGGTACAATGTGTAAATGGGCAGTGTCAGTCAGCTTCCCATTGCTGAGCATTTGGATTTTTCCTTCCAGTCACCTGCGTCAGCTGCAAAGCCGTTTCTGACTCCTACGAGGCCTTCCTGGATATCCCTTTGGATATCAGAGTAAGAAGCTTTTGCAGTTGTGCTTCAAGACATGCCAAGGCCCTTGCAGCTTTCCAGAGTCAGCACATTTGTCTTAAAAATGTGTGCTGTGAGCACAAGAGATCTTGGTGGTGGGTGGGAAGGGGAATGGATGGTGTCCTCCTGCAGAGGCCATGGCACTGGTCTCTCTGTAGGTGCTGTCTTTAAGCTGGTTGAGCAGCATTATCCTCTCTGCACCCTCAATATATCCTCATCCTCCTTTGCTTTGCCCTCCCCTAACACTTGTCTGGCTCCCAGGCCGATGGGTTGGGTTGTTTGCACCACTGATGCCCCTGCATAGTGTCATGAGTTGATGTGAGTGGTGTGGTGGTACGGGGAGGGAGCTCTTGATGGCTCCGGGAGCCTCTGATACACAGGGAGATGTTCAGCATCCCACTCTCTTTCTGTCTCCTTCTGGACAGCTTCATGGTGGGTCTCTTCAGCATCAGCTGCAGGGGTTTGCTTGTCAGCTCGTGGGAGTTGTTTGGGTGAGGCAATTTCCTGCAGCTCAGTGTGCTCATTTGTCACTCTTGCAGACGGCCTCCACCCTCACTGCAGCTCTGGAGGACTTTGTGAGACCCGAGCACCTGGATGGTGAAAACTGCTACAAATGTAACACGTAAGATGATTACTAAGCACATATTACCAGCAGATCCTGTGTGAGGGAGTTGCATGTCATTGAGCAGAAGTCATCTTCTCATGGAGCTTTGCTGCACACAGAGGAGATGCAGCTTCTTTAAAATAGAGCAGGGAATAGCCTTAGAATAGCAAAAGCTGTGTGAGACAGGACAGGTTGCCTGGCCACCCTGGGGGAGGATTGGGTGCATTTCAGCACTGGGTTCTGTGCTTGGTTTCAAGGTGTAAGAAGAATGTTGCTGCCTTCAAGAAGTTCACAGTCCATTGCGCACCCAAGGTTCTCACGGTGTGTCTAAAAAGGTTTGACTGTTTCACCGGTAGGAAGATCAGCAAGGTTTGTACACAGCCGGTGTGCAGCTTTCTCTTCCTGGAGCAGATTTCCCTGAGCTTGTGCCAAGGCACTGGTCTTGGGTTCGTCATGTTCCCTTCTGGGGAGAGAATTCCCTTGGGAAGACAGGCAAGCGCTCTTCTCCAGCAGAGCTGCTTTGGCCAAGAACAGTTTCCTGCCACTCAAAGCATTACACCTTTGTGATGGTGTGCTTTATGGAAAACCAGCTGCTTGTGAGCCCCAAAGATGTATTTACACACCTCTGGCCCCTGGATGTGGCAGGCTATTCTGTGTCATAGGTCAGGGTCACTTCTGAGCCCTGCTGGTGTCTGTGCAGGTTGTGAAGTACCCCGAGTACCTGGATCTTCGCCCGTACATGTCCCAGGCAGAGGGAGAACCCCTCCGTTACTCCTTGTATGCTGTCCTGGTGCACAGTGGGGTCAGCTGTCATACAGGACACTATTTCTGCTACACAAAGGTAGTCAGCAATGTCCTTCCTTCCTTTTTTCTTTCCTTGCCAATGGGGAAAATGTGTGTGGGGAAGAGAAACTTTGCTGTCGGTGTTACTGACAGCCAAGGTTTTGGGGCAGGAGATGTCTTGAGGGGCTGGACTGGATTTGTTTTGACATACTCTTTGTTAGGTAGTTTTCTGCCTGTGTTTTTGGTGAGAAACCATGCAGAGATCTTTGTCCTTTCTTTTTCACAGGCCAGCAATGGGCTGTGGTACCTGATGGATGATGAGTCTGTGGAGCTTCGTTGCCTTGACACAGCTCTCAGGCAGCAAGCCTACCTGCTGTTTTATGCCAGGTAATAAGCAGCATTCAGATGCGTTCAGAAGATGTTTCCTTTTCCCTGTTTATTGGTTTGCTTGGCATAGTGCAGAGAATGCAGAGATTTCTCACCAAAGGCAATTACTACCAGCTTCATTCAGTGCTGTGGAACCTGTGCTGTCCCATGTCTGTCCTTCAGGCTGCTGCCCTGATGTAGCCTGCTACTTGCCTGCTCTGTGATGCTAGACTTTTGTAGAAAAGAGTGAGGGAACTTAAAGGGACCTGCCAGGAAAGATGGGGAGGGAGCCTTTATCAGGAAGGGTTGGACAGGATGAAGGGTATCAGTTTTCAGCTGACCCATTATGGCAGGTTTCCATGAGATATTAGGAAGAAATGCTTGAGTGGAAGGGTGGTGAGAGCATGGAACAGGCTGCCCAAAGAAGCTGTGGGTGCCCTATCCTTGGAGGTTTTCAAGGCCAGGGTGGACAGGGCTTGGAGGGGCCTTGTCTATTGTGAGGTATTCCTGTCCATGACAGCGGGGTGGCACAAAATGAGCATTAAGATCCCTTCCAACCCAAGCAAGCGTGTGAACTTTCACATGAGGGTCTAGAAGGTATAAAGATGAGGTTTATCTGAGACAGGAGTAGACTTGGTGAGAAGACTCTAGCTAAAATTTCCATTAGTGGCCTTGGTTAAATCTTCTCTCTGTCATAGAAACCTCTCCAAGGAAATGAGCGAATCCCAGAGAAGGCTGCAAAAACAGCCCAAAACTGAGATGATTCTTTTCTTTTCTCCAGGTGTTCTGATCTGAAAATTGGAGAAAGGGCTTCTTCCTCACCGGCACCACCGTATGCCCCTTCCTTCCTTCCTCAGTGGGCAGCCAGCAGCGAGCAGGTGGCTCCTGTTGGCCCACAGGGCTTGCCTGGCAGCACGAAGGTAACTCTGGGGAGGAGGGTCAGTGCACTAGAGGAGCAGTGCATCTCTTTCTAGCATCTCAGCATTTCTCTTTTTCCCCCTCTCACCCTGCAGCACTCTTCACAGCCACAGTGCTGCCTCTTCTCCAAGCACCCCGGCTGCCTCCATCCCATTTGTGCCCCTATGGCCCTTTGGCCTTGGCAGCCCTCCAGAAGAGCCTTTGGGAGGCTCAGAAATGTCCCCTCCCAGAACTCCTGGGAGATCCCCACTGACTCTGGTCCTTTCAGGAGAGAAGGGCAGGAACTCTCCACAGCTCTCTTTGCAGGACATGGCCCTGGGCATGGAAGGAGCTGGCAGGAAGCAGGACCGGAGCAGATCCCCGCTGTCGGGCAGGGATGGCCACAGCTGCTCTGGGGTCAGCACGGACTGGGACCACACAGCAGGGAGGAGAACGGGCCCTCCGAGTTGTAGCACCACTGCCAGGGATGGTGAAGCTTCAGGACCTTCCAACAGGAGCTTGCAGTGTGCTCCTGGCCCCGGGGTTGCTCAGGAGCAGGTCCTGCTGAGGCGGAGGGACATGAGCAGATCCGTGCAGGGCAGCTACAACCTCTGCAGCCCCTCTGTGCAGCACAAAGACTACGAGCCCTCAGCGAGGAAGAGGAGGAGGCTGACAACACATTCCCCGTGTTGTGATCAAACCCCTGTGGATAGAGCAGCTCCAGGGCCCCCCAGCTCCCGCTTGAAGCAGGCTCCCAAGCTCAGGGCTGCTCGGAGGCAAACCCGAGCGAGGTGCAGAGAGCAGAGGAGATCCCCACGGCGGGGCTCTGACCTGCACGGCCGCTTTGTGCAGTGCACAGACGACCAGCAGCCCTCTGTGAGCAAGAGGAAGAGGAGGAGAACAAGTTCTTCCCGTTGTGACAGAGCCCCAGGGGATAACGCAGCTTCAGGGCCCTCCAACACCAGCTTCAAGCAGGCTCCTGTGCTCAGGGCTGCTCAGGAGCAATCCCGAGCGAGGCTGAGGGAGCGGAGGAGATCCCCAGAGCTGGGCTATGATCTCCACAGCCGGTTTGTGCAGCACGCAGCCCAGCGCCCTTCGGCGAGGAAGAGGAGGGTGCCCATGGCCTAGAGGGGCACGTCTGAGAAGAGCTCGGGGCACTCTGGGAGTGCTGCAGTCAGATTTTGGCCCTGGCTGAAGCAGAAGGGAAGATGAGCTTTGAGTTGATTTAGATTATCACAGGTGTCCTTGTTTTCTTCTCAAAGATGAAGAAACTGTTGGCTTATATGGGCAATGATGCTTGTGAATAGAGTAATAGGCTTTAATTAGGATTCTTCATTCCACATTGTAGATAGTTTTTGCTGCTAATATAGGTCAGTAGTTGAAATCAATATTGAAGCAATTTTTTAATTAAAGCTAGAAAAATAAATGTTAAGTACAGACTGATATTACCCTTGCCAATGTCTCTTTTTCTCAGTCTCAAGGTGAAATCTTGCTGGGTGTCCCCACTCAAAGGAGGAATCTCCAGCCACATTCTGAGAAGGGGAGGGGGGTTAGACGTCTGTCCTGTTGAAGAGTGGGGCTTTTCCAGAGTGAAGTGATGGACTGGGAGTGTCACAGTGCTCAGGGAGCTGTGCCAGCTGGGGCAGGATGCTCTGCCTGAGCAGGGATACAGCAGCTCCAGCTGTGTCCTGTCTACACCTTAGCAGGAATGGCTTGAGCAAGGAGGGCCTCCTGTTTGTAGTGTTAAAGAATGCTGAGACCAGCTTGACCAAACTATCATGTCACCACTGTCACTGAAAACATCAGGATAAATTAAGCTCTCTAATGCTACTTTTAGTGTCAGGAAGCACACATTCCTTTCTTACAGTGCCCTTCTGGGCAACTCCTCCCACTTTATATTCCAGGCATGATGCTGTGTGGTGTGGATGTCCCTCTGGGCAGTTCAGGTCACCTGTCCCAGCTGTGCTCTCTGCCAGTTTCTTTTGTGAGCCTCCTCACAGGCAGAGCAGAAGATGAGAAAACAAAATGTCCCTGACTCAGGACAAACGTGACTGAGCAAAACCCCAAACTTCAGCGTATTATCAACACCATTCTCATTGCAAATCCAGAACACAGCACTGTAAGAGCTACCGAAATAAAGAAATTAATTCTACCCTGTCTGAAATGAGAACAGTGGCATTCCAGCACAATTGCTGAATTACCTTTGTTAGTTCCCTCTTTATCTCTGGGTTCTGCACAGTGTCCATGTGGTTCAGAAATTCTACATTCCTTGCGTCCAGCTTCAGCCATAAAATGCCTCTTCCAGGTCTGAGACCATTGATGCATATCAAGGTTAATTACAGTTGTTTTAGCAAAACGTAAAGCTTCAGGGCTTTTCCCAAGCTCTGTTCCCACTAGAGCATCTTATGGCAAACCTTGCTAAATGTTGGCTACAGTGGCATATGACAGAGTGGAAAATTACACGGCTCATGATTAATTAAAAGAAGTAATTAGAAAACTGAATTAAAAGAATGAATTAGAAAAGGTATTTGTAAAGTTCTATCATTTCCAACACCATGAGGACATGCAAACAGAGAATCCCTGATCTGAGGGCAGGAGCAGCAAGGATGTCCAGGCCTTCACATGGAAGTGAGAGTCAGACGTGTCACATGGGAGAAACCAAAGTGGTGCTAGTACCTTCTTCAGCAGCAAAGCCTATTTTGTTGAATAGACCTGCCAAAACCTAATGTAAAAATGTATCAGAGGCAGCCAGTCAGGTTATGCTATAGAAGGGCAGTCCCACTTTTGCATGACAAGGATTTCTAGCATACCTCCCTAAGGTGTGTGAATATCCCTCCCTTGAGCAGGGAAAGCCCTGAAGGTCACTTCTCATGGCTGAGCAAAATAGGTTTGCTCATGGTTGTTGGATGAGTGACATCAATCTCTACGTAATTGTTTTGCCTGATTTCATAGAATTGCTTCTCTGTTGCTTCCAAGATAGTGCACTATACTGTAACACTAGTAGTTAGTTAGGGTGTGTTACTATGCTAGTTCCACTATGTTAGTTATGTTAGTAAGGCTGCCGATGCTATGTAACAAATACTTGTGATCAAGTTATTTTGCTTAATGATTGCAATCAATTTAAATGAATTCTTAATTTTATTTATATCAATAGATTTGGTTTGCCGTCTTTAATCCCACGGGGCACAGTTGTATACAGGCTCAATTACACCTCTGTAACCCTTTGCATAGAAACTGTTGAAGAGTCTGGGGCTGGGCTAGGACCCAGCTGCATGCAGACTTCTCTCTGAGGAGTTTAGAAAACAAAAGTGTCCTTCCTGTACCTGCTGACTTGACTGGAGGGCTTCTGTAACAAACTTTGTCTGGAGTGGGTCTGTTCTCCACTCACTGATAACTTTTGCAAGGAGCAGGGAGTTGGACTGGATGAGCATTATGGGTCCCTTCCCACGTGAGATATTCGATGATCTGATGATTCTATTACATGGTGGAAGGGGAAAGGGATTTTCTTTTTGCCACCATGGAAGCTGGGAGAAGTATTAGTAAAAACACTGGTAAAGGGAGGGCTGCAGGGAGCAGTATCACCTTCCATCACTAAATTGGACTAGGATTTCATAAAATTAAATGAAGACCAACAGCCATGCCTGGCCTTGCTTATTGAGCCTTCTCCCAAGCACAATGGGAATATCTGCTGGTAGTGGATAACATTCAGTGAGTTGGTCTGTGCTGTGAAAGATGGTCTGACTGCTTGGTGGGCACATCTGTCAAATAAATCTTAGCCAAAGAAATAATTGGAATGCTAAATCCTTGTTTGCTGCAGCAGATGTGGCAAAGAAAGTGGGTGATTTTTGGTTGGTTGGTTGGTTGGGGATTATTGTTGTTAGTGGTGTTCTTTTAATCTTTCTGATTAATGACAAACTTAAGGAAGAAGGAGTAGGGGAACCTACATGTTAATTTGTGGGCAAGAATGATCTTTTTGGTGCAACTTTATCCCAAAGTATATGTGAGGACTGGATCAATACACACTCCTTTGTCTTGGGTTCCTCTACGGCAGAGTCACTGATGGTGTGACCCAGAAAGGAAATATGGGTACAGACACCCAAATGGTTGAAAGTGGGCATGTTTCAGCAGACTGTAGTACACAGTAGCAGAAGCAGGGGAAGTATCTGGCAGCAGAGGATCATAAAGCCAAGGAGGATTAGCAGTGCCTTAGCAAAAGCTATAGCCTGCATACTTCTTCATGATACCCTAAAAAGGGTCCTTCAAATCTGCGAGCGATGAGGTATGCCAGGAAATAGATCAAGGTAAACTAATTTTTAGTTGTAATGATCTGGACATCAACAGGGAAATAAAAATTAAGATTGGCAATGAGTGAATCTTTTGTCCCTTATCCCCAAGTGAATGTGGGCTGCATCTTTGTTTCACCTTCAAATTTTGCTGAGAAAGCATAAGTATGGTAAGCCTGTGTGGCAACTCTGTCATTAATCTGGCTGCATTATGAAGTAATAGTAATTACTGCAAAGTAAAACCAGATCTTGATATTTCTGTAGGATATCTGGGTTTATATAGAAATCATTTGCAAGTTCTGTAAAACTAGAGGTGGCTGTGAATCAGCTCATACACGTGCATCATATTTATCCAACCTCTTAACAACTATTCCTTATTGCTCCAATCAGCACTAGCCAGTCTCAGTGGACTTTATATAGATGTAGTATAAAGAGCTGTGGACAAACCTCTCTTCTGCTTCACTGCAGAGTGCTCAGAGTTGAAAGCTTTCCTGGAGACCTCAACATTTAGGGGTTTTATCCTATCCTCTCTCTTCTTCTACCACACTCCACAACAGGAGAAACTACCTTTGTTATATTCAAATGGTGCAACTGATGATTTTTGAGACTTGAACTGATTAGTCCATGAAAAGATCTCTGCCACAACAATTTTTTTTTTCTACCGAGTAAAAGTTGTAGCTGAGCATTTGAAGAGAGTAGTGAATATACAGCCTTTGAAGGCAATGCTATGAAAGAAGAATCAGTCAAAAATAGACAGAAACAAAACGCATAAGACTGCCTCATTTTCTTTAGAAGCTTTTATAATCTTTTCAGAAGATCTTCTCAAAATCTGAGTAGTATCTAAATTCTAGTCCTCTTTCTGTCTGTTCAAGCAGGCAGTTGTATTCTGACTGCAGATTTGCCCGGCTGTTTGCAGCTTCATCGGCTGCTGGACACTAAAACGAGGAGAGCTCTACAAGGCACCAGAGAAGGATGATCCTTGGGAACCTCAGTGGATTGAGTGAATTCAGACTCCTGGGTTTTTCTGGAACCTCTCCTTTACACCCTTTGCTCTTTGTAGTTTTATTATCTCTTCCTATTCTCACCTTGATGGCGAACACAGTGATAGCTTTGATAACAAACAGTGATAATCGCCTTCACACCCCGATGTATTTCTTCCTCACTCAGCTGTCCTGTTGGGATATCTGCTATTTGTCTGTCATTATCCCAAGTATTCTCGAGAACCTGATGGTGGGAACAGTGCGTATTTCCAAGACAAGATGTGCAATGCAAATATTTTCCATCCTTTTCTTTGGAGTTGCTGAGTGTTTTCTCTTGGCCGCCATGTCCCTTGATGGTTATTTTGCAGTTTGCTCCCCCTTGCATTTCACAATTATCATGAGCAGCAGGGTCTGCAGAAGCCTGGTTGTTGGAGCTTACATCTGTGGAACTGCTGAGGGCTTAGTTCACACCCTCATCACCTTCAGCTCACCCTTGTGTGGTTGTGCCATTGACCACTTCTTCTGTGAGATTCAGCCTCTCCTGGACCTGCTCTGTGGCAACACTCTCCCAAGTGAAATCCAGGTCATTGTGGTGGCTGTCTTTGCTATTCTGAGTCCTTTCTCACTGGTCATTTATTCCTGTATTCCTATCGTTTCCGCAATTCTTCACGTGGCATCAGCTGAGAGCCAGGAGAAGGCGTTTTCCACTTGCTCCTCACAGCTCCTGGTTGTGACTGTTTTTTATGGCACTGCAGGCTCCATGTACCTGCGGCCAAAATACAGCTACTGTGCATCTGTGGATAAATTCCTCTCCCTTGCTTATTCTCTGGTGACTCCTTTATTGAATCCCATCATTTGCAGTTTGAGGAATAAGGAGGTGAAAGGAGCCCTGAAGGAAAAAATGGAGCAAACCTAAGTTAGTGTGGAAATGAAATAGAAGATTTGGGTTGTTCCAGGTGTTTGTGGTGGAATTTTTCACTCTAAATTCTTGTTCAGGAAAATCAATTTCCAGATCTACTTCAGCTATTGGGGAGGCAGGAGGGAGAAGAGTGGAGATTTTTAGCTCTAAGAGGGAGTGTTAGAAGCTATGTTAACATTTTGGAAGGGAATTTCTTCCACATACTTATGAAATTCTTCAATAAACTTATTTTTTTCCTTTTCTTTTCCTTGCTATTTTTCAAAAGCTTGAAAATTGTGCTTTACATACTTCTGAATTTTTGAACCAAAGAGTAATATTCAAGAGCCTGACTTTACTGAAAGAACTGAAAAGAATTAGTTTTCACCTGTTTGCATTTATTTCCTGAAACTGTTTAGTAAATCTGTTGGGGGAAAGGAGAGGACATAGTTCAGGCAAGAATGTGGAGCCCAAGAAATTACTGAGGACTGATTTTTAATTCTGAGATTGTTACTGGGGCAAAAAAAAAAAAAAAAAAAAAAAAAAAAAAGAGGTGTGCAAAATTGCATTCCTGCCCCACTGCCTCAAAGATATTTCTTCAATTTTAGAGTCATTGTTTTAAACATGTTAGACCAAGTGTAGGCCTTTGAAGTACTTAACCACTGTAATCTTCTGTAACTATTAATACAACTCTTTATATTAAATGCTCAAAGCTTAAATGATATTGGAAAGATAAGGACATGAATTACTCCTTAAATTAATCCTTCATTCCTGGAAATCACTGTAAATATAAATATCATAAAAGTACATGTCCTGGTTTGAAAGACAGCTGTTTGCTAAGGAAAGCAGAAGATTCCCTTTGGACTGAAAAATGTGATCCTTCCTTCCTTCCTTCCTTCCTTCCTTCCTTCCTTCCTTCCGATTATTAGGATTTTGAAATTAAGGGAGCTCTCAGGCAAAGATATGGGGGTAGGAATAACAGTTCTTTACTAGTATATCTACCAAGACAAACAAGAACAACAGTAGCTATGAAATTAGCCACAAACAGACCAGTAACTCAGTCCCAGTGTTTTTTGGCTGCAGGCACCTTTTCCCTGAGCTGCAGTTCCCGGTGCTGGGGGCGGGCAGGTCCCGCAGAGCTGCAGGAGGGCTGGGGGTGATGGCAGAGCTGTCCCAGGGAGAGACAGAGAGAGATGGAGAGAGCTCTCCGCTCACGGTGTGGGTCCTGGGGCTCAGCAGAGTGCTGGAAGGTGGCAGGTTCCAGCGAGAAGGCAGCAGGGCAGGGTCCCACAGCAGTGAGGATGGCTCCCGGCGATGGCATGGCAGGAATGCAACACAGGCGGCGATCGTCCTTCTCGTCCCAACTCCAAGGGGGAAATGGGACCCAGGCCCAGCCTTCCGCTTCCTCTTCTGGATGTTTCAATCTCGCGCGGTGTCCTTCTTCTCTCTCTCCTCCCCCTTGTCACCAGGGCCCAGTCAACAGGTATCTTAGCATGACAATGGGGAAAATTCCACAGAGGGAAAAGGGAAAGAAACAACCCCCAACAGTACAGGGTTCTTAATTGGATGTCATATGAATTTTTATCTTGAGAGTTTGTAAATCCACAAAAAAATTATAAGGTATAATATTCTTTGCAGAAGCTTGACATCTTTGATTTTAATCACGTCTTATTTTGGACCAAAAAATGTATTATAACAGAAAATGCTGTCTCATACTTTTAATTTTTTAAATTTCAAATGCATTACAAAAATAATGCATTGTTTTTTGTCATATTGCTTTATTGGCATTAAAGTTTCTCCCCTAGTCATATATGCTAGACTCCTTACAGCAGCATTCCTAGAAAATTGCACAACTGTGTGTATTATGAAAGAAGTGATGAAGAGGGGAAACCCAAGTAAAAAAAGCAGTGGGGATAAGAAAAGTGTAATTCATAAAACAAAAAACAAACAAAAAGCCCCCAACCAAACAAAAAAAATGGTAAATTATAGTTCAGTAAAATGAAAGTAAGCATTAAAAACCTGGGAAGTTTCAGTCTGGTAAACCACCAGGTCCAATTCTTTCTTGATTGATTATGCAAAATTTGTGAGTTCTCAAGTTTGTGGACAACACTAAATCAGAGGGAGTAGACAATGTGCCAAAGGGCCCCCATGTTTTAATGAATCCAGAGGAAGGCTGGATGAGTTCCTTGAACAGAGAGCCCAGCTCTAGGTGTCCAAACCAGGTGGGATTCAGCTGCCTCTTCATGGCTTGATTTTGGGGGAGCTGCATCCATGGATTCACACTTGCCCATCTTAAGTGTCTGGAATCTGAGCCTGAAGGATGGTTTCTATCAAAATGGAAATTAGCACTTCTAGGGCACGGATCTTGTGCTTCAGAAGGACTCTTTGCAGATGAGTGCTGTCCTCATGGCCTGGAATAGCAGGCATGCAGAAGAACTTACAGGACTGAGTCCCCTCCAGGGGAAGCTGCGTGTTCCTGGTCTCTGCTGGGGAAGAAAGGCTGGTGGTACCTTGGACAGGATGAGAAAGCAGAGAGTCAATGATAAAAAACAAAAATCAACCTCTCCTTCACTTCCTTTCTGACTGAAACTGTAAAACAAAGCTCAGAGAACTCACATTTGTGGGATCAGTATGGTGACGAGGATTTGCAAATCTCAGCTGTTTCAAGAGAGGTGTTTAGCCCTCAAGTTACCTGAAGATCTATGAACCCTGAGGCTCTGTGAATGATTTCATTTGCCCAAGACTACTTGCACCGAACAAAATGAGTCTGCTCTACAGCAGAGCTTGGTCTCAGCTGATGCTAGAAATCTGACTGTGCAGTTGCCTCTTGAAGCAAGGTGCTCACTTTGAGAGAAAGTGTACAGGTGAAAAACTTGTCTTAATTCCTCCAGTTGGAACAGATCTTCAGTATTGTTCCAGAAAACTCTGAATTAACCCCACCTGATCTGATTTCAGGCTCCAGAGCACTGAATGGGAAAGCCTTACTGTGACAGACAGGAGAGCCAGGGGAGATTCAAACCAACCATGGTGCAGAATAAACACAACTAAATCCAGTGCAGAGTTCCAGCTCTTTGCCAGGATCCTTGTGCTGGTCTGGAGCACAGAGGTGCGGGACGGAAACATGAAAACACACGCTTGGGCTCACAGGAATATCCAGAGACAATTAATCATCCTTTCAGAATTTCACGGAAGAGGTTAAAAGTGTCCACACCTTGCTTATTTTCATCTTTTGAATGGAAAAGGGGATTTTGAATTTAGCTTTCTGTAAATGCTTTCATTGTATCTGCTTAAGTATAGCTGGAAGAAACCTGACTCCGTCTGGCAATAGAAGTATATGCTACTTGGGAATAAATGTCATAGGTTAAACACCCAGCAGATTGCACCAGTGATTCCTGCTGTCACTAGAATAGCCAGCCAGTGTAATTTTGTGATTCCCATGCCCTTGGTGCTCCAGAAAACATTGTAAACTCTAGATTGGCATTAAATTGGAAAGAAGCCAAAATAAAATAAAACACAAATACAAAAAGGCAGAAAAGACTGTAGTTCTTAAATCTGAGTAAGTCTTTTGTTTTGCACTGCAGGTCTAGACATAAAGCGGTGAAAAATTAGTTTTTCTAGATAGAAAGTTTTACATCTAGGTATTTCTGATACATACTACATCTTTACAAGGGATATGCTAGACACTGAGCTCTCATTTTAAAATAGTACAGTAAACCATGCTAAATTCTTCAAACCAATAATTGCCATTTCAGATTTTGTCTGAATCAGGTTTTATTCTTTCCCCAGCCAGTGCCCTCTCTGCTCTTTGTCTTTCTTTCCATCTTCCTCTGTCCTTTCTCTCTGTCTGTCTAACTAGCTCTTTTTTGACATCACTTCCTTGCATTCCTTGGGCTTTCTCCTCTGTCTCCCACTGCTGCAGCTCTCCTTTCTCAGCGGAAGGTCCCAATGCTTTTGTCTGCCTCAGGCTCTGCAGCCACCCAGCCCGGGGCTGTTCACACCCTGCTTTGTGCCAGCCTTCTCAAGCCCCTCGGTACGGTTCTGTTTGCCAGCACTGCCGTGCCCTGCTCCTCAGCACCTCCCAGCCGGGCCCCTGTGTCCGCCTGAGCCCGGCACTCAGCTGCGCTTCTCCAGCCCTCGGCAGCTCCCGCCTCCCTGCTCCCCCTCTCTGCTGTGCTCACACCCGGCAGAGCAGCACAGATCCGCCCCGTGCCCCAGCCCTGGCTCGGGGCCCGCCAGGAGCCTCCACCCTGCTCCTCACCTGCACCAGGTGTGCTGTCACCTGAGCAATGGCCAAACAACCGGGAGCCTGCAGCAGCCACTCATTCCCTGACACTGCAGCTGATGCCTCCATGGGCTTCCTAAAAGCACAGGCCACACAAAGCCAAGGGAATCAAAAGCAGATATATCTACTGAATAAATAAATTCCATACATCAATATCAATATCAATATCAATATCAATATCAATATCAATATCAATATCAATATTTATTGAAGGGCCTTCAGGAACATTTCAGGCAGACAAAGCCTCCCAAGGGCTACACTCCAAAATGGACCGTGGGTCACGGGTTCTCGTCCTTTTCTAAGTTTGGTCCATTTGCCTATTGGAGGTTCATCTTCCAATGACAGCTTCAGGTAATGAAGTCATTTACCTTCAGTTTGTTCACCCCCAACTCACTTTTGTTTCCATTTCCTGGGGCCTGAGGCAGTGAGGGGTCCTTGATTGCCAGGCCTGGGCAGGAATTGCTGTGTCTGAGCAGAATGGGGAAGCAGCAGCTCACACTGTGCATGGAGTTTGGAGTCACACGCATAAGAATGGCAGGATTGCAAATCTATGAAAAATACAAAAGCTACAATCCTGAGGCATCAGGGGTGAATAGCAACCAGCTGCCTCTTTGGAGCCCGAGGAACAGCAACTGCCTGCCGCAAGGCCCAAAAGCTTGTTGGTCAAATGCAGCAGGAACAAAAGTGCCTCCAGCCATCCTGAGTGGGAATGTGGCTAAAGCTGTGTCGGATCCAAGGCAGCCTGGAGGAAGGAGTGAATGTGAAGCTGCTGAAGAGCTGCCCAGGAGAGGCTGGGGCCCTGGCAGCCAAGGCTCACCCAGTGCAGCCTCTGGGGGTCCCTTTGGTGGGGCCAGCCCAGGGTCAGCCTGTGGGTGCACCTTGGGGGCACACCAAACTCACTGGAAAGGACCCTCTGAGAGCTTGGGTGCCTTGCACAGGAGTCTCACAGGCACAGGCCAGTGGAAGAACAGAGTGGAGTGGAACAGAAATGCCCGGCAGCCTGAGGGCCAGACACAAGTGTGACCTGGCTTGTGACAGCTCTGGGCAGGGCTCTGCTCACTGGGCTCTGTGCTCTGGGGAAGGAGTTCACTGATCCTTCACTCAGGGGAGGCCCTGCCAGCCAGTGAACCCCTGTGCATCAGAGGACAGGGGGAGTCCCAGTGACTGCCACCTGGGAGAGGAGCCATGTGGTTCCAGGGCCCAGGAGCCATGTGCTTCTGTGACCTCAAGGGGATCCATCCCTGTGTGCCCCCATGTCACTGAGGGGCAGCGATGTGGCACCTCTCCAGTGATTGTGACTCACCTGCCCAGGGCTCAGTATCCTGAGAGCAGGCTAACGTGTCAGCAGGTCTTCAGGATAGCTCAGCTTAGTCCTGTGCTACGCACCTCTCTGCCTTTCAAGCAGATTTATTGTTTACTGTCCCCTTCAGCTTTTGTCCTCTCACAGGTAATTATGACTTGACTCTTGGGATAGATCATAGAGGAAGGAGAGAAAAGTCTAGGCTGCTTATACCTTCCTAGCTGAAGGCTGAGCTGTTGCCCCTTCGTAGGCTGTCCACATACAGGCTAGGCTAGAGTTCTTCTTTGCTGATTCTCTTTTCTTTACTATAGCCTAGGATAGGTAAGTAAGGGGTGAGTGCAGTCTGAGGGGCTGGGCTGAGCCCAGAGTGGCAAAAAGCCCACCTTGGATACTGCAGGAGGGAGTGGGACAGAAGGAGAGCAGCAAAGGCTGTAGTTAAGTTAGTGGCTGAAAGCTGGTCACTCCTGCAGAGGAGGGAAAACCACAGAGCTCTGCTGTTGATGCTGTGACAGCAGCAGGGCCTCCTCAGAGAAGGTAACATGCACTGGAGCACTTCAGAAGGACCTTTGAAGCTCCTGGGGCTCTGTCACTGATCACAAAGCTGTGAGCCTGCAGTTCAGCAGCTGGCTCAAGCACCACTGAAACTCTTGATGGCAAATGCTGTTCTTTCCATAGGTTGTATTTCTTTGGAGTTTTTATTCCTTTGGTGAGATGTAGTCATTTCTTTGCAATCAGGTGAGGGGATTGATGCTGATCCCTTCCTGGAGCACGTCCTTGGTCATCCAGAGCTTTGCCCGCTGCTCCTGAGAGGGACGATGGCCACAACAGGGAACAATTCCTGTGAGTACCAGCTTCACTGGCAGCTTTGGACTTTGTGACTCCCCACAGACAGCTGACATGACTGGTGCTCAGATCCCAGAAGGATGTGCTCACAAGCTAGAGTGAAGTCTGGGATGTTTGCTGAGAACAGCCAGACTGACCCAGGTTGTTTAGTCCCAGGAAAACACCTTTTGTCACGGTGAAGAAGACTTTGAAACATCATTGCATATAGGGAGGTCTGACAGGTCCTTGAGTTGCCTTTTGTGCTCAGTACTTGCTTGTTTTCAAGAAGTTACAGTCAGTTAGAATCAGGGAAAGCTTGACCAGATAATCCAGTCTAGAGCTCTGGTGAGAAGGGAAGGTACCCTGAGGCCCAGAAATCAGAGCTGGGGCTTGTTGGACTCTTGGCAAAGTAAGCAGGGGAACAGACTTTTCCAAATCAGGAAATTTCAATGGCAGTGCTAGGCTTCCCCTGATACTGAGTTGAAGGTTTGAGCTGGTTGTCCTGACTGCTTGTGTAGAAAGCTCAAAGTTTAAATATGCTTTCTTTCCTCGCCTCATCTCTTTCCAAATGGAATTTCTCTGCAGTCATCGCCGAGGGAATAGCTCCTCCAAAAAGGATCCTCTTCCCACCAGAGAAGATTTGCATGGTCTGGCAGCAGAGACAGAGTGCTGGAGCAGGGCTCTTCAATGTGGGCAACACGTGCTTCCTCAACACTGTCCTGCAGTGCCTGACCTACACCCCCCCACTGGCCAACTACCTGCTGTCCCAAGAGCACAGCCAGGCCTGTGAGTGCTTTTAGGAGCATCTCCTGAAAATCTCTTCATCAAGTCCCAGATTCCCAGAATGTAAAATTTGTTTTCAGACAACAGCAGCCCTTTGTCAGCCCCATGAGTCTGTACTCTTTGAACACTGGAGCCTCGAACCCACTTGTCCTAGCCTGCTGCCTTACCCTTAATGAAAACACCTCTTTCTCCCTGGCAGTCTTTATTCCTGCAAGTTAAACCCTCTGTGCTTATTGCACAGAAAGCTCTTGGTTTACCATCCCTCTCTGAAGATTTTCTGCACACTAAAATGCCCTGGGACCATTGGGACATTGGGAGGAGTGGAGTATTGGAGTGGAGTGGCAGTGCAAGAGGAGGAGTATCCCACTGCTGTGGATGTTTTGCTAACCTAAGGACCTTCCCTGTGTCCCTCTTCAGGTCACCAGCAGGGTTTCTGCATGATGTGCATCATGGAAGCACACGTGAACAAGGTCCTGCGTTCCCCTGTCAGTGCCATCCTGCCTTTGGCTGTCCTCAAGGTTTTCAAACGTAAGTCGTACCAGGTGCTTGAACAGGTTTCCTTCCCTCCTTCTATGAGAGAACTGAAACCTTCTTTCTTAGGCATAGGAGAACATTTGGAGCCCGGCAGGGAGGAAGATGCCCATGACTTCTTGTGCTGTACTGTCAATGCCATGCAGACAGCTTGTCTGAGTGAAAGCAGCGAGTAAGCACAAGCAAATCACCCTCACAAAGTTCTGAGCCCTTTGCACTGCTTGGTGTGCTCCCATCAAGGGAAACCTAAACCCTGGGCTTTCAGGCCAAGCAAAACTCTTGCCGGAGATAATGCTCTGTCTTCCCACTTGTTTCCAGCTTGGACCTCTCATCTCAATCCACTACCATTGTCTCTCAAATCTTTGGAGGCTTTCTGAGATCCAGAGGTATGTTTCCTCAACTCTTACTCTCTTTGACATTGCCTGTGTCCTTCTGTCTGCCTGTGCCTGACAGTTGGTCTGCTGGGACAGGTACAATGTGTAAATGGGCAGTGTCAGTCAGCTTCCCATTGCTGAGCATTTGGATTTTTCCTTCCAGTCACCTGCGTCAGCTGCAAAGCCGTTTCTGACTCCTACGAGGCCTTCCTGGATATCCCTTTGGATATCAGAGTAAGAAGCTTTTGCAGTTGTGCTTCAAGACATGCCAAGGCCCTTGCAGCTTTCCAGAGTCAGCACATTTGTCTTCAAAATGTGTGCTGTGAGCACAAGAGATCTTGGTGGTGGGTGGGAAGGGGAATGGATGGTGTCCTCCTGCAGAGGCCATGGCACTGGTCTCTCTGTAGGTGCTGTCTTTAAGCTGGTCGAGCAGCATTATCCTCTCTGCACCCTCAATATATCCTCATCCCCCTTTGCTTTGCCCTCCCCTAACACTTGTCTGGCTCCCAGGCCGATGGGTTGGGTTGTTTGCACCACTGATGCCCCTGCATAGTGTCATGAGTTGATGTGAGTGGTGTGGTGGTACGGGGAGGGAGCTCTTGATGGCTCCGGGAGCCTCTGGGACACAGGGAGATGTTCAGCATCCCACTCTCTTTCTGTCTCCTTCTGGACAGCTTCATGGTGGGTCTCTTCAGCATCAGCTGCAGGGGTTTGCTTGTCAGCTCGTGGGAGTTGTTTGGGTGAGGCAATTTCCTGCAGCTCAGTGTGCTCATTTGTCACTCTTGCAGACAGCCTCCACCCTCACTGCAGCTCTGGAGGACTTTGTGAGACCCGAGCACCTGGATGGTGAAAACTGCTACAAATGTAACACGTAAGATGATTACTAAGCACATATTACCAGGAGATCCTGTGTGAGGGAGTTGCATGTCATTGAGCAGAAGTCATCGCCTCATGGAGGTTTGCTGCACACAGAGGAGATGCAGCTTCTTTAAAATAGAGCAGGGAATAGCCTTAGAATAGCAAAAGCTGTGTGAGACAGGACAGGTTGCCTGGCCACCCTGGGGGAGGATTGGGTGCATTTCAGCACTGGGTTCTGTGCTTGGTTTCAAGGTGTAAGAAGAATGTTGCTGCCTTCAAGAAGTTCACAGTCCATTGCGCACCCAAGGTTCTCACGGTGTGTCTAAAAAGGTTTGACTGTTTCACCGGTAGGAAGATCAGCAAGGTTTGTACACAGCCGGTGTGCAGCTTTCTCTTCCTGGAGCAGATTTCCCTGAGCTTGTGCCAAGGCACTGGTCTTGGGTTCGTCATGTTCCCTTCTGGGGAGAGAATTCCCTTGGGAAGACAGGCAAGCGCTCTTCTCCAGCAGAGCTGCTTTGGCCAAGAACAGTTTCCTGCCACTCAAAGCATTACACCTTTGTGATGGTGTGCTTTATGGAAAACCAGCTGCTTGTGAGCCCCAAAGATGTATTTACACACCTCTGGCCCCTGGATGTGGCAGGCTATTCTGTGTCATAGGTCAGGGTCACTTCTGAGCCCTGCTGGTGTCTGTGCAGGTTGTGAAGTACCCCGAGTACCTGGATCTTCGCCCGTACATGTCCCAGGCAGAGGGAGAACCCCTCCGTTACTCCTTGTATGCTGTCCTGGTGCACAGTGGGGTCAGCTGTCATACAGGACACTATTTCTGCTACACAAAGGTAGTCAGCAATGTCCTTCCTTCCTTTTTTCTTTCCTTGCCAATGGGGAAAATGTGTGTGGGGAAGAGAAACTTTGCTGTCGGTGTTACTGACAGCCAAGGTTTTGGGGCAGGAGATGTCTTGAGGGGCTGGACTGGATTTGTTTTGACATACTCTTTGTTAGGTAGTTTTCTGCCTGTGTTTTTGGTGAGAAACCATGCAGAGATCCTTGTCCTTTTTTTTTCACAGGCTAGCAATGGGCTGTGGTACCTGATGGATGATGAGTCTGTGGAGCTTCGTTGCCTTGACACAGCTCTCAGGCAGAAAGCCTACCTGCTGTTTTATGCCAGGTAATAAGCAGCAGTCAGATAGGTTCAGAAGATGTTTCCTTTTCCCTGTCTATTGGTTTGCTTCTCATAGTGCAGAGAATGCAGAGATTTCTCACCAAAGGCAATTAGTACCAGCTTCATTCAGTGCTGTGGAACCTGTGCTGCCCCAAGTCTGTCCTTCAGGCTGCTGCCCTGATGTAGCCTGCTACTTGCCTGCTCTGTGATGCTAGACTTTTGTAGAAAAGAGTGAGGGAACTTAAAGGGACCTGCCAGGAAAGATGGGGAGGGAGCCTTTATCAGGAAGGGTTGGACAGGATGAAGGGTATCAGTTTTCAGCTGACCCATTATGGCAGGTTTCCATGAGATATTAGGAAGAAATGCTTGAGTGGAAGGGTGGTGAGAGCATGGAACAGGCTGCCCAAAGAAGCTGTGGGTGCCCTATCCTTGGAGGTTTTCAAGGCCAGGGTGGACAGGGCTTGGAGAGGCCTTGTCTATTGTGAGGTATTCCTGTCCATGACAGCGGGGTGGCACAAAATGAGCATTAAGATCCCTTCCAACCCAAGCAAGCGTGTGAATTTGTGCAATTCACATGAGGGTCTAGAAGGTATAAAGATGAGGTTTATCTGAGACAGGAGTAGACTTGGTGGGAAGACTCTAGCTAAAATTTCCATTAGTGTCCATGGTTAAATCTTCTCTCTGTCATAGAAACCTCTCCAAGGAAATGAGCGAATCCCAGAGAGGGCTGCAAAAACAGCCCCAAACTGAGATCATTCTTTTCTTTTCTCCAGGTGTTCTGATCTGAAAATTGGAGAAAGGGCTTCTTCCTCACTGGCACCACTGTATGCCCCTTCCTTCCTTCCTCAGTGGGCAGCCAGCAGCGAGCAGGTGGCTCCTGTTGGCCCACAGGGCTTGCCTGGCAGCACGAAGGTAACTCTGGGGAGGAGGGTCAGTGCACTAGAGGAGCAGTGGATCTCCTTCTAGCATCTGAGCATTTCTCCTTTTCCCCCTCTCACTCTGCAGCACTCTTCACAGACACAGTGCTGCCTCTTCTCCAAGCACCCCGGCTGCCTCCATCCCATTTGTGCCCCTTTGGCCCTTTGGCCTTGGCAGCCCTCCAGAAGAGCCTTTGGGAGGCTCAGAAATGTCCCTTCCCAGAACTCCTGGGAGATCCCCACTGACTCTGGTCCTTTCAGGAGAGAAGGGCAGGAACTCTCCACAGCTCTCTTTGCAGGACATGGCCCTGGGCATGGAAGGCGCTGGCAGGGAGCAGGACCGGAGCAGATCCCCGCTGTCGGGCAGGGATGGCCACAGCTGCTCTGGGGTCAGCACGGACTGGGACCACACAGCAGGGAGGAGAACGGGCCCTCCGAGTTGTAGCACCACTGCCAGGGATGGTGAAGCTTCAGGACCTTCCAACAGGAGCTTGCAGTGTGCTCCTGGCCCCGGGGTTGCTCAGGAGCAGGTCCTGCTGAGGCGGAGGGACATGAGCAGATCCGTGCAGGGCAGCTACAACCTCTGCAGCCCCTCTGTGCAGCACAAAGACTACGAGCCCTCAGCGAGGAAGAGGAGGAGGCTGACAACACATTCCCCGTGTTGTGATCAAACCCCTGTGGATAGAGCAGCTCCAGGGCCCCCCAGCTCCCACTTGAAGCAGGCTCCCAAGCTTAGGGCTGCTCGGAGGCAAACCCGAGCGAGGTGCAGAGAGCAGAGGAGATCCCCACGGCGGGGCTCTGACCTGCACGGCCGCTTTGTGCAGTGCACAGACGACCAGCAGCCCTCTGTGAGCAAGAGGAAGAGGAGGAGAACAAGTTCTTCCCGTTGTGACAGAGCCCCAGGGGATAACGCAGCTTCAGAGCCCTCCAACACCAGCTTCAAGCAGGCTCCTGTGCTCAGGGCTGCTCAGGAGCAATCCCGAGCGAGGCTGAGGGAGCGGAGGAGATCCCCAGAGCTGGGCTATGATCTCCACAGCCGGTTTGTGCAGCACGCAGCCCAGCGCCCTTCGGCGAGGAAGAGGAGGGTGCCCATGGCCTAGAGGTGCACGTCTGAGAAGAGCTCGGGGCACTCTGGGAGTGCTGCAGTCAGATTTTGGCCCTGGCTGAAGCAGAAGGGAAGATGAGCACTGAGTTTTTTATCACAGGTGTCCTTTTTTATTTCTCAAAGATGAAGAAACTGTTGTTTTATATGGGCGATGAGGCTTGTGACTAGAGTAATAGGCTTTAATTAGGATTCTTCATTCCACAGTGTAGATAGTTTTTGCTGCTAATATAGGTCAGTAGTTGAAATCAATATTGAAGCAATTTTTTAATTAAAGCTAGAAAAATAAATGTTAAGTACAGACTGATATTACCCTTGCCAATGTCTCTTTTTCTCAGTCTCAAGGTGAAATCTTGCTGGGTGTCCCCACTCAAAGGAGGAATCTCCAGCCACATTCTGAGAAGGGGAGGGGGGGTTAGACGTCTGTCCTGTTGAAGAGTGGGGCTTTTCCAGAGTGAAGTGATGGACTGTGAGTGTCACAGTGCTCAGGGAGCTGTGCCAGCTGGGGCAGGATGCTCTGCCTGAGCAGGGATACAGCAGCTCCAGCTGTGTCCTGTCTACACCTTAGCAGGAATGGCTTGAGCAAGGAGGGCCTCCTGTTTGTAGTGTTAAAGAATGCTGAGACCAGCTTGACCAAACTATCATGTCACCACTGTCACTGAAAACATCAGGATAAATTAAGCTCTCTAATGCTACTTTTAGTGTCAGGAAGCACACATTCCTTTCTTACAGTGCCCTTCTGGGCAACTCCTCCCACTTTATATTCCAGGCATGATGCTGTGTGGTGTGGATGTCCCTCTGGGCAGTTCAGGTCACCTGTCCCAGCTGTGCTCTCTGCCAGTTTCTTTTGTGAGCCTCCTCACAGGCAGAGCAGAAGATGAGAAAACAAAATGTCCCTGACTCAGGACAAGCGTGACTGAGCAAAACCCCAAACTTCAGCGTATTATCAACACCATTCTCATTGCAAATCCAGAACACAGCACTGTAAGAGCTACCGAAATAAAGAAATTAACTCTACCCTGTCTGAAATGAGAACAGTGGCATTCCAGCACAATTGCTGAATTACCTTTGTTAGTTCCCTCTTTATCTCTGGGTTCTGCACAGTGTCCATGTGGTTCAGAAATTCTACATTCCTTGAGTCCATATTCAGCCATAAAATGCCTCTTCCAGGTCTGAGACCATTGATGCATATCAAGGTTAATTACAGTTGTTTTAGCAAAACGTAAAGCTTCAGGGCTTTTCCCAAGCTGTGTTCCCACTAGAGCAGCTTATGGCAAACCTTGCTAAATGTTGGCTACAGTGGCATATGACAGAGTGGAAAATTACACGGCTCATGATTAATTAAAAGAAGTAATTAGAAAACTGAATTAAAAGAATGAATTAGAAAAGGTATTTGTAAAGTTCTATCATTTCCAACACCATGAGGACATGCAAACAGAGAATCCCTGATCTGAGGGCAGGAGCAGCAAGGATGTCCAGGCCTTCACATGGAAGTGAGAGTCAGACGGGTCACATGGGAGAAACCAAAGTGGTGCTAGTACCTTCTTCAGCAGCAAAGCCTATTTTGTTGAATAGACCTGCCAAAACCTAATGTAAAAATGTATCAGAGACAGCCAGTCAGGTTATGCTATAGAAGGGCAGTCCCACTTTTGCATGACAAGGATTTCTAGCATACCTCCCTAAGGTGTGTGAGTATCCCTCCCTTGAGCAGGGAAAGCCCTGAAGGTCACTTCTCATGGCTGAGCAAAATAGGTTTGCTCATGGTTGTTGGATGAGTGACACCAATCTCTACGTAATTGTTTTGCCTGATTTCATAGAATTGCTTCTCTGTTGCTTCCAAGATAGTGCACTATACTGTAACACTAGTAGTTAGTTAGGGTGTGTTACTATGCTAGTTCCACTATGTTAGTTATGTTAGTAAGGCTGCCGATGCTATGTAACAAATACTTGTGATCAAGTTATTTTGCTTAATGATTGCAATCAATTTAAATGAATTCTTAATTTTATTTATATCAATAGATTTGGTTTGCCGTCTTTAATCCCACGGGGCACAGTTGTATACAGGCTCAATTACACCTCTGTAACCCTTTGCATAGAAACTGTTGAAGAGTCTGGGGCTGGGCTAGGATCCAGCTGCATGCAGACTTCTCTCTGAGGAGTTTTAGAAAACAAAAGTGTCCTTCCTGTACCTGCTGACTTGACAGGAGGGCTTCTGTAACAAACTTTGTCTGGAGTGGGTCTGTTCTCCACTCACTGATAACTTTTGCAAGGAGCAGGGAGTTGGACTGGATGAGCATTATGGGTCCCTTCCCACGTGAGATATTCGATGATCTGATGATTCTATTACATGGTGGAAGGGGAAAGGGATTTTCTTTTTGCCACCATGGAAGTTGGGAGAAGTATTAGTAAAAACACTGGTAAAGGGAGGGCTGCAGGGAGCAGTATCACCTTCCATCACTAAATTGGACTAGGATTTCATAAAATTAAATGAAGACCAACAGCCATGCCTGGCCTTGCTAATTGAGCCTTCTCCCAAGCACAATGGGAATATCTGCTGGTAGTGGATAACATTCAGTGAGTTGGTCTGTGCTGTGAAAGATGGTCTGACTGCTTGGTGGGCACATCTGTCAAATAAATCTTAGCCAAAGAAATAATTGGAATGCTAAATCCTTGTTTGCTGCAGCAGATGTGGCAAAGAAAGTGGGTGATTTTTGGTTGGTTGGTTGGATGGGGATTATTGTTGTTGGTGGTGTTCTTTTGGTCTTTCTGATTAATGACAAACTTAAGGAAGAAGGAGTAGGGGAACCTACATGTTAATTTGTGGGCAAGAATGATCTTTTTGGTGCAACTTTATCCCAAAGTATATGTGAGGACTGCATCAATACACACTCCTTTGTCTTGGGTTCCTCTACGGCAGAGTCACTGATGGTGTGACCCAGAAATGAAATATGGGTACAGACACCCAAATGGTTTAAAGTGGGCATGTTTCAGCAGACTGTAGTACACAGTAGCAGAAGCAGGGGAAGTATCTGGCAGCAGAGGATCATAAAGCCAAGGAGGATTAGCAGTGCCTTAGCAAAACCTATAGCCTGCATACTTCTTCATGATACCCTAAAAAGGGTCCTTCAAATCTGCGAGCGATGAGGTATGCCAGGAAATAGATCAAGGTAAACTAATTTTTAGTTGTAATGATCTGGACATCAACAGGGAAATAAAAATCAAGATTGGCAATGAGTGAATCTTTTGTCCCTTATCCCCAAGTGAATGTGGGCTGCATCTTTGTTTCACCTTCAAATTTTGCTGAGAAAGCATAAGTATGGTAAGCCTGTGTGGCAACTCTGTCATTAATCTGGCTGCATTATGAAGTAATAGTAATTACTGCAAAGTAAAACCAGATCTTGATATTTGTGTGGGATATCTGGGTTTATATAGAAATCATTTGCAAGTTCTGTAAAACTAGAGGTGGCTGTGAATCAGCTCATACACGTGCATCATATTTATCCAACCTCTTAACAACTATTCCTTATTGCTCCAATCAGCACTAGCCAGTCTCAGTGGACTTTATATAGATGTAGTATAAAGAGCTGTGGACAAACCTCTCTTCTGCTTCACTGCACAGTGCTCAGAGTTGAAAGCTTTCCTGGAGACCTCAACATTTAGGGGTTTTTTCCTATCCTCTCTCTTCTTCTACCACACTCCACAACAGGAGAAACTACATTTGTTATATTCAAATGTTGCAACTGATGATTTTTGAGACTTGAACTGATGAGTCCATGAAAAGATCTCTGCCACAACAAGTTTTCTTTTTCTACAGAGTAAAAGTGGTAGCTGAGCGTTTGAAGAGAGTGGTGAATATACAGCCTTTGAAGGCAATGCTATGAAAGAAGAATCAGTCAAAAATAGACAGAAACAAAACACATAAGACTGCCTCATTTTCTTTCGAAGCTTTTATAATCTTTTCAGAAGATCTTCTCAAAATCTGAGTAGTATCTAAATTCCAGTCCTCTTTCTGTCTGTTCAAGCAGGCAGTTGTATTCTGACTGCAGATTTGCCCGGCTGTTTGCAGCTTCATCGGCTGCTGGACACTAAAACGAGGAGAGCTCTGCAAGGCACCAGACAAGGATGATCCTTGGGAACCTCAGTGGATTGAGTGAATTCAGACTCCTGGGTTTTTCTGGAACCTCTCCTTTATACCCTTTGCTCTTTGTAGTTTTATTATCTCTTCATTTTCTCACCTGGATGGCGAACACAGTGATAGCTTTGGTAACAAACAGTGATAATCGCCTTCACACCCCGATGTATTTCTTCCTCACTCAGCTGTCCTGTTGGGATATCTGCTATTTGTCTGTCATTATCCCAAGTATTCTCGAGAACCTGATGGTGGGAACAGTGAGTATTTCCAAGACAAGATGTGCAATGCAAATGTTTTCCTTCCTTTACTTTGGAGTTGCTGAGTGTTTTCTCTTGGCCGCCATGTCCCTTGATGGTTATTTTGCAGTTTGCTCCCCCTTGCATTACACAATTATCATGAGCAGCAGGGTCTGCAGAAGCCTGGTTGTTGGAGCTTACATCTGTGGAACTGCTGAGGGCTTAGTTCACACCCTCATCACCTTCAGCTCACCCTTGTGTGGTTGTGCCATTGACCACTTCTTCTGTGAGATTCAGCCTCTCCTGGACCTGCTCTGTGGCAACACTCTCCCAAGTGAAATCCAGGTCATTGTGGTGGCTGTCTTTGCTATTCTGAGTCCTTTCTCACTGGTCATTTATTCCTGTATTCCTATCGTTTCCGCAATTCTTCACGTGGCATCAGCTGAGAGCCAGGAGAAGGCGTTTTCCACTTGCTCCTCACAGCTCCTGGTTGTGACTGTTTTTTATGGCACTGCAGGCTCCATGTACCTGCGGCCAAAATACAGCTACTATGCATCTGTGGATAAATTCCTCTCCCTTGCTTATTCTCTGGTGACTCCTTTATTGAATCCCATCATTTGCAGTTTGAGGAATAAGGAGGTGAAAGGAGCCCTGAAGGAAAAAATGGAGAAAACCTAAGTTAGTGTGGAAATGAAATAGAAGATTTGGGTTGTTCCAGGTGTTTGTGGTGGAATTTTTCACTCTAAATTCTTGTTCAGGAAAATCAATTTCCAGATCTACTTCATCTGTTCGGGAGGAAGGAGGGAGAAGAGTGGAGATTTTTAGCTCTAAGAGGGAGTGTTAGAAGCTATGTTAACATTTTGGAAGGGAATTTCTTCCACATACTTAAGAAATTCTTCAATAAACTTATTTTTTTCCTTTTCTTTTCCTTGCTATTTTTCAAAAGCTTGAAAATTGTGCTTTACATACTTCTGAATTTTTGAACCAAAGAGTAATATTCAAGAGCCTGACTTTACTGAAAGAACTGAAAAGAATTAGTTTTCACCTGATTGCATTTATTTCCTGAAAATGTTTAGTAAATCTGTTGGGGGAATGGAGAGGACATAGTTCAGGCAACAATGTGGAGCCCAGGATATTATTGAGTACTGATTTTAATTCTGAGATTGTTACTGGGGAAAAAAAAAAAAAAAAAAAAAAAAAAGTGGTGTGCAAAATTGCATTCCTGCCCCACTGCCTCAAAGATATTTCTTCAATTTTAGAGTCATTGTTTTAAACATGTTAGACCAAGTGTAGGCCTTTGAAGTACTTAACCACTGTAATCTTCTGTAACTATTAATACAACTCTTTATATTAAATGCTCAAAGCTTAAATTATATTGGAAAGATAAGGACATGCATTACTCCTTAAATTAATCCTTCATTCCTGGAAATAACTGTAAATATAAATATCATGAAAGTACATGTCCTGGTTTAAAAGACAGCTGTTTGCTAAGGAAAGCAGAAGCTTCCCTTTGGACTGAAAAATGTGACCCTTCCTTCCTTCCTTCCGATTATTAGGATTTTGAAATTAAGGGAGCTCTCAGGCAAAGATATGGGGGTAGGAATAACAGTTCTTTACTAGTGCAACTAACAAGACAAACAAGAACAACAGTAGCTATGGAATTAGCCACAAACAGACCAGTAACTCAGTCCCAGTGTTTTTTGGCTGCAGGCACCTTTTCCCTGAGCTGCAGTTCCCGGTGCTGGGGGCGGGCAGGTCCCGCAGAGCTGCAGGAGGGCTGGGGGTGATGGCAGAGCTGTCCCAGGGAGAGACAGAGAGAGATGGAGAGAGCTCTCCGCTCACGGTGTGGGTCCTGGGGCTCAGCAGAGTGCTGGAAGGTGGCAGGTTCCAGCGAGAAGGCAGCAGGGCAGGGTCCCACAGCAGTGAGGATGGCTCCCGGCGATGGCATGGCAGGAATGCAACACAGGCGGCGATCGTCCTTCTCGTCCCAACTCCAAGGGGGAAATGGGACCCAGGCCCAGCCTTCCGCTTCCTCTTCTGGATGTCTCAATCTCGCGGGGTGTCCTTCTTCTCTCTCTCCTCCCCCTTGTCACCAGGGCCCAGTCAACAGGTATCTTAGCATGACAATGGGGAAAATTCCACAGAGGGAAAAGGGAAAGAAACAACCCCCAACAGTACAGGGTTCTTAATTGGATGTCATATGAATTTTTATCTTGAGAGTTTGTAAATCCACAAAAAAATTATAAGGTATAATATTCTTTGCAGAAGCTTGACATCTTTGATTTTAATCACATCTTATTTTGGACCAAAAAAATTATTATAACAGAAAATGCTGTCTCATACTTTTAATTTTTTAAATTTCAAATGCATTACAAAAAGAATGCATTGTTTTTTGTCATATTGCTTTATTGCCATTAAAGTTTCTCCCCTAGTCATATATGCTAGACTCCTTACAGCAGCATTCCTAGAGAATTACACAACTGTGTGTATTATGAAAGAAGTGATGAAGAGGGGAAACCCAAGTAAAAAAAGCAGTGGGGATAAGAAAAGTGTAATTCATAAAACAAAAAAAAAACAAATAAACAAAACCCGAAACCAACAAAAAATATGGTAAAATATGGTTCAGTTAAATGAAAGTAGGTATTAAAAACCTGGGAAGTTTCAGTCTGGTAAACCACCAGGTCCAATTCTTTCTTGATTGATTATGCAAAATTTGTGAGTTCTCAAGTTTGTGGACAACACTAAATCAGAGGGAGTAGACAATGTGCCAAAGGGCCCCCATGTTTTAATGAATCCAGAGGAAGGCTGGATGAGTTCCTTGAACAGAGAGCCCAGCTCTAGGTGTCCAAACCAGGTGGGATTCAGCTGCCTCTTCATGGCTTGATTTTGGGGGAGCTGCATCCATGGATTCACACTTGCCCATCTTAAGTGTCTGGAATCTGAGCCTGAAGGATGGTTTCTATCAAAATGGAAATTAGCACTTCTAGGGCACGGATCTTGTGCTTCAGAAGGAGTCTTTGCAGATGAGTGCTGTCCTCATGGCCTGGAATAGCAGGCATGCAGAAGAACTTACAGGACTGAGTCCCCTCCAGGGGAAGCTGCGTGTTCCTGGTCTCTGCTGGGGAAGAAAGGCTGGTGGTACCTTGGACAGGATGAGAAAGCAGAGAGTCAATGATAAAAACAAAAATCAACCTCTCCTTCACTTCCTTTCTGACTGAAACTGTAAAACAAAGCTCAGAGAACTCACATTTGTGGGATCAGTATGGTGACGAGGATTTGCAAATCTCAGCTGTTTCAAGAGAGGTGTTTAGCCCTCAAGTTACCTGAAGATCTATGAACCCTGAGGCTCTGTGAATGATTTCATTTGCCCAAGACTACTTGCACGGAACAAAATGAGTCTGCTTTACAGCAGAGCTTGGTCTCAGCTGATGCTAGAAATCTGACTGTGCAGTTGCCTCTTGAAGCAAGGTGCTCACTTTGAGAGAAAGTGTACAGGTGAAAAACTTGTCTTAATTCCGCCAGTTGGAACAGATCTTCAGTATTGTTCCAGAAAACTCTGAATTAACCCCACCTGATCTGATTTCAGGCTCCAGAGCACTGAACGGGAAAGCCTTACTGTGACAGACAGGAGAGCCAGGGGAGAATCAAACCAACCATGGTGCAGAATAAACACAACTAAATCCAGTGCAGAGTTCCAGCTCTGTGCCAGGATCCTTGTGCTGGTCTGGAGCACAGAGGTGCGGGACGGAAACATGAAAACACACGCTTGGGCTCACAGGAATATCCAGAGACAATTAATCATCCTTTCAGAATTTCACAGAAGAGGTTAAAAGTGTCCACACCTTGCTTATTTTCATCTTTTGAATGGAAAAGGGGATTTTGAATTTAGTTTTCTGTAAATGCTTTCATTGTATCTGCTTAAGTATAGCTGGAAGAAACCTGACTCCATCTGGCAATAGAAGTATATGCTACTTGGGAATAATTGTCATAGGCTAAACACCCAGCAGATTGCACCAGTGATTCCTGCTGTCACTAGAATAGCCAGCCCGTGTAATTTTGTGATTCCCATGCCCTTGGTGCTCCAGAAAGATTTTAACTGTAGATTGGCAGTAAATTGGAAACAAGCCAAAATAAAATAAAACACAAATACAAAAAGGCAGAAAAGACTGTAGTTCTTAAATCTGAGTAAGTCTTTTGTTTTGCACTGCAGGTCTAGACATAATACGGTGAAAAATTAGTTTTTCTAGATAGAAAGTTTTACATCTAGGTATTTCTAATACATACTACATCTTTACAAGGGATATGCTAGACACTGAGCTCTCATTTTAAAATAGTGCAGTAAACCATGCTAAATTCTCCAAACCAATAATTGCCATTTCAGATTTTGTCTGAATCAGGTTTTATTCTTTCCCCAGCCAGTGCCCTCTCTGCTCTTTGTCTTTCTTTCCATCTTCCTCTGTCCTTTCTCTCTGTCTGTCTAACTAGCTCTTTTTTGACATCACTTCCTTGCATTCCTTGGGCTTTCTCCTCTGTCTCCCACTGCTGCAGCTCTCCTTTCTCAGCGGAAGGTCCCAATGCTTTTGTCTGCCTCAGGCTCTGCAGCCACCCAGCCCGGGGCTGTTCACACCCTGCTTTGTGCCAGCCTTCTCAAGCCCCTCGGTACGGTTCTGTTTGCCAGCACTGCCGTGCCCTGCTCCTCAGCACCTCCCAGCCGGGCCCCTGTGTCCGCCTGAGCCCGGCACTCAGCTGCGCTTCTCCAGCCCTCGGCAGCTCCCGCCTCCCTGCTCCCCCTCTCTGCTGTGCTCACACCCGGCAGAGCAGCACAGATCCGCCCCGTGCCCCAGCCCTGGCTCGGGGCCCGCCAGGAGCCTCCACCCTGCTCCTCACCTGCACCAGGTGTGCTGTCACCTGAGCAATGGCCAAACAACCGGGAGCCTGCAGCAGCCACTCATTCCCTGACACTGCAGCTGATGCCTCCATGGGCTTCCTAAAAGCACAGGCCACACAAAGCCAAGGGAATCAAAAGCAGATATATCTACTGAATAAATAAATTCCATACATCAATATCAATATCAATATCAATATCAATATCAATATCAATATCAATATTTATTGAAGGGCCTTCAGGAACATTTCAGGCAGACAAAGCCTCCCAAGGGCTACACTCCAAAATGGACCGTGGGTCACGGGTTCTCATCCTTTTCTAAGTTTGGTCCATTTGCCTATTGGAGGTTCATCTTCCAATGACAGCTTCAGGTAATGAAGTCATTTACCTTCAGTTTGTTCACCCCCAACTCACTTTTGTTTCCATTTCCTGGGGCCTGAGGCAGTGAGGGGTCCTTGATTGCCAGGCCTGGGCAGGAATTGCTGTGTCTGAGCAGAATGGGGAAGCAGCAGCTCACACTGTGCATGGAGTTTGGAGTCACACGCATAAGAATGGCAGGATTGCAAATCTATGAAAAATACAAAAGCTACAATCCTGAGGCATCAGGGGTGAATAGCAACCAGCTGCCTCTTTGGAGCCCGAGGAACAGCAACTGCCTGCCGCAAGGCCCAAAAGCTTGTTGGTCAAATGCAGCAGGAACAAAAGTGCCTCCAGCCATCCTGAGTGGGAATGTGGCTAAAGCTGTGTCGGATCCAAGGCAGCCTGGAGGAAGGAGTGAATGTGAAGCTGCTGAAGAGCTGCCCAGGAGAGGCTGGGGCCCTGGCAGCCAAGGCTCACCCAGTGCAGCCTCTGGGGGTCCCTTTGGTGGGGCCAGCCCAGGGTCAGCCTGTGGGTGCACCTTGGGGACACACCAAACTCACTGGAAAGGACCCTCTGAGAGCTTGGGTGCCTTGCACAGGAGTCTCACAGGCACAGGCCAGTGGAAGAACAGAGTGGAGTGGAACAGAAATGCCCGGCAGCCTGAGGGCCAGACACAAGTGTGACCTGGCTTGTGACAGCTCTGGGCAGGGCTCTGCTCACTGGGCTCTGTGCTCTGGGGAAGGAGTTCACTGATCCTTCACTCAGGGCCGGCCCTGCCAGCCAGTGAACCCCTGTGCATCAGAGGACAGGGGGAGTCCCAGTGACTGCCACCTGGGAGAGGAGCCATGTGGTTCCAGGGCCCAGGAGCCATGTGCTTCTGTGACCTCAAGGGGATCCATTCCTGTGTGCCCCCATGTCACTGAGGGGCAGCGATGTGGCACCTCTGGAGTGATTGTGACTCACCTGCCCAGGGCTCAGTATCCTGAGAGCAGGCTAACATGTCAGCAGGTCTTCAGGATAGCTCAGCTTATTCCCGTGCTACGCACCTCTCTGCCTTTCAAGCAGATTTATTGTTTACTGTCCCCTTCAGCTTTTGTCCTCTCACAGGTAATTATGACTTGACTCTTGGGATAGATCATAGAGGAAGGAGAGAAAAGTCTAGGCTGCTTATACCTTCCTAGCTGAAGGCTGAGCTGTTGCCCCTTCGTAGGCTGTCCACATACAGGCTAGGCTAGAGTTCTTCTTTGCTGATTCTCTTTCATTTACTATAGCCTAGGATAGGTAAGTAAGGGGTGAGTGCAGTCTGTGGGGCTGGGCTCAGCCCAGAGTGGCAAAAAGCCCACCTTGGATACTGCAGGAAGGAGTGCGACAGAATGGGGATCAGCAAAGGCTCTTTGTTAAATTATATAAGATCGTTAAGTTAGTTAGTTAAGTTAGTGGCTGAAAGCTGGTCACTCCTGCAGAGGAGGTAAAAGCCAGAGAGCTCTGCTGTTGATGCTGTGACAGCAGCAGGGCCTCCTCAGAGAAGGTAACATGCACTGGAGCACTTCAGAAGGACCTTTGAAGCTCCTGGGGCTCTGTCACTGATCACAAAGGGGTGAGCCTGCAGTTCAGCAGCTGGCACAAGCACCACTGAAACTCTTAATGGCAAATGCTGTTCTTCCATAGGTTGTATTTCTTTAGAGTTTTTATTCCTTTGGTGAGATGTAGTCATTTCTTTGCAATCAGGTGAGGGGATTGATGCTGATCCCTTCCTGGAGCACGTCCTTGGTCATCCAGAGCTTTGCCCGCTGCTCCTGAGAGGGACGATGGCCACAACAGGGAACAATTCCTGTGAGTACCAGCTTCACTGGCAGCTTTGGACTTTGTGACTCCCCACAGACAGCTGACATGACTGGTGCTCAGATCCCAGAATGATGTGCTCACAAGCTAGAGTGAAGTCTGGGATGTTTGCTGAGAATAGCCAGACTGACCCATGTTGTTTAGTCCCAGGAAAACACCTTTTGTCACGATGAAGAAGACTTTGAAACATCATTGCTCATAGGGAGGTCTGACAGGTCCTTGAGTTGCCTTTTGTGCTCAGTACTTGCTTGTTTTCAAGAAGTTACAGTCAGTTAGAATCAGGGAAAGCTTGACCAGATAATCCAGTCTAGAGCTCTGGTGAGAAGGCAAGGTACCCTGAGGCCCAGAAATCAGAGCTGGGGCTTGTTGGACTCTTGGCAAAGTAAGCAGGGGAACAGACTTTTCCAAATCAGGAAATTTCAATGGCAGTGCTAGGCTTCCCCCGATACTGAGTTGAAGGTTTGAGCTGGTTGTCCTGACTGCTTGTGTAGAAAGCTCAAAGTTTAAATATGCTTTCTTTCCTCGCCTCATCTCTTTCCAAATGGAATTTCTCTGCAGTCATCGCCGAGGGAATAGCTCCTCCAAAAAGGATCCTCTTCCCACCAGAGAAGATTTGCATGGTCTGGCAGCAGAGACAGAGTGCTGGAGCAGGGCTCTTCAATGTGGGCAACACGTGCTTCCTCAACGCTGTCCTGCAGTGCCTGACCTACACCCCCCCACTGGCCAACTACCTGCTGTCCCAAGAGCACAGCCAGGCCTGTGAGTGCTTTTAGGAGCATCTCCTGAAAATCTCTTCATCAAGTCCCAGATTCCCAGAATGTAAAATTTGTTTTCAGACAACAGCAGCCCTTTGTCAGCCCCATGAGTCTGTACTCTTTGAACACTGGAGCCTAGAACCCACTTGTCCTAGCCTGCTGCCTTACCCTTAATGAAAACACCTCTTTCTCCCTGGCAGTCTTTATTCCTGCAAGTTAAACCCTCTGTGCTTATTGCACAGAAAGCTCTTGGTTTACCATCCCTCTCTGAAGATTTTCTGCACACTAAAATGCCCTGGGACCATTGGGACATTGGGAGGAGTGGAGTATTGGAGTGGAGTGGCAGTGCAAGAGGAGGAGTATCCCACTGCTGTGGATGTTTTGCTAACCTAAGGACCTTCCCTGTGTCCCTCTTCAGGTCACCAGCAGGGTTTCTGCATGATGTGCATCATGGAAGCACACGTGAACAAGGTCCTGCGTTCCCCTGTCAGTGCCATCCTGCCTTTGGCTGTCCTCAAGGTTTTCAAACGTAAGTCGTACCAGGTGCTTGAACAGGTTTCCTTCCCTCCTTCTATGAGAGAACTGAAACCTTCTTTCTTAGGCATAGGAGAACATTTGGAGCCCGGCAGGGAGGAAGATGCCCATGACTTCTTGTGCTGTACTGTCAATGCCATGCAGACAGCTTGTCTGAGTGAAAGCAGCGAGTAAGCACAAGCAAATCACCCTCACAAAGTTCTGAGCCCTTTGCACTGCTTGGTGTGCTCCCATCAAGGGAAACCTAAACCCTGGGCTTTCAGGCCAAGCAAAACTCTTGCCGGAGATAATGCTCTGTCTTCCCACTTGTTTCCAGCTTGGACCTCTCATCTCAATCCACTACCATTGTCTCTCAAATCTTTGGAGGCTTTCTGAGATCCAGAGGTATGTTTCCTCAACTCTTACTCTCTTTGACATTGCCTGTGTCCTTTTGTCTGCTTGTGCCTGACAGTTGGTCTGCTGGGACAGGTACAATGTGTAAATGGGCAGTGTCAGTCAGCTTCCCATTGCTGAGCATTTGGATTTTTCCTTCCAGTCACCTGCGTCAGCTGCAAAGCCGTTTCTGACTCCTACGAGGCCTTCCTGGATATCCCTTTGGATATCAGAGTAAGAAGCTTTTGCAGTTGTGCTTCAAGACATGCCAAGGCCCTTGCAGCTTTCCAGAGTCAGCACATTTGTCTTCAAAATGTGTGCTGTGAGCACAAGAGATCTTGGTGGTGGGTGGGAAGGGGAATGGATGGTGTCCTCCTGCAGAGGCCATGGCACTGGTCTCTCTGTAGGTGCTGTCTTTAAGCTGGTCGAGCAGCATTATCCTCTCTGCACCCTCAATATATCCTCATCCTCCTTTGCTTTGCCCTCCCCTAACACTTGTCTGGCTCCCAGGCCGATGGGTTGGGTTGTTTGCACCACTGATGCCCCTGCATAGTGTCATGAGTTGATGTGAGTGGTGTGGTGGTACGGGGAGGGAGCTCTTGATGGCTCCGGGAGCCTCTGGGACACAGGGAGATGTTCAGCATCCCACTCTCTTTCTGTCTCCTTCTGGACAGCTTCATGGTGGGTCTCTTCAGCATCAGCTGCAGGGGTTTGCTTGTCAGCTCGTGGGAGTTGTTTGGGTGAGGCAATTTCCTGCAGCTCAGTGTGCTCATTTGTCACTCTTGCAGACAGCCTCGACCCTCACTGCAGCTCTGGAGGACTTTGTGAGACCCGAGCACCTGGATGGTGAAAACTGCTACAAATGTAGCACGTAAGATGATTACTAAGCACATATTAGCAGGAGATCCTGTGTGAGGGAGTTGCATGTCATTGAGCAGAAGTCATCTTCTCATGGAGCTTTGCTGCACACAGAGGAGATGCAGCTTCTTTAAAATAGAGCAGGGAATAGCCTTAGAATAGCAAAAGCTGTGTGAGACAGGACAGGTTGCCTGGCCACCCTGGGGGAGGATTGGGTGCATTTCAGCACTGGGTTCTGTGCTTGGTTTCAAGGTGTAAGAAGAATGTTGCTGCCTTCAAGAAGTTCACAGTCCATTGCGCACCCAAGGTTCTCACGGTGTGTCTAAAAAGGTTTGACTGTTTCACCGGTAGGAAGATCAGCAAGGTTTGTACACAGCCGGTGTGCAGCTTTCTCTTCCTGGAGCAGATTTCCCTGAGCTTGTGCCAAGGCACTGGTCTTGGGTTCGTCATGTTCCCTTCTGGGGAGAGAATTCCCTTGGGAAGACAGGCAAGCGCTCTTCTCCAGCAGAGCTGCTTTGGCCAAGAACAGTTTCCTGCCACTCAAAGCATTACACCTTTGTGATGGTGTGCTTTATGGAAAACCAGCTGCTTGTGAGCCCCAAAGATGTATTTACACACCTCTGGCCCCTGGATGTGGCAGGCTATTCTGTGTCATAGGTCAGGGTCACTTCTGAGCCCTGCTGGTGTCTGTGCAGGTTGTGAAGTACCCCGAGTACCTGGATCTTCGCCCGTACATGTCCCAGGCAGAGGGAGAACCCCTCCGTTACTCCTTGTATGCTGTCCTGGTGCACAGTGGGGTCAGCTGTCATACAGGACACTATTTCTGCTACACAAAGGTAGTCAGCAATGTCCTTCCTTCCTTTTTTCTTTCCTTGCCAATGGGGAAAATGTGTGTGGGGAAGACAACTTTGCTGTCGGTGTTACTGACAGCCAAGGTTTTGGGGCAGGAGATGTCTTTAGGGGCTGGACTGGATTTGTGTTGACATACTGTTTGTTAGGTAGTTTTCTGCCTGTGTTTTTGGTGAGAAACCATGCAGAGATCCTTGTCCTTTTTTTTTCACAGGCCAGCAATGGGCTGTGGTACCTGATGGATGATGAGTCTGTGGAGCTTCGTTGCCTTGACACAGCTCTCAGGCAGCAAGCCTACCTGCTGTTTTATGCCAGGTAATAAGCAGCATTCAGATAGGTTCAGAAGATGTTTCCTTTTCCCTGTCTATTGGTTTGCTTCTCATAGTGCAGAGAATGCAGAGATTTCTCACCAAAGGCAATTACTACCAGCTTCATTCAGTGCTGTGGAACCTGTGCTGCCCCAAGTCTGTCCTTCAGGCTGCTGCCCTGATGTAGCCTGCTACTTGCCTGCTCCGTGATGCTAGACTTTTGTAGAAAAGAGTGAGGGAACTTAAAGGGACCTGCCAGGAAAGATGGGGAGGGAGCCTTTATCAGGAAGGGCTGGACAGGATGAAGGGTATCAGTTTTCAGCTGACCCATTATGGCAGGTTTCCATGAGATATTAGGAAGAAATGCTTGAGTGGAAGGGTGGTGAGAGCATGGAACAGGCTGCCCAAAGAAGCTGTGGGTGCCCCATCCTTGGAGGTTTTCAAGGCCAGGGTGGACAGGGCTTGGAGAGGCCTTGTCTATTGTGAGGTATTCCTGTCCATGACAGCGGGGTGGCACAAAATGAGCATTAAGATCCCTTCCAAACCAAGCAAGCGTGTGAATTTGTGAAATTCACATGAGGTTCTAGAAGGTATAAAGATGAGGTTTATCTGAGATAGGAGTAGACTTGGTGGGAAGACTCTAGCTAAAATTTCCATTAGTGGCCTTGGTTAAATCTTCTCTCTGTCATAGAAACCTCTCCAAGGAAATGAGCGAATCCCAGAGAGGGCTGCAAAAACAGCCCAAAACTGAGATCTTTCTTTTCTTTTCTCCAGGTGTTCTGATCTGAAAATTGGAGAAAGGGCTTCTTCCTCACTGGCACCACCGTATGCCCCTTCCTTCCTTCCTCAGTGGGCAGCCAGCAGCGAGCAGGTGGCTCCTGTTGGCCCACAGGGCTTGCCTGGCAGCACGAAGGTAACTCTGGGGAGGAGGGTCAGTGCACTAGAGAAGCAGTGGATCTCCTTCTAGCATCTCAGCATTTCTCCTTTTCCCCCTCTCAACATGCAGCACTCTTCACAGCCACAGTGCTGCCTCTTCTCCAAGCACCCCGGCTGCCTCCATCCCATTTGTGCCCCTTTGGCCCTTTGGCCTTGGCAGCCCTCCAGAAGAGCCTTTAGGAGGCTCAGAAATGTCCCTTCCCAGAACTCCTGGGAGATCCCCTCTGACTCTGGTCCTTTCAGGAGAGAAGGGCAGGAACTCTCCACAGCTCTCTTTGCAGGACATGGCCCTGGGCATGGAAGGCGCTGGCAGGGAGCAGGACCGGAGCAGATCCCCGCTGTCGGGCAGGGATGGCCACAGCTGCTCTGGGGTCAGCACGGACTGGGACCACACAGCAGGGAGGAGAACGGGCCCTCCGAGTTGTAGCACCACTGCCAGGGATGGTGAAGCTTCAGGACCTTCCAACAGGAGCTTGCAGTGTGCTCCTGGCCCCGGGGTTGCTCAGGAGCAGGTCCTGCTGAGGCGGAGGGACATGAGCAGATCCGTGCAGGGCAGCTACAACCTCTGCAGCCCCTCTGTGCAGCACAAAGACTACGAGCCCTCAGCGAGGAAGAGGAGGAGGCTGACAACAAATTCCCCATGTTTTGATGAAACCCCTGTGGATAGAGCAGCTCCAGGGCCCCCCAGCTCCCGCTTGAAGCAGGCTCCCAAGCTCAGGGCTGCTCGGAGGCAAACCCAAGCGAGGTGCAGAGAGCAGAGGAGATCCCCACGGCGGGGCTCTGACCTGCACGGCCGCTTTGTGCAGTGCACAGACGACCAGCAGCCCTCTGTGAGCAAGAGGAAGAGGAGGAGAACAAGTTCTTCCCGTTGTGACAGAGCCCCAGGGGATAACGCAGCTTCAGGGCCCTCCAACACCAGCTTCAAGCAGGCTCCTGTGCTCAGGGCTGCTCAGGAGCAATCCCGAGCGAGGCTGAGGGAGCGGAGGAGATCCCCAGAGCTGGGCTATGATCTCCACAGCCGGTTTGTGCAGCACGCAGCCCAGCGCCCTTCGGCGAGGAAGAGGAGGGTGCCCATGGCCTAGAGGGGCACGTCTGAGAAGAGCTCGGGGCACTCTGGGAGTGCTGCAGTCAGATTTTGGCCCTGGCTGAAGCAGAAGGGAAGATGAGCATTGAGTTTGTTAGCACAGATTTCCTTGGTTTCTTCTCAAAGATGAAGAAACAGTTGGTTAATATGGGCAATGATGCTTGTGACTAGAGTAATAGGCTTTAATTAGGATTCTTCATTCCACAGTGTAGATAGTTTTTGCTGCTAATATAGGTCAGTAGTTGAAAGCAATATTGATGCAATTTTTTAATTAAAGCTAGAAAAATAAACGTTAAGTACAGACTGATATTACCCTTGCCAATGTCTCTTTTTCTCAGTCTCAAGGTGAAATCTTGCTGGGTGTCCCCACTCAAAGGAGGAATCTCCAGCCACATTCTGAGAAGGGGAAGGGGGGTTAGACGTCTGTCCTGTTGAAGAGTGGGGCTTTTCCAGAGTGAAGTGATGGACTGTGAGTGTCACAGTGCTCAGGGAGCTGTGCCAGCTGGGGCAGGATGCTCTGCCTGAGCAGGGATACAGCAGCTCCAGCTGTGTCCTGTCTACACCTTAGCAGGAATGGCTTGAGCAAGGAGGGCCTCCTGTTTGTAGTGTTAAAGAATGCTGAGACCAGCTTGACCAAACTATCATGTCACCAGTGTCACTGAAAACATCAGGATAAATTAAGCTCTCTAATGCTACTTTTAGTGTCAGGAAGCACACATTCCTTTCTTACAGTGCCCTTCTGGGCAACTCCTCCCACTTTATATTCCAGGCATGATGCTGTGTGGTGTGGATGTCCCTCTGGGCAGTTCAGGTCACCTGTCCCAGCTGTGCTCTCTGCCAGTTTCTTTTGTGAGCCTCCTCACAGGCAGAGCAGAAGATGAGAAAACAAAATGTCCCTGACTCAGGACAAGCGTGACTGAGCAAAACCCCAAACTTCAGCGTATTATCAACACCATTCTCATTGCAAATCCAGAACACAGCACTGTAAGAGCTACCGAAATAAAGAAATTAACTCTACCCTGTCTGAAATGAGAACAGTGGCATTCCAGCACAATTGCTGAATTACCTTTGTTAGTTCCCTCTTTATCTCTGGGTTCTGCACAGTGTCCATGTGGCTCAGAAATTCTACATTCCTTGAGTCCATATTCAGCCATAAAATGCCTCTTCCAGGTCTGAGACCATTGATGCATATCAAGGTTAATTACAGTTGTTTTAGCAAAACGTAAAGCTTCAGGGCTTTTCCCAAGCTGTGTTCCCACTAGAGCAGCTTATGGCAAACCTTGCTAAATGTTGGCTACAGTGGCATATGACAGAGTGGAAAATTACACGGCTCATGATTAATTAAAAGAAGTAATTAGAAAACTGAATTAAAAGAATGAATTAGAAAAGGTATTTGTAAAGTTCTATCATTTCCAACACCATGAGGACATGCAAACAGAGAATCCCTGATCTGAGGGCAGGAGCAGCAAGGATGTCCAGGCCTTCACATGGAAGTGAGAGTCAGACGGGTCACATGGGAGAAACCAAAGTGGTGCTAGTACCTTCTTCAGCAGCAAAGCCTATTTTGTTGAATAGACCTGCCAAAACCTAATGTAAAAATGTATCAGAGACAGCCAGTCAGGTTATGCTATAGAAGGGCAGTCCCACTTTTGCATGACAAGGATTTCTAGCATACCTCCCTAAGGTGTGTGAATATCCCTCCCTTGAGCAGGGAAAGCCCTGAAGGTCACTTCTCATGGCTGAGCAAAATAGGTTTGCTCATGGTTGTTGGATGAGTGACATCAATCTCTACGTAATTGTTTTGCCTGATTTCATAGAATTGCTTCTCTGTTGCTTCCAAGATAGTGCACTATACTGTAACACTAGTAGTTAGTTAGGGTGTGTTACTATGATAGTTCCACTATGTTAGTTATGTTAGTAAGGCTGCCGATGCTATGTGACAAATACTTGTGATCAAGTTATTTTGCTTAATGATTGCAATCAATTTAAATGAATTCTTAATTTTATTTATATCAATAGATTTGGTTTGCCGTCTTTAATCCCACGGGGCACAGTTGTATACAGGCTCAAGTACACCTCTGTAACCCTTTGCATAGAAACTGTTGAAGAGTCTGGGGCTGGGCTAGGACCCAGCTGCATGCAGACTTCTCTCTGAGGAGTTTAGAAAACAAAAGTGTCCTTCCTGTACCTGCTGACTTGACAGGAGGGCTTCTGTAGCAAACTTTGTCTGGAGTGGGTCTGTTCTCCACTCACTGATAACTTTTGCAAGGAGCAGGGAGTTGGACTGGATGAGCATTATGGGTCCCTTCCCACGTGAGATATTCGATGATCTGATGATTCTATTACATGGTGGAAGGGGAAAGGGATTTTCTTTTTGCCACCATGGAAGTTGGGAGAAGTATTAGTAAAAACACTGGTAAAGGGAGGGCTGCAGGGAGCAGTATCACCTTCCATCACTAAATTGGACTAGGATTTCATAAAATTAAATGAAGACCAACAGCCATGCCTGGCCTTGCTTATTGAGCCTTCTCCCAAGCACAATGGGAATATCTGCTGGTAGTGGATAACATTGAGTGAGTTGGTCTGTGCTGTGAAAGATGGTCTGACTGCTTGGTGGGCACATCTGTCAAATAAATCTTAGCCAAAGAAATAATTGGAATGCTAAATCCTTGTTTGCTGCAGCAGATGTGGCAAAGAAAGTGGGTGATTTTTGGTTGGTTGGTTGGATGGGGATTATTGTTGTTGGTGGTGTTCTTTTAATCTTTCTGATTAATGACAAACCTTCGGAAGAAGGAGTAGGGGAACCTAGATGTTAATTTGTGGGCAAGAATGATCTTTTTGGTGCAACTTTATCCCAAAGTATATGTGAGGACTGCATCAATACACACTCCTTTGTCTTGGGTTCCTCTACGGCAGAGTCACTGATGGTGTGACCCAGAAAGGAAATATGGGTACAGACACCCAAATGGTTTAAAGTGGGCATGTTTCATCAGGCTGTAGTACACAGTAGCAGAAGCAGGGGAAGTATCTGGCAGCAGAGGATCATAAAGCCAAGGAGGATTAGCAGTGCCTTAGCAAAACCTATAGCCTGCATACTTCTTCATGATACCCTAAAAAGGGTCCTTCAAATCTGTGAGCGATGAGGTATGCCAGGAAATAGATCAAGGTAAACTAATTTTTATTTGTAATGATCTGGACATCAACAGGGAAATAAAAATTAAGATTGGCAATGAGTGAATCTTTTGTCCCTTATCCCCAAGTGAATGTGGACTGCATCTTTGTTTCACCTTCAAATTTTGCTGAGAAAGCATAAGTATGGTAAGCCTGTGTGGCAACTCTGTCATTAATCTGGCTGCATTATGAAGTAATAGTAATTACTGCAAAGTGAAACCAGATCTTGATATTTGTGTAGGATATCTGGGTTTATATAGAAATCATTTGCAAGTTCTGTAAAACTAGAGGTGGCTGTGAATCAGCTCATACACGTGCATCATATTTATCCAACCTCTTAACAACTATTCCTTATTGCTCCAATCAGCACTAGCCAGTCTCAGTGGACTTTATATAGATGTAGTATAAAGAGCTGTGGACAAACCTCTCTTCTGCTTCACTGCAGAGTGCTCAGAGTTGAAAGCTTTCCTGGAGACCTCAACATTTAGGGGTTTTTTCCTATCCTCTCTCTTCTTCTACCACACTCCACAACAGGAGAAACTACCTTTGTTATATTCAAATGGTGCAACTGATGATTTTTGAGACTTGAACTGATTAGTCCATGAAAAGATCTCTGCCACAACAAGTTTTCTTTTTCTACAGAGTAAAAGTGGTAGCTGAGCGTTTGAAGAGAGTGGTGAATATACAGCCTTTGAAGGCAATGCTATGAAAGAAGAATCAGTCAAAAATAGACAGAAACAAAACGCATAAGACTGCCTCATTTTCTTTAGAAGCTTTTATAATCTTTTCAGAAGATCTTCTCAAAATCTGAGTAGTATCTAAATTCCAGTCCTCTTTCTGTCTGTTCAAGCAGGCAGTTGTATTCTGACTGCAGATTTGCCCGGCTGTTTGCAGCTTCATCGGCTGCTGGACACTAAAACGAGGAGAGCTCTGCAAGGCACCAGACAAGGATGATCCTTGGGAACCTCAGTGGATTGAGTGAATTCAGACTCCTGGGTTTTTCTGGAACCTCTCCTTTACACCCTTTGCTCTTTGTAGTTTTATTATCTCTTCATATTCTCACCTTGATGGCAAACACAGTGATAGCTTTGATAACAAACAGTGATAATCGCCTTCACACCCCGATGTATTTCTTCCTCACTCAGCTGTCCTGTTGGGATATCTGCTATTTGTCTGTCATTATCCCAAGTATTCTCGAGAACCTGATGGTGGGAACAGTGCGTATTTCCAAGACAAGATGTGCAATGCAAATATTTTCCATCCTTTTCTTTGGAGTTGCTGAGTGTTTTCTCTTGGCTGCCATGTCCCTTGATGGTTATTTTGCAGTTTGCTCACCCTTGCATTTCACAATTATCATGAGTAGCAGGGTCTGCAGAAGCCTGGTTGTTGGAGCTTACATCTGTGGAACTGCTGAGGGCTTAGTTCACACCCTCATCACCTTCAGCTCACCCTTGAGTGGTTGTGCCATTGACCACTTCTTCTGTGAGATTCAGCCTCTCCTGGACGTGCTCTGTGGCAACACTCTCCCAAGTGAAATCCAGGTCATTGTGGTGGCTGTCTTTGCTATTCTGAGTCCTTTCTCACTGGTCATTTATTCCTGTATTCCTATCGTTTCCACAATTCTTCACATGGCATCAGCTGAGAGCCAGGAGAAGGCGTTTTCCACTTGCTCCTCACAGCTCCTGGTTGTGACTGTTTTTTATGGCACTGCAGGCTCCATGTACCTGCGGACAAAATACAGCTACTGTGCATCTGTGGATAAATTCCTCTCCCTTTCTTATTCTCTGGTGACTCCTTTATTGAATCCCATCATTTGCAGTTTGAGGAATAAGGAGGTGAAAGGAGCCCTGAAGGAAAAAATGGAGAAAACCTAAGTTAGTGTGGAAATGAAATAGAAGATTTGGGTTGTTCCAGGTGTTTGTGGTGGAATTTTTCACTCTAAATTCTTGTTCAGGAAAATCAATTTCCAGATCTAATTCATCTGTTGGGGAGGAAGGAGGGAGAAGAGTGGAGATTTTTAGCTCTAACAGGGAGTGTTAGAAGCTATGTTAACATTTTGGAAGGGAATTTCTTCCACATACTTAAGAAATTCTTCAATAAACTTATTTTTTTTTTCTTTTCCTTGCTATTTTTCAAAAGCTTGAAAATTGTGCTTTACATACTTCTGAATTTTTGAACCAAAGAGCAATATTCAAGAGCCTGACTTTACTGAAAGAACTGAAAAGAATGAGTTTTCACCTGTTTGCATTTATTTCCTGAAACTGTTTAGTAAATCTGTTGGGGGAAAGGAGAGGACATAGTTCAGGCAACAATGTGGAGCCCAGGATATTATTGAGTACTGATTTTAATTCTGAGATTGTTAATGGGGGAAAAAAAAAAAAAAAAAAAAAAAAAAGAGGTGTGCAAAATTGCATTCCTGCCCCACTGCCTCAAAGATATTTCTTCAATTTTAGAGTCATTGTTTTAAACATGTTAGACCAAGTGTAGGCCTTTGAAGTACTTAACCACTGTAATCTTCTGTAACTATTTATACAACTCTTTATATTAAATGCTCAAAGCTTAAATGATATTGGAAAGATAAAGACATGCATTACTCCTTAAATTAATCCTTCATTCCTGGAAATAACTGTAAATATAAATATCATGAAAGTACATGTTCTGGTTTGAAAGACAGCTGTTTGCTAAGGAAAGCAGAAGCTTCCCTTTGGACTGAAAAATGTGATCCTTCCTTCCTTCTTTCCTTCCAATTATTAGGATTTTGAAATTAAGGGAGCTCTCAGGCAAAGATATGGGGGTAGGAATAACAGTTCTTTACTAGTATATCTACCAAGACAAACAAGAACAACAGTAGCTATGAAATTAGCCACAAACAGACCAGTAACTCAGTCCCAGTGTTTTTTGGCTGCAGGCACCTTTTCCCTGAGCTGCAGTTCCCGGTGCTGGGGGCGGGCAGGTCCCGCAGAGCTGCAGGAGGGCTGGGGGTGATGGCAGAGCTGTCCCAGGGAGAGACAGAGAGAGATGGAGAGAGCTCTCCGCTCACAGTGTGGGTCCTGGGGCTCAGCAGAGTGCTGGAAGGTGGCAGGTTCCAGAGAGAAGGCAGCAGGGCAGGGTCCCACAGCAGTGAGGATGGCTCCCGGCGATGGCATGGCAGGAATGCAACACAGGCGGCGATCGTCCTTCTCGTCCCAACTCCAAGGGGGAAATGGGACCCAGGCCCAGCCTTCCGCTTCCTCTTCTGGATGTTTCAATCTCGCGGGGTTTCCCTCTTCTCTCTCTCCTCCCCTTTGTCACCAGGGCCCAGTCAACAGGTATCTTAGCATGACAATGGGGAAAATTCCACAGAGGGAAAAGGGAAAGAAACAACCCCCAACAGTACAGGGTTCTTAATTGGATGTCATATGAATTTTTATCTTGAGAGTTTGTAAATCCACAAAAAAATTATAAGGTATAATATTCTTTGCAGAAGCTTGACATCTTTGATTTTAATCACATCTTATTTTGGACCAAAAAAAATATTATAACAGAAATAGCTGTCTCATACATTTAATTATTTAAATTTCAAATGCATTACAAAAAGAATGCATTGTTTTTCGACATATTGCTTTATTGGCATTAAAGTTTCTCCCCTAGTCATATATGATAGACTCCTTACAGCAGCATTCCTAGAGAATTACACAACTGTGTATATTATGAAAGAAGTGATGAAGAGGGGAAACCCAAGTAAAAAAAGCAGTGGGGATAAGAAAAGTGTAATTCATAAAACAAAAACAAACAAAAAGCCCCCAACCAAACAAAAAAAATGGTAAAATATAGTTCAGTAAAATGAAAGTAAGCATTAAAAACCTGGGAAGTTTCAGTCTGGTAAACCACCAGGTCCAATTCTTTCTTGATTGATTATGCAAAATTTGTGAGTTCTCAAGTTTGTGGACAACACTAAATCAGAGGGAGTAGACAATGTGCCAAAAGGCCCCCATGTTTTAATGAATCCAGAGGAAGGCTGGATGAGTTCCTTGAACAGAGAGCCCAGCTCTAGGTGTCCAAACCAGGTGGGATTCAGCTGCCTCTTCATGGCTTGATTTTGGGGGAGCTGCATCCATGGATTCACACTTGCCCATCTTAAGTGTCTGGAATCTGAGCCTGAAGGATGGTTTCTATCAAAATGGAAATTAGCACTTCTAGGGCAGGGATCTTGTGCTTCAGAAGGACTCTTTGCAGATGAGTGCTGTCCTCATGGCCTGGAATAGCAGGCATGCAGAAGAACTTACAGGACTGAGTCCCCTCCAGGGGAAGCTGCGTGTTCCTGGTCTCTGCTGGGGAAGAAAGGCTGGTGGTACCTTGGACAGGATGAGAAAGCAGAGAGTCAATGATAAAAACAAAAATCAACCTCTCCTTCACTTCCTTTCTGACTGAAACTGTAAAACAAAGCTCACAGAACTCACATTTGTGGGATCAGTATGGTGACGAGGATTTGCAAATCTCAGCTGTTTCAAGAGAGGTGTTTAGCCCTCAAGTTACCTGAAGATCTATGAACCCTGAGGCTCTGTGAATGATTTCATTTGCCCAAGACTACTTGCACCGAACAAAATGAGTCTGCTTTACAGCAGAGCTTGGTCTCAGCTGATGCTACAAATCTGACTGTGCAGTTGCCTCTTGAAGCAAGGTGCTCACTTTGAGAGAAAGTGTACAGGTGAAAAACTTGTCCTAATTCCTCCAGATGGAACAGATCTTCAGTATTGTTCCAGAAAACTCTGAATTAACCCCACCTGATCTGATTTCAGGCTCCAGAGCACTGAACGGGAAAGCCTTACTGTGACAGACAGGAGAGCCAGGGGAGAATCAAACCAACCATGGTGCAGAATAAACACAACTAAATCCAGTGCAGAGTTCCAGCTCTGTGCCAGGATCCTTGTGCTGGTCTGGAGCACAGAGGTGCGGGACGGAAACATGAAAACACACGCTTGGGCTCACAGGAATATCCAGAGACAATTAATCATCCTTTCAGAATTTCACAGAAGAGGTTAAAAGTGTCCACACCTTGCTTATTTTCATCTTTTGAATGGAAAAGGGGATTTTGAATTTAGCTTTCTGTAAATGCTTTCATTGTATCTGCTTAAGTATAGCTGGAAGAAACCTGACTCCGTCTGGCAATAGAAGTATATGCTACTTGGGAATAATTGTCATAGGTTAAACACCCAGCAGATTGCACCAGTGATTCCTGCTGTCACTAGAATAGCCAGCCCGTGTAATTTTGTGACTCTCATGCCCTTGGTGCTCCAGAAAACATTGTAAACTCTAGATTGGCAGTAAATTGGCAGTAAAAACAAAATAAAATAAAACACAAATACAAAAAGGCAGAAAAGACTGTAGTTCTTAAATCTGAGTAAGTCTTTTGTTTTGCACGGAAGGTCTGGACATAATGCGGTGAAAAATTAGTTTTTCTAGATAGAAAGTTTTACATCTAGGTATTTGTAATACGTACTACATCTTTACAAGGGATATGCTAGACACTGAGCTCTCATTTTAAAATAGTACAGTAAACCATGCTAAATTCTCCAAACCAATAATTGCCATTTCAGATTTTGTCTGAATCAGGTTTTATTCTTTCCCCAGCCAGTGCCCTCTCTGCTCTTTGTCTTTCTTTCCATCTTCCTCTGTCCTTTCTCTCTGTCTGTCTAACTAGCTCTTTTTTGACATCACTTCCTTGCATTCCTTGGGCTTTCTCCTCTGTCTCCCACTGCTGCAGCTCTCCTTTCTCAGCGGAAGGTCCCAATGCTTTTGTCTGCCTCAGGCTCTGCAGCCACCCAGCCCGGGGCTGTTCACACCCTGCTTTGTGCCAGCCTTCTCAAGCCCCTCGGTACGGTTCTGTTTGCCAGCACTGCCGTGCCCTGCTCCTCAGCACCTCCCAGCCGGGCCCCTGTGTCCGCCTGAGCCCGGCACTCAGCTGCGCTTCTCCAGCCCTCGGCAGCTCCCGCCTCCCTGCTCCCCCTCTCTGCTGTGCTCACACCCGGCAGAGCAGCACAGATCCGCCCCGTGCCCCAGCCCTGGCTCGGGGCCCGCCAGGAGCCTCCACCCTGCTCCTCACCTGCACCAGGTGTGCTGTCACCTGAGCAATGGCCAAACAACCGGGAGCCTGCAGCAGCCACTCATTCCCTGACACTGCAGCTGATGCCTCCATGGGCTTCCTAAAAGCACAGGCCACACAAAGCCAAGGGAATCAAAAGCAGATATATCTACTGAATAAATAAATTCCATACATCAATATCAATATCAATATCAATATCAATATCAATATCAATATCAATATCAATATCAATATCAATATCAATATCAATATTTATTGAAGGGCCTTCAGGAACATTTCAGGCAGACAAAGCCTCCCAGGGGCTACACTCCAAAATGGACCGTGGGTCACGGGTTCTCGTCCTTTTCTAAGTTTGGTCCATTTGCCTATTGGAGGTTCATCTTCCAATGACAGCTTCAGGTAATGAAGTCATTTACCTTCAGTTTGTTCACCCCCAACTCACTTTTGTTTCCATTTCCTGGGGCCTGAGGCAGTGAGGGGTCCTTGATTGCCAGGCCTGGGCAGGAATTGCTGTGTCTGAGCAGAATGGGGAAGCAGCAGCTCACACTGTGCATGGAGTTTGGAGTCACACGCATAAGAATGGCAGGATTGCAAATCTGTGAGAAATACAAAAGCTACAATCCGGAGGCATCAGGGGTGAATAGCAACCAGCTGCCTCTTTGGAGCCCGAGGAACAGCAACTGCCTGCCGCAAGGCCCAAAAGCTTGTTGGTCAAATGCAGCAGGAACAAAAGTGCCTCCAGCCATCCTGAGTGGGAATGTGGCTAAAGCTGTGTCTGATCCAAGGCAGCCTGGAGGAAGGAGTGAATGTGAAGCTGCTGAAGAGCTGCCCAGGAGAGGCTGGGGCCCTGGCAGCCAAGGCTCACCCAGTGCAGCCTCTGGGGGTCCCTTTGGTGGGGCCAGCCCAGGGTCAGCCTGTGGGTGCACCTTGGGGGCACACCAAACTCACTGGAAAGGACCCTCTGAGAGCTTGGGTGCCTTGCACAGGAGTCTCACAGGCACAGGCCAGTGGAAGAACAGAGTGGAGTGGAACAGAAATGCCCGGCAGCCTGAGGGCCAGACACAAGTGTGACCTGGCTTGTGACAGCTCTGGGCAGGGCTCTGCTCACTGGGCTCTGTGCTCTGGGGAAGGAGTTCACTGATCCTTCAGTCAGGGGAGGCCCTGCCAGCCAGTGAACCCCTGTGCATCAGAGGACAGGGGGAGTCCCAGTGACTGCCACCTGGGAGAGGAGCCATGTGGTTCCAGGGCCCAGGAGCCATGTGCTTCTGTGACCTCAAGGGGATCCATCCCTGTGTGCCCCCATGTCACTGAGGGGCAGCGATGTGGCACCTCTCCAGTGATTGTGACTCACCTGCCCAGGGCTCAGTATCCTGAGAGCAGGCTAACGTGTCAGCAGGTCTTCAGGATAGCTCAGCTTAGTCCTGTGCTACGCACCTCTCTGCCTTTCAAGCAGATTTATTGTTTACTGTCCCCTTCAGCTTTTGTCCTCTCACAGGTAATTATGACTTGACTCTTGGGATAGATCATAGAGGAAGGAGAGAAAAGTCTAGGCTGCTTATACCTTCCTAGCTGAAGGCTGAGCTGTTGCCCCTTCGTAGGCTGTCCACATACAGGCTAGGCTAGAGTTCTTCTTTGCTGATTCTCTTTTCTTTACTATAGCCTAGGATAGGTAAGTAAGGGGTGAGTGCAGTCTGAGGGGCTGGGCTGAGCCCAGAGTGGCAAAAAAGCCCACCTTGGATAATGCAGGAAGGAGTGGGACAGAAGGAGAGCAGCAAAGGCTGTAGTTAAGTTAGTGGCTGAAAGCTGGTCACTCCTGCAGAGGAGGGAAAAGCCAGAGAGCTCTGCTGTTGAGGCTGTGACAGCAGCAGGGCCTCCTCAGAGAAGGTAACATGCACTGGAGCACTTCAGAAGGACCTTTGAAGCTCCTGGGGCTCTGTCACTGATCACAAAGCTGTGAGCCTGCAGTTCAGCAGCTGGCTCAAGCACCACTGAAACTCTTGATGGCAAATGCTGTTCTTTCCATAGGTTGTATTTCTTTGGAGTTTTTATTCCTTTGGTGAGATGTAGTCATTTCTTTGCAATCAGGTGAGGGGATTGATGCTGATCCCTTCCTGGAGCACGTCCTTGGTCATCCAGAGCTTTGCCCGCTGCTCCTGAGAGGGACGATGGCCACAACAGGGAACAATTCCTGTGAGTACCAGCTTCACTGGCAGCTTTGGACTTTGTGACTCCCCACAGACAGCTGACACGACTGGTGCTCAGATCCCAGAAGGATGTGCTCACAAGCTAGAGTGAAGTCTGGGATGTTTGCTGAGAATAGCCAGACTGACCCAGGTTGTTTAGTCCCAGGAAAACACCATTTGTCACGGTGAAGGAGACTTTGAAACATCATTGCTCATAGGGAGGTCTGACAGGTCCTTGAGTTGCCTTTTGTGCTCAGTACTTGCTTGTTTTCAAGAAGTTCCAGTCAGTTAGAATCAGGGAAAGCTTGACCTGATAATCCAGTCTAGAGCTCTGGTGAGAAGGCAAGGTACCCTGAGGCCCAGAAATCAGAGCTGGGGCTTGTTGGACTCTTGGCAAAGTAAGCAGGGGAGCAGACTTTTCCAAATCAGGAAATTTCAATGGCAGTGCTAGGCTTCCCCTGATACTGAGTTGAAGGTTTGAGCTGGTTGTCCTGACTGCTTGTGTAGAAAGCTCAAAGTTTAAATATGCTTTCTTTCCTCGCCTCATCTCTTTCCAAATGGAATTTCTCTGCAGTCATCGCCGAGGGAATAGCTCCTCCAAAAAGGATCCTCTTCCCACCAGAGAAGATTTGCATGGTCTGGCAGCAGAGACAGAGTGCTGGAGCAGGCCTCTTCAATGTGGGCAACACGTGCTTCCTCAACGCTGTCCTGCAGTGCCTGACCTACACCCCCCCACTGGCCAACTACCTGCTGTCCCAAGAGCACAGCCAGGCCTGTGAGTGCTTTTAGGAGCATCTCCTGAAAATCTCTTCGTCAAGTCCCAGATTCCCAGAATGTAAAATTTGTTTTCAGACAACAGCAGCCCTTTGTCAGCCCCATGAGTCTGTACTCTTTGAACACTGGAGCCTAGAACCCACTTGTCCTAGCCTGCTGCCTTACCCTTAATGAAAACACCTCTTTCTCCCTGGCAGTCTTTATTCCTGCAAGTTCAACCCTCTGTGCTTATTGCACAGAAAGCTCTTGGTTTACCATCCCTCTCTGAAGATTTTCTGCACACTAAAATGCCCTGGGACCATTGGGACATTGGGAGGAGTGGAGTATTGGAGTGGAGTGGCAGTGCAAGAGGAGGAGTACCCCACTGCTGTGGATGTTTTGCTAACCTAAGGACCTTCCCTGTGTCCCTCTTCAGGTCACCAGCAGGGTTTCTGCATGATGTGCATCATGGAAGCACACGTGAACAAGGTCCTGCGTTCCCCTGTCAGTGCCATCCTGCCTTTGGCTGTCCTCAAGGTTTTCAAACGTAAGTCGTACCAGGTGCTTGAACAGGTTTCCTTCCCTCCTTCTATGAGAGAACTGAAACCTTCTTTCTTAGGCATAGGAGAACATTTGGAGCCCGGCAGGGAGGAAGATGCCCATGACTTCTTGTGCTGTACTGTCAATGCCATGCAGACAGCTTGTCTGAGTGAAAGCAGCGAGTAAGCACAAGCAAATCACCCTCACAAAGTTCTGAGCCCTTTGCACTGCTTGGTGTGCTCCCATCAAGGGAAACCTAAACCCTGGGCTTTCAGGCCAAGCAAAACTCTTGCCGGAGATAATGCTCTGTCTTCCCACTTGTTTCCAGCTTGGACCTCTCATCTCAATCCACTACCATTGTCTCTCAAATCTTTGGAGGCTTTCTGAGATCCAGAGGTATGTTTCCTCAACTCTTACTCTCTTTGACATTGCCTGTGTCCTTCTGTCTGCCTGTGCCTGACAGTTGGTCTGCTGGGACAGGTACAATGTGTAAATGGGCAGTGTCAGTCAGCTTCCCATTGCTGAGCATTTGGATTTTTCCTTCCAGTCACCTGCGTCAGCTGCAAAGCCGTTTCTGACTCCTACGAGGCCTTCCTGGATATCCCTTTGGATATCAGAGTAAGAAGTTTTTGCAGTTGTGCTTCAAGACATGCCAAGGCCCTTGCAGCTTTCCAGAGTCAGCACATTTGTCTTAAAAATGTGTGCTGTGAGCACAAGAGATCTTGGTGGTGGGTGGGAAGGGGAATGGATGGTGTCCTCCTGCAGAGGCCATGGCACTGGTCTCTCTGTAGGTGCTGTCTTTAAGCTGGTTGAGCAGCATTATCCTCTCTGCACCCTCAATATATCCTCATCCCCCTTTGCTTTGCCCTCCCCTAACACTTGTCTGGCTCCCAGGCCGATGGGTTGGGTTGTTTGCACCACTGATGCCCCTGCATAGTGTCATGAGTTGATGTGAGTGGTGTGGTGGTACGGGGAGGGAGCTCCTGATGGCTCCGGGAGCCTCTGGGACACAGGGAGATGTTCAGCATCCCACTCTCTTTCTGTCTCCTTCTGGACAGCTTCATGGTGGGTCTCTTCAGCATCAGCTGCAGGGGTTTGCTTGTCAGCTCGTGGGAGTTGTTTGGGTGAGGCAATTTCCTGCAGCTCAGTGTGCTCATTTGTCACTCTTGCAGACAGCCTCGACCCTCACTGCAGCTCTGGAGGACTTTGTGAGACCCGAGCACCTGGATGGTGAAAACTGCTACAAATGTAACACGTAAGATGATTACTAAGCACATATTACCAGGAGATCCTGTGTGAGGGAGTTGCATGTCATTGAGCAGAAGTCATCGCCTCATGGAGGTTTGCAGCACACAGAGGAGATGCAGCTTCTTTAAAATAGAGCAGGGAATAGCCTTAGAATAGCAAAAGCTGTGTGAGACAGGACAGGTTGCCTGGCCACCCTGGGGGAGGATTGGGTGCGTTTCAGCACTGGGTTCTGTGCTTGGTTTCAAGGTGTAAGAAGAATGTTGCTGCCTTCAAGAAGTTCACAGTCCATTGCGCACCCAAGGTTCTCACGGTGTGTCTAAAAAGGTTTGACTGTTTCACCGGTAGGAAGATCAGCAAGGTTTGTACACAGCCGGTGTGCAGCTTTCTCTTCCTGGAGCAGATTTCCCTGAACTTGTGCCAAGGCACTGGTCTTGGGTTCGTCATGTTCCCTTCTGGGGAGAGAATTCCCTTGGGAAGACAGGCAAGCGCTCTTCTCCAGCAGAGCTGCTTTGGCCAAGAACAGTTTCCTGCCACTCAAAGCATTACACCTTTGTGATGGTGTGCTTTATGGAAAACCAGCTGCTTGTGAGCCCCAAAGATGTATTTACACACCTCTGGCCCCTGGATGTGGCAGGCTATTTTGTGTCATAGGTCAGGGTCACTTCTGAGCCCTGCTGGTGTCTGTGCAGGTTGTGAAGTACCCCGAGTACCTGGATCTTCGCCCGTACATGTCCCAGGCAGAGGGAGAACCCCTCCGTTACTCCTTGTATGCTGTCCTGGTGCACAGTGGGGTCAGCTGTCATACAGGACACTATTTCTGCTACACAAAGGTAGTCAGCAATGTCCTTCCTTCCTTTTTTCTTTCCTTGCCAATGGGGAAAATGTGTGTGGGGAAGAGAAACTTTGCTGTCGGTGTTACTGACAGCCAAGGTTTTGGGGCAGGAGATGTCTTTAGGGGCTGGACTGGATTTGTTTTGGCATACTCTTTGTTAGGTAGTTTTCTGCCTGTGTTTTTGGTGAGAAACCATGCAGAGATCCTTGTCCTTTTTTTTTCACAGGCCAGCAATGGGCTGTGGTACCTGATGGATTATGAGTCTGTGGAGCTTCGTTGCCTTGACACAGCTCTCAGGCAGCAAGCCTACCTGCTGTTTTATGCCAGGTAATAAGCAACATTCAGATGCGTTCAGAAGATGTTTCCTTTTCCCTGTTTATTGGTTTGCTTCTCATAGTGCAGAGAATGCAGAGATTTCTCACCAAAGGCAATTACTACCAGCTTCATTCAGTGCTGTGGAACCTGTGCTGCCCCATGTCTGTCCTTCAGGCTGCTGCCCTGATGTAGCCTGCTACTTGCCTGCTCTGTGATGCTAGACTTTTGTAGAAAAGAGTGAGGGAACTTAAAGGGACCTGCCAGGAAAGATGGGGAGGGAGCCTTTATCAGGAAGGGCTGGACAGGATGAAGGGTATCAGTTTTCAGCTGACCCATTATGGCAGGTTTCCATGAGATATTAGGAAGAAATGCTTGAGTGGAAGGCTGGTGAGAGCATGGAACAGGCTGCCCAAAGAAGCTGTGGGTGCCCCATCCTTGGAGGTTTTCAAGGCCAGGGTGGACAGGGCTTGGAGGGGCCTTGTCTATTGTGAGGTATTCCTGTCCATGACAGCGGGGTGGCACAAAATGAGCATTAAGATCCCTTCCAACCCAAGCAAGCGTGTGAATTTTCTCATGAGGGTCTAGAAGGTATAAAGATGAGGTTTATCTGAGATCGGAGTACACTTGGTGAGAAGATTCTAGCTAAAATTTCCATTAGTGGCCTTGGTTAAATCTTCTCTCTGTCATCGAAACCTCTCCAAGGAAATGAGCGAATCCTAGAGAGGGCTGCAAAAACAGCCCCAAACTGAGATCTTTCTTTTCTTTTCTCCAGGTGTTCTGATCTGAAAATTGGAGAAAGGGCTTCTTCCTCACTGGCACCACCGTATGCCCCTTCCTTCCTTCCTCAGTGGGCAGCCAGCAGCGAGCAGGTGGCTCCTGTTGGCCCACAGGGCTTGCCTGGCAGCACGAAGGTAACTCTGGGGAGGAGGGTCAGTGCACTAGAGGAGCAGTGGATCTCTTTCTAGCATCTCAGCATTTCTCCTTTTCCCCCTCTCAACATGCAGCACTCTTCACAGCCACAGTGCTCTCTCTTCTCCAAGCACCCCGGCTGCCTCCATCCCATTTGTGCCCCTTTGGCCCTTTGGCCTTGGCAGCCCTCCAGAAGAGCCTTTAGGAGGCTCAGAAATGTCCCCCCCCAGAACTCCTGGGAGATCCCCACTGACTCTGGTCCTTTCAGGAGAGAAGGGCAGGAACTCTCCACAGCTCTCTTTGCAGGACATGGCCCTGGGCATGGAAGGCACTGGAAGGAAGCAGGACCGGAGCAGATCCCCGCTGTCGGGCAGGGATGGCCACAGCTGCTCTGGGGTCAGCACGGACTGGGACCACACAGCAGGGAGGAGAACGGGCCCTCCGAGTTGTAGCGCCACTGCCAGGGATGGTGAAGCTTCAGGACCTTCCAACAGGAGCTTGCAGTGTGCTCCTGGCCCCGGGGTTGCTCAGGAGCAGGTCCTGCTGAGGCGGAGGGACATGAGCAGATCCGTGCAGGGCAGCTACAACCTCTGCAGCCCCTCTGTGCAGCACAAAGACTACGAGCCCTCAGCGAGGAAGAGGAGGAGGCTGACAACACATTCCCCGTGTTGTGATCAAACCCCTGTGGATAGAGCAGTTCCAGGGCCCCCCAGCTCCTGCTTGAAGCAGGCTCCCAAGCTCAGGGCTGCTCGGAGGCAAACCCGAGCGAGGTGCAGAGAGCAGAGGAGATCCCCACGGCGGGGCTCTGACCTGCACGGCCGCTTTGTGCAGTGCACAGACGAGCAGCACCCCTCTCTGAGCAAGAGGAAGAGGAGGAGAACAAGTTCTTCCCGTTGTGACAGAGCCCCAGGGGATAACGCAGCTTCAGGGCCCTCCAACACCAGCTTCAAGCAGGCTCCTGTGCTCAGGGCTGCTCAGGAGCAATCCCGAGCGAGGCTGAGGGAGCGGAGGAGATCCCCAGAGCTGGGCTATGATCTCCACAGCCGGTTTGTGCAGCACGCAGCCCAGCGCCCTTCGGCGAGGAAGAGGAGGGTGCCCATGGCCTAGAGGGGCACGTCTGAGAAGAGCTCGGGGCACTCTGGGAGTGCTGCAGTCAGATTTTGGCCCTGGCTGAAGCAGAAGGGAAGATGAGCACTGAGTTTTTTATCACAGGTGTCCTTGTTTTCTTCTCAAAGATGAAGAAACTGTTGGCTTATATGGGCGATGATGCTTGTGAATAGAGTAATAGGCTTTAATTAGAATTCTTCATTCCACAGTGTAGATAGTTTTTGCTGCTAATATAGGTCAGTAGTTGAAAGCAATATTGATGCAATTTTTTAATTAAAGCTAGAAAAATAAACGTTAAGTACAGACTGATATTACCCTTGCCAATGTCTCTTTTTCTCAGTCTCAAGGTGAAATCTTGCTGGGTGTCCCCACTCAAAGGAGGAATCTCCAGCCACATTCTGAGAAGGGGAGGGGGGTTAGACGTCTGTCCTGTTGAAGAGTGGGGCTTTTCCAGAGTGAAGTGATGGACTGTGAGTGTCACAGTGCTCAGGGAGCTGTGCCAGCTGGGGCAGGATGCTCTGCCTGAGCAGGGATACAGCAGCTCCAGCTGTGTCCTGTCTACACCTTAGCAGGAATGGCTTGAGCAAGGAGGGCCTCCTGTTTGTAGTGTTAAAGAATGCTGAGACCAGCTTGACCAAACTATCATGTCACCACTGTCACTGAAAACATCAGGATAAATTAAGCTCTCTAATGCTACTTTTAGTGTCAGGAAGCACACATTCCTTTCTTAGAGTGCCCTTCTGGGCAACTCCTCCCACTTTATATTCCAGGCATGATGCTGTGTGGTGTGGATGTCCCTCTGGGCAGTTCAGGTCACCTGTCCCAGCTGTGCTCTCTGCCAGTTTCTTTTGTGAGCCTCCTCACAGGCAGAGCAGAAGATGAGAAAACAAAATGTCCCTGACTCAGGACAAACGTGACTGAGCAAAACCCCAAACTTCAGCGTATTATCAACACCATTCTCATTGCAAATCCAGAACACAGCACTGTAACAGCTACCGAAATAAAGAAATTAACTCTACCCTGTCTGAAATGAGAACAGTGGCATTCCAGCACAATTGCTGAATTACCTTTGTTAGTTCCCTCTTTATCTCTGGGTTCTGCCCAGTGTCCATGTGGTTCAGAAATTCTACATTCCTTGAGTCCATATTCAGCCATACAATGCCTCTTCCAGGTCTGAGACCATTGATGCATATCAAGGTTAATTACAGTTGTTTTAGCAAAACGTAAAGCTTCAGGGCTTTTCCCAAGCTGTGTTCCCACTAGAGCAGCTTATGGCAAACCTTGCTAAATGTTGGCTACAGTGGCATATGACAGAGTGGAAAATTACACGGCTCATGATTAATTAAAAGAAGTAATTAGAAAACTGAATTAAAAGAATGAATTAGAAAAGGTATTTGTAAAGTTCTATCATTTCCAACACCATGAGGACATGCAAACAGAGAATCCCTGATCTGAGGGCAGGAGCAGCAAGGATGTCCAGGCCTTCACATGGAAGTGAGAGTCAGACGGGTCACATGGGAGAAACCAAAGTGGTGCTAGTACCTTCTTCAGCAGCAAAGCCTATTTTGTTGAATAGACCTGCCAAAACCTAATGTAAAAATGTATCAGAGGCAGCCAGTCAGGTTATGCTATAGAAGGGCAGTCCCACTTTTGCATGACAAGGATTTCTAGCATACCTCCCTAAGGTGTGTGAATATCCCTCCCTTGAGCAGGGAAAGCCCTGAAGGTCACTTCTCATGGCTGAGCAAAATAGGTTTGCTCATGGTTGTTGGATGAGTGACATCAATCTCTACGTAATTGTTGTGCCTGATTTCATAGAATTGCTTCTCTGTTGCTTCCAAGATAGTGCACTATACTGTAACACTAGTAGTTAGTTAGGGTGTGTTACTATGATAGTTCCACTATGTTAGTTATGTTAGTAAGGCTGCCGATGCTATGTGACAAATACTTGTGATCAAGTTATTTTGCTTAATGATTGCAATCAATTTAAATGAATTCTTAATTTTATTTATATCAATAGATTTGGTTTGCCGTCTTTAATCCCACGGGGCACAGTTGTATACAGGCTCAAGTACACCTCTGTAACCCTTTGCATAGAAACTGTTGAAGAGTCTGGGGCTGGGCTAGGACCCAGCTGCATGCAGACTTCTCTCTGAGGAGTTTAGAAAACAAAAGTGTCCTTCCTGTACCTGCTGACTTGACAGGAGGGCTTCTGTAGCAAACTTTGTCTGGAGTGGGTCTGTTCTCCACTCACTGATAACTTTTGCAAGGAGCAGGGAGTTGGACTGGATGAGCATTATGGGTCCCTTCCCACGTGAGATATTCGATGATCTGATGATTCTATTACATGGTGGAAGGGGAAAGGGATTTTCTTTTTGCCACCATGGAAGTTGGGAGAAGTATTAGTAAAAACACTGGTAAAGGGAGGGCTGCAGGGAGCAGTATCACCTTCCATCACTAAATTGGACTAGGATTTCATAAAATTAAATGAAGACCAACAGCCATGCCTGGCCTTGCTTATTGAGCCTTCTCCCAAGCACAATGGGAATATCTGCTGGTAGTGGATAACATTGAGTGAGTTGGTCTGTGCTGTGAAAGATGGTCTGACTGCTTGGTGGGCACATCTGTCAAATAAATCTTAGCCAAAGAAATAATTGGAATGCTAAATCCTTGTTTGCTGCAGCAGATGTGGCAAAGAAAGTGGGTGATTTTTGGTTGGTTGGTTGGATGGGGATTATTGTTGTTGGTGGTGTTCTTTTAATCTTTCTGATTAATGACAAACTTAAGGAAGAAGGAGTAGGGGAACCTACATGTTAATTTGTGGGCAAGAATGATCTTTTTGGTGCAACTTTATCCCAAAGTATATGTGAGGACTGCATCAATACACACTCCTTTGTCTTGGGTTCCTCTACGGCAGAGTCACTGATGGTGTGACCCAGAAAGGAAATATGGGTACAGACACCCAAATGGTTTAAAGTGGGCATGTTTCAGCAGGCTGTAGTACACAGTAGCAGAAGCAGGGGAAGTATCTGGCAGCAGAGGATCATAAAGCCAAGGAGGATTAGCAGTGCCTTAGCAAAACCTATAGCCTGCATACTTCTTCATGATCCCCTAAAAAGGGTCCTTCAAATCTGCGAGCGATGAGGTATGCCAGGAAATAGATCAAGGTAAACTAATTTTTAGTTGTAATGATCTGGACATCAACAGGGAAATAAAAATCAAGATTGGCAATGAGTGAATCTTTTGTCCCTTATCCCCAAGTGAATGTGGGCTGCATCTTTGTTTCACCTTCAAATTTTGCTGAGAAAGCATAAGTATGGTAAGCCTGTGTGGCAACTCTGTCATTAATCTGGCTGCATTATGAAGTAATAGTAATTACTGCAAAGTAAAACCAGATCTTGATATTTCTGTGGGATATCTGGGTTTATATAGAAATCATTTGCAAGTTCTGTAAAACTAGAGGTGGCTGTGAGTCAGCTCATACACGTGCATCATATTTATCCAACCTCTTAACAACTATTCCTTATTGCTCCAATCAGCACTAGCCAGTCTCAGTGGACTTTATATAGATGTAGTATAAAGAGCTGTGGACAAACCTCTCTTCTGCTTCACTGCAGAGTGCTCAGAGTTGAAAGCTTTCCTGGAGACCTCAACATTCAGGGGTTTTTTCCTATCCTCTCTCTTCTTCTACCACACTCCACAACAGGAGAAACTACCTTTGTTATATTCAAATGGTGCAACTGATGATTTTTGAGACTTGAACTGATTAGTCCATGAAAAGATCTCTGCCACAACAAGTTTTCTTTTTCTACAGAGTAAAAGTGGTAGCTGAGCGTTTGAAGAGAGTGGTGAATATACAGCCTTTGAAGGCAATGCTATGAAAGAAGAATCAGTCAAAAATAGACAGAAACAAAACGCATAAGACTGCCTCATTTTCTATAGAAGCTTTTATAATCTTTTCAGAAGATCTTCTCAAAATCTGAGTAGTATCTAACTTCTAGTCCTCCTTCTGTCTGTTCAAGCAGGCAGTTGTATTCTGACTGCAGATTTGCCCGGCTGTTTGCAGCTTCATCGGCTGCTGGACACTAAAACGAGGAGAGCTCTGCAAGGCACCAGAGAAGGATGATCCTTGGGAACCTCAGTGGATTGAGTGAATTCAGACTCCTGGGGTTTTCTGGAACCTCTCCTTTACACCCTTTGCTCTTTGTAGTTTTATTATCTCTTCATATTCTCACCTTGATGGCGAACACAGTGATAGCTTTGATAACAAACAGTGATAATCGCCTTCACACCCCGATGTATTTCTTCCTCACTCAGCTGTCCTGTTGGGATATCTGCTATTTGTCTGTCATTATCCCAAGTATTCTCGAGAACCTGATGGTGGGAACAGTGAGTATTTCCAAGACAAGATGTGCAATGCAAATATTTTCCATCCTTTTCTTTGGAGTTGCTGAGTGTTTTCTCTTGGCCGCCATGTCCCTTGATGGTTATTTTGCAGTTTGCTCCCCCTTGCATTTCACAATTATCATGAGCAGCAGGGTCTGCAGAAGCCTGGTTGTTGGAGCTTACATCTGTGGAACTGCTGTGGGCTTAGTTCACACCCTCATCACCTTCAGCTCACCCTTGTGTGGTTGTGCCATTGACCACTTCTTCTGTGAGATTCAGCCTCTCCTGGACGTGCTCTGTGGCAACACTCTCCCAAGTGAAATCCAGGTCATTGTGGTGGCTGTCTTTGCTATTCTGAGTCCTTTCTCACTGGTCATTTATTCCTGTATTCCTATCGTTTCCACAATTCTTCACATGGCATCAGCTGAGAGCCAGGAGAAGGCGTTTTCCACTTGCTCCTCACAGCTCCTGGTTGTGACTGTTTTTTATGGCACTGCAGGCTCCATGTACCTGCGGCCAAAATACAGCTACTGTGCATCTGTGGATAAATTCCTCTCCCTTTCTTATTCTCTGGTGACTCCTTTATTGAATCCCATCATTTGCAGTTTGAGGAATAAGGAGGTGAAAGGAGCCCTGAAGGAAAAAATGGAGCAAACCTAAGTTAGTGTGGAAATGAAATAGAAGATTTGGGTTGTTCCAGGTGTTTGTGGTGGAATTTTTCACTCTAAATTCTTGTTCAGGAAAATCGATTTCCAGATCTACTTCAGCTATTGGGAAGGAAGGAGGGAGAAGAGTGGAGATTTTTAGCTCTAAGAGGGAGTGTTAGAAGCTATGTTAACATTTTGGAAGGGAATTTTTTCCACATACTTAAGAAATTCTTCAATAAACTTATTTTTTTCCTTTTCTTTTCCTTGCTATTTTTCAAAAGCTTGAAAATTGTGCTTTACATACTTCTGAATTTTTGAACCAAAGATTAATATTCAAGAGCCTGACTTTACTGAAAGAACTGAAAAGAATTAGTTTTCACCTGTTTGCATTTATTTCCTGAAAATGTTTAGTAAATCTGTTGGGGGAAAGGAGAGGACATAGTTCAGGCAACAATGTGGAGCCCAAGATATTATTGAGTACTGATTTTAATTCTGAGATTGTTACTGGGGCAAAAAAAAAAAAAAAAAAAAAAAAAGAGGTGTGCAAAATTGCATTCCTGCCCCACTGCCTCAAAGATATTTCTTCAATTTTAGAGTCATTGTTTTAAACATGTTAGACCAAGTGTAGGCCTTTGAAGTACTTAACCCCTGTAATGCTCTGTAACTATTAATACAATTCTTTGTATTAAATGCTCAAAGCTTAAATGATATTGGAAAGATAAGTACATGAATTACTCCTTAAATTAATCCTTCATTCCTGGAAATAACTGTAAATATAAATATCATGAAAGTACATGTCCTGGTTTGAAAGACAGCTGTTTGCTAAGGAAAGCAGAAGCTTCCCTTTGGACTGAAAAATGTGATCCTTCCTTCCTTCCTTCCTTCCTTCCTTCCTTCCTTCCTTCCTTCCTTCCTTCCTTCCGATTATTAGGATTTTGAAATTAAGGGAGCTCTCAGGCAAAGATATGGGGGTAGGAATAACAGTTCTGTACTAGTATAACTAGCAAGACAAACAAGAACAACAGCAGCTATGGAATTAGCCACAAACAGAACAGTAACTCAGTCCCAGTGTTTTTTGGCTGCAGGCACCTTTTCCCTGAGCTGCAGTTCCCGGTGCTGGGGGCGGGCAGGTCCCGCAGAGCTGCAGGAGGGCTGGGGGTGATGGCAGAGCTGTCCCAGGGAGAGACAGAGAGAGATGGAGAGAGCTCTCCGCTCACGGTGTGGGTCCTGGGGCTCAGCAGAGTGCTGGAAGGTGGCAGGTTCCAGCGAGAAGGCAGCAGGGCAGGGTCCCACAGCAGTGAGGATGGCTCCCGGCGATGGCATGGCAGGAATGCAACACAGGCGGCGATCGTCCTTCTCGTCCCAACTCCAAGGGGGAAATGGGACCCAGGCCCAGCCTTCCGCTTCCTCTTCTGGATGTTTCAATCTCGCGGGGTTTCCCTCTTCTCTCTCTCCTCCCCCTTGTCACCAGGGCCCAGTCAACAGGTATCTTAGCATGACAATGGGGAAAATTCCACAGAGGGAAAAGGGAAAGAAACAACCCCCAACAGTACAGGGTTCTTAATTGGATGTCATATGAATTTTTATCTTGAGCGTTTGTAAATCCACAAAAAAATTATAAGGTATAATATTCTTTGCAGAAGCTTGACATCTTTGATTTTAATCACATCTTATTTTGGACCAAAAAATTTATTATAACAGAAAATGCTGTCTCATACTTTTAATTTTTTAAATTTCAAATGCATTACAAAAAGAATGCATTGTTTTTTGTCATATTGCTTTATTGGCATTAAAGTTTCTCCCCTAGTCATATATGCTAGACTCCTTACAGCAGCATTCCTAGAGAATTGCACAACTGTGTGTATTATGAAAGAAGTGATGAAGAGGGGAAACCCAAGTAAAAAAAGCAGTGGGGATAAGAAAAGTGTAATTCTTTAAAAAAAAAAAAAACAACAAAAAAACGAAAAACCACCCAACCAAACAAAAAAACAAAGGTAAAATATGGTTCACTTAAATGAAAGTAGGTATTAAAAACCTGGGAAGTTTCAGTCTGTTAAACCACCAGGTCCAATTCTTTCCTGACTGATTATGCAAAATTTGTGAGTTCTCAAGTTTGTGGACAACACTAAATCAGAGGGAGTAGACAATGTGCCAAAGGGCCCCCATGTTTTAATGAATCCAGAGGAAGGCTGGATGAGTTCCTTGAACAGAGAGCCCAGCTCTAGGTGTCCAAACCAGGTGGGATTCAGCTGCCTCTTCATGGCTTGATTTTGGGGGAGCTGCATCCATGGATTCACACTTGCCCATCTTAAGTGTCTGGAATCTGAGCCTGAAGGATGGTTTCTATCAAAATGGAAATTAGCACTTCTAGGGCAGGGATCTTGTGCTTCAGAAGGAGTCTTTGCAGATGAGTGCTGTCCTCATGGCCTGGAATAGCAGGCATGCAGAAGAACTTACAGGACTGAGTCCCCTCCAGGGGAAGCTGCGTGTTCCTGGTCTCTGCTGGGGAAGAAAGGGTGGTGGTACCTTGGACAGGATGAGAAAGCAGAGAGTCAATGATAAAAACAAAAATCAACCTCTCCTTCACTTCCTTTCTGACTGAAACTGTAAAACAAAGCTCAGAGAACTCACATTTGTGGGATCAGTATGGTGACGAGGATTTGCAAATCTCAGCTGTTTCAAGAGAGGTGTTTAGCCCTCAAGTTACCTGAAGATCTATGAACCCTGAGGCTCTGTGAATGATTTCATTTGCCCAAGACTACTTGCACGGAACAAAATGAGTCTGCTTTACAGCAGAGCTTGGTCTCAGCTGATGCTAGAAATCTGACTGTGCAGTTGCCTCTTGAAGCAAGGTGCTCACTTTGAGAGAAAGTGTACAGGTGAAAAACTTGTCCTAATTCCTCCAATTGGAACAGATCTTCAGTATTGTTCCAGAAAACTCTGAATTAACCCCACCTGATCTGATTTCAGGCTCCAGAGCACTGAACGGGAAAGCCTTACTGTGACAGACAGGAGAGCCAGGGGAGAATCAAACCAACCATGGTGCAGAATAAACACAACTAAATCCAGTGCAGAGTTCCAGCTCTGTGCCAGGATCCTTGTGCTGGTCTGGAGCACAGAGGTGCGGGACGGAAACATGAAAACACACGCTTGGGCTCACAGGAATATCCAGAGACAATTAATCATCCTTTCAGAATATCACGGAAGAGGTTAAAAGTGTCCACACCTTGCTTATTTTCATCTTTTGAATGGAAAAGGGGATTTTGAATTTAGCTTTCTGTAAATGCTTACATTGTATCTGCATAAGTACAGCTGGAAGAAACCTGACTCCATCTGGCAATAGAAGTATATGCTACTTGGGAATAATTGTCATAGGTTAAACACCCAGCAGATTACACCAGTGATTCCTGCTGTCACTAGAATAGCCAGCCCGTGTAATTTTGTGATTCTCATGCCCTTGGTGCTCCAGAAAGATTTTAACTGTAGATTGGCAGGAAATTGGAAAGAAGCCAAAATAAAATAAAACACAAAAACAAAAAGGCAGAAAAGACTGTAGTTCTTAAATCTGAGTAAGTCTTTTGTTTTGCACGGAAGGTCTGGACATAATACGGTGAAAAATTAGTTTTTCTAGATAGAAAGTTTTACATCTAGGTATTTCTAATACGTACTACATCTTTACAAGGGATATGCTAGACACTGAGCTCTCATTTTAAAATAGTACAGTAAACCATGCTAAATTCTCCAAACCAATAATTGCCATTTCAGATTTTGTCTGAATCAGGTTTTATTCTTTCCCCAGCCAGTGCCCTCTCTGCTCTTTGTCTTTCTTTCCATCTTCCTCTGTCCTTTCTCTCTGTCTGTCTAACTAGCTCTTTTTTGACATCACTTCCTTGCATTCCTTGGGCTTTCTCCTCTGTCTCCCACTGCTGCAGCTCTCCTTTCTCAGCGGAAGGTCCCAATGCTTTTGTCTGCCTCAGGCTCTGCAGCCACCCAGCCCGGGGCTGTTCACACCCTGCTTTGTGCCAGCCTTCTCAAGCCCCTCGGTACGGTTCTGTTTGCCAGCACTGCCGTGCCCTGCTCCTCAGCACCTCCCAGCCGGGCCCCTGTGTCCGCCTGAGCCCGGCACTCAGCTGCGCTTCTCCAGCCCTCGGCAGCTCCCGCCTCCCTGCTCCCCCTCTCTGCTGTGCTCACACCCGGCAGAGCAGCACAGATCCGCCCCGTGCCCCAGCCCTGGCTCGGGGCCCGCCAGGAGCCTCCACCCTGCTCCTCACCTGCACCAGCTGTGCTGTCACCTGAGCAATGGCCAAACAACCGGGAGCCTGCAGCAGCCACTCATTCCCTGACACTGCAGCTGATGCCTCCATGGGCTTCCTAAAAGCACAGGCCACACAAAGCCAAGGGAATCAAAAGCAGATATATCTACTGAATAAATAAATTCCATACATCAGTATCAATATCAATATCAATATCAATATCAATATCAATATCAATATCAATATCAATATCAATATCAATATTTATTGAAGGGCCTTCAGGAACATTTCAGGCAGACAAAGCCTCCCAGGGGCTACACTCCAAAATGGACCGTGGGTCACGGGTTCTCATCCTTTTCTAAGTTTGGTCCATTTGCCTATTGGAGGTTTATTTCCAATGACAGCTTCAGGTAATGAAGTCATTTACCTTCAGTTTGTTCACCCCCAACTCACTTTTGTTTCCATTTCCTGGGGCCTGAGGCAGTGAGGGGTCCTTGATTGCCAGGCCTGGGCAGGAATTGCTGTGTCTGAGCAGAATGGGGAAGCAGCAGCTCACACTGTGCATGGAGTTTGGAGTCACACGCATAAGAATGGCAGGATTGCAAATCTATGAAAAATACAAAAGCTACAATCCTGAGGCATCAGGGGTGAATAGCAACCAGCTGCCTCTTTGGAGCCCGAGGAACAGCAACTGCCTGCCGCAAGGCCCAAAAGCTTGTTGGTCAAATGCAGCAGGAACAAAAGTGCCTCCAGCCATCCTGAGTGGGAATGTGGCTAAAGCTGTGTCGGATCCAAGGCAGCCTGGAGGAAGGAGTGAATGTGAAGCTGCTGAAGAGCTGCCCAGGAGAGGCTGGGGCCCTGGCAGCCAAGGCTCACCCAGTGCAGCCTCTGGGGGTCCCTTTGGTGGGGCCAGCCCAGGGTCAGCCTGTGGGTGCACCTTGGGGGCACACCAAACTCACTGGAAAGGACCCTCTGAGAGCTTGGGTGCCTTGCACAGGAGTCTCACAGGCACAGGCCAGTGGAAGAACAGAGTGGAGTGGAACAGAAATGCCCGGCAGCCTGAGGGCCAGACACAAGTGTGACCTGGCTTGTGACAGCTCTGGGCAGGGCTCTGCTCACTGGGCTCTGTGCTCTGGGGAAGGAGTTCACTGATCCTTCACTCAGGGGAGGCCCTGCCAGCCAGTGAACCCCTGTGCATCAGAGGACAGGGGGAGTCCCAGTGACTGCCACCTGGGAGAGGAGCCATGTGGTTCCAGGGCCCAGGAGCCATGTGCTTCTGTGACCTCAAGGGGATCCATCCCTGTGTGCCCCCATGTCACTGAGGGGCAGCGATGTGGCACCTCTCCAGTGATTGTGACTCACCTGCCCAGGGCTCAGTATCCTGAGAGCAGGCTAACGTGTCAGCAGGTCTTCAGGATAGCTCAGCTTATTCCCGTGCTACGCACCTCTCTGCCTTTCAAGCAGATTTATTGTTTACTGTCCCCTTCAGCTTTTGTCCTCTCACAGGTAATTATGACTTGACTCTTGGGATAGATCATAGAGGAAGGAGAGAAAAGTCTAGGCTGCTTATGCCTTCCTAGCTGAAGGCTGAGCTGTTGCCCCTTCGTAGGCTGTCCACATACAGGCTAGGCTAGAGTTCTTCTTTGCTGATTCTCTTTTCTTTACTATAGCCTAGGATAGGTAAGTAAGGGGTGAGTGCAGTCTGAGGGGCTGGGCTGAGCCCAGAGTGGCAAAAAGCCCACCTTGGATACTGCAGGAAGGAGTGGGACAGAAGGAGAGCAGCAAAGGCTGTAGTTAAGTTAGTGGCTGAAAGCTGGTCACTCCTGCAGAGGAGGGAAAAGCCAGAGAGCTCTGCTGTTGATGCTGTGACAGCAGCAGGGCCTCCTCAGAGAAGGTAACATGCACTGGAGCACTTCAGAAGGACCTTTGAAGCTCCTGGGGCTCTGTCACTGATCACAAAGCTGTGAGCCTGCAGTTCAGCAGCTGGCTCAAGCACCACTGAAACTCTTGATGGCAAATGCTGTTCTTTCCATACGTTGTATTTCTTTGGAGTTTTTATTCCTTTGGTGAGATGTAGTCATTTCTTTGCAATCAGGTGAGGGGATTGATGCTGATCCCTTCCTGGAGCACGTCCTTGGTCATCCAGAGCTTTGCCCGCTGCTCCTGAGAGGGACGATGGCCACAACAGGGAACAATTCCTGTGAGTACCAGCTTCACTGGCAGCTTTGGACTTTGTGACTCCCCACAGACAGCTGACATGACTGGTGCTCAGATCCCAGAAGGATGTGCTCACAAGCTAGAGTGAAGTCTGGGATGTTTGCTGAGAATAGCCAGACTGACCCAGGTTGTTTAGTCCCAGGAAAACACCTTTTGTCACGGTGAAGAAGACTTTGAAACATCATTGCTCATAGGGAGGTCTGACAGGTCCTTGAGCTGCCTTTTGTGCTCAGTACTTGCTTGTTTTCAAGAAGTTCCAGTCAGTTAGAATCAGGGAAAGCTTGACCTGATAATCCAGTCTAGAGCTCTGGTGAGAAGGCAAGGTACCCTGAGGCCCAGAAATCAGAGCTGGGGCTTGTTGGACTCTTGGCAAAGTAAGCAGGGGAACAGACTTTTCCAAATCAGGAAATTTCAATGGCAGTGCTAGGCTTCCCCTGATACTGAGTTGAAGGTTTGAGCTGGTTGTCCTGACAGCTTGTGTAGAAAGCTCAAAGTTTAAATATGCTTTCTTTCCTCGCCTCATCTCTTTCCAAATGGAATTTCTCTGCAGTCATCGCCGAGGGAATAGCTCCTCCAAAAAGGATCCTCTTCCCACCAGAGAAGATTTGCATGGTCTGGCAGCAGAGACAGAGTGCTGGAGCAGGGCTCTTCAATGTGGGCAACACGTGCTTCCTCAACGCTGTCCTGCAGTGCCTGACCTACACCCCCCCACTGGCCAACTACCTGCTGTCCCAAGAGCACAGCCAGGCCTGTGAGTGCTTTTAGGAGCATCTCCTGAAAATCTCTTCATCAAGTCCCAGATTCCCAGAATGTAAAATTTGTTTTCAGACAACAGCAGCCCTTTGTCAGCCCCATGAGTCTGTACTCTTTGAACACTGGAGCCTAGAACCCACTTGTCCTAGCCTGCTGCCTTACCCTTAATGAAAACACCTCTTTCTCCCTGGCAGTCTTTATTCCTGCAAGTTAAACCCTCTGTGCTTATTGCACAGAAAGCTCTTGGTTTACCATCCCTCTCTGAAGATTTTCTGCACACTAAAATGCCCTGGGACCATTGGGACTTTGGGAGGAGTGGAGTATTGGACTGGAGTGGCAGTGCAAGAGGAGGAGTATCCCACTGCTGTGGATGTTTTGCTAACCTAAGGAGCTTCCCTGTGTCCCTCTTCAGGTCACCAGCAGGGTTTCTGCATGATGTGCATCATGGAAGCACACGTGAACAAGGTCCTGCGTTCCCCTGTCAGTGCCATCCTGCCTTTGGCTGTCCTCAAGGTTTTCAAACGTAAGTCGTACCAGGTGCTTGAACAGGTTTCCTTCCCTCCTTCTATGAGAGAACTGAAACCTTCTTTCTTAGGCATAGGAGAACATTTGGAGCCCGGCAGGGAGGAAGATGCCCATGACTTCTTGTGCTGTACTGTCAATGCCATGCAGACAGCTTGTCTGAGTGAAAGCAGCGAGTAAGCACAAGCAAATCACCCTCACAAAGTTCTGAGCCCTTTGCACTGCTTGGTGTGCTCCCATCAAGGGAGACCTAAACCCTGGGCTTTCAGGCCAAGCAAAACTCTTGCCGGAGATAATGCTCTGTCTTCCCACTTGTTTCCAGCTTGGACCTCTCATCTCAATCCACTACCATTGTCTCTCAAATCTTTGGAGGCTTTCTGAGATCCAGAGGTATGTTTCCTCAACCCTTACTCGCTTTGACATTGCCTGTGTCCTTCTGTCTGCCTGTGCCTGACAGTTGGTCTGGTCGGTCAGGTACAGTGTGTAAATGGGCAGTGTCAGTCAGCTTCCCATTGCTGAGCATTTGGATTTTTCCTTCCAGTCACCTGCGTCAGCTGCAAAGCCGTTTCTGACTCCTACGAGGCCTTCCTGGATATCCCTTTGGATATCAGAGTAAGAAGCTTTTGCAGTTGTGCTTCAAGACATGCCAAGGCCCTTGCAGCTTTCCAGAGTCAGCATATTTGTCTTAAAAATGTGTGCTGTGAGCACAAGAGATCTTGGTGGTGGGTGGGAAGGGGAATGGATGGTGTCCTCCTGCAGAGGCCATGGCACTGGTCTCTCTGTAGGTGCTGTCTTTAAGCTGGTCGAGCAGCATTATCCTCTCTGCAACCACAATATATCCTCATCCTCCTTTGCTTTGCCCTCCCCTAACACTTGTCTGGCTCCCAGGCCGATGGGTTGGGTTGTTTGCACCACTGATGCCCCTGCATAGTGTCATGAGTTGATGTGAGTGGTGTGGTGGTACGGGGAGGGAGCTCTTGATGGCTCCGGGAGCCTCTGGGACACAGGGAGATGTTCAGCATCCCACTCTCTTTCTGTCTCCTTCTGGACAGCTTCATGGTGGGTCTCTCCAGCATCAGCTGCAGGGGTTTGCTTGTCAGCTCGTGGGAGTTGTTTGGGTGAGGCAATTTCCTGCAGCTCAGTGTGCTCATTTGTCACTCTTGCAGACAGCCTCGACCCTCACTGCAGCTCTGGAGGACTTTGTGAGACCCGAGCACCTGGATGGTGAAAACTGCTACAAATGTAACACGTAAGATGATTACTGAGCACATATTACCAGGAGATCCTGTGTGAGGGAGTTGCATGTCATTGAGCAGAAGTCATCGCCTCATGGAGCTTTGCTGCACACAGAGGAGATGCAGCTTCTTTAAAATAGAGCAGGGAATAGCCTTAGAATAGCAAAAGCTGTGTGAGACAGGACAGGTTGCCTGGCCACCCTGGGGGAGGATTGGGTGCATTTCAGCACTGGGTTCTGTGCTTGGTTTCAAGGTGTAAGAAGAATGTTGCTGCCTTCAAGAAGTTCACAGTCCATTGCGCACCCAAGGTTCTCACGGTGTGTCTAAAAAGGTTTGACTGTTTCACCGGTAGGAAGATCAGCAAGGTTTGTACACAGCCGGTGTGCAGCTTTCTCTTCCTGGAGCAGATTTCCCTGAGCTTGTGCCAAGGCACTGGTCTTGGGTTCGTCATGTTCCCTTCTGGGGAGAGAATTCCCTTGGGAAGACAGGCAAGCGCTCTTCTCCAGCAGAGCTGCTTTGGCCAAGAACAGTTTCCTGCCACTCAAAGCATTACACCTTTGTGATGGTGTGCTTTATGGAAAACCAGCTGCTTGTGAGCCCCAAAGATGTATTTACACACCTCTGGCCCCTGGATGTGGCAGGCTATTCTGTGTCATAGGTCAGGGTCACTTCTGAGCCCTGCTGGTGTCTGTGCAGGTTGTGAAGTACCCCGAGTACCTGGATCTTCGCCCGTACATGTCCCAGGCAGAGGGAGAACCCCTTCGTTACTCCTTGTATGCTGTCCTGGTGCACAGTGGGGTCAGCTGTCATACAGGACACTATTTCTGCTACACAAAGGTAGTCAGCAATGTCCTTCCTTCCTTTTTTCTTTCCTTGCCAATGGGGAAAATGTGTGTGGGGAAGAGAAACTTTGCTGTCGGTGTTACTGACAGCCAAGGTTTTGGGGCAGGAGATGTCTTGAGGGGCTGGACTGGATTTGTTTTGACATACTCTTTGTTAGGTAGTTTTCTGCCTGTGTTTTTAGTGAGAAACCATGCAGAGATCTTTGTCCTTTTTTTTTCCACAGGCCAGCAATGGGCTGTGGTACCTGATGGATGATGAGTCTGTGGAGCTTTGTTGCCTTGACACAGCTCTCAGGCAGCAAGCCTACCTGCTGTTTTATGCCAGGTAATAAGCAGCATTCAGATACGTTCAGAAGATGTGTCCTTTTCCCTGTTTATTGGTTTGCTTCTTATAGTGCAGAGAATGCAGAGATTTCTCACCAAAGGCAATTACTACCAGCTTCATTCAGTGCTGTGGAACCTGTGCTGCCCCAAGTCTGTCCTTCAGGCTGCTGCCCTGATGTAGCCTGCTACTTGCCTGCTCTGTGATGCTAGACTTTTGTAGAAAAGAGTGAGGGAACTTAAAGGGACCTGCCAGGAAAGATGGGGAGGGAGCCTTTATCAGGAAGGGTTGGACAGGATGAAGGGTATCAGTTTTCAGCTGACCCATTATGGCAGGTTTCCATGAGATATTAGGAAGAAATGCTTGAGTGGAAGGGTGGTGAGAGCATGGAACAGGCTGCCCAAAGAAGCTGTGGGTGCCCCATCCTTGGAGGTTTTCAAGGCCAAGTTGGACAGGGCTTGGAGGGGCCTTGTCTATTGTGAGGTATTCCTGTCCATGACAGCGGGGTGGCACAAAATGAGCATTAAGATCCCTTCCAACCCAAGCAAGCGTGTGAATTTGTGAAATTCACATGAGGGTCTAGAAGGTATAAAGATGAGTTTTGTCTGAGATAGGAGTAGACTTGGTGAGATGACTCTAGCTAAAATTTCCATTAGTGGCCTTGGTTAAATCTTCTCTCTGTCATAGAAACCTCTCCAAGGAAATGAGCGAATCCCAGAGAGGGCTGCAAAACAGCCCCAAACTGAGATCATTCTTTTCTTTTCTTTTCTCCAGATGTTCTGATCTGAAAATTGGAGAAAGGGCTTCTTCCTCACTGGCACCACCGTATGCCCCTTCCTTCCTTCCTCAGTGGGAAGCTTCAGGACCTTCCAACAGGAGCTTGCAGTGTGCTCCTGGCCCCGGGGTTGCTCAGGAGCAGGTCCTGCTGAGGCGGAGGGACATGAGCAGATCCGTGCAGGGCAGCTACAACCTCTGCAGCCCCTCTGTGCAGCACACAGACTACGAGCCCTCAGCGAGGAAGAGGAGGAGGCTGACAACACATTCCCCGTGTTGTGATCAAACCCCTGTGGATAGAGCAACTCCAGGGCCCCCCAGCTCCCACTTGAAGCAGGCTCCCAAGCTCAGGGCTGCTCGGAGGCAAACCCGAGCGAGGTGCAGAGAGCAGAGGAGATCCCCACGGCGGGGCTCTGACCTGCACGGCCGCTTTGTGCAGTGCACAGACGACCAGCAGCCCTCTGTGAGCAAGAGGAAGAGGAGGAGAACAAGTTCTTCCCGTTGTGACAGAGCCCCAGGGGATAACGCAGCTTCAGGGCCCTCCAACACCAGCTTCAAGCAGGCTCCTGTGCTCAGGGCTGCTCAGGAGCAATCCCGAGCGAGGCTGAGGGAGCGGAGGAGATCCCCAGAGCTGGGCTATGATCTCCACAGCCGGTTTGTGCAGCACGCAGCCCAGCGCCCTTCGGCGAGGAAGAGGAGGGTGCCCATGGCCTAGAGGGGCACGTCTGAGAAGAGCTCGGGGCACTCTGGGAGTGCTGCAGTCAGATTTTGGCCCTGGCTGAAGCAGAAGGGAAGATTAGCACTGAGGTTTTTATCACAGGTGTCTTTGTTTTCTTCTCAAAGATGAAGAAACTGTTGGTTTATATGGGCGATTATGCTTGTGAATAGAGTAATAGGCTTTAATTAGAATTCTTCATTCCACAGTGTAGATAGTTTTTGCTGCTAATATAGGTCAGTAGTTGAAAGCAATATTGAAGCAATTTTTTAATTAAAGCTAGAAAAATAAATGTTAAGTACAGACTGATATTACCCTTGCCAATGTCTCTTTTTCTCAGTCTCAAGGTGAAATCTTGCTGGGTGTCCCCACTCAAAGGAGGAATCTCCAGCCACATTCTGAGAAGGGGAGGGGGGGTTAGACATCTGTCCTGTTGAAGAGTGGGGCTTTTCCAGAGTGAAGTGATGGACTGTGAGTGTCACAGTGCTCAGGGAGCTGTGCCAGCTGGGGCAGGATGCTCTGCCTGAGCAGGGATACAGCAGCTCCAGCTGTGTCCTGTCTACACCTTAGCAGGAATGGCTTGAGCAAGGAGGGCCTCCTGTTTGTAGTGCTAAAGAATGCTGAGACCAGCTTGACCAAACTATCATGTCACCACTGTTACTGAAAACATCAGGATAAATTAAGCTCTCTAATGCTACTTTTAGTGTCAGGAAGCACACATTCCTTTCTTAGAGTGCCCTTCTGGGCAACTCCTCCCACTTTATATTCCAGGCATGATGCTGTGTGGTGTGGATGTCCCTCTGGGCAGTTCAGGTCACCTGTCCCAGCTGTGCTCTCTGCCAGTTTCTTTTGTGAGCCTCCTCACAGGCAGAGCAGAAGATGAGAAAACAAAATGTCCCTGACTCAGGACAAACGTGACTGAGCAAAACCCCAAACTTCAGCGTATTATCAACACCATTCTCATTGCAAATCCAGAACACAGCACTGTAAGAGCTACCGAAATAAAGAAATTAACTCTACCCTGTCTGAAATGAGAACAGTGGCATTCCAGCACAATTGCTGAATTACCTTTGTTAGTTCCCTCTTTATCTCTGGGTTCTGCCCAGTGTCCATGTGGTTCAGAAATTCTACATTCCTTGAGTCCATATTCAGCCATACAATGCCTCTTCCAGGTCTGAGATCATTGATGAATATCAAGGTTAATTACAGTTGTTTTAGCAAAACGTAAAGCTTCAGGGCTTTTCCCAAGCTGTGTTCCCACTAGAGCAGCTTATGGCAAACCTTGCTAAATGTTGGCTACAGTGGCATATGACAGAGTGGAAAATTACACGGCTCATGATTAATTAAAAGAAGTAATTAGAAAACTGAATTAAAAGAATGAATTAGAAAAGGTATTTGTAAAGTTCTATCATTTCCAACACCATGAGGACATGCAAACAGAGAATCCCTGATCTGAGGGCAGGAGCAGCAAGGATGTCCAGGCGTTCACATGGAAGTGAGAGTCAGACGGGTCACATGGGAGAAACCAAAGTGGTGCTAGTACCTTCTTCAGCAGCAAAGCCTATTTTGTTGAATAGACCTGCCAAAACCTAATGTAAAAATGTATCAGAGGCAGCCAGTCAGGTTATGCTATAGAAGGGCAGTCCCACTTTTGCATGACAAGGATTTCTAGCATACCTCCCTAAGGTGTGTGAATATCCCTCCCTTGAGCAGGGAAAGCCCTGAAGGTCACTTCTCATGGCTGAGCAAAATAGGTTTGCTCATGGTTGTTGGATGAGTGACATCAATCTCTACGTAATTGTTTTGCCTGATTTCATAGAATTGCTTCTCTGTTGCTTCCAAGATAGTGCACTATACTGTAACACTAGTAGTTAGTTAGGGTGTGTTACTATGCTAGTTCCACTATGTTAGTTATGTTAGTAAGGCTGCCGATGCTATGTGACAAATAATTGTGATCAAGTTATTTTGCTTAATGATTGCAATCAATTTAAATGAATTCTTAATTTTATTTATATCAATAGATTTGGTTTGCCGTCTTTAATCCCACGGGGCACAGTTGTATACAGGCTCAAGTACACCTCTGTAACCCTTTGCATAGAAACTGTTGAAGAGTCTGGGGCTGGGCTAGGACCCAGCTGCATGCAGACTTCTCTCTGAGGAGTTTAGAAAACAAAAGTGTCTTTCCTGTACCTGCTGACTTGACAGGAGGGCTTCTGTAGCAAACTTTGTCTGGAGTGGGTCTGTTCTCCACTCACTGATAACTTTTGCAAGGAGCAGGGAGTTGGACTGGATGAGCATTATGGGTCCCTTCCCACGTGAGATATTCGATGATCTGATGATTCTATTACATGGTGGAAGGGGAAAGGGATTTTCTTTTTGCCACCATGGAAGTTGGGAGAAGTATTAGTAAAAACACTGGTAAAGGGAGGGCTGCAGGGAGCAGTATCACCTTCCATCACTAAATTGGACTAGGATTTCATAAAATTAAATGAAGACCAACAGCCGTGCCTGGCCTTGCTTATTGAGCCTTCTCCCAAGCACAATGGGAATATCTGCTGGTAGTGGATAACATTGAGTGAGTTGGTCTGTGCTGTGAAAGATGGTCTGACTGCTTGGTGGGCACATCTGTCAAATAAATCTTAGCCAAAGAAATAATTGGAATGCTAAATCCTTGTTTGCTGCAGCAGATGTGGCAAAGAAAGTGGGTGATTTTTGGTTGGTTGGTTGGATGGGGATTATTGTTGTTGGTGGTGTTCTTTTAAACTTTCTGATTAATGACAAAGCTTCGGAAGAAGGAGTAGGGGAACCTAGATGTTAATTTGTGGGCAAGAATGATCTTTTTGGTGCAACTTTATCCCAAAGTATATGTGAGGACTGCATCAATACACACTCCTTTGTCTTGGGTTCCTCTACGGCAGAGTCACTGATGGTGTGACCCAGAAAGGAAATATGGGTACAGACACCCAAATGGTTTAAAGTGGGCATGTTTCAGCAGGCTGTAGTACACAGTAGCAGAAGCAGGGGAAGTATCTGGCAGCAGAGGATCATAAAGCCAAGGAGGATTAGCAGTGCCTTAGCAAAAGCTATAGCCTGCATACTTCTTCATGATACCCTAAAAAGGGTCCTTCAAATCTGCGAGCGATGAGGTATGCCAGGAAATAGATCAAGGTAAACTAATTTTTAGTTGTAATGATCTGGACATCAACAGAGAAATAAAAATCAAGATTGGCAATGAGTGAATCTTTTGTCCCTTATCCCCTAGTGAATGTGGGCTGCATCTTTGTTTCACCTTCAAATTTTGCTGAGAAAGCATAAGTATGGTAAGCCTGTGTGGCAACTCTGTCATTAATCTGGCTGCATTATGAAGTAATAGTAATTACTGCAAAGTAAAACCAGATCTTGATATTTGTGTGGGATATCTGGGTTTATATAGAAATCATTTGCAAGTTCTGTAAAACTAGAGGTGGCTGTGAATCAGCTCATACACGTGCATCATATTTATCCAACCTCTTAACAACTATTCCTTATTGCTCCAATCAGCACTAGCCAGTCTCAGTGGACTTTATATAGATGTAGTATAAAGAGCTGTGGACAAACCTCTCTTCTGCTTCACTGCACAGTGCTCAGAGTTGAAAGCTTTCCTGGAGACCTCAACATTTAGGGGTTTTTTCCTATCCTCTCTCTTCTTCTACCACACTCCACAACAGGAGAAACTACCTTTGTTATATTCAAATGGTGCAACTGATGATTTTTGAGACTTGAACTGATTAGTCCATGAAAAGATCTCTGCCACAACAAGTTTCCTTTTTCTACAGAGTAAAAGTGGTAGCTGAGCGTTTGAAGAGAGTGGTGAATATACAGCCTTTGAAGGCAATGCTATGAAAGAAGAATCAGTCAAAAATAGACAGAAACAAAACGCATAAGACTGCCTCATTTTCTTTCGAAGCTTTTATAATCTTTTCAGAAGATCTTCTCAAAATCTGAGTAGTATCTAAATTCCAGTCCTCTTTCTGTCTGTTCAAGCAGGCAGTTGTATTCTGACTGCAGATTTGCCCGGCTGTTTGCAGCTTCATCGGCTGCTGGACACTAAAACGAGGAGAGCTCTGCAAGGCACCAGAGAAGGATGATCCTTGGGAACCTCAGTGGATTGAGTGAATTCAGACTCCTGGGTTTTTCTGGAACCTCTCCTTTATACCCTTTGCTCTTTGTAGTTTTATTATCTCTTCATATTCTCACCTTGATGGCGAACACAGTGATAGCTTTGATAACAAACAGTGATAATCGCCTTCACACCCCGATGTATTTCTTCCTCACTCAGCTGTCCTGTTGGGATATCTGCTATTTGTCTGTCATTATCCCAAGTATTCTCGAGAACCTGATGGTGGGAACAGTGAGTATTTCCAAGACAAGATGTGCAATGCAGATGTTTTCCTTCCTTTTCTTTGGAGTTGCTGAGTGTTTTCTCTTGGCGGCCATGTCCCTTGATGGTTATTTTGCAGTTTGCTGCCCCTTGCATTACACAATGATCATGAGCAGCAGGGTCTGCAGAAGCCTGGTTGTTGGAGCTTACATCTGTGGAACTGCTGAGGGCTTAGTTCACACCCTCATCACCTTCAGCTCACCCTTGTGTGGTTGTGCCATTGACCACTTCTTCTGTGAGATTCAGCCTCTCCTGGACGTGCTCTGTGGCAACACTCTCCCAAGTGAAATCCAGGTCATTGTGGTGGCTGTCTTTGCTATTCTGAGTCCTTTCTCACTGGTCATTTATTCCTGTATTCCTATCGTTTCCACAATTCTTCACATGGCATCAGCTGAGAGCCAGGAGAAGGCGTTTTCCACTTGCTCCTCACAGCTCCTGGTTGTGACTGTTTTTTATGGCACTGCAGGCTCCATGTACCTGCGGCCAAAATACAGCTACTGTGCATCTGTGGATAAATTCCTCTCCCTTTCTTATTCTCTGGTGACTCCTTTATTGAATCCCATCATTTGCAGTTTGAGGAATAAGGAGGTGAAAGGAGCCCTGAAGGAAAAAATGGAGCAAACCTAAGTTAGTGTGGAAATGAAATTGAAGATTTGGGTTGTTCCAGGTGTTTGTGGTGGAATTTTTCACTCTAAATTCTTGTTCAGGAAAATCAATTTCCAGATCTACTTCATCTGTTGGGGAGGAAGGAGGGAGAAGAGTGGAGATTTTTAGCTCTAAGAGGGAGTGTTAGAAGCTATGTTAACATTTTGGAAGGGAATTTCTTCCACATACTTAAGAAATTCTTCAAGAAACTTATTTTTTTCCTTTTCTTTTCCTTGCTATTTTTCAAAAGCTTGAAAATTGTGCTTTACATACTTCTGAATTTTTGAACCAAAGAGTAATATTCAAGAGCCTGACTTTACTGAAAGGACTGAAAAGAATGAGTTTTCACCTGTTTGCATTTATTTCCTGAAAATGTTTAGTAAATCTGTTGGGGGAAAGGAGAGGACATAGTTCAGGCAACAATGTGGAGCCCAGGATATTATTGAGTACTGATTTTAATTCTGAGATTGTTACTGGGGCAAAAAAAAAAAAAAAAAAAAAAAAAAAAAGAGGTGTGCAAAATTGCATTCCTGCCCCACTGCCTCAAAGATATTTCTTCAATTTTAGAGTCATTGTTTTAAACATGTTAGACCAAGTGTAGGCCTTTGAAGTACTTAACCACTGTAATCTTCTGTAACTATTAATACAACTCTTTATATTAAATGCTCAAAGTGTAAATGATATTGGAAAGATAAGGACATGAATTACTCCTTAAATTAATCCTTCATTCCTGGAAATAACTGTAAATATAAATATCATGAAAGTACATGTCCTGGTTTGAAAGACAGCTGTTTGCTAAGGAAAGCAGAAGCTTCCCTTTGGACTGAAAAATGTGATCCTTCCTTCCTTCCATCCGATTATTAGGATTTTGAAATTAAGGGAGCTCTCAGGCAAAGATATGGGGGTAGGAATAACAGTTCTTTACTAGTGCAACTAACAAGACAAACAAGAACAACAGTAGCTATGGAATTAGCCACAAACAGACCAGTAACTCAGTCCCAGTGTTTTTTGGCTGCAGGCACCTTTTCCCTGAGCTGCAGTTCCCGGTGCTGGGGGCGGGCAGGTCCCGCAGAGCTGCAGGAGGGCTGGGGGTGATGGCAGAGCTGTCCCAGGGAGAGACAGAGAGAGATGGAGAGAGCTCTCCGCTCACGGTGTGGGTCCTGGGGCTCAGCAGAGTGCTGGAAGGTGGCAGGTTCCAGCGAGAAGGCAGCAGGGCAGGGTCCCACAGCAGTGAGGATGGCTCCCGGCGATGGCATGGCAGGAATGCAACACAGGCGGCGATCGTCCTTCTCGTCCCAACTCCAAGGGGGAAATGGGACCCAGGCCCAGCCTTCCGCTTCCTCTTCTGCATGTTTCAATCTCGCGCGGTGTCCTTCTTCTCTCTCTCCTCCCCCTTGTCACCAGGGCCCAGTCAACAGGTATCTTAGCATGACAATGGGGAAAATTCCACAGAGGGAAAAGGGAAAGAAACAACCCCCAACAGTACAGGGTTCTTAATTGGATGTCATATGAATTTTTATCTTGAGCGTTTGTAAATCCACAAAAAAATTATAAGGTATAATATTCTTTGCAGAAGCTTGACATCTTTGATTTTAATCACATCTTATTTTGTACCAAAAAATTTATTATAACAGAAAATGCTGTCTCATACTTTTAATTTTTTAAATTTCAAATGCATTACAAAAAGAATGCATTGTTTTTTGTCATATTGCTTTATTGGCATTAAAGTTTCTCCCCTAGTCATATATGCTAGACTCCTTACAGCAGCATTCCTAGAGAATTGCACAACTGTGTGTATTATGAAAGAAGTGATGAAGAGGGGAAACCCAAGTAAAAAAAGCAGTGGGGATAAGAAAAGTGTAATTCTTTAAAAAAAAAAAAAACAACAAAAAAATGAAAAACCACCCAACCAAACAAAAAAACAAAGGTAAAATATGGTTCACTTAAATGAAAGTAGGTATTAAAAACCTGGGAAGTTTCAGTCTGGTAAACCACCAGGTCCAATTCTTTCCTGATTGATTATGCAAAATTTGTGAGTTCTCAAGTTTGTGGACAACACTAAATCAGAGGGAGTAGACAATGTGCCAAAGGGCCCCCATGTTTTAATGAATCCAGAGGAAGGCTGGATGAGTTCCTTGAACAGAGAGCCCAGCTCTAGGTGTCCAAACCAGGTGGGATTCAGCTGCCTCTTCATGGCTTGATTTTGGGGGAGCTGCATCCATGGATTCACACTTGCCCATCTTAAGTGTCTGGAATCTGAGCCTGAAGGATGGTTTCTATCAAAATGGAAATTAGCACTTCTAGGGCAGGGATCTTGTGCTTCAGAAGGAGTCTTTGCAGATGAGTGCTGTCCTCATGGCCTGGAATAGCAGGCATGCAGAAGAACTTACAGGACTGAGTCCCCTCCAGGGGAAGCTGCGTGTTCCTGGTCTCTGCTGGGGAAGAAAGGGTGGTGGTACCTTGGACAGGATGAGAAAGCAGAGAGTCAATGATAAAAACAAAAATCAACCTCTCCTTCACTTCCTTTCTGACTGAAACTGTAAAACAAAGCTCAGAGAACCCACATTTGTGGGATCAGTGTGGTGACGAGGATTTGCAAATCTCAGCTGTTTCAAGAGAGGTGTTTAGCCCTCAAGTTACCTGAAGATCTATGAACCCTGAGGCTCTGTGAATGATTTCATTTGCCCAAGACTACTTGCACCGAACAAAATGAGTCTGCTTTACAGCAGAGCTTGGTCTCAGCTGATGCTAGAAATCTGACTGTGCAGTTGCCTCTTGAAGCAAGGTGCTCACTTTGAGAGAAAGTGTACAGGTGAAAAACTTGTCCTAATTCCTCCAGTTGGAACAGATCTTCAGTATTGTTCCAGAAAACTCTGAATTAACCCCACCTGATCTGATTTCAGCCTCCAGAGCACTGAACGGGAAAGCCTTACTGTGACAGACAGGAGAGCCAGGGGGAGAATCAAACCAACCATGGTGCAGAATAAACACAACTAAATCCAGTGCAGAGTTCCAGCTCTGTGCCAGGATCCTTGTGCTGGTCTGGAGCACAGAGGTGCGGGACGGAAACATGAAAACACACGCTTGGGCTCACAGGAATATCCAGAGACAATTAATCATCCTTTCAGAATTTCACGGAAGAGGTTAAAAGTGTCCACACCTTGCTTATTTTCATCTTTTGAATGGAAAAGGGGATTTTGAATTTAGCTTTCTGTAAATGCTTACATTGTATCTGCATAAGTACAGCTGGAAGAAACCTGACTCCGTCTGGCAATAGAAGTATATGGTACTTGGGAATAATTGTCATAGGTTAAACACCCAGCAGATTGCACCAGTGATTCCTGCTGTCACTAGAATAGCCAGCCCGTGTAATTTTGTGAGTCTCATGTCCTTAGTGCTCCAGAAAAGATTGTAAACTCTAGATTGGCAGTAAATTGGAAAGAAGCCAAAATAAAATAAAACACAAATACAAAGAGGCAGAAAAGACTGTAGTTCTTAAATCTGAGTAAGTCTTTTGTTTTGCACTGCAGGTCTAGACATAATGCGGTGAAAAATTAGTTTTTCTAGATAGAAAGTTTTACATCTAGGTATTTCTAATACATACTACATCTTTACAAGGGATATGCTAGACACTGAGCTCTCATTTTAAAATAGTGCAGTAAAGCATGCTAAATTCTCCAAACCAATAATTGCCATTTCAGATTTTGTCTGAATCAGGTTTTATTCTTTCCCCAGCCAGTGCCCTCTCTGCTCTTTGTCTTTCTTTCCATCTTCCTCTGTCCTTTCTCTCTGTCTGTCTAACTAGCTCTTTTTTGACATCACTTCCTTGCATTCCTTGGGCTTTCTCCTCTGTCTCCCACTGCTGCAGCTCTCCTTTCTCAGCGGAAGGTCCCAATGCTTTTGTCTGCCTCAGGCTCTGCAGCCACCCAGCCCGGGGCTGTTCACACCCTGCTTTGTGCCAGCCTTCTCAAGCCCCTCGGTACGGTTCTGTTTGCCAGCACTGCCGTGCCCTGCTCCTCAGCACCTCCCAGCCGGGCCCCTGTGTCCGCCTGAGCCCGGCACTCAGCTGCGCTTCTCCAGCCCTCGGCAGCTCCCGCCTCCCTGCTCCCCCTCTCTGCTGTGCTCACACCCGGCAGAGCAGCACAGATCCGCCCCGTGCCCCAGCCCTGGCTCGGGGCCCGCCAGGAGCCTCCACCCTGCTCCTCACCTGCACCAGGTGTGCTGTCACCTGAGCAATGGCCAAACAACCGGGAGCCTGCAGCAGCCACTCATTCCCTGACACTGCAGCTGATGCCTCCATGGGCTTCCTAAAAGCACAGGCCACACAAAGCCAAGGGAATCAAAAGCAGATATATCTACTGAATAAATAAATTCCATACATCAATATCAATATCAATATCAATATCAATATCAATATCAATATCAATATCAATATCAATATTTATTGAAGGGCCTTCAGGAACATTTCAGGCAGACAAAGCCTCCCAGGGGCTACACTCCAAAATGGACCGTGGGTCACGGTTTCTCGTCCTTTTCTAAGTTTGGTCCATTTGCCTATTGGAGGTTTATTTCCAATGACAGCTTCAGGTAATGAAGTCATTTACCTTCAGTTTGTTCACCCCCAACTCACTTTTGTTTCCATTTCCTGGGGCCTGAGGCAGTGAGGGGTCCTTGATTGCCAGGCCTGGGCAGGAATTGCTGTGTCTGAGCAGAATGGGGAAGCAGCAGCTCACACTGTGCATGGAGTTTGGAGTCACACGCATAAGAATGGCAGGATTGCAAATCTATGAAAAATACAAAAGCTACAATCCTGAGGCATCAGGGGTGAATAGCAACCAGCTGCCTCTTTGGAGCCCGAGGAACAGCAACTGCCTGCCGCAAGGCCCAAAAGCTTGTTGGTCAAATGCAGCAGGAACAAAAGTGCCTCCAGCCATCCTGAGTGGGAATGTGGCTAAAGCTGTGTCGGATCCAAGGCAGCCTGGAGGAAGGAGTGAATGTGAAGCTGCTGAAGAGCTGCCCAGGAGAGGCTGGGGCCCTGGCAGCCAAGGCTCACCCAGTGCAGCCTCTGGGGGTCCCTTTGGTGGGGCCAGCCCAGGGTCAGCCTGTGGGTGCACCTTGGGGGCACACCAAACTCACTGGAAAGGACCCTCTGAGAGCTTGGGTGCCTTGCACAGGAGTCTCACAGGCACAGGCCAGTGGAAGAACAGAGTGCAGTGGAACAGAAATGCCCGGCAGCCTGAGGGCCAGACACAAGTGTGACCTGGCTTGTGACAGCTCTGGGCAGGGCTCTGCTCACTGGGCTCTGTGCTCTGGGGAAGGAGTTCACTGATCCTTCACTCAGGGGAGGCCCTGCCAGCCAGTGAACCCCTGTGCATCAGAGGACAGGGGGAGTCCCAGTGACTGCCACCTGGGAGAGGAGCCATGTGGTTCCAGGGCCCAGGAGCCATGTGCTTCTGTGACCTCAAGGGGATCCATCCCTGTGTGCCCCCATGTCACTGAGGGGCAGCGATGTGGCACCTCTCCAGTGATTGTGACTCACCTGCCCAGGGCTCAGTATCCTGAGAGCAGGCTAACGTGTCAGCAGGTCTTCAGGATAGCTCAGCTTATTCCCGTGCTACGCACCTCTCTGCCTTTCAAGCAGATTTATTGTTTACTGTCCCCTTCAGCTTTTGTCCTCTCACAGGTAATTATGATTTGACTCTTGGGATAGATCATAGAGGAAGGAGAGAAAAGTCTAGGCTGCTTATACCTTCCTAGCTGAAGGCTGAGCTGTTGCCCCTTCGTAGGCTGTCCACATACAGGCTAGGCTAGAGTTCTTCTTTGCTGATTCTCTTTTCTTTACTATAGCCTAGGATAGGTAAGTAAGGGGTGAGTGCAGTCTGAGGGGCTGGGCTCAGCCCAGAGTGGCAAAAAGCCCACCTTGGATACTGCAGGAAGGAGTGGGACAGAAGGAGAGCAGCAAAGGCTGTAGTTAAGTTAGTGGCTGAAAGCTGGTCACTCCTGCAGAGGAGGGAAAAGCCAAAGAGCTCTGCTGTTGATGCTGTGACAGCAGCAGGGCCTCCTCAGAGAAGGTAACATGCACTGGAGCACTTCAGAAGGACCTTTGAAGCTCCTGGGGCTCTGTCACTGATCACAAAGGGGTGAGCCTGCAGTTCAGCAGCTGGCTCAAGCACCACTGAAACTCTTGATGGCAAATGCTGTTCTTTCCATAGGTTGTATTTCTTTGGAGTTTTTATTCCTTTGCTGAGATATAGTCATTTCTTTGCAATCAGGTGAGGGGATTGATGCTGATCCCTTCCTGGAGCACGTCCTTGGTCATCCAGAGCTTTGCCCGCTGCTCCTGAGAGGGACGATGGCCACAACAGGGAACAATTCCTGTGAGTACCAGCTTCACTGGCAGCTTTGGACTTTGTGATTCCCCACAGACAGCTGACATGACTGGTGCTCAGATCCCAGAATGATGTGCTCACAAGCTAGAGTGAAGTCTGGGATGTTTGCTGAGAATAGCCAGACTGACCCAGGTTGTTTAGTCCCAGGAAAACACCTTTTGTCACGATGAAGAAGACTTTGAAACATCATTGCTCATAGGGAGGTCTGACAGGTCCTTGAGTTGCCTTTTGTGCTCAGTACTTGCTTGTTTTCAAGAAGTTCCAGTCAGTTAGAATCAGGGAAAGCTTGACCTGATAATCCAGTCTAGAGCTCTGGTGAGAAGGCAAGGTACCCTGAGGCCCAGAAATCAGAGCTGGGGCTTGTTGGACTCTTGGCAAAGTAAGCAGGGGAACAGACTTTTCCAAATCAGGAAATTTCAATGGCAGTGCTAGGCTTCCCCCGATACTGAGTTGAAGGTTTGAGCTGGTTGTCCTGACTGCTTGTGTAGAAAACTCAAAGTTTAAATATGCTTTCTTTCCTCGCCTCATCTCTTTCCAAATGGAATTTCTCTGCAGTCATCGCCGAGGGAATAGCTCCTCCAAAAAGGATCCTCTTCCCACCAGAGAAGATTTGCATGGTCTGGCAGCAGAGACAGAGTGCTGGAGCAGGGCTCTTCAATGTGGGCAACACGTGCTTCCTCAACGCTGTCCTGCAGTGCCTGACCTACACCCCCCCACTGGCCAACTACCTGCTGTCCCAAGAGCACAGCCAGGCCTGTGAGTGCTTTTAGGAGCATCTCCTGAAAATCTCTTCATCAAGTCCCAGATTCCCAGAATGTAAAATTTGATTTCAGACAACAGCAGCCCTTTGTCAGCCCCATGAGTCTGTACTCTTTGAACACTGGAGCCTAGAACCCACATGTCCTAGCCTGCTGCCTTACCCTTAATGAAACCACCTCTTTCTCCCTGGCAGTCTTTATTCCTGCAAGTTAAACCCTCTGTGCTTATTGCACAGAAAGCTCTTGGTTTACCATCCCTCTCTGAAGATTTTCTGCACACTAAAATGCCCTGGGACCATTGGGACATTGGGAGGAGTGGAGTATTGGAGTGGAGTGGCAGTGCAAGAGGAGGAGTATCCCACTGCTGTGGATGTTTTGCTAACCTAAGGACCTTCCCTGTGTCCCTCTTCAGGTCACCAGCAGGGTTTCTGCATGATGTGCATCATGGAAGCACACGTGAACAAGGTCCTGCGTTCCCCTGTCAGTGCCATCCTGCCTTTGGCTGTCCTCAAGGTTTTCAAACGTAAGTCGTACCAGGTGCTTGAACAGGTTTCCTTCCCTCCTTCTATGAGAGAACTGAAACCTTCTTTCTTAGGCATAGGAGAACATTTGGAGCCCGGCAGGGAGGAAGATGCCCATGACTTCTTGTGCTGTACTGTCAATGCCATGCAGACAGCTTGTCTGAGTGAAAGCAGCGAGTAAGCACAAGCAAATCACCCTCACAAAGTTCTGAGCCCTTTGCACTGCTTGGTGTGCTCCCATCAAGGGAAACCTAAACCCTGGGCTTTCAGGCCAAGCAAAACTCTTGCCGGAGATAATGCTCTGTCTTCCCACTTGTTTCCAGCTTGGACCTCTCATCTCAATCCACTACCATTGTCTCTCAAATCTTTGGAGGCTTTCTGAGATCCAGAGGTATGTTTCCTCAACTCTTACTCTCTTTGACATTGCCTGTGTCCTTCTGTCTGCCTGTGCCTGACAGTTGGTCTGCTGGGACAGGTACAATGTGTAAATGGGCAGTGTCAGTCAGCTTCCCATTGCTGAGCATTTGGATTTTTCCTTCCAGTCACCTGCGTCAGCTGCAAAGCCGTTTCTGACTCCTACGAGGCCTTCCTGGATATCCCTTTGGATATCAGAGTAAGAAGCTTTTGCAGTTGTGCTTCAAGACATGCCAAGGCCCTTGCAGCTTTCCAGAGTCAGCACATTTGTCTTAAAAATGTGTGCTGTGAGCACAAGAGATCTTGGTGGTGGGTGGGAAGGGGAATGGATGGTGTCCTCCTGCAGAGGCCATGGCACTGGTCTCTCTGTAGGTGCTGTCTTTAAGCTGGTCGAGCAGCATTATCCTCTCTGCAACCACAATATATCCTCATCCTCCTTTGCTTTGCCCTCCCCTAACACTTGTCTGGCTCCCAGGCCGATGGGTTGGGTTGTTTGCACCACTGATGCCCCTGCATAGTGTCATGAGTTGATGTGAGTGGTGTGGTGGTACGGGGAGGGAGCTCTTGATGGCTCCGGGAGCCTCTGATACACAGGGAGATGTTCAGCATCCCACTCTCTTTCTGTCTCCTTCTGGACAGCTTCATGGTGGGTCTCTTCAGCATCAGCTGCAGGGGTTTGCTTGTCAGCTCGTGGGAGTTGTTTGGGTGAGGCAATTTCCTGCAGCTCAGTGTGCTCATTTGTCACTCTTGCAGACAGCCTCGACCCTCACTGCAGCTCTGGAGGACTTTGTGAGACCCGAGCACCTGGATGGTGAAAACTGCTACAAATGTAACACGTAAGATGATTACTAAGCACATATTACCAGCAGATCCTGTGTGAGGGAGTTGCATGTCATTGAGCAGAAGTCATCTTCTCATGGAGGTTTGCTGCACACAGAGGAGATGCAGCTTCTTTAAAATAGAGCAGGGAATAGCCTTAGAATAGCAAAAGCTGTGTGAGACAGGACAGGTTGCCTGGCCACCCTGGGGGAGGATTGGGTGCATTTCAGCACTGGGTTCTGTGCTTGGTTTCAAGGTGTAAGAAGAATGTTGCTGCCTTCAAGAAGTTCACAGTCCATTGCGCACCCAAGGTTCTCACGGTGTGTCTAAAAAGGTTTGACTGTTTCACCGGTAGGAAGATCAGCAAGGTTTGTACACAGCCGGTGTGCAGCTTTCTCTTCCTGGAGCAGATTTCCCTGAGCTTGTGCCAAGGCACTGGTCTTGGGTTCGTCATGTTCCCTTCTGGGGAGAGAATTCCCTTGGGAAGACAGGCAAGCGCTCTTCTCCAGCAGAGCTGCTTTGGCCAAGAACAGTTTCCTGCCACTCAAAGCATTACACCTTTGTGATGGTGTGCTTTATGGAAAACCAGCTGCTTGTGAGCCCCAAAGATGTATTTACACACCTCTGGCCCCTGGATGTGGCAGGCTATTCTGTGTCATAGGTCAGGGTCACTTCTGAGCCCTGCTGGTGTCTGTGCAGGTTGTGAAGTACCCCGAGTACCTGGATCTTCGCCCGTACATGTCCCAGGCAGAGGGAGAACCCCTCCGTTACTCCTTGTATGCTGTCCTGGTGCACAGTGGGGTCAGCTGTCATACAGGACACTATTTCTGCTACACAAAGGTAGTCAGCAATGTCCTTCATTCCTTCCTTCCTTCCTTCCTTCCTTCCTTCCTGCCTTCCTTCCTTCCTTGCCAATGGGGAAAATGTGTGTGGGGAAGAGAAACTTTACTGTCGGTGTTACTGACAGCCAAGGTTTTGGGGCAGGAGATGTCTTGAGGGGCTGGACTGGATTTGTTTTGACATACTCTTTGTTAGGTAGTTTTCTGCCTGTGTTTTTGGTGAGAAACCATGCAGAGATCCTTGTCCTTTTTTTTTCACAGGCCAGCAATGGGCTGTGGTACCTGATGGATGATGAGTCTGTGGAGCTTCGTTGCCTTGACACAGCTCTCAGGCAGCAAGCCTACCTGCTGTTTTATGCCAGGTAATAAGCAGCATTCAGATACGTTCAGAAGATGTGTCCTTTTCCCTGTTTATTGGTTTGCTTCTTATAGTGCAGAGAATGCAGAGATTTCTCACCAAAGGCAATTACGACCAGCTTCATTCAGTGCTGTGGAACCTGTGCTGCCCCATGTCTGTGCTTCAGGCTGCTGCCCTGATGTAGCCTGCTACCTGCCTGCTCTGTGATGCTAGACTTTTGTAGAAAAGAGTGAGGGAACTTAAAGGGACCTGCCAGGAAAGATGGGGAGGGAGCCTTTATCAGGAAGGGCTGGACAGGATGAAGGGTATCAGTTTTCAGCTGACCCATTATGGCAGGTTTCCATGAGATATTAGGAAGAAATGCTTGAGTGGAAGGGTGGTGAGAGCATGGAACAGGCTGCCCAAAGAAGCTGTGGGTGCCCCATCCTTGGAGGTTTTCAAGGCCAGGGTGGACAGGGCTTGGAGAGGCCTTGTCTATTGTGAGGTATTCCTGTCCATGACAGCGGGGTGGCACAAAATGAGCATTAAGATCCCTTCCAACCCAAGCAAGCGTGTGAATTTTGTGCAATTCACATGAGGGTCTAGAAGGTATAAAGATGAGGTTTATCTGAGACAGGAGTAGACTTGGTGGGAAGACTCTAGCTAAAATTTCCATTAGTGGCCTTGGTTAAATCTTCTCTCTGTCATAGAAACCTCTCCAAGGAAATGAGCGAATCCCAGAGAGGGCTGCAAAACAGCCCCAAACTGAGATGATTCTTTTCTTTTCTCCAGGTGTTCTGATCTGAAAATTGGAGAAAGGGCTTCTTCCTCACTGGCACCACCGTACGCCCCTTCCTTCCTTCCTCAGTGGGAAGCTTCAGGACCTTCCAACAGGAGCTTGCAGTGTGCTCCTGGCCCCGGGGTTGCTCAGGAGCAGGTCCTGCTGAGGCGGAGGGACATGAGCAGATCCGTGCAGGGCAGCTACAACCTCTGCAGCCCCTCTGTGCAGCACACAGACTACGAGCCCTCAGCGAGGAAGAGGAGGAGGCTGACAACACATTCCCCGTGTTGTGATCAAACCCCTGTGGATAGAGCAACTCCAGGGCCCCCCAGCTCCCACTTGAAGCAGGCTCCCAAGCTCAGGGCTGCTCGGAGGCAAACCCGAGTGAGGTGCAGAGAGCAGAGGAGATCCCCACGGCGGGGCTCTGACCTGCACGGCCGCTTTGTGCAGTGCACAGGCGACCAGCAGCCCTCTGTGAGCAAGAGGAAGAGGAGGAGAACAAGTTCTTCCCATTGTGACAGAGCCCCAGGAGATTGCACAACTTCAGGGCCCTCCAACACCAGCTTCAAGCAGGCTCCTGTGCTCAGGGCTGCTCAGGAGCAATCCCGAGCGAGGCTGAGGGAGCGGAGGAGATCCCCAGAGCTGGGCTATGATCTCCACAGCCGGTTTGTGCAGCACGCAGCCCAGCGCCCTTCGGCGAGGAAGAGGAGGGTGCCCATGGCCTAGAGGGGCAGGTCTGAGAAGAGCTCGGGGCACTCTGGGAGTGCTGCAGTCAGATTTTGGCCCTGGCTGAAGCAGAAGGGAAGATGAGCACTGAGGTTTTTATCACAGGTGTCCTTGTTTTCTTCTCAAAGATGAAGAAACAGTTGGTTTATATGGGCGATTATGCTTGTGAATAGAGTAATAGGCTTTAATTAGAATTCTTCATTCCACAGTGTAGATAGTTTTTGCTGCTAATATAGGTCAGTAGTTGAAAGCAATATTGATGCAATTTTTAAATTAAAGCTAGAAAAATAAATGTTAAGTACAGACTGATATTACCCTTGCCAATGTCTCTTTTTCTCAGTCTCAAGGTGAAATCTTGCTGGGTGTCCCCACTCAAAGGAGGAATCTCCAGCCACATTCTGAGAAGGGGAGGGGGGGTTAGACATCTGTCCTGTTGAAGAGTGGGGCTTTTCCAGAGTGAAGTGATGGACTGTGAGTGTCACAGTGCTCAGGGAGCTGTGCCAGCTGGGGCAGGATGCTCTGCCTGAGCAGGGATACAGCAGCTCCAGCTGTGTCCTGTCTACACCTTAGCAGGAATGGCTTGAGCAAGGAGGGCCTCCTGTTTGTAGTGCTAAAGAATGCTGAGACCAGCTTGACCAAACTATCATGTCACCACTGTCACTGAAAACATCAGGATAAATTAAGCTCTCTAATGCTACTTTTAGTGTCAGGAAGCACACATTCCTTTCTTAGAGTGCCCTTCTGGGCAACTCCTCCCACTTTATATTCCAGGCATGATGCTGTGTGGTATGGATGTCCCTCTGGGCAGTTCAGGTCACCTGTCCCAGCTGTGCTCTCTGCCAGTTTCTTTTGTGAGCCTCCTCACAGGCAGAGCAGAAGATGAGAAAACAAAATGTCCCTGACTCAGGACAAACGTGACTGAGCAAAACCCCAAACTTCAGCGTATTATCAACACCATTCTCATTGCAAATCCAGAACACAGCACTGTAAGAGCTACCGAAATAAAGAAATTAACTCTACCCTGTCTGAAATGAGAACAGTGGCATTCCAGCACAATTGCTGAATTACCTTTGTTAGTTCCCTCTTTATCTCTGGGTTCTGCCCAGTGTCCATGTGGTTCAGAAATTCTACATTCCTTGAGTCCATATTCAGCCATACAATGCCTCTTCCAGGTCTGAGACCATTGATGAATATCAAGGTTAATTACAGTTGTTTTAGCAAAACGTAAAGCTTCAGGGCTTTTCCCAAGCTGTGTTCCCACTAGAGCAGCTTATGGCAAACCTTGCTAAATGTTGGCTACAGGTGCATATGACAGAGTGGAAAATTACACGGCTCATGATTAATTAAAAGAAGTAATTAGAAAACTGAATTAAAAGAATGAATTAGAAAAGGTATTTGTAAAGTTCTATCATTTCCAACACCATGAGGACATGCAAACAGAGAATCCCTGATCTGAGGGCAGGAGCAGCAAGGATGTCCAGGCCTTCACATGGAAGTGAGAGTCAGACGTGTCACATGGGAGAAACCAAAGTGGTGCTAGTACCTTCTTCAGCAGCAAAGCCTATTTTGTTGAATAGACCTGCCAAAACCTAATGTAAAAATGTATCAGAGGCAGCCAGTCAGGTTATGCTATAGAAGGGCAGTCCCACTTTTGCATGACAAGGATTTCTAGCATACCTCCCTAAGGTGTGTGAATATCCCTCCCTTGAGCAGGGAAAGCCCTGAAGGTCACTTCTCATGGCTGAGCAAAATAGGTTTGCTCATGGTTGTTGGATGAGTGACATCAATCTCTACGTAATTGTTTTGCCTGATTTCATAGAATTGCTTCTCTGTTGCTTCCAAGATAGTGCACTATACTGTAACACTAGTAGTTAGTTAGGGTGTGTTACTATGCTAGTTCCACTATGTTAGTTATGTTAGTAAGGCTGCCGATGCAATGTGACAAATACTTGTGATCAAGTTATTTTGTTTAATGATTGCAATCAATTTAAATGCATTCTTAATTTTATTTATATCAATAGATTTGGTTTGCCGTCTTTAATCCCACGGGGCAACGTTGTATACAGGCTCAAGTACACCTCTGTAACCCTTTGCATAGAAACTGTTGAAGAGTCTGGGGCTGGGCTAGGATCCAGCTGCATGCAGACTTCTCTCTGAGGAGTTTTAGAAAACAAAAGTGTCCTTCCTGTACCTGCTGACTTGACAGGAGGGCTTCTGTAGCAAACTTTGTCTGGAGTGGGTCTGTTCTCCACTCACTGATAACTTTTGCAAGGAGCAGGGAGTTGGACTGCATGAGCATTATGGGTCCCTTCCCACGTGAGATATTCGACGATCTGATGATTCTATTACATGGTGGAAGGGGAAAGGGATTTTCTTTTTGCCACCATGGAAGTTGGGAGAAGTATTAGCAAAAACACTGGTAAAGGGAGGGCTGCAGGGAGCAGTATCACCTTCCATCACTAAATTGGACTAGGATTTCATAAAATTAAATGAAGACCAACAGCCATGCCTGGCCTTGCTTATTGAGCCTTCTCCCAAGCACAATGGGAATATCTGCTGGTAGAGGATAACATTGAGTGAGTTGGTCTGTGCTGTGAAAGATGGTCTGACTGCTTGGTGGGCACATCTGTCAAATAAATCTTACCCAAAGAAATAATTGGAATGCTAAATCCTTGTTTGCTGCAGCAGATGTGGCAAAGAAAGTGGGTGATTTTTGGTTGGTTGGTTGGATGGGGATTATTGTTGTTGGTGGTGTTCTTTTGGTCTTTCTGATTAATGACAAACTTAAGGAAGAAGGAGTAGGGGAACCTACATGTTAATTTGTGGGCAAGAATGATCTTTTTGGTGCAACTTTATCCCAAAGTATATGTGAGGACTGGATCAATACACACTCCTTTGTCTTGGGTTCCTCTACGGCAGAGTCACTGATGGTGTGACCCAGAAAGGAAATATGGGTACAGACACCCAAATGGTTTAAAGTGGGCATGTTTCAGCAGACTGTAGTACACAGTAGCAGGAGCAGGGGAAGTATCTGGCAGCAGAGGATCATAAAGCCAAGGAGGATTAGCAGTGCCTTAGCAAAACCTATAGCCTGCATACTTCTTCATGATCCCCTAAAAAGGGTCCTTCAAATCTGCGAGCGATGAGGTATGCCAGGAAATAGATCAAGGTAAACTAATTTTTAGTTGTAGTGATCTGGACATCAACAGGGAAATAAAAATTAAGATTGGCAATGAGTGAATCTTTTGTCCCTTATCCCCAAGTGAATGTGGGCTGCATCTTTGTTTCACCTTCAAATTTTGCTGAGAAAGCATAAGTATGGTAAGCCTGTGTGGCAACTCTGTCATTAATCTGGCTGCATTATGAAGTAATAGTAATTACTGCAAAGTAAAACCAGATCTTGATATTTGTGTGGGATATCTGGGTTTATATAGAAATCATTTGCAAGTTCTGTAAAACTAGAGGTGGCTGTGAATCAGCTCATACACGTGCATCATATTTATCCAACCTCTTAACAACTATTCCTTATTGCTCCAATCAGCACTAGCCAGTCTCAGTGGACTTTATATAGATGTAGTATAAAGAGCTGTGGACAAACCTCTCTTCTGCTTCACTGCACAGTGCTCAGAGTTGAAAGCTTTCCTGGAGACCTCAACATTTAGGGGTTTTTTCCTATCCTCTCTCTTCTTCTACCACACTCCACAACAGGAGAAACTACCTTTGTTATATTCAAATGGTGCAACTGATGATTTTTGAGACTTGAACTGATTAGTCCATAAAAAGATCTCTGCCACAACAAGTTTTCTTTTTCTACAGAGTAAAAGTGGTAGCTGAGCGTTTGAAGAGAGTGGTGAATATACAGCCTTTGAAGGCAATGCTATGAAAGAAGAATCAGTCAAAAATAGACAGAAACAAAACGCATAAGACTGCCTCATTTTCTTTCGAAGCTTTTATAATCTTTTCAGAAGATCTTCTCAAAATCTGAGTAGTATCTAAATTCCAGTCCTCTTTCTGTCTGTTCAAGCAGGCAGTTGTATTCTGACTGCAGATTTGCCCGGCTGTTTGCAGCTTCATCGGCTGCTGGACACTAAAACGAGGAGAGCTCTGCAAGGCACCAGAGAAGGATGATCCTTGGGAACCTCAGTGGATTGAGTGAATTCAGACTCCTGGGTTTTTCTGGAACCTCTCCTTTATACCCTTTGCTCTTTGTAGTTTTATTATCTCTTCATTTTCTCACCTGGATGGCGAACACAGTGATAGCTTTGGTAACAAACAGTGATAATCGCCTTCACACCCCGATGTATTTCTTCCTCACTCAGCTGTCCTGTTGGGATATCTGCTATTTGTCAGTCATTATCCCAAGTATTCTCGAGAACCTGATGGTGGGAACAGTGAGTATTTCCAAGACAAGATGTGCAATGCAAATGTTTTCCTTCCTTTTCTTTGGAGTTGCTGAGTGTTTTCTCTTGGCCGCCATGTCCCTTGATGGTTATTTTGCAGTTTGCTGCCCCTTGCATTACACAATGATCATGAGCAGCAGGGTCTGCAGAAGCCTGGTTGTTGGAGCTTACATCTGTGGAACTGCTGTGGGCTTAGTTCACACCCTCATCACCTTCAGCTCACCCTTGTGTGGTTGTGCCATTGACCACTTCTTCTGTGAGATTCAGCCTCTCCTGGACCTGCTCTGTGGCAACACTCTCCCAAGTGAAATCCAGGTCATTGTGGTGGCTGTCTTTGCTATTCTGAGTCCTTTCTCACTGGTCATTTATTCCTGTATTCCTATCGTTTCCACAATTCTTCACATGGCATCAGCTGAGAGCCAGGAGAAGGCCTTTTCCACTTGCTCCTCACAGCTCCTGGTTGTGACTGTTTTTTATGGCACTGCAGGCTCCATGTACCTGCGGACAAAATACAGCTACTGTGCATCTGTGGATAAATTCCTCTCCCTTTCTTATTCTCTGGTGACTCCTTTATTGAATCCCATCATTTGCAGTTTGAGGAATAAGGAGGTGAAAGGAGCCCTGAAGGAAAAAATGGAGCAAACCTAAGTTAGTGTGGAAATGAAATTGAAGATTTGGGTTGTTCCAGGTGTTTGTGGTGGAATTTTTCACTCTAAATTCTTGTTCAGGAAAATCGATTTCCAGATCTACTTCAGCTATTGGGGAGGAAGGAGGGAGAAGATTGGAGATTTTTAGCTCTAAGAGGGAGTGTTAGAAGCTATGTTAACATTTTGGAAGGGAATTTCTTCCACATACTTAAGAAATTCTTCAAGAAACTTATTTTTTTCCTTTTCTTTTCCTTGCTATTTTTCAAAAGCTTGAAAATTGCGCTTTACATACTTCTGAATTTTTGAACCAAAGAGTAATATTCAAGAGCCTGACTTTACTGAAAGAACTGAAAAGAATGAGTTTTCACCTGTTTGCATTTATTTCCTGAAACTGTTTAGTAAATCTGTTGGGGGAAAGGAGAGGACATAGTTCAGGCAATAATGTGGAGCCCAAGAAATTACTGAGGACTGATTTTTAATTCTGAGATTGTTACTGGGGCAAAAAAAAAAAAAAAAAAAAAAAAAAAAAAAAGAGGTGTGCAAAATTGCATTCCTGCCCCACTGCCTCAAAGATATTTCTTCAATTTTAGAGTCATTGTTTTAAACATGTTAGACCAAGTGTAGGCCTTTGAAGTACTTAACCACTGTAATCTTCTCTAACTATTAATACAACTCTTTATATTAAATGCTCAAAGCTTAAATGATATTGGAAAGATAAGGACATGCATTACTCCTTAAATTAATCCTTCATTCCTGGAAATAAATGAAAATATAAATATCATAAAAGTACATGTCCTGGTTTAAAAGACAGCTGTTTGCTAAGGAAAGCAGAAGCTTCCCTTTGGACTGAAAAATGTGATCCTTCCTTCCTTCTTTCCTTCCGATTATTAGGATTTTGAAATTAAGGGAGCTCTCAGGCAAAGATATGGGGGTAGGAATAACAGTTCTTTACTAGTATATCTACCAAGACAAACAAGAACAACAGTAGCTATGAAATTAGCCACAAACAGACCAGTAACTCAGTCCCAGTGTTTTTTGGCTGCAGGCACCTTTTCCCTGAGCTGCAGTTCCCGGTGCTGGGGGCGGGCAGGTCCCGCAGAGCTGCAGGAGGGCTGGGGGTGATGGCAGAGCTGTCCCAGGGAGAGACAGAGAGAGATGGAGAGAGCTCTCCGCTCACGGTGTGGGTCCTGGGGCTCAGCAGAGTGCTGGAAGGTGGCAGGTTCCAGCGAGAAGGCAGCAGGGCAGGGTCCCACAGCAGTGAGGATGGCTCCCGGCGATGGCATGGCAGGAATGCAACACAGGCGGCGATCGTCCTTCTCGTCCCAACTCCAAGGGGGAAATGGGACCCAGGCCCAGCCTTCCGCTTCCTCTTCTGGATGTTTCAATCTCGCGGGGTGTCCTTCTTCTCTCTCTCCTCCCCCTTGTCACCAGGGCCCAGTCAACAGGTATCTTAGCATGACAATGGGGAAAATTCCACAGAGGGAAAAGGGAAAGAAACAACCCCCAACAGTACAGGGTTCTTAATTGGATGTCATATGAATTTTTATCTTGAGAGTTTGTAAATCCACAAAAAAATTATAAGGTATAATATTCTTTGCAGAAGCTTGACATCTTTGATTTTAATCACATCTTATTTTGTACCAAAAAAATTATTATAACAGAAAATGCTGTCTCATACTTTTAATTTTTTAAATTTCAAATGCATTACAAAAAGAATGCATTGTTTTTTGTCATATTGATTTATTGGCATTAAAGTTTCTCCCCTAGTCATATATGCTAGACTCCTTACAGCAGCATTCCTAGAGAATTGCACAACTGTGTATATTATGAAAGAAGTGATGAAGAGGGGAAACCCAAGTAAAAAAAGCAGTGGGGATAAGAAAAGTGTAATTCATAAAACAAAAAACAAACAAAAAGCCCGCAACCAAACAAAAAAAATGGTAAAATATAGTTCAGTAAAATGAAAGTAAGCATTAAAAACCTGGGAAGTTTCAGTCTGGTAAACCACCAGGTCCAATTCTTTCTTGATTGATTATGCAAAATTTGTGAGTTCTCAAGTTTGTGGACAACACTAAATCAGAGGGAGTAGACAATGTGCCAAAGGGCCCCCATGTTTTAATGAATCCAGAGGAAGGCTGGATGAGTTCCTTGAACAGAGAGCCCAGCTCTAGGTGTCCAAACCAGGTGGGATTCAGCTGCCTCTTCATGGCTTGATTTTGGGGGAGCTGCATCCATGGATTCACACTTGCCCATCTTAAGTGTCTGGAATCTGAGCCTGAAGGATGGTTTCTATCAAAATGGAAATTAGCACTTCTAGGGCAGGGATCTTGTGCTTCAGAAGGAGTCTTTGCAGATGAGTGCTGTCCTCATGGCCTGGAATAGCAGGCATGCAGAAGAACTTACAGGACTGAGTCCCCTCCAGGGGAAGCTGCGTGTTCCTGGTCTCTGCTGGGGAAGAAAGGCTGGTGGTACCTTGGACAGGATGAGAAAGCAGAGAGTCAATGATAAAAACAAAAATCAACCTCTCCTTCACTTCCTTTCTGACTGAAACTGTAAAACAAAGCTCAGAGAACTCACATTTGTGGGATCAGTATGGTGACGAGGATTTGCAAATCTCAGCTGTTTCAAGAGAGGTGTTTAGCCCTCAAGTTACCTGAAGATCTATGAACCCTGAGGCTCTGTGAATGATTTCATTTGCCCAAGACTACTTGCACCGAACAAAATGAGTCTGCTTTACAGCAGAGCTTGGTCTCAGCTGATGCTAGAAATCTGACTGTGCAGTTGCCTCTTGAAGCAAGGTGCTCACTTTGAGAGAAAGTGTACAGGTGAAAAACTTGTCTTAATTCCTCCAATTGGAACAGATCTTCAGTATTGTTCCAGAAAACTCTGAATTAACCCCACCTGATCTGATTTCAGGCTCCAGAGCACTGAACGGGAAAGCCTTACTGTGACAGACAGGAGAGCCAGGGGGAGAATCAAACCAACCATGGTGCAGAATAAACACAACTAAATCCAGTGCAGAGTTCCAGCTCTGTGCCAGGATCCTTGTGCTGGTCTGGAGCACAGAGGTGCGGGACGGAAACATGAAAACACACGCTTGGGCTCACAGGAATATCCAGAGACAATTAATCATCCTTTCAGAATTTCACGGAAGAGGTTAAAAGTGTCCACACCTTGCTCATTTTCATCTTTTGAATGGAAAAGGGGATTTTGAATTTAGTTTTCTGTAAATGCTTTCATTGTATCTGCTTAAGTATAGCTGGAAGAAACCTGACTCCGTCTGGCAATAGAAGTATATGCTACTTGGGAATAATTGTCATAGGTTAAACACCCAGCAGATTGCACCAGTGATTCCTGCTGTCACTAGAATAGCCAGCCCGTGGAATTTTGTGACTCTCATGCCCTTGGTGCTCCAGAAAACATTGTAAACTCTAGATTGGCAGTAAATTGGCAGTAAAAACAAAATAAAATAAAACACAAATACAAAAAGGCAGAAAAGACTGTAGTTCTTAAATCTGAGTAAGTCTTTTGTTTTGCACTGCACGTCTAGACATAAAGCGGTGAAAAATTAGTTTTTCTAGATAGAAAGTTTTACGTCTAGGTATTTCTAATACGTACTACATCTTTACAAGGGATATGCTAGACACTGAGCTCTCATTTTAAAATAGTACAGTAAACCATGCTAAATTCTCCAAACCAATAATTGCCATTTCAGATTTTGTCTGAATCAGGTTTTATTCTTTCCCCAGCCAGTGCCCTCTCTGCTCTTTGTCTTTCTTTCCATCTTCCTCTGTCCTTTCTCTCTGTCTGTCTAACTAGCTCTTTTTTGACATCACTTCCTTGGATTCCTTGGGCTTTCTCCTCTGTCTCCCACTGCTGCAGCTCTCCTTTCTCAGCGGAAGGTCCCAATGCTTTTGTCTGCCTCAGGCTCTGCAGCCACCCAGCCCGGGGCTGTTCACACCCTGCTTTGTGCCAGCCTTCTCAAGCCCCTCGGTACGGTTCTGTTTGCCAGCACTGCCGTGCCCTGCTCCTCAGCACCTCCCAGCCGGGCCCCTGTGTCCGCCTGAGCCCGGCACTCAGCTGCGCTTCTCCAGCCCTCGGCAGCTCCCGCCTCCCTGCTCCCCCTCTCTGCTGTGCTCACACCCGGCAGAGCAGCACAGATCCGCCCCGTGCCCCAGCCCTGGCTCGGGGCCCGCCAGGAGCCTCCACCCTGCTCCTCACCTGCACCAGGTGTGCTGTCACCTGAGCAATGGCCAAACAACCGGGAGCCTGCAGCAGCCACTCATTCCCTGACACTGCAGCTGATGCCTCCATGGGCTTCCTAAAAGCACAGGCCACACAAAGCCAAGGGAATCAAAAGCAGATATATCTACTGAATAAATAAATTCCATACATCAATATCAATATCAATATCAATATTTATTGAAGGGCCTTCAGGAACATTTCAGGCAGACAAAGCCTCCCAGGGGCTACACTCCAAAATGGACCGTGGGTCACGGCTTCTCATCCTTTTCTACGTCTGGTCCATTTGCCTATTGGAGGTTTATTTCCAATGACAGCTTCAGGTAATGAAGTCATTTACCTTCAGTTTGTTCACCCCCAACTCACTTTTGTTTCCATTTCCTGGGGCCTGAGGCAGTGAGGGGTCCTTGATTGCCAGGCCTGGGCAGGAATTGCTGTGTCTGAGCAGAATGGGGAAGCAGCAGCTCACACTGTGCATGGAGTTTGGAGTCACACGCATAAGAATGGCAGGATTGCAAATCTATGAAAAATACAAAAGCTACAATCCGGAGGCATCAGGGGTGAATAGCAACCAGCTGCCTCTTTGGAGCCCGAGGAACAGCAACTGCCTGCCGCAAGGCCCAAAAGCTTGTTGGTCAAATGCAGCAGGAACAAAAGTGCCTCCAGCCATCCTGAGTGGGAATGTGGCTAAAGCTGTGTCGGATCCAAGGCAGCCTGGAGGAAGGAGTGAATGTGAAGCTGCTGAAGAGCTGCCCAGGAGAGGCTGGGGCCCTGGCAGCCAAGGCTCACCCAGTGCAGCCTCTGGGGGTCCCTTTGGTGGGGCCAGCCCAGGGTCAGCCTGTGGGTGCACCTTGGGGGCACACCAAACTCACTGGAAAGGACCCTCTGAGAGCTTGGGTGCCTTGCACAGGAGTCTCACAGGCACAGGCCAGTGGAAGAACAGAGTGCAGTGGAACAGAAATGCCCGGCAGCCTGAGGGCCAGACACAAGTGTGACCTGGCTTGTGACAGCTCTGGGCAGGGCTCTGCTCACTGGGCTCTGTGCTCTGGGGAAGGAGTTCACTGATCCTTCACTCAGGGCCGGCCCTGCCAGCCAGTGAACCCCTGTGCATCAGAGGACAGGGGGAGTCCCAGTGACTGCCACCTGGGAGAGGAGCCATGTGGTTCCAGGGCCCAGGAGCCATGTGCTTCTGTGACCTCAAGGGGATCCATCCCTGTGTGCCCCCATGTCACTGGGGGGCAGCGATGTGGCACCTCTCCAGTGATTGTGACTCACCTGCCCAGGGCTCAGTATCCTGAGAGCAGGCTAACGTGTCAGCAGGTCTTCAGGATAGCTCAGCTTATTCCCGTGCTACGCACCTCTCTGCCTTTCAAGCAGATTTATTGTTTACTGTCCCCTTCAGCTTTTGTCCTCTCACAGGTAATTATGACTTGACTCTTGGGATAGATCATAGAGGAAGGAGAGAAAAGTCTAGGCTGCTTATACCTTCCTAGCTGAAGGCTGAGCTGTTGCCCCTTCGTAGGCTGTCCACATACAGGCTAGGCTAGAGTTCCTCTTTGCTGATTCTCTTTCCTTTACTATAGCCTAGGATAGGTAAGTAAGGGGTGAGTGCAGTCTGAGGGGCTGGGCTCAGCCCAGAGTGGCAAAAAGCCCAACTTGGATACTGCAGGAAGGAGTGGGACAGAAGGAGAGCAGCAAAGGCTGTAGTTAAGTTAGTGGCTGAAAGCTGGTCACTCCTGCAGAGGAGGGAAAAGCCAGAGAGCTCTGCTGTTGATGCTGTGACAGCAGCAGGGCCTCCTCAGAGAAGGTAACATGCACTGGAGCACTTCAGAAGGACCTTTGAAGCTCCTGGGGCTCTGTCACTGATCACAAAGGTGTGAGCCTGCACTTCAGCAGTTGGCACAAGCACCACTGAAACTCTTGATGGCAAATGCTGTTCTTTCCATAGGTTGTATTTCTTTGGAGTTTTTATTCCTTTGGTGAGATGTAGTCATTTCTTTGCAATCAGGTGAGGGGATTGATGCTGATCCCTTCCTGGAGCACGTCCTTGGTCATCCAGAGCTTTGCCCGCTGCTCCTGAGAGGGACGATGGCCACAACAGGGAAGAATTCCTGTGAGTACCAGCTTCACTGGCAGCTTTGGACTTTGTGACTCCCCACAGACAGCTGACATGACTGGTGCTCAGATCCCAGAATGATGTGCTCACAAGCTAGAGTGAAGTCTGGGATGTTTGCTGAGAATAGCCAGACTGACCCAGGTTGTTTAGTCCCAGGAAAACACCTTTTGTCACGATGAAGAAGACTTTGAAACATCATTGCTCATAGGGAGGTCTGACAGGTCCTTGAGTTGCCTTTTGTGCTCAGTACTTGCTGGTTTTCAAGAAGTTCCAGTCAGTTAGAATCAGGGAAAGCTTGACCTGATAATCCAGTCTAGAGCTCTGGTGAGAAGGCAAGGTACCCTGAGGCCCAGAAATCAGAGCTGGGGCTTGTTGGACTCTTGGCAAAGTAAGCAGGGGAACAGACTTTTCCAAATCAGGAAATTTCAATGGCAGTGCTAGGCTTCCCCTGATACTGAGTTGAAGGTTTGAGCTGGTTGTCCTGACTGCTTGTGTAGAAAGCTCAAAGTTTAAATATGCTTTCTTTCCTCGCCTCATCTCTTTCCAAATGGAATTTCTCTGCAGTCATCGCCGAGGGAATAGCTCCTCCAAAAAGGATCCTCTTCCCACCAGAGAAGATTTGCATGGTCTGGCAGCAGAGACAGAGTGCTGGAGCAGGGCTCTTCAATGTGGGCAACACGTGCTTCCTCAACGCTGTCCTGCAGTGCCTGACCTACACCCCCCCACTGGCCAACTACCTGCTGTCCCAAGAGCACAGCCAGGCCTGTGAGTGCTTTTAGGAGCATCTCCTGAAAATCTCTTCATCAAGTCCCAGATTCCCAGAATGTAAAATTTGTTTTCAGACAACAGCAGCCCTTTGTCAGCCCCATGAGTCTGTACTCTTTGAACACTGGAGCCTAGAACCCACTTGTCCTAGCCTGCTGCCTTACCCTTAATGAAAACACCTCTTTCTCCCTGGCAGTCTTTATTCCTGCAAGTTCAACCCTCTGTGCTTATTGCACAGAAAGCTCTTGGTTTACCATCCCTCTCTGAACATTTTCTGCACACTAAAATGCCCTGGGACCATTGGGACATTGGGAGGAGTGGAGTATTGGACTGGAGTGGCAGTGCAAGAGGAGGAGTATCCCACTGCTGTGGATGTTTTGCTAACCTAAGGAGCTTCCCTGTGTCCCTCTTCAGGTCACCAGCAGGGTTTCTGCATGATGTGCATCATGGAAGCACACGTGAACAAGGTCCTGCGTTCCCCTGTCAGTGCCATCCTGCCTTTGGCTGTCCTCAAGGTTTTCAAACGTAAGTCGTACCAGGTGCTTGAACAGGTTTCCTTCCCTCCTTCTATGAGAGAACTGAAACCTTCTTTCTTAGGCATAGGAGAACATTTGGAGCCCGGCAGGGAGGAAGATGCCCATGACTTCTTGTGCTGTACTGTCAATGCCATGCAGACAGCTTGTCTGAGTGAAAGCAGCGAGTAAGCACAAGCAAATCACCCTCACAAAGTTCTGAGCCCTTTGCACTGCTTGGTGTGCTCCCATCAAGGGAAACCTAAACCCTGGGCTTTCAGGCCAAGCAAAACTCTTGCCGGAGATAATGCTCTGTCTTCCCACTTGTTTCCAGCTTGGACCTCTCATCTCAATCCACTACCATTGTCTCTCAAATCTTTGGAGGCTTTCTGAGATCCAGAGGTATGTTTCCTCAACTCTTACTCTCTTTGACATTGCCTGTGTCCTTCTGTCTGCCTGTGCCTGACAGTTGGTCTGCTGGGACAGGTACAATGTGTAAATGGGCAGTGTCAGTCAGCTTCCCATTGCTGAGCATTTGGATTTTTCCTTCCAGTCACCTGCGTCAGCTGCAAAGCCGTTTCTGACTCGTACGAGGCCTTCCTGGATATCCCTTTGGATATCAGAGTAAGAAGCTTTTGCAGTTGTGCTTCAAGACATGCCAAGGCCCTTGCAGCTTTCCAGAGTCAGCACATTTGTCTTAAAAATGTGTGCTGTGAGCACAAGAGATCTTGGTGGTGGGTGGGAAGGGGAATGGATGGTGTCCTCCTGCAGAGGCCATGGCACTGGTCTCTCTGTAGGTGCTGTCTTTAAGCTGGTCGAGCAGCATTATCCTCTCTGCACCCTCAAAATATCCTCATCCTCCTTTGCTTTGCCCTCCCCTAACACTTGTCTGGCTCCCAGGCCGATGGGTTGGGTTGTTTGCACCACTGATGCCCCTGCATAGTGTCATGAGTTGATGTGAGTGGTGTGGTGGTACGGGGAGGGAGCTCTTGATGGCTCCGGGAGCCTCTGGGACACAGGGAGATGTTCAGCATCCCACTCTCTTTCTGTCTCCTTCTGGACAGCTTCATGGTGGGTCTCTTCAGCATCAGCTGCAGGGGTTTGCTTGTCAGCTCGTGGGAGTTGTTTGGGTGAGGCAATTTCCTGCAGCTCAGTGTGCTCATTTGTCACTCTTGCAGACAGCCTCGACCCTCACTGCAGCTCTGGAGGACTTTGTGAGACCCGAGCACCTGGATGGTGAAAACTGCTACAAATGTAACACGTAAGATGATTACTAAGCACATATTACCAGCAGATCCTGTGTGAGGGAGTTGCATGTCATTGAGCAGAAGTCATCGCCTCATGGAGGTTTGCTGCACACAGAGGAGATGCAGCTTCTTTAAAATAGAGCAGGGAATAGCCTTAGAATAGCAAAAGCTGTGTGAGACAGGACAGGTTGCCTGGCCACCCTGGGGGAGGATTGGGTGCATTTCAGCACTGGGTTCTGTGCTTGGTTTCAAGGTGTAAGAAGAATGTTGCTGCCTTCAAGAAGTTCACAGTCCATTGCGCACCCAAGGTTCTCACGGTGTGTCTAAAAAGGTTTGACTGTTTCACCGGTAGGAAGATCAGCAAGGTTTGTACACAGCCGGTGTGCAGCTTTCTCTTCCTGGAGCAGATTTCCCTGAGCTTGTGCCAAGGCACTGGTCTTGGGTTCGTCATGTTCCCTTCTGGGGAGAGAATTCCCTTGGGAAGACAGGCAAGCGCTCTTCTCCAGCAGAGCTGCTTTGGCCAAGAACAGCTTCCTGCCACTCAAAGCATTACACCTTTGTGATGGTGTGCTTTATGGAAAACCAGCTGCTTGTGAGCCCCAAAGATGTATTTACACACCTCTGGCCCCTGGATGTGGCAGGCTATTCTGTGTCATAGGTCAGGGTCACTTCTGAGCCCTGCTGGTGTCTGTGCAGGTTGTGAAGTACCCCGAGTACCTGGATCTTCGCCCGTACATGTCCCAGGCAGAGGGAGAACCCCTCCGTTACTCCTTGTATGCTGTCCTGGTGCACAGTGGGGTCAGCTGTCATACAGGACACTATTTCTGCTACACAAAGGTAGTCAGCAATGTCCTTCCTTCCTTTTTTCTTTCCTTGCCAATGGGGAAAATGTGTGTGGGGAAGACAACTTTGCTGTCGGTGTTACTGACAGCCAAGGTTTTGGGGCAGGAGATGTCTTGAGGGGCTGGACTGGATTTGTGTTGACATACTGTTTGTTAGGTAGTTTTCTGCCTGTGTTTTTGGTGAGAAACCATGCAGAGATCTTTGTCCTTTCTTTTTCACAGGCCAGCAATGGGCTGTGGTACCTGATGGATGATGAGTCTGTGGAGCTTCGTTGCCTTGACACAGCTCTCAGGCAGCAAGCCTACCTGCTGTTTTATGCCAGGTAATAAGCAACATTCAGATGCGTTCAGAAGATGTTTCCTTTTCCCTGTCTATTGGTTTGCTTCTCATAGTGCAGAGAATGCAGAGATTTCTCACCAAAGGCAATTACTACCAGCTTCATTCAGTGCTGTGGAACCTGTGCAGTGCCATGTCTGTGCTTCAGGCTGCTGCCCTGATGTAGCCTGCTACTTGCCTGCTCTGTGATGCTAGATTTTTGTAGAAAAGAGTGAGGGAACTTAAAGGGACCTGCCAGGAAAGATGGGGAGGGAGCCTTTATCAGGAAGGGTTGGACAGGATGAAGGGTATCAGTTTTCAGCTGACCCATTATGGCAGGTTTCCATGAGATATTAGGAAGAAATGCTTGAGTGGAAGGGTGGTGAGAGCATGGAACAGGCTGCCCAAAGAAGCTGTGGGTGCCCCATCCTTGGAGGTTTTCAAGGCCAGGGTGGACAGGGCTTGGAGGGGCCTTGTCTATTGTGAGGTATTCCTGTCCATGACAGCGGGGTGGCACAAAATGAGCATTAAGATCCCTTCCAACCCAAGCAAGCGTGTGAATTTTCACATGAGGGTCTAGAAGCTATAAAGATGAGGTTTATCTGAGATAGGAGTAGACTTGGTGAGAAGACTCTAGCTAAAATTTCCATTAGTGGCCTTGGTTAAATCTTCTCTCTGTCATAGAAACCTCTCCAAGGAAATGAGCGAATCCCAGAGAGGGCTGCAAAAACAGCCCCAAACTGAGATCTTTCTTTTCTTTTCTCCAGGTGTTCGGATCTGAAAATTGGAGAAAGGGCTTCTTCCTCACTGGCACCACCGTATGCCCCTTCCTTCCTTCCTTCCTCAGTGGGCAGCCAGCAGCGAGCAGGTGGCTCCTGTTGGCCCACAGGGCTTGCCTGGCAGCACGAAGGTAACTCTGGGGAGGAGGGTCAGTGCACTAGAGGAGCAGTGGATCTCCTTCTAGCATCTCAGCATTTCTCCTTTTCCCCCTCTCACCCTGCAGCACTCTTCACAGCCACAGTGCTGCCTCTTCTCCAAGCACCCCGGCTGCCTCCATCCCATTTGTGCCCCTTTGGCCCTTTGGCCTTGGCAGCCCTCCAGAAGAGCCTTTGGGAGGCTCAGAAATGTCCCCTCCCAGAACTCCTGGGAGATCCCCACTGACTCTGGTCCTTTCAGGAGAGAAGGGCAGGAACTCTCCACAGCTCTCTTTGCAGGACATGGCCGTGGGCATGGAAGGCGCTGGCAGGAAGCAGGACCGGAGCAGATCCCCGCTGTCGGGCAGGGATGGCCACAGCTGCTCTGGGGTCAGCACGGACTGGGACCACACAGCAGGGAGGAGAATGGGCCCTCCGAGTTGTAGCACCACTGCCAGGGATGGTGAAGCTTCAGGACCTTCCAACAGGAGCTTGCAGTGTGCTCCTGGCCCCGGGGTTGCTCAGGAGCAGGTCCTGCTGAGGCAGAGGGACATGAGCAGATCCGTGCAGGGCAGCTACAACCTCTGCAGCCCCTCTGTGCAGCACACAGACTACGAGCCCTCAGTGAGGAAGAGGAGGAGGCTGACAACACATTCCCCATGTTTTGATGAAATCCCTGTGGATAGAGCAGCTCCAGGGCCCCCCAGCTCCCGCTTGAAGCAGGCTCCCAAGCTCAGGGCTGCTCGGAGGCAAACCCGAGCGAGGTGCAGAGAGCAGAGGAGATCCCCACGGCGGGGCTCTGACCTGCACGGCCGCTTTGTGCAGTGCACAGACGACCAGCACCCCTCTGGGAGTAAGAGGAAGAGGAGGAGAACAAGTTCTTCCCGTTGTGACAGAGCCCCAGGGGATAACGCAGCTTCAGGGCCCTCCAACACCAGCTTCAAGCAGGCTCCTGTGCTCAGGGCTGCTCAGGAGCAATCCCGAGCGAGGCTGAGGGAGCGGAGGAGATCCCCAGAGCTGGGCTATGATCTCCACAGCCGGTTTGTGCAGCACGCAGCCCAGCGCCCTTCGGCGAGGAAGAGGAGGGTGCCCATGGCCTAGAGGGGCAGGTCTGAGAAGAGCTCGGGGCACTCTGGGAGTGCTGCAGTCAGATTTTGGCCCTGGCTGAAGCAGAAGGGAAGATGAGCACTGAGTTTGTTAGCACAGGTGTCCTTGTTTTCTTCTCAAAGATGAAGAAACAGTTGGTTTATATGGGCGATGATGCTTGTGAATAGAGTAATAGGCTTTAATTAGAATTCTTCATTCCACAGTGTAGATAGTTTTTGCTGCTAATATAGGTCAGTAGTTGAAAGCAATATTGAAGCAATTTTTTAATTAAAGCTAGAAAAATAAATGTTAAGTACAGACTGATATTACCCTTGCCAATGTCTCTTTTTCTCAGTCTCAAGGTGAAATCTTGCTGGGTGTCCCCACTCAAAGGAGGAATCTCCAGCCACATTCTGAGAAGGGGAGGGGGGTTAGACGTCTGTCCTGTTGAAGAGTGGGGCTTTTCCAGAGTGAAGTGATGGACTGTGAGTGTCACAGTGCTCAGGGAGCTGTGCCAGCTGGGGCAGGATGCTCTGCCTGAGCAGGGATACAGCAGCTCCAGCTGTGTCCTGTCTACACCTTAGCAGGAATGGCTTGAGCAAGGAGGGCCTCCTGTTTGTAGTGTTAAAGAATGCTGAGACCAGCTTGACCAAACTATCATGTCACCACTGTCACTGAAAACATCAGGATAAATTAAGCTCTCTAATGCTACTTTTAGTGTCAGGAAGCACACATTCCTTTCTTAGAGTGCCCTTCTGGGCAACTCCTCCCACTTTATATTCCAGGCATGATGCTGTGTGGTGTGGATGTCCCTCTGGGCAGTTCAGGTCACCTGTCCCAGCTGTGCTCTCTGCCAGTTTCTTTTGTGAGCCTCCTCACAGGCAGAGCAGAAGATGAGAAAACAAAATGTCCCTGACTCAGGATAAAGGTGACTGAGCAAAACCTCAAACTTCAGCGTATTATCAACACCATTCTCATTGCAAATCCAGAACACAGCACTGTAAGAGCTACCGAAATAAAGAAATTAACTCTACCCTGTCTGAAATGAGAACAGTGGCATTCCAGCACAATTGCTGAATTACCTTTGTTAGTTCCCTCTTTATCTCTGGGTTCTGCACAGTGTCCATGTGGTTCAGAAATTCTACATTCCTTGAGTCCATATTCAGCCATAAAATGCCTCTTCCAGGTCTGAGACGATTGATGCATATCAAGGTTAATTACAGTTGTTTTAGCAAAACGTAAAGCTTCAGGGCTTTTCCCAAGCTGTGTTCCCACTAGAGCAGCTTATGGCAAACCTTGCTAAATGTTGGCTACAGTGGCATATGACAGAGTGGAAAATTACACGGCTCATGATTAATTAAAAGAAGTAATTAGAAAACTGAATTAAAAGAATGAATTAGAAAAGGTATTTGTAAAGTTCTATCATTTCCAACACCATGAGGACATGCAAACAGAGAATCCCTGATCTGAGGGCAGGAGCAGCAAGGATGTCCAGGCCTTCACATGGAAGTGAGAGTCAGACGGGTCACATGGGAGAAACCAAAGTGGTGCTAGTACCTTCTTCAGCAGCAAAGCCTATTTTGTTGAATAGACCTGCCAAAACCTAATGTAAAAATGTATCAGAGGCAGCCAGTCAGGTTATGCTATAGAAGGGCAGTCCCACTTTTGCATGACAAGGATTTCTAGCATACCTCCCTAAGGTGTGTGAATATCCCTCCCTTGAGCAGGGAAAGCCCTGAAGGTCACTTCTCATGGCTGAGCAAAATAGGTTTGCTCATGGTTGTTGGATGAGTGACATCAATCTCTACGTAATTGTTTTGCCTGATTTCATAGAATTGCTTCTCTGTTGCTTCCAAGATAGTGCACTATACTGTAACACTAGTAGTTAGTTAGGGTGTGTTACTATGCTAGTTCCACTATGTTAGTTATGTTAGTAAGGCTGCCGATGCAATGTGACAAATACTTGTGATCAAGTTATTTTGTTTAATGATTGCAATCAATTTAAATGAATTCTTAATTTTATTTATATCAATAGATTTGGTTTGCCGTCTTTAATCCCACGGGGCAACGTTGTATACAGGCTCAATTACACCTCTGTAACCCTTTGCATAGAAACTGTTGAAGAGTCTGGGGCTGGGCTAGGATCCAGCTGCATGCAGACTTCTCTCTGAGGAGTTTAGAAAACAAAAGTGTCCTTCCTGTACCTGCTGACTTGACAGGAGGGCTTCTGTAACAAACTTTGTCTGGAGTGGGTCTGTTCTCCACTCACTGATAACTTTTGCAAGGAGCAGGGAGTTGGACTGGATGAGCATTATGGGTCCCTTCCCACGTGAGATATTCGATGATCTGATGATTCTATTACATGGTGGAAGGGGAAAGGGATTTTCTTTTTGCCACCATGGAAGTTGGGAGAAGTATTAGTAAAAACACTGGTAAAGGGAGGGCTGCAGGGAGCAGTATCACCTTCCATCACTAAATTGGACTAGGATTTCATAAAATTAAATGAAGACCAACAGCCATGCCTGGCCTTGCTTATTGAGCCTTCTCCTAAGCACAATGGGAATATCTGCTGGTAGTGGATAACATTGAGTGAGTTGGTCTGTGCTGTGAAAGATGGTCTGACTGCTTGGTGGGCACATCTGTCAAATAAATCTTACCCAAAGAAATAATTGGAATGCTAAATCCTTGTTTGCTGCAGCAGATGTGGCAAAGAAAGTGGGTGATTTTTGGTTGGTTGGTTGGATGGGGATTATTGTTGTTGGTGGTGTTCTTTTGGTCTTTCTGATTAATGACAAACTTAAGGAAGAAGGAGTAGGGGAACCTACATGTTAATTTGTGGGCAAGAATGATCTTCTTGGTGCAACTTTATCCCAAAGTATATGTGAGGACTGGATCAATACACACTCCTTTGTCTTGGGTTCCTCTACGGCAGAGTCACTGATGGTGTGACCCAGAAATGAAATATGGGTACAGACACCCAAATGGTTTAAAGTGGGCATGTTTCAGCAGACTGTAGTACACAGTAGCAGAAGCAGGGGAAGTATCTGGCAGCAGAGGATCATAAAGCCAAGGAGGATTAGCAGTGCCTTAGCAAAAGCTATAGCCTGCATACTTCTTCATGATACCCTAAAAAGGGTCCTTCAAATCTGCGAGCGATGAGGTATGCCAGGAAATAGATCAAGGTAAACTAATTTTTAGTTGTAATGATCTGGACATCAACAGGGAAATAAAAATTAAGATTGGCAATGAGTGAATCTTTTGTCCCTTATCCCCAAGTGAATGTGGGCTGCATCTTTGTTTCACCTTCAAATTTTGCTGAGAAAGCATAAGTATGGTAAGCCTGTGTGGCAACTCTGTCATTAATCTGGCTGCATTATGAAGTAATAGTAATTACTGCAAAGTAAAACCAGATCTTAATATTTGTGTAGGATATCTGGGTTTATATAGAAATCATTTGCAAGTTCTGTAAAACTAGAGGTGGCTGTGAATCAGCTCATACACGTGCATCATATTTATCCAACCTCTTAACAACTATTCCTTATTGCTCCAATCAGCACTAGCCAGTCTCAGTGGACTTTATATAGATGTAGTATAAAGAGCTGTGGACAAACCTCTCTTCTGCTTCACTGCAGAGTGCTCAGAGTTGAAAGCTTTCCTGGAGACCTCAACATTTAGGGGTTTTATCCTATCCTCTCTCTTCTTCTACCACACTCCACAACAGGAGAAACTACCTTTGTTATATTCAAATGGTGCAACTGATGATTTTTGAGACTTGAACTGATTAGTCCATGAAAAGATCTCTGCCACAACAAGTTTTCTTCTTCTACAGAGTAAAAGTGGTAGCTGAGTATTTGAAGAGAGTGGTGAATATACAGCCTTTGAAGGCAATGCTATGAAAGAAGAATCAGTCAAAAATAGACAGAAACAAAACGCATAAGACTGCCTCATTTTCTTTAGAAGCTTTTATAATCTTCTCAGAAGATCTTCTCAAAATCTGAGTAGTATCTAAATTCTAGTCCTCTTTCTGTCTGTTCAAGCAGGCAGTTGTATTCTGACTGCAGATTTGCCCGGCTGTTTGCAGCTTCATCGGCTGCTGGACACTAAAACGAGGAGAGCTCTACAAGGCACCAGAGGAGGATGATCCTTGGGAACCTCAGTGGATTGAGTGAATTCAGACTCCTGGGTTTTTCTGGAACCTCTCCTTTACACCCTTTGCTCTTTGTAGTTTTATTATCTCTTCCTATTCTCACCTTGATGGCGAACACAGTGATAGCTTTGATAACAAACAGTGATAATCGCCTTCACACCCCGATGTATTTCTTCCTCACTCAGCTGTCCTGTTGGGATATCTGCTATTTGTCTGTCATTATCCCAAGTATTCTCGAGAACCTGATGGTGGGAACAGTGCGTATTTCCAAGACAAGATGTGCAATGCAAATATTTTCCATCCTTTTCTTTGGAGTTGCTGAGTGTTTTCTCTTGGCGGCCATGTCCCTTGATGGTTATTTTGCAGTTTGCTGCCCCTTGCATTACACAATGATCATGAGCAGCAGGGTCTGCAGAAGCCTGGTTGTTGGAGCTTACATCTGTGGAACTGCTGAGGGCTTAGTTCACACCCTCATCACCTTCAGCTCACCCTTGTGTGGTTGTGCCATTGACCACTTCTTCTGTGAGATTCAGCCTCTCCTGGACGTGCTCTGTGGCAACACTCTCCCAAGTGAAATCCAGGTCATTGTGGTGGCTGTCTTTGCTATTCTGAGTCCTTTCTCACTGGTCATTTATTCCTATATTCCTATCGTTTCCACAATTCTTCACATGGCATCAGCTGAGAGCCAGGAGAAGGCCTTTTCCACTTGCTCCTCACAGCTCCTGGTTGTGACTGTTTTTTATGGCACTGCAGGCTCCATGTACCTGCGGCCAAAATACAGCTACTGTGCATCTGTGGATAAATTCCTCTCCCTTGCTTATTCTCTGGTGACTCCTTTATTGAATCCCATCATTTGCAGTTTGAGGAATAAGGAGGTGAAAGGAGCCCTGAAGGAAAAAATGGAGCAAACCTAAGTTAGTGTGGAAATGAAATAGAAGATTTGGGTTGTTCCAGGTGTTTGTGGTGGAATTTTTCACTCTAAATTCTTGTTCAGGAAAATCAATTTCCAGATCTACTTCAGCTATTGGGGAGGAAGGAAGGAGAAGAGTGGAGATTTTTAGCTCTAAGAGGGAGTGTTAGAAGCTATGTTAACATTTTGGAAGGGAATTTCTTCCACATACTTAAGAAATTCTTCAATAAACTTATTTTTTTCCTTTTCTTTTCCTTGCTATTTTTCAAAAGCTTGAAAATTGTGCTTTACATACTTCTGAATTTTTGAACCAAAGAGTAATATTCAAGAGCCTGACTTTACTGAAAGAACTGAAAAGAATGAGTTTTCACCTGTTTGCATTTATTTCCTGAAACTGTTTAGTAAATCTGTTGGGGGAAAGGAGAGGACATAGTTCAGGCAATAATGTGGAGCCCAAGAAATTACTGAGGACTGATTTTTAATTCTGAGATTGTTACTGGGGCAAAAAAAAAAAAAAAAAAAAAAAAAAAAAGAGGTGTGCAAAATTGCATTCCTGCCCCACTGCCTCAAAGATATTTCTTCAATTTTAGAGTCATTGTTTTAAACATGTTAGACCAAGTGTAGGCCTTTGAAGTACTTAACCACTGTAATCTTCTGTAACTATTAATACAACTCTTTATATTAAATGCTCAAAGCTTAAATGATATTGGAAAGATAAGGACATGAATTACTCCTTAAATTAATCCTTCATTCCTGGAAATCACTGTAAATATAAATATCATAAAAGTACATGTCCTGGTTTGAAAGACAGCTGTTTGCTAAGGAAAGCAGAAGATTCCCTTTGGACTGAAAAATGTGATCCTTCCTTCCTTCCTTCCTTCCTTCCTTCCTTCCTTCCTTCTTTCCTTCCGATTATTAGGATTTTGAAATTAAGGGAGCTCTCAGGCAAAGATATGGGGGTAGGAATAACAGTTCTTTACTAGTATATCTACCAAGACAAACAAGAACAACAGCAGCTATGAAATTAGCCACAAACAGACCAGTAACTCAGTCCCAGTGTTTTTTGGCTGCAGGCACCTTTTCCCTGAGCTGCAGTTCCCGGTGCTGGGGGCGGGCAGGTCCCGCAGAGCTGCAGGAGGGCTGGGGGTGATGGCAGAGCTGTCCCAGGGAGAGACAGAGAGAGATGGAGAGAGCTCTCCGCTCACGGTGTGGGTCCTGGGGCTCAGCAGAGTGCTGGAAGGTGGCAGGTTCCAGCGAGAAGGCAGCAGGGCAGGGTCCCACAGCAGTGAGGATGGCTCCCGGCGATGGCATGGCAGGAATGCAACACAGGCGGCGATCGTCCTTCTCGTCCCAACTCCAAGGGGGAAATGGGACCCAGGCCCAGCCTTCCGCTTCCTCTTCTGGATGTTTCAATCTCGCAGGGTTTCCCTCTTCTCTCTCTCCTCCCCCTTGTCACCAGGGCCCAGTCAACAGGTATCTTAGCATGACAATGGGGAAAATTCCACAGAGGGAAAAGGGAAAGAAACAACCCCCAACAGTACAGGGTTCTTAATTGGATGTCATATGAATTTTTATCTTGAGAGTTTGTAAATCCACAAAAAAATTATAAGGTATAATATTCTTTGCAGAAGCTTGACATCTTTGATTTTAATCACATCTTATTTTGTACCAAAAAATTTATTATAACAGAAAATGCTGTCTCATACTTTTAATTTTTTAAATTTCAAATGCATTACAAAAAGAATGCATTGTTTTTTGTCATATTGCTTTATTGGCATTAAAGTTTCTCCCCTAGTCATATATGCTAGACTCCTTACAGCAGCATTCCTAGAGAATTACACAACTGTGTGTATTATGAAAGAAGTGATGAAGAGGGGAAACCCAAGTAAAAAAAGCAGTGGGGATAAGAAAAGTGTAATTCATAAAACAAAAAAAAACAACAAATAAAAAAAACCCGAACCAAACAAAAAAACAAAGGTAAAATATGGTTCAGTAAAATGAAAGTAAGCATTAAAAACCTGGGAAGTTTCAGTCTGGTAAACCACCAGGTCCAATTCTTTCTTGATTGATTATGCAAAATTTGTGAGTTCTCAAGTTTGTGGACAACACTAAATCAGAGGGAGTAGACAATGTGCCAAAAGGCCCCCATGTTTTAATGAATCCAGAGGAAGGCTGGATGAGTTCCTTGAACAGAGAGCCCAGCTCTAGGTGTCCAAACCAGGTGGGATTCAGCTGCCTCTTCATGGCTTGATTTTGGGGGAGCTGCATCCATGGATTCACACTTGCCCATTTTAAATGTCTGGAATCTGAGCCTGAAGGATGGTTTCTATCAAAATGGAAATTAGCACTTCTAGGGCAGGGATCTTGTGCTTCAGAAGGACTCTTTGCAGATGAGTGCTGTCCTCATGGCCTGGAATAGCAGGCATGCAGAAGAACTTACAGGACTGAGTCCCCTCCAGGGGAAGCTGCGTGTTCCTGGTCTCTGCTGGGGAAGAAAGGCTGGTGGTACCTTGGACAGGATGAGAAAGCAGAGAGTCAATGATAAAAACAAAAATCAACCTCTCCTTCACTTCCTTTCTGACTGAAACTGTAAAACAAAGCTCAGAGAACTCACATTTGTGGGATCAGTATGGTGACGAGGATTTGCAAATCTCAGCTGTTTCAAGAGAGGTGTTTAGCCCTCAAGTTACCTGAAGATCTATGAACCCTGAGGCTCTGTGAATGATTTCATTTGCCCAAGACTACTTGCACGGAACAAAATGAGTCTGCTTTACAGCAGAGCTTGGTCTCAGCTGATGCTAGAAATCTGACTGTGCAGTTGCCTCTTGAAGCAAGGTGCTCACTTTGAGAGAAAGTGTACAGGTGAAAAACTTGTCTTAATTCCTCCAGTTGGAACAGATCTTCAGTATTGTTCCAGAAAACTCTGAATTAACCCCACCTGATCTGATTTCAGGCTCCAGAGCACTGAACGGGAAAGCCTTACTGTGACAGACAGGAGAGCCAGGGGAGAATCAAACCAACCATGGTGCAGAATAAACACAACTAAATCCAGTGCAGAGTTCCAGCTCTGTGCCAGGATCCTTGTGCTGGTCTGGAGCACAGAGGTGCGGGACGGAAACATGAAAACACACGCTTGGGCTCACAGGAATATCCAGAGACAATTAATCATCCTTTCAGAATTTCACAGAAGAGGTTAAAAGTGTCCACACCTTGCTTATTTTCATCTTTTGAATGGAAAAGGGGATTTTGAATTTAGCTTTCTGTAAATGCTTACATTGTATCTGCATAAGTACAGCTGGAAGAAACCTGACTCAGTCTGGCAATAGAAGTATATGCTACTTGGGAATAATTGTCATAGGTTAAACACCCAGCAGATTGCACCAGTGATTCCTGCTGTCACTAGAATAGCCAGCCCGTGTAATTTTGTGATTCTTATGCCCTTGGTGCTCCAGAAAGATTTTAACTGTAGATTGGCAGTAAATTGGAAAGAAGCCAAAATAAAATAAAACACAAATACAAAAAGGCAGAAAAGACTGTAGTTCTTAAATCTGAGTAAGTCTTTTGTTTTGCACTGCAGGTCTAGACATAATACGGTGAAAAATTAGTTTTTCTAGATAGAAAGTTTTACATCTAGTTATTTCTAATACGTACTACATCTTTACAAGGGATATGCTAGACACTGAGCTCTCATTTTAAAATAGTGCAGTAAACCATGCGAAATTCTCCAAACCAATAATTGCCATTTCAGATTTTGTCTGAATCAGGTTTTATTCTTTGCCCAGCCAGTGCCCTCTCTGCTCTTTGTCTTTCTTTCCATCTTCCTCTGTCCTTTCTCTCTGTCTGTCTAACTAGCTCTTTTTTGACATCACTTCCTTGGATTCCTTGGGCTTTCTCCTCTGTCTCCCACTGCTGCAGCTCTCCTTTCTCAGCGGAAGGTCCCAATGCTTTTGTCTGCCTCAGGCTCTGCAGCCACCCAGCCCGGGGCTGTTCACACCCTGCTTTGTGCCAGCCTTCTCAAGCCCCTCGGTACGGTTCTGTTTGCCAGCACTGCCGTGCCCTGCTCCTCAGCACCTCCCAGCCGGGCCCCTGTGTCCGCCTGAGCCCGGCACTCAGCTGCGCTTCTCCAGCCCTCGGCAGCTCCCGCCTCCCTGCTCCCCCTCTCTGCTGTGCTCACACCCGGCAGAGCAGCACAGATCCGCCCCGTGCCCCAGCCCTGGCTCGGGGCCCGCCAGGAGCCTCCACCCTGCTCCTCACCTGCACCAGCTGTGCTGTCACCTGAGCAATGGCCAAACAACCGGGAGCCTGCAGCAGCCACTCATTCCCTGACACTGCAGCTGATGCCTCCATGGGCTTCCTAAAAGCACAGGCCACACAAAGCCAAGGGAATCAAAAGCAGATATATCTACTGAATAAATAAATTCCATACATCAATATCAGTATCAATATCAATATCAATATCAATATCAATATCAATATCAATATCAATATTTATTGAAGGGCCTTCAGGAACATTTCAGGCAGACAAAGCCTCCCAGGGGCTACACTCCAAAATGGACCGTGGGTCACGGGTTCTCATCCTTTTCTACGTCTGGTCCATTTGCCTATTGGAGGTTTATTTCCAATGACAGCTTCAGGTAATGAAGTCATTTACCTTCAGTTTGTTCACCCCCAACTCACTTTTGTTTCCATTTCCTGGGGCCTGAGGCAGTGAGGGGTCCTTGATTGCCAGGCCTGGGCAGGAATTGCTGTGTCTGAGCAGAATGGGGAAGCAGCAGCTCACACTGTGCATGGAGTTTGGAGTCACACGCATAAGAATGGCAGGATTGCAAATCTATGAAAAATACAAAAGCTACAATCCGGAGGCATCAGGGGTGAATAGCAACCAGCTGCCTCTTTGGAGCCCGAGGAACAGCAACTGCCTGCCGCAAGGCCCAAAAGCTTGTTGGTCAAATGCAGCAGGAACAAAAGTGCCTCCAGCCATCCTGAGTGGGAATGTGGCTAAAGCTGTGTCGGATCCAAGGCAGCCTGGAGGAAGGAGTGAATGTGAATCTGCTGAAGAGCTGCCCAGGAGAGGCTGGGGCCCTGGCAGCCAAGGCTCACCCAGTGCAGCCTCTGGGGGTCCCTTTGGTGGGGCCAGCCCAGGGTCAGCCTGTGGGTGCACCTTGGGGGCACACCAAACTCACTGGAAAGGACCCTCTGAGAGCTTGGGTGCCTTGCACAGGAGTCTCACAGGCACAGGCCAGTGGAAGAACAGAGTGCAGTGGAACAGAAATGCCCGGCAGCCTGAGGGCCAGACACAAGTGTGACCTGGCTTGTGACAGCTCTGGGCAGGGCTCTGCTCACTGGGCTCTGTGCTCTGGGGAAGGAGTTCACTGATCCTTCACTCAGGGCAGGCCCTGCCAGCCAGTGAACCCCTGTGCATCAGAGGACAGGGGGAGTCCCAGTGACTGCCACCTGGGAGAGGAGCCATGTGGTTCCAGGGCCCAGGAGCCATGTGCTTCTGTGACCTCAAGGGGATCCATCCCTGTGTGCCCCCATGTCACTGAGGGGCAGCGATGTGGCACCTCTCCAGTGATTGTGACTCACCTGCCCAGGGCTCAGTATCCTGAGAGCAGGCTAACGTGTCAGCAGGTCTTCAGGATAGCTCAGCTTATTCCCGTGCTACGCACCTCTCTGCCTTTCAAGCAGATTTATTGTTTACTGTCCCCTTCAGCTTTTGTCCTCTCACAGGTAATTATGACTTGACTCTTGGGATAGATCATAGAGGAAGGAGAGAAAAGTCTAGGCTGCTTATACCTTCCTAGCTGAAGGCTGAGCTGTTGCCCCTTCGTAGGCTGTCCACATACAGGCTAGGCTAGAGTTCTTCTTTGCTGATTCTCTTTTCTTTACTATAGCCTAGGATAGGTAAGTAAGGGGTGAGTGCAGTCTGAGGGGCTGGGCTCAGCCCAGAGTGGCAAAAAGCCCACCTTGGATACTGCAGGAAGGAGTGGGACAGAAGGAGAGCAGCAAAGGCTGTAGTTAAGTTAGTGGCTGAAAGCTGGTCACTCCTGCAGAGGAGGGAAAAGCCAGAGAGCTCTGCTGTTGATGCTGTGACAGCAGCAGGGCCTCCTCAGAGAAGGTAACATGCACTGGAGCACTTCAGAAGGACCTTTGAAGCTCCTGGGGCTCTGTCACTGATCACAAAGCTGTGAGCCTGCAGTTCAGCAGCTGGCTCAAGCACCACTGAAACTCTTGATGGCAAATGCTGTTCTTTCCATAGGTTGTATTTCTTTGGAGTTTTTATTCCTTTGGTGAGATGTAGTCATTTCTTTGCAATCAGGTGAGGGGATTGATGCTGATCCCTTCCTGGAGCACGTCCTTGGTCATCCAGAGCTTTGCCCGCTGCTCCTGAGAGGGACGATGGCCACAACAGGGAACAATTCCTGTGAGTACCAGCTTCACTGGCAGCTTTGGACTTTGTGACTCCCCACAGACAGCTGACATGACTGGTGCTCAGATCCCAGAATGATGTGCTCACAAGCTAGAGTGAAGTCTGGGATGTTTGCTGAGAATAGCCAGACTGACCCAGGTTGTTTAGTCCCAGGAAAACACCTTTTGTCACTATGAAGAAGACTTTGAAACATCATTGCTCATAGGGAAGTCTGACAGGTCCTTGAGTTGCCTTTTGTGCTCAGTACTTGCTTGTTTTCAAGAAGTTCCAGTCAGTTAGAATCAGGGAAAGCTTGACCTGATAATCCAGTCTAGAGCTCTGGTGAGAAGGGAAGGTACCCTGAGGCCCAGAAATCAGAGCTGGGGCTTGTTGGACTCTTGGCAAAGTAAGCAGGGGAACAGACTTTTCCAAATCAGGAAATTTCAATGGCAGTGCTAGGCTTCCCCTGATACTGAGTTGAAGGTTTGAGCTGGTTGTCCTGACAGCTTGTGTAGAAAGCTCAAAGTTTAAATATGCTTTCTTTCCTCGCCTCATCTCTTTCCAAATGGAATTTCTCTGCAGCCATCGCCGAGGGAATAGCTCCTCCAAAAAGGATCCTCTTCCCACCAGAGAAGATTTGCATGGTCTGGCAGCAGAGACAGAGTGCTGGAGCAGGGCTCTTCAATGTGGGCAACACGTGCTTCCTCAACGCTGTCCTGCAGTGCCTGACCTACACCCCCCCACTGGCCAACTACCTGCTGTCCCAAGAGCACAGCCAGGCCTGTGAGTGCTTTTAGGAGCATCTCCTGAAAATCTCTTCATCAAGTCCCAGATTCCCAGAATGTAAAATTTGTTTTCAGACAACAGCAGCCCTTTTTCAGCCCCATGAGTCTGTACTCTTTGAACACTGGAGCCTAGAACCCACTTGTCCTAGCCTGCTGCCTTACCCTTAATGAAAACACCTCTTTCTCCCTGGCAGTCTTTATTCCTGCAAGTTAAACCCTCTGTGCTTATTGCACAGAAAGCTCTTGGTTTACCATCCCTCTCTGAAGATTTTCTGCACACTAAAATGCCCTGGGACCATTGGGACATTGGGAGGAGTGGAGTATTGGACTGGAGTGGCAGTGCAAGAGGAGGAGTATCCCACTGCTGTGGATGTTTTGCTAACCTAAGGACCTTCCCTGTGTCCCTCTTCAGGTCACCAGCAGGGTTTCTGCATGATGTGCATCATGGAAGCACACGTGAACAAGGTCCTGCGTTCCCCTGTCAGTGCCATCCTGCCTTTGGCTGTCCTCAAGGTTTTCAAACGTAAGTCGTACCAGGTGCTTGAACAGGTTTCCTTCCCTCCTTCTATGAGAGAACTGAAACCTTCTTTCTTAGGCATAGGAGAACATTTGGAGCCCGGCAGGGAGGAAGATGCCCATGACTTCTTGTGCTGTACTGTCAATGCCATGCAGACAGCTTGTCTGAGTGAAAGCAGCGAGTAAGCACAAGCAAATCACCCTCACCAAGTTCTGAGCCCTTTGCACTGCTTGGTGTGCTCCCATCAAGGGAAACCTAAACCCTGGGCTTTCAGGCCAAGCAAAACTCTTGCCGGAGATAATGCTCTGTCTTCCCACTTGTTTCCAGCTTGGACCTCTCATCTCAATCCACTACCATTGTCTCTCAAATCTTTGGAGGCTTTCTGAGATCCAGAGGTATGTTTCCTCAACCCTTACTCGCTTTGACATTGCCTGTGTCCTTCTGTCTGCCTGTGCCTGACAGTTGGTCTGCTGGGACAGGTACAATGTGTAAATGGGCAGTGTCAGTCAGCTTCCCATTGCTGAGCATTTGGATTTTTCCTTCCAGTCACCTGCGTCAGCTGCAAAGCCGTTTCTGACTCCTACGAGGCCTTCCTGGATATCCCTTTGGATATCAGAGTAAGAAGCTTTTGCAGTTGTGCTTCAAGACATGCCAAGGCCCTTGCAGCTTTCCAGAGTCAGCACATTTGTCTTAAAAATGTGTGCTGTGAGCACAAGAGATCTTGGTGGTGGGTGGGAAGGGGAATGGATGGTGTCCGCCTGCAGAGGCCATGGCACTGGTCTCTCTGTAGGTGCTGTCTTTAAGCTGGTCGAGCAGCATTATCCTCTCTGCAACCACAATATATCCTCATCCTCCTTTGCTTTGCCCTCCCCTAACACTTGTCTGGCTCCCAGGCCGATGGGTTGGGTTGTTTGCACCACTGATGCCCCTGCATAGTGTCATGAGTTGGTGTGAGTGGTGTGGTGGTACGGGGAGGGAGCTCTTGATGGCTCCGGGAGCCTCTGATACACAGGGAGATGTTCAGCATCCCACTCTCTTTCTGTCTCCTTCTGGACAGCTTCATGGTGGGTCTCTCCAGCATCAGCTGCAGGGGTTTGCTTGTCAGCTCGTGGGAGTTGTTTGGGTGAGGCAATTTCCTGCAGCTCAGTGTGCTCATTTGTCACTCTTGCAGACAGCCTCGACCCTCACTGCAGCTCTGGAGGACTTTGTGAGACCCGAGCACCTGGATGGTGAAAACTGCTACAAATGTAACACGTAAGATGATTACTGAGCACATATTACCAGGAGATCCTGTGTGAGGGAGTTGCATGTCATTGAGCAGAAGTCATCTTCTCATGGAGCTTTGCTGCACACAGAGGAGATGCAGCTTCTTTAAAATAGAGCAGGGAATAGCCTTAGAATAGCAAAAGCTGTGTGAGACAGGACAGGTTGCCTGGCCACCCTGGGGGAGGATTGGGTGCGTTTCAGCACTGGGTTCTGTGCTTGGTTTCAAGGTGTAAGAAGAATGTTGCTGCCTTCAAGAAGTTCACAGTCCATTGCGCACCCAAGGTTCTCACGGTGTGTCTAAAAAGGTTTGACTGTTTCACCGGTAGGAAGATCAGCAAGGTTTGTACACAGCCGGTGTGCAGCTTTCTCTTCCTGGAGCAGATTTCCCTGAGCTTGTGCCAAGGCACTGGTCTTGGGTTCGTCATGTTCCCTTCTGGGGAGAGAATTCCCTTGGGAAGACAGGCAAGCGCTCTTCTCCAGCAGAGCTGCTTTGGCCAAGAACAGTTTCCTGCCACTCAAAGCATTACACCTTTGTGATGGTGTGCTTTATGGAAAACCAGCTGCTTGTGAGCCCCAAAGATGTATTTACACACCTCTGGCCCCTGGATGTGGCAGGCTATTCTGTGTCATAGGTCAGGGTCACTTCTGAGCCCTGCTGGTGTCTGTGCAGGTTGTGAAGTACCCCGAGTACCTGGATCTTCGCCCGTACATGTCCCAGGCAGAGGGAGAACCCCTCTGTTACTCCTTGTATGCTGTCCTGGTGCACAGTGGGGTCAGCTGTCATACAGGACACTATTTCTGCTACACAAAGGTAATCAGCAATGTCCTTCCTTCCTTTTTTCTTTCCTTGCCAATGGGGAAAATGTGTGTGGGGAAGAGAAACTTTGCTGTCGGTGTTACTGACAGCCAAGGTTTTGGGGCAGGAGATGTCTTGAGGGGCTGGACTGGATTTGTTTTGACATACTCTTTGTTAGGTAGTTTTCTGCCTGTGTTTTTGGTGAGAAACCATGCAGAGATCTTTGTCCTTTTTTTTTCCACAGGCCAGCAATGGGCTGTGGTACCTGATGGATGATGAGTCTGTGGAGCTTCGTTGCCTTGACACAGCTCTCAGGCAGCAAGCCTACCTGCTGTTTTATGCCAGGTAATAAGCAACATTCAGATGCGTTCAGAAGATGTTTCCTTTTCCCTGTCTATTGGTTTGCTTCTCATAGTGCAGAGAATGCAGAGATTTCTCACCAAAGGCAATTACTACCAGCTTCATTCAGTGCTGTGGAACCTGTGCTGCCCCAAGTCTGTCCTTCAGGCTGCTGCCCTGATGTAGCCTGCTATTTGCCTGCTCTGTGATGCTAGACTTTTGTAGAAAAGAGTGAGGGAACTTAAAGGGACCTGCCAGGAAAGATGGGGAGGGAGCCTTTATCAGGAAGGGCTGGACAGGATGAAGGGTATCAGTTTTCAGCTGACCCATTATGGCAGGTTTCCATGAGATATTAGGAAGAAATGCTTGAGTGGAAGGGTGGTGAGAGCATGGAACAGGCTGCCCAAAGAAGCTGTGGGTGCCCCATCCTGGGAGGTTTTCAAGGCCAGGGTGGACAGGGCTTGGAGGGGCCTTGTCTATTGTGAGGTATTCCTGTCCATGACAGCGGGGTGGCACAAAATGAGCATTAAGATCCCTTCCAACCCAAGCAAGCGTGTGAATTTTCTCATGAGGGTCTAGAAGGTATAAAGATGAGGTTTATCTGAGATCGGAGTAGACTTGGTGAGAAGACTCTAGCTAAAATTTCCATTAGTGGCCTTGGTTAAATCTTCTCTCTGTCATCGAGACCTCTCCAAGGAAATGAGCGAATCCCAGAGAGGGCTGCAAAAACAGCCCCAAACTGAGATCTTTCTTTTCTTTTCTCCAGGTGTTCTGATCTGAAAATTGGAGAAAGGGCTTCTTCCTCACTGGCACCACCGTATGCCCCTTCCTTCCTTCCTCAGTGGGCAGCCAGCAGCGAGCAGGTGGCTCCTGTTGGCCCACAGGGCTTGCCTGGCAGCACAAAGGTAACTCTGGGGAGGAGGGTCAGTGCACTAGAGGAGCAGTGGATCTCTTTCTAGCATCTGAGCATTTCTCCTTTTCCCCCTCTCAACATGCAGCACTCTTCACAGCCACAGTGCTGCCTCTTCTCCAAGCATCCCGGCTGCCTCCATCCCATTTGTGCCCCTTTGGCCCTTTGGCCTTGGCAGCCCTCCAGAAGAGCCTTTGGGAGGCTCAGAAATGTCCCCTCCCAGAACTCCTGGGAGTCCCCCACTGACTCTAGTCCTTTCAGGAGAGAAGGGCAGGAACTCTCCACAGCTCTCTTTGCAGGACATAGCACTGGGCATGGAAGGCGCTGGCAGGAAGCAGGACCGGAGCAGATCCCCGCTGTCGGGCAGGGATGGCCACAGCTGCTCTGGGGTCAGCACGGACTGGGACCACACAGCAGGGAGGAGAACGGGCCCTCCGAGTTGTAGCGCCACTGCCAGGGATGGTGAAGCTTCAGGACCTTCCAACAGGAGCTTGCAGTGTGCTCCTGGCCCCGGGGTTGCTCAGGAGCAGGTCCTGCTGAGGCAGAGGGACATGAGCAGATCCGTGCAGGGCAGCTACAACCTCTGCAGCCCCTCTGTGCAGCACACAGACTACGAGCACTCAGCGAGGAAGAGGAGGAGGCTGACATCACATTCCCCGTGTTGTGATCAAACCCCTGTGGATAGAGCAGCTCCAGGGCCCCCCAGCTCCCGCTTGAAGCAGGCTCCCAAGCTCAGGGCTGCTCGGAGGCAAACCCGAGCGAGGTGCAGAGAGCAGAGGAGATCCCCACGGCGGGGCTCTGACCTGCACGGCCGCTTTGTGCAGTGCACAGACGACCGGCAGCCCTCTGGGAGTAAGAGGAAGAGGAGGAGAACAAGTTCTTCCCGTTGTGACAGAGCCCCAGGGGATTGCGCAGCTTCAGGTCCCTCCAACACCAGCTTCAAGCAGGCTCCTGTGCTCAGGGCTGCTCAGGAGCAATCCCGAGTGAGGCTGAGGGAGCGGAGGAGATCCCCAGAGCTGGGCTATGATCTCCACAGCCGGTTTGTGCAGCACGCAGCCCAGCGCCCTTCGGCGAGGAAGAGGAGGGTGCCCATGGCCTAGAGGGGCACGTCTGAGAAGAGCTCGGGGCACTCTGGGAGTGCTGCAGTCAGATTTTGGCCCTGGCTGAAGCAGAAGGGAAGATGAGCACTGAGTTTGTTAGCACAGGTGTCCTTGTTTTCTTCTCAAAGATGAAGAAACGGTTGGTTTATATGGTGGATGATGCTTGTGACTAGAGTAATAGGCTTTAATTAGAATTCTTCATTCCACAGTGTAGATAGTTTTTTCTGCTAATATAGGTCAGTAGTTGAAAGCAATATTGAAGCAATTTTTTAATTAAAGCTAGAAAAATAAATGTTAAGTACAGACTGATATTACCCTTGCCAATGTCTCTTTTTCTCGGTCTCAAGGTGAAATCTTGCTGGGTGTCCCCACTCAAAGGAGGAATCTCCAGCCACATTCTGAGAAGGGGAAGGGGGGTTAGACGTCTGTCCTGTTGAAGAGTGGGGCTTTTCCAGAGTGAAGTGATGGACTGTGAGTGTCACAGTGCTCAGGGAGCTGTGCCAGCTGGGGCAGGATGCTCTGCCTGAGCAGGGATACAGCAGCTCCAGCTGTGTCCTGTCTACACCTTAGCAGGAATGGCTTGAGCAAGGAGGGCCTCCTGTTTGTAGTGTTAAAGAATGCTGAGACCAGCTTGACCAAACTATCCTGTCACCACTGTCACTGAAAACATCAGGATAAATTAAGCTCTCTAATGCTACTTTTAGTGTCAGGAAGCACACATTCCTTTCTTAGAGTGCCCTTCTGGGCAACTCCTCCCACTTTATATTCCAGGCATGATGCTGTGTGGTGTGGATGTCCCTCTGGGCAGTTCAGGTCACCTGTCCCAGCTGTGCTCTCTGCCAGTTTCTTTTGTGAGCCTCCTCACAGGCAGAGCAGAAGATGAGAAAACAAAATGTCCCTGACTCAGGACAAACGTGACTGAGCAAAACCCCAAACTGCAGTGTATTATCAACACCATTCTCATTGCAAATCCAGAACACAGCACTGTAAGAGCTACCGAAATAAAGAAATTAACTCTACCCTGTCTGAAATGAGAACAGTGGCATTCCAGCACAATTGCTGAATTACCTTTGTTAGTTCCCTCTTTATCTCTGGGTTCTGCACAGTGTCCATGTGGTTCAGAAATTCTACATTCCTTGCGTCCAGCTTCAGCCATAAAATGCCTCTTCCAGGTCTGAGACCATTGATGCATATCAAGGTTAATTACAGTTGTTTTAGCAAAACGTAAAGCTTCAGGGCTTTTCCCAAGCTGTGTTCCCACTAGAGCAGCTTATGGCAAACCTTGCTAAATGTTGGCTACAGTGGCATATGACAGAGTGGAAAATTACACGGCTCATGATTAATTAAAAGAAGTAATTAGAAAACTGAATTGAAAGAATGAATTAGAAAAGGTATTTGTAAAGTTCTATCATTTCCAACACCATGAGGACATGCAAACAGAGAATCCCTGATCTGAGGGCAGGAGCAGCAAGGATGTCCAGGCGTTCACATGGAAGTGAGAGTCAGACGGGTCACATGGGAGAAACCAAAGTGGTGCTAGTACCTTCTTCAGCAGCAAAGCCTATTTTGTTGAATAGACCTGCCAAAACCTAATGTAAAAATGTATCAGAGGCAGCCAGTCAGGTTATGCTATAGAAGGGCAGTCCCACTTTTGCATGGCAAGGATTTCTAGCATACCTCCCTAAGGTGTGTGAATATCCCTCCCTTGAGCAGGGAAAGCCCTGAAGGTCACTTCTCATGGCTGAGCAAAATAGGTTTGCTCATGGTTGTTGGATGAGTGACATCAATCTCTACGTAATTGTTTTGCCTGATTTCATAGAATTGCTTCTCTGTTGCTTCCAAGATAGTGCACTATACTGTAACACTAGTAGTTAGTTAGGGTGTGTTACTATGCTAGTTCCACTATGTTAGTTATGTTAGTAAGGCTGCCGATGCTATGTAACAAATACTTGTGATCAAGTTATTTTGCTTAATGATTGCAATCAATTTAAATGAATTCTTAATTTTATTTATATCAATAGATTTGGTTTGCCGTCTTTAATCCCACGGGGCAACGTTGTATACAGGCTCAAGTACACCTCTGTAACCCTTTGCATAGAAACTGTTGAAGAGTCTGGGGCTGGGCTAGGACCCAGCTGCATGCAGACTTCTCTCTGAGGAGTTTAGAAAACAAAAGTGTCCTTCCTGTACCTGCTGACTTGACAGGAGGGCTTCTGTAACAAACTTTGTCTGGAGTGGGTCTGTTCTCCACTCACTGATAACTTTTGCAAGGAGCAGGGAGTTGGACTGGAGGAGCATTATGGGTCCCTTCCCACGTGAGATATTCGATGATCTGATGATTCTATTACATGGTGGAAGGGGAAAGGGATTTTCTTTTTGCCACCATGGAAGTTGGGAGAAGTATTAGTAAAAACACTGGTAAAGGGAGGGCTGCAGGGAGCAGTATCACCTTCCATCACTAAATTGGACTAGGATTTCATAAAATTAATTGAAGACCAACAGCCATGCCTGGCCTTGCTTATTGAGCCTTCTCCCAAGCACAATGGGAATATCTGCTGGTAGTGGATAACATTGAGTGAGTTGGTCTGTGCTGTGAAAGATGGTCTGACTGCTTGGTGGGCACATCTGTCAAATAAATCTTACCCAAAGAAATAATTGGAATGCTAAATCCTTGTTTGCTGCAGCAGATGTGGCAAAGAAAGTGGGTGATTTTTGGTTGGTTGATTAGTTGGTTGGATGGGGATTATTGTTGTTGCTGGTGTTCTTTTAATCTTTCTGATTAATGACAAACCTTCGGAGGAAGGAGTAGGAGAACCTAGATGTTAATTTGTGGGCAAGAATGATCTTTTTGGTGCAACTTTATCCCAAAGTATATGTGAGGACTGCATCAATACACACTCCTTTGTCTTGGGTTCCTCTACGGCAGAGTCACTGATGGTGTGACCCAGAAATGAAATATGGGTACAGACACCCAAATGGTTTAAAGTGGGCATGTTTCAGCAGACTGTAGTACACAGTAGCAGAAGCAGGGGAAGTATCTGGCAGCAGAGGATCATAAAGCCAAGGAGGATTAGCAGTGCCTTAGCAAAAGCTATAGCCTGCATACTTCTTCATGATACCCTAAAAAGTGTCCTTCAAATCTGCGAGCGATGAGGTATGCCAGGAAATAGATCAAGGTAAACTAATTTTTAGTTGTAATGATCTGGACATCAACAGGGAAATAAAAATCAAGATTGGCAATGAGTGAATCTTTTGTCCCTTATCCCCAAGTGAATGTGGACTGCATCTTTGTTTCACCTTCAAATTTTGCTGAGAAAGCATAAGTATGGTAAGCCTGTGTGGCAACTCTGTCATTAATCTGGCTGCATTATGAAGTAATAGTAATTACTGCAAAGTAAAACCAGATCTTGATAGTTCTGTAGGATATCTGGGTTTATATAGAAATCATTTGCAAGTTCTGTAAAAGTAGAGGTGGCTGTGAATCAGCTCATACACGTGCATCATATTTATCCAACCTCTTAACAACTATTCCTTATTGCTCCAATCAGCACTAGCCAGTCTCAGTGGACTTTATATAGATATAGTATAAAGAGCTGTGGACAAACCTCTCTTCTGCTTCACTGCAGAGTGCTCAGAGTTGAAAGCTTTCCTGGAGACCTCAACATTTAGGGGTTTTTTCCTATCCTCTCTCTTCTTCTACCACACTCCACAACAGGAGAAACTACCTTTGTTATATTCAAATGGTGCAACTGATGATTTTTGAGACTTGAACTGATTAGTCCATGAAAAGATCTCTGCCACAACAAGTTTTCTTCTTCTACAGAGTAAAAGTGGTAGCTGAGCATTTGAAGAGAGTGGTGAATATACAGCCTTTGAAGGCAATGCTTTGAAAGAAGAATCAATCAAAAAGAGACAGAAACAAAACGCATAAGACTGCCTCATTTTCTTTAGAAGCTTTTATAATCTTCTCAGAAGATCTTCTCAAAATCTGAGTAGTATCTAAATTCCAGTCCTCTTTCTGTCTGTTCAAGCAGGCAGTTGTATTCTGACTGCAGATTTGCCCGGCTGTTTGCAGCTTCATCGGCTGCTGGACACTAAAACGAGGAGAGCTCTGCAAGGCACCAGAGAAGGATGATCCTTGGGAACCTCAGTGGATTGAGTGAATTCAGACTCCTGGGTTTTTCTGGAACCTCTCCTTGACACCCTTTGCTCTTTGTAGTTTTATTATCTCTTCATATTCTCACCTTGATGGCGAACACAGTGATAGCTTTGATAGCAAACAGTGACAATCGCCTTCACACCCCGATGTATTTCTTCCTCACTCAGCTGTCCTGTTGGGATATCTGCTATTTGTCTGTCATTATCCCAAGTATTCTCGAGAACCTGATGGTGGGAACAGTGAGTATTTCCAAGACAAGATGTGCAATGCAGATGTTTTCCTTCCTTTTCTTTGGAGTTGCTGAGTGTTTTCTCTTGGCCGCCATGTCTCTTGATGGCTATTTTTTGGTTTGCTGCCCCTTGCATTTCACAATTATCATGAGCAGCAGGGTCTGCAGAAGCCTGGTTGTTGGAGCTTACATCTGTGGAACTGCTGAGGGCTTAGTTCATACCCTCATCACCTTCAGCTCACCCTTGTGTGGTTGTGCCATTGACCACTTCTTCTGTGAGATTCAGCCTCTCCTGGACGTGCTCTGTGGCAACACTCTCCCAAGTGAAATCCAGGTCATTGTGGTGGCTGTCTTTGCTATTCTGAGTCCTTTCTCACTGGTCATTTATTCCTATATTCCTATCGTTTCCACAATTCTTCACATGGCATCAGCTGAGAGCCAGGAGAAGGCGTTTTCCACTTGCTCCTCAAAGCTCCTGGTTGTGAATGTTTTTTATGGCACTGCAGGCTCCATGTACCTGCGGACAAAATACAGCTACTGTGCATCTGTGGATAAATTCCTCTCCCTTTCTTATTCTCTGGTGACTCCTTTATTGAATCCCATCATTTGCAGTTTGAGGAATAAGGAGGTGAAAGGAGCCCTGAAGAAAAAATGGAGCAAACCTAAGTTAGTGTGGAAATGAAATAGAAGATTTGGGTTGTTCCAGGTGTTTGTGGTGGAATTTTTCACTCTAAATTCTTGTTCAGGAAAATCGATTTCCAGATCTACTTCAGCTATTGGGGAGGAAGGAGGGAGAAGAGTGGAGATTTTTAGCTCTAAGAGGGAGTGTTAGAAGCTATGTTAACATTTTGGAAGGGAATTTCTTCCACATACTTAAGAAATTCTTCAATAAACTTATTTTTTCCTATTCTTTTCCTTGCTATTTTTCAAAAACTTGAAAACTGTGCTTTACATACTTCTGAATTTTTGAACTAAAGAGTAATATTCAAGAGCCTGACTTTACTGAAAGAACTGAAAAGAATTAGTTTTCACCTGTTTGCATTTATTTCCTGAAAATGTTTAGTAAATCTGTTGGGGGAAAGGAGAGGACAGAATTCAGGCAACAATGTGGAGCCCAGGATATTATTGAGTACTGATTTTAATTCTGAGATTGTTACTGGGGCAAAAAAAAAAAAAAAAAAAAAAAAAAAAAAAAAAAAAGAAGAGGTGTGCAAAATTGCATTCCTGCCCCACTGCCTCAAAGATATTTCTTCAATTTTAGAGTCATTGTTTTAAACATGTTAGACCAAGTGTAGGCCTTTGAAGTACTTAACCACTGTAATCTTCTGTAACTATTAATACAACTCTTTATATTAAATGCTCAAAGCTTAAATGATATTGGAAAGATAAGGACATGCATTACTCCTTAAATTAATCCTTCATTCCTGGAAATAACTGTAAATATAAATATCATGAAAGTACATGTCCTGGTTTGAAAGACAGCTGTTTGCTAAGGAAAGCAGAAGCTTCCCTTTGGACTGAAAAATGTGATCCTTCCTTCCTTCCTTCCTTCCTTCCTTCCTTCCTTCCTTCCTTCCTTCCTTCCTTCCTTCCTTCCTTCCGATTATTAGGATTTTGAAATTAAGGGAGCTCTCAGGCAAAGATATGGGGGTAGGAATAACAGTTCTTTACTAGTGTAACTAACAAGACAAACAAGAACAACAGCAGCTATGGAATTAGCCACAAACAGACCAGTAACTCAGTCCCAGTGTTTTTTGGCTGCAGGCACCTTTTCCCTGAGCTGCAGTTCCCGGTGCTGGGGGCGGGCAGGTCCCGCAGAGCTGCAGGAGGGCTGGGGGTGATGGCAGAGCTGTCCCAGGGAGAGACAGAGAGAGATGGAGAGAGCTCTCCGCTCACGGTGTGGGTCCTGGGGCTCAGCAGAGTGCTGGAAGGTGGCAGGTTCCAGCGAGAAGGCAGCAGGGCAGGGTCCCACAGCAGTGAGGATGGCTCCCGGCGATGGCATGGCAGGAATGCAACACAGGCGGCGATCGTCCTTCTCGTCCCAACTCCAAGGGGGAAATGGGACCCAGGCCCAGCCTTCCGCTTCCTCTTCTGGATGTCTCAATCTCGCGGGGTGTCCTTCTTCTCTCTCTCCTCCCCCTTGTCACCAGGGCCCAGTCAACAGGTATCTTAGCATGACAATGGGGAAAATTCCACAGAGGGAAAAGGGAAAGAAACAACCCCCAACAGTACAGGGTTCTTAATTGGATGTCATATGAATTTTTATCTTGAGCGTTTGTAAATCCACAAAAAAATTATAAGGTATAATATTCTTTGCAGAAGCTTGACATCTTTGATTTTAATCACATCTTATTTTGGACCAAAAAAATTTATTATAGCAGAAAATGCTGTCTCATACTTTTAATTTTTTAAATTTCAAATTCATTACAAAAAGAATGCATTGTTTTTTGTCATATTGCTTTATTGGCATTACAGTTTCTCCCCTAGTCATATATGCTAGACTCCTTACAGCAGCATTCCTAGAGAATTACACAACTGTGTGTATTATGAAAGAAGTGATGAAGAGGGGAAACCCAAGTAAAAAAAGCAGTGGGGATAAGAAAAGTGTAATTCATAAAACAAAAAAAAACCAAATAAACAAAACCCGAAACCAACAAAAAATATGGTAAAATATGGTTCAGTTAAATGAAAGTAGGTATTAAAAACCTGGGAAGTTTCAGTCTGGTAAACCACCAGGTCCAATTCTTTCTTGATTGATTATGCAAAATTTGTGAGTTCTCAAGTTTGTGGAGAACACTAAATCAGAGGGAGTAGACAATGTGCCAAAGGGCCCCCATGTTTTAATGAATCCAGAGGAAGGCTGGATGAGTTCCTTGAACAGAGAGCCCAGCTCTAGGTGTCCAAACCAGGTGGGATTCAGCTGCCTCTTCATGGCTTGATTTTGGGGGAGCTGCATCCATGGATTCACACTTGCCCATCTTAAGTGTCTGGAATCTGAGCCTGAAGGATGGTTTCTATCAAAATGGAAATTAGCACTTCTAGGGCACGGATCTTGTGCTTCAGAAGGAGTCTTTGCAGATGAGTGCTGTCCTCATGGCCTGGAATAGCAGGCATGCAGAAGAACTTACAGGACTGAGTCCCCTCCAGGGGAAGCTGCGTGTTCCTGGTCTCTGCTGGGGAAGAAAGGGCGGTGGTACCTTGGACAGGATGAGAAAGCAGAGAGTCAATGATAAAAACAAAAATCAACCTCTCCTTCACTTCCTTTCTGACTGAAACTGTAAAACAAAGCTCAGAGAACTCACATTTGTGGGATCAGTATGGTGACGAGGATTTGCAAATCTCAGCTGTTTCAAGAGAGGTGTTTAGCCCTCAAGTTACCTGAAGATCTATGAACCCTGAGGCTCTGTGAATGATTTCATTTGCCCAAGACTACTTGCACCGAACAAAATGAGTCTGCTTTACAGCAGAGCTTGGTCTCAGCTGATGCTAGAAATCTGACTGTGCAGTTGCCTCTTGAAGCAAGGTGCTCACTTTGAGAGAAAGTGTACAGGTGAAAAACTTGTCTTAATTCCTCCAGTTGGAACAGATCTTCAGTATTGTTCCAGAAAACTCTGAATTAACCCCACCTGATCTGATTTCAGCCTCCAGAGCACTGAATGGGAAAGCCTTACTGTGACAGACAGGAGAGCCAGGGGAGAATCAAACCAACCATGGTGCAGAATAAACACAACTAAATCCAGTGCAGAGTTCCAGCTCTGTGCCAGGATCCTTGTGCTGGTCTGGAGCACAGAGGTGCGGGACGGAAACATGAAAACACACGCTTGGGCTCACAGGAATATCCAGAGACAATTAATCATCCTTTCAGAATATCACGGAAGAGGTTAAATGTGTCCACACCTTGCTTATTTTCATCTTTTGAATGGAAAAGGGGATTTTGAATTTAGCTTTCTGTAAATGCTTACATTGTATCTGCATAAGTACAGCTGGAAGAAACCTGACTCCGTCTGGCAATAGAAGTATATGCTACTTGGGAATAATTGTCATAGGTTAAACACCCAGCAGATTGCACCAGTGATTCCTGCTGTCACTAGAATAGCCAGCCCGTGGAATTTTGTGACTCTCATGCCCTTGGTGCTCCAGAAAACATTGTAAACTCTAGATTGGCAGTAAATTGGAAAGAAGCCAAAATAAATTAAAACACTAAAACAAAAAGGCAGAAAAGACTGTAGTTCTTAAATCTGAGTAAGTCTTTTGTTTTGCACTGCACGTCTAGACATAAAGCGGTGAAAAATTAGTTTTTCTAGATAGAAAGTTTTACATCTAGTTATTTCTAATACGTACTACATCTTTACAAGGGATATGCTAGACACTGAGCTCTCATTTTAAAATAGTGCAGTAAACCATGCGAAATTCTCCAAACCAATAATTGCCATTTCAGATTTTGTCTGAATCAGGTTTTATTCTTTCCCCAGCCAGTGCCCTCTCTGCTCTTTGTCTTTCTTTCCATCTTCCTCTGTCCTTTCTCTCTGTCTGTCTAACTAGCTCTTTTTTGACATCACTTCCTTGCATTCCTTGGGCTTTCTCCTCTGTCTCCCACTGCTGCAGCTCTCCTTTCTCAGCGGAAGGTCCCAATGCTTTTGTCTGCCTCAGGCTCTGCAGCCACCCAGCCCGGGGCTGTTCACACCCTGCTTTGTGCCAGCCTTCTCAAGCCCCTCGGTACGGTTCTGTTTGCCAGCACTGCCGTGCCCTGCTCCTCAGCACCTCCCAGCCGGGCCCCTGTGTCCGCCTGAGCCCGGCACTCAGCTGCGCTTCTCCAGCCCTCGGCAGCTCCCGCCTCCCTGCTCCCCCTCTCTGCTGTGCTCACACCCGGCAGAGCAGCACAGATCCGCCCCGTGCCCCAGCCCTGGCTCGGGGCCCGCCAGGAGCCTCCACCCTGCTCCTCACCTGCACCAGCTGTGCTGTCACCTGAGCAATGGCCAAACAACCGGGAGCCTGCAGCAGCCACTCATTCCCTGACACTGCAGCTGATGCCTCCATGGGCTTCCTAAAAGCACAGGCCACACAAAGCCAAGGGAATCAAAAGCAGATATATCTACTGAATAAATAAATTCCATACATCAATATCAGTATCAATATCAATATCAATATCAATATCAATATCAATATCAATATCAATATCAATATTTATTGAAGGGCCTTCAGGAACATTTCAGGCAGACAAAGCCTCCCAGGGTCTACACTCCAAAATGGACCGTGGGTCACGGGTTCTCATCCTTTTCTACGTCTGGTCCATTTGCCTATTGGAGGTTTATTTCCAATGACAGCTTCAGGTAATGAAGTCATTTACCTTCAGTTTGTTCACCCCCAACTCACTTTTGTTTCCATTTCCTGGGGCCTGAGGCAGTGAGGGGTCCTTGATTGCCAGGCCTGGGCAGGAATTGCTGTGTCTGAGCAGAATGGGGAAGCAGCAGCTCACACTGTGCATGGAGTTTGGAGTCACACGCATAAGAATGGCAGGATTGCAAATCTATGAAAAATACAAAAGCTACAATCCGGAGGCATCAGGGGTGAATAGCAACCAGCTGCCTCTTTGGAGCCCGAGGAACAGCAACTGCCTGCCGCAAGGCCCAAAAGCTTGTTGGTCAAATGCAGCAGGAACAAAAGTGCCTCCAGCCATCCTGAGTGGGAATGTGGCTAAAGCTGTGTCGGATCCAAGGCAGCCTGGAGGAAGGAGTGAATGTGAAGCTGCTGAAGAGCTGCCCAGGAGAGGCTGGGGCCCTGGCAGCCAAGGCTCACCCAGTGCAGCCTCTGGGGGTCCCTTTGGTGGGGCCAGCCCAGGGTCAGCCTGTGGGTGCACCTTGGGGGCACACCAAACTCACTGGAAAGGACCCTCTGAGAGCTTGGGTGCCTTGCACAGGAGTCTCACAGGCACAGGCCAGTGGAAGAACAGAGTGCAGTGGAACAGAAATGCCCGGCAGCCTGAGGGCCAGACACAAGTGTGACCTGGCTTGTGACAGCTCTGGGCAGGGCTCTGCTCACTGGGCTCTGTGCTCTGGGGAAGGAGTTCACTGATCCTTCACTCAGGGCAGGCCCTGCCAGCCAGTGAACCCCTGTGCATCAGAGGACAGGGGGAGTCCCAGTGACTGCCACCTGGGAGAGGAGCCATGTGGTTCCAGGGCCCAGGAGCCATGTGCTTCTGTGACCTCAAGGGGATCCATCCCTGTGTGCCCCCATGTCACTGAGGGGCAGCGATGTGGCACCTCTCCAGTGATTGTGACTCACCTGCCCAGGGCTCAGTATCCTGAGAGCAGGCTAACGTGTCAGCAGGTCTTCAGGATAGCTCAGCTTATTCCCGTGCTACGCACCTCTCTGCCTTTCAAGCAGATTTATTGTTTACTGTCCCCTTCAGCTTTTGTCCTCTCACAGGTAATTATGACTTGACTCTTGGGATAGATCATAGAGGAAGGAGAGAAAAGTCTAGGCTGCTTATACCTTCCTAGCTGAAGGCTGAGCTGTTGCCCCTTCGTAGGCTGTCCACATACAGGCTAGGCTAGAGTTCTTCTTTGCTGATTCTCTTTTCTTTACTATAGCCTAGGATAGGTAAGTAAGGGGTGAGTGCAGTCTGAGGGGCTGGGCTGAGCCCAGAGTGGCAAAAAGCCCACCTTGGATACTGCAGGAAGGAGTGGGACAGAAGGAGAGCAGCAAAGGCTGTAGTTAAGTTAGTGGCTGAAAGCTGGTCACTCCTGCAGAGGAGGGAAAAGCCAGAGAGCTCTGCTGTTGATGCTGTGACAGCAGCAGGGCCTCCTCAGAGAAGGTAACATGCACTGGAGCACTTCAGAAGGACCTTTGAAGCTCCTGGGGCTCTGTCACTGATCACAAAGCTGTGAGCCTGCAGTTCAGCAGCTGGCTCAAGCACCACTGAAACTCTTGATGGCAAATGCTGTTCTTTCCATAGGTTGTATTTCTTTGGAGTTTTTATTCCTTTGGTGAGATGTAGTCATTTCTTTGCAATCAGGTGAGGGGATTGATGCTGATCCCTTCCTGGAGCACGTCCTTGGTCATCCAGAGCTTTGCCCGCTGCTCCTGAGAGGGACGATGGCCACAACAGGGAACAATTCCTGTGAGTACCAGCTTCACTGGCAGCTTTGGACTTTGTGACTCCCCACAGACAGCTGACATGACTGGTGCTCAGATCCCAGAATGATGTGCTCACAAGCTAGAGTGAAGTCTGGGATGTTTGCTGAGAATAGCCAGACTGACCCAGGTTGTTTAGTCCCAGGAAAACACCTTTTGTCACTATGAAGAAGACTTTGAAACATCATTGCTCATAGGGAAGTCTGACAGGTCCTTGAGTTGCCTTTTGTGCTCAGTACTTGCTTGTTTTCAAGAAGTTCCAGTCAGTTAGAATCAGGGAAAGCTTGACCTGATAATCCAGTCTAGAGCTCTGGTGAGAAGGGAAGGTACCCTGAGGCCCAGAAATCAGAGCTGGGGCTTGTTGGACTCTTGGCAAAGTAAGCAGGGGAACAGACTTTTCCAAATCAGGAAATTTCAATGGCAGTGCTAGGCTTCCCCTGATACTGAGTTGAAGGTTTGAGCTGGTTGTCCTGACAGCTTGTGTAGAAAGCTCAAAGTTTAAATATGCTTTCTTTCCTCGCCTCATCTCTTTCCAAATGGAATTTCTCTGCAGCCATCGCCGAGGGAATAGCTCCTCCAAAAAGGATCCTCTTCCCACCAGAGAAGATTTGCATGGTCTGGCAGCAGAGACAGAGTGCTGGAGCAGGGCTCTTCAATGTGGGCAACACGTGCTTCCTCAACGCTGTCCTGCAGTGCCTGACCTACACCCCCCCACTGGCCAACTACCTGCTGTCCCAAGAGCACAGCCAGGCCTGTGAGTGCTTTTAGGAGCATCTCCTGAAAATCTCTTCATCAAGTCCCAGATTCCCAGAATGTAAAATTTGTTTTCAGACAACAGCAGCCCTTTTTCAGCCCCATGAGTCTGTACTCTTTGAACACTGGAGCCTAGAACCCACTTGTCCTAGCCTGCTGCCTTACCCTTAATGAAAACACCTCTTTCTCCCTGGCAGTCTTTATTCCTGCAAGTTAAACCCTCTGTGCTTATTGCACAGAAAGCTCTTGGTTTACCATCCCTCTCTGAAGATTTTCTGCACACTAAAATGCCCTGGGACCATTGGGACATTGGGAGGAGTGGAGTATTGGACTGGAGTGGCAGTGCAAGAGGAGGAGTATCCCACTGCTGTGGATGTTTTGCTAACCTAAGGACCTTCCCTGTGTCCCTCTTCAGGTCACCAGCAGGGTTTCTGCATGATGTGCATCATGGAAGCACACGTGAACAAGGTCCTGCGTTCCCCTGTCAGTGCCATCCTGCCTTTGGCTGTCCTCAAGGTTTTCAAACGTAAGTCGTACCAGGTGCTTGAACAGGTTTCCTTCCCTCCTTCTATGAGAGAACTGAAACCTTCTTTCTTAGGCATAGGAGAACATTTGGAGCCCGGCAGGGAGGAAGATGCCCATGACTTCTTGTGCTGTACTGTCAATGCCATGCAGACAGCTTGTCTGAGTGAAAGCAGCGAGTAAGCACAAGCAAATCACCCTCACCAAGTTCTGAGCCCTTTGCACTGCTTGGTGTGCTCCCATCAAGGGAAACCTAAACCCTGGGCTTTCAGGCCAAGCAAAACTCTTGCCGGAGATAATGCTCTGTCTTCCCACTTGTTTCCAGCTTGGACCTCTCATCTCAATCCACTACCATTGTCTCTCAAATCTTTGGAGGCTTTCTGAGATCCAGAGGTATGTTTCCTCAACCCTTACTCGCTTTGACATTGCCTGTGTCCTTCTGTCTGCCTGTGCCTGACAGTTGGTCTGCTGGGACAGGTACAATGTGTAAATGGGCAGTGTCAGTCAGCTTCCCATTGCTGAGCATTTGGATTTTTCCTTCCAGTCACCTGCGTCAGCTGCAAAGCCGTTTCTGACTCCTACGAGGCCTTCCTGGATATCCCTTTGGATATCAGAGTAAGAAGCTTTTGCAGTTGTGCTTCAAGACATGCCAAGGCCCTTGCAGCTTTCCAGAGTCAGCACATTTGTCTTAAAAATGTGTGCTGTGAGCACAAGAGATCTTGGTGGTGGGTGGGAAGGGGAATGGATGGTGTCCGCCTGCAGAGGCCATGGCACTGGTCTCTCTGTAGGTGCTGTCTTTAAGCTGGTCGAGCAGCATTATCCTCTCTGCAACCACAATATATCCTCATCCTCCTTTGCTTTGCCCTCCCCTAACACTTGTCTGGCTCCCAGGCCGATGGGTTGGGTTGTTTGCACCACTGATGCCCCTGCATAGTGTCATGAGTTGGTGTGAGTGGTGTGGTGGTACGGGGAGGGAGCTCTTGATGGCTCCGGGAGCCTCTGATACACAGGGAGATGTTCAGCATCCCACTCTCTTTCTGTCTCCTTCTGGACAGCTTCATGGTGGGTCTCTCCAGCATCAGCTGCAGGGGTTTGCTTGTCAGCTCGTGGGAGTTGTTTGGGTGAGGCAATTTCCTGCAGCTCAGTGTGCTCATTTGTCACTCTTGCAGACAGCCTCGACCCTCACTGCAGCTCTGGAGGACTTTGTGAGACCCGAGCACCTGGATGGTGAAAACTGCTACAAATGTAACACGTAAGATGATTACTGAGCACATATTACCAGGAGATCCTGTGTGAGGGAGTTGCATGTCATTGAGCAGAAGTCATCTTCTCATGGAGCTTTGCTGCACACAGAGGAGATGCAGCTTCTTTAAAATAGAGCAGGGAATAGCCTTAGAATAGCAAAAGCTGTGTGAGACAGGACAGGTTGCCTGGCCACCCTGGGGGAGGATTGGGTGCGTTTCAGCACTGGGTTCTGTGCTTGGTTTCAAGGTGTAAGAAGAATGTTGCTGCCTTCAAGAAGTTCACAGTCCATTGCGCACCCAAGGTTCTCACGGTGTGTCTAAAAAGGTTTGACTGTTTCACCGGTAGGAAGATCAGCAAGGTTTGTACACAGCCGGTGTGCAGCTTTCTCTTCCTGGAGCAGATTTCCCTGAGCTTGTGCCAAGGCACTGGTCTTGGGTTCGTCATGTTCCCTTCTGGGGAGAGAATTCCCTTGGGAAGACAGGCAAGCGCTCTTCTCCAGCAGAGCTGCTTTGGCCAAGAACAGTTTCCTGCCACTCAAAGCATTACACCTTTGTGATGGTGTGCTTTATGGAAAACCAGCTGCTTGTGAGCCCCAAAGATGTATTTACACACCTCTGGCCCCTGGATGTGGCAGGCTATTCTGTGTCATAGGTCAGGGTCACTTCTGAGCCCTGCTGGTGTCTGTGCAGGTTGTGAAGTACCCCGAGTACCTGGATCTTCGCCCGTACATGTCCCAGGCAGAGGGAGAACCCCTCTGTTACTCCTTGTATGCTGTCCTGGTGCACAGTGGGGTCAGCTGTCATACAGGACACTATTTCTGCTACACAAAGGTAATCAGCAATGTCCTTCCTTCCTTTTTTCTTTCCTTGCCAATGGGGAAAATGTGTGTGGGGAAGAGAAACTTTGCTGTCGGTGTTACTGACAGCCAAGGTTTTGGGGCAGGAGATGTCTTGAGGGGCTGGACTGGATTTGTTTTGACATACTCTTTGTTAGGTAGTTTTCTGCCTGTGTTTTTGGTGAGAAACCATGCAGAGATCTTTGTCCTTTTTTTTTCCACAGGCCAGCAATGGGCTGTGGTACCTGATGGATGATGAGTCTGTGGAGCTTCGTTGCCTTGACACAGCTCTCAGGCAGCAAGCCTACCTGCTGTTTTATGCCAGGTAATAAGCAACATTCAGATGCGTTCAGATGTTTCCTTTTCCCTGTCTATTGGTTTGCTTCTCATAGTGCAGAGAATGCAGAGATTTCTCACCAAAGGCAATTACTACCAGCTTCATTCAGTGCTGTGGAACCTGTGCTGCCCCAAGTCTGTCCTTCAGGCTGCTGCCCTGATGTAGCCTGCTATTTGCCTGCTCTGTGATGCTAGACTTTTGTAGAAAAGAGTGAGGGAACTTAAAGGGACCTGCCAGGAAAGATGGGGAGGGAGCCTTTATCAGGAAGGGCTGGACAGGATGAAGGGTATCAGTTTTCAGCTGACCCATTATGGCAGGTTTCCATGAGATATTAGGAAGAAATGCTTGAGTGGAAGGGTGGTGAGAGCATGGAACAGGCTGCCCAAAGAAGCTGTGGGTGCCCCATCCTGGGAGGTTTTCAAGGCCAGGGTGGACAGGGCTTGGAGGGGCCTTGTCTATTGTGAGGTATTCCTGTCCATGACAGCGGGGTGGCACAAAATGAGCATTAAGATCCCTTCCAACCCAAGCAAGCGTGTGAATTTGTGAAATTCACATGAGGGTCTAGAAGGTATAAAGATGAGTTTTGTCTGAGATAGGAGTAGACTTGGTGAGATGACTCTAGCTAAAATTTCCATTAGTGGCCTTGGTTAAATCTTCTCTCTGTCATACAAACCTCTCCAAGGAAATGAGCGAATCCCAGAGAGGGCTGCAAAAACAGCCCCAAACTGAGATCTTTCTTTTCTTTTCTCCAGGTGTTCTGATCTGAAAATTGGAGAAAGGGCTTCTTCCTCACTGGCACCACCGTATGCCCCTTCCTTCCTTCCTCAGTGGGCAGCCAGCAGCGAGCAGGTGGCTCCTGTTGGCCCACAGGGCTTGCCTGGCAGCACGAAGGTAACTCTGGGGAGGAGGGTCAGTGCACTAGAGGAGCAGTGGATCTCTTTCTAGCATCTGAGCATTTCTCCTTTTCCCCCTCTCAACATGCAGCACTCTTCACAGCCACAGTGCTGCCTCTTCTCCAAGCACCCCGGCTGCCTCCATCCCATTTGTGCCCCTTTGGCCCTTTGGCCTTGGCAGCCCTCCAGAAGAGCCTTTGGGAGGCTCAGAAATGTCCCTTCCCAGAACTCCTGGGAGATCCCCACTGACTCTGGTCCTTTCAGGAGAGAAGGGCAGGAACTCTCCACAGCTCTCTTTGCAGGACATGGCCCTGGGCATGGAAGGCGCTGGCAGGAAGCAGGACCGGAGCAGATCCCCGCTGTCGGGCAGGGATGGCCACAGCTGCTCTGGGGTCAGCACGGACTGGGACCACACAGCAGGGAGGAGAACGGGCCCTCCGAGTTGTAGCGCCACTGCCAGGGATGGTGAAGCTTCAGGACCTTCCAACAGGAGCTTGCAGTGTGCTCCTGGCCCCGGGGTTGCTCAGGAGCAGGTCCTGCTGAGGCGGAGGGACATGAGCAGATCCGTGCAGGGCAGCTACAACCTCTGCAGCCCCTCTGTGCAGCACACAGACTACGAGCCCTCAGCGAGGAAGAGGAGGAGGCTGACAACACATTCCCCGTGTTGTGATCAAACCCCTGTGGATAGAGCAGCTCCAGGGCCCCCCAGCTCCCACTTGAAGCAGGCTCCCAAGCTCAGGGCTGCTCGGAGGCAAACCCGAGCGAGGTGCAGAGAGCAGAGGAGATCCCCACGGCGGGGCTCTGACCTGCACGGCCGCTTTGTGCAGTGCACAGACGACCAGCAGCCCTCTGTGAGCAAGAGGAAGATGAGGAGAACAAGTTCTTCCCGTTGTGACAGAGCCCCAGGGGATTGCGCAACTTCAGGGCCCTCCAACACCAGCTTCAAGCAGGCTCCTGTGCTCAGGGCTGCTCAGGAGCAATCCCGAGCGAGGCTGAGGGAGCGGAGGAGATCCCCAGAGCTGGGCTATGATCTCCACAGCCGGTTTGTGCAGCACGCAGCCCAGCGCCCTTCGGCGAGGAAGAGGAGGGTGCCCATGGCCTAGAGGGGCAGGTCTGAGAAGAGCTCGGGGCACTCTGGGAGTGCTGCAGTCAGATTTTGGCCCTGGCTGAAGCAGAAGGGAAGATTAGCACTGAGGTTTTTATCACAGATGTCTTTGTTTTCTTCTCAAAGATGAAGAAACTGTTGGTTTATATGGGCGATTATGCTTGTGACTAGAGTAATAGGCTTTAATTAGAATTCTTCATTCCACAGTGTAGATAGTTTTTGCTGCTAATATAGGTCAGTAGTTGAAATCAATATTGAAGCAATTTTTTAATTAAAGCTAGAAAAATAAATGTTAAGTACAGACTGATATTACCCTTGCCAATGTCTCTTTTTCTCAGTCTCAAGGTGAAATCTTGCTGGGTGTCCCCACTCAAAGGAGGAATCTCCAGCCACATTCTGAGAAGGGGAGGGGGGGTTAGACATCTGTCCTGTTGAAGAGTGGGGCTTTTCCAGAGTGAAGTGATGGACTGTGAGTGTCACAGTGCTCAGGGAGCTGTGCCAGCTGGGGCAGGATGCTCTGCCTGAGCAGGGATACAGCAGCTCCAGCTGTGTCCTGTCTACACCTTAGCAGGAATGGCTTGAGCAAGGAGGGCCTCCTGTTTGTAGTGCTAAAGAATGCTGAGACCAGCTTGACCAAACTATCATGTCACCACTGTTACTGAAAACATCAGGATAAATTAAGCTCTCTAATGCTACTTTTAGTGTCAGGAAGCACACATTCCTTTCTTAGAGTGCCCTTCTGGGCAACTCCTCCCACTTTATATTCCAGGCATGATGCTGTGTGGTGTGGATGTCCCTCTGGGCAGTTCAGGTCACCTGTCCCAGCTGTGCTCTCTGCCAGTTTCTTTTGTGAGCCTCCTCACAGGCAGAGCAGAAGATGAGAAAACAAAATGTCCCTGACTCAGGACAAACGTGACTGAGCAAAACCCCAAACTTCAGCGTATTATCAACACCATTCTCATTGCAAATCCAGAACACAGCACTGTAAGAGCTACCGAAATAAAGAAATTAACTCTACCCTGTCTGAAATGAGAACAGTGGCATTCCAGCACAATTGCTGAATTACCTTTGTTAGTTCCCTCTTTATCTCTGGGTTCTGCACAGTGTCCATGTGGTTCAGAAATTCTACATTCCTTGAGTCCATATTCAGCCATACAATGCCTCTTCCAGGTCTGAGACCATTGATGAATATCAAGGTTAATTACAGTTGTTTTAGCAAAACGTAAAGCTTCAGGGCTTTTCCCAAGCTGTGTTCCCACTAGAGCAGCTTATGGCAAACCTTGCTAAATGTTGGCTACAGTGGCATATGACAGAGTGGAAAATTACACGGCTCATGATTAATTAAAAGAAGTAATTAGAAAACTGAATTAAAAGAATGAATTAGAAAAGGTATTTGTAAAGTTCTATCATTTCCAACACCATGAGGACATGCAAACAGAGAATCCCTGATCTGAGGGCAGGAGCAGCAAGGATGTCCAGGCGTTCACATGGAAGTGAGAGTCAGACGGGTCACATGGGAGAAACCAAAGTGGTGCTAGTACCTTCTTCAGCAGCAAAGCCTATTTTGTTGAATAGACCTGCCAAAACCTAATGTAAAAATGTATCAGAGGCAGCCAGTCAGGTTATGCTATAGAAGGGCAGTCCCACTTTTGCATGGCAAGGATTTCTAGCATACCTCCCTAAGGTGTGTGAATATCCCTCCCTTGAGCAGGGAAAGCCCTGAAGGTCACTTCTCATGGCTGAGCAAAATAGGTTTGCTCATGGTTGTTGGATGAGTGACATCAATCTTTACGTAATTGTTTTGCCTGATTTCATAGAATTGCTTCTCTGTTGCTTCCAAGATAGTGCACTATACTGTAACACTAGTAGTTAGTTAGGGTGTGTTACTATGCTAGTTCCACTATGTTAGTTATGTTAGTAAGGCTGCCGATGCTATGTGACAAATAATTGTGATCAAGTTATTTTGCTTAATGATTGCAATCAATTTAAATGAATTCTTAATTTTATTTATATCAATAGATTTGGTTTGCCGTCTTTAATCCCACGGGGCAACGTTGTATACAGGCTCAATTACACCTCTGTAACCCTTTGCATAGAAACTGTTGAAGAGTCTGGGGCTGGGCTAGGACCCAGCTGCATGCAGACTTCTCTCTGAGGAGTTTAGAAAACAAAAGTGTCCTTCCTGTACCTGCTGACTTGACAGGAGGGCTTCTGTAGCAAACTTTGTCTGGAGTGGGTCTGTTCTCCACTCACTGATAACTTTTGCAAGGAGCAGGGAGTTGGACTGGATGAGCATTATGGGTCCCTTCCCACGTGAGATATTCGATGATCTGATGATTCTATTACATGGTGGAAGGGGAAAGGGATTTTCTTTTTGCCACCATGGAAGTTGGGAGAAGTATTAGTAAAAACACTGGTAAAGGGAGGGCTGCAGGGAGCAGTATCACCTTCCATCACTAAATTGGACTAGGATTTCATAAAATTAAATGAAGACCAACAGCCGTGCCTGGCCTTGCTTATTGAGCCTTCTCCCAAGCACAATGGGAATATCTGCTGGTAGTGGATAACATTGAGTGAGTTGGTCTGTGCTGTGAAAGATGGTCTGACTGCTTGGTGGGCACATCTGTCAAATAAATCTTAGCCAAAGAAATAATTGGAATGCTAAATCCTTGTTTGCTGCAGCAGATGTGGCAAAGAAAGTGGGTGATTTTTGGTTGGTTGGTTGGTTGGATGGGGATTATTGTTGTTGGTGGTGTTCTTTTAAACTTTCTGATTAATGACAAAGCTTCGGAAGAAGGAGTAGGGGAACCTAGATGTTAATTTGTGGGCAAGAATGATCTTTTTGGTGCAACTTTATCCCAAAGTATATGTGAGGACTGCATCAATACACACTCCTTTGTCTTGGGTTCCTCTATGGCAGAGTCACTGATGGTGTGACCCAGAAATGACATATGGGTACAGACACCCAAATGGTTTAAAGTGGGCATGTTTCAGCAGACTGTAGTACACAGTAGCAGAAGCAGGGGAAGTATCTGGCAGCAGAGGATCATAAAGCCAAGGAGGATTAGCAGTGCCTTAGCAAAAGCTATAGCCTGCATACTTCTTCATGATACCCTAAAAAGGGTCCTTCAAATCTGCGAGCGATGAGGTATGCCAGGAAATAGATCAAGGTAAACTAAATTTAGTTGTAGTGATCTGGACACCAACAGCGAAATAAAAATCAAGATTGGCAATGAGTGAATCTTTTGTCCCTTATCCCCAAGTGAATGTGGGCTGCATCTTTGTTTCACCTTCAAATTTTGCTGAGAAAGCATAAGTATGGTAAGCCTGTGTGGCAACTCTGTCATTAATCTGGCTGCATTATGAAGTAATAGTAATTACTGCAAAGTAAAACCAGATCTTAATATTTGTGTAGGATATCTGGGTTTATATAGAAATCATTTACAAGTTCTGTAAAACTAGAGGTGGCTGTGAATCAGCTCATACACGTGCATCATATTTATCCAACCTCTTAACAACTATTCCTTATTGCTCCAATCAGCACTAGCCAGTCTCAGTGGACTTTATATAGATGTAGTATAAAGAGCTGTGGACAAACCTCTCTTCTGCTTCACTGCAGAGTGCTCAGAGTTGAAAGCTTTCCTGGAGACCTCAACATTTAGGGGTTTTTTCCTATCCTCTCTCTTCTTCTACCACACTCCACAACAGGAGAAACTACCTTTGTTATATTCAAATGGTGCAACTGATGATTTTTGAGACTTGAACTGATTAGTCCATGAAAAGATCTCTGCCACAACAAGTTTCCTTTTTCTACAGAGTAAAAGTGGTAGCTGAGCGTTTGAAGAGAGTGGTGAATATACAGCCTTTGAAGGCAATGCTATGAAAGAAGAATCAGTCAAAAATAGACAGAAACAAAACGCATAAGACTGCCTCATTTTCATTAGAAGCTTTTATAATCTTTTCAGAAGATCTTCTCAAAATCTGAGTAGTATCTAAATTCCAGTCCTCTTTCTGTCTGTTCAAGCAGGCAGTTGTATTCTGACTGCAGATTTGCCCGGCTGTTTGCAGCTTCATCGGCTGCTGGACACTAAAACGAGGAGAGCTCTGCAAGGCACCAGAGAAGGATGATCCTTGGGAACCTCAGTGGATTGAGTGAATTCAGACTCCTGGGTTTTTCTGGAACCTCTCCTTTACACCCTTTGCTCTTTCTAGTTTTATTATCTCTTCATTTTCTCACCTGGATGGCGAACACAGTGATAGCTTTGATAACAAACAGTGATAATCACCTTCACACCCCGATGTATTTCTTCCTCACTCAGCTGTCCTGTTGGGATATCTGCTATTTGTCTGTCATTATCCCAAGTATTCTCGAGAACCTGATGGTGGGAACAGTGAGTATTTCCAAGACAAGATGTGCAATGCAAATGTTTTCCATCCTTTTCTTTGGAGTTGCTGAGTGTTTTCTCTTGGCCGCCATGTCCCTTGATGGTTATTTTTTGGTTTGCTGCCCCTTGCATTTCACAATTATCATGAGCAGCAGGGTCTGCAGAAGCCTGGTTGTTGGAGCTTACATCTGTGGAACTGCTGAGGGCTTAGTTCACACCCTCATCACCTTCAGCTCACCCTTGTGTGGTTGTGCCATTGACCACTTCTTCTGTGAGATTCAGCCTCTCCTGGACGTGCTCTGTGGCAACACTCTCCCAAGTGAAATCCAGGTCATTGTGGTGGCTGTCTTTGCTATTCTGAGTCCTTTCTCACTGGTCATTTATTCCTGTATTCCTATCGTTTCCACAATTCTTCACATGGCATCAGCTGAGAGCCAGGAGAAGGCGTTTTCCACTTGCTCCTCAAAGCTCCTGGTTGTGACTGTTTTTTATGGCACTGCAGGCTCCATGTACCTGCGGACAAAATACAGCTACTGTGCATCTGTGGATAAATTCCTCTCCCTTTCTTATTCTCTGGTGACTCCTTTATTGAATCCCATCATTTGCAGTTTGAGGAATAAGGAGGTGAAAGGAGCCCTGAAGAAAAAATGGAGCAAACCTAAGTTAGTGTGGAAATGAAATAGAAGATTTGGGTTGTTCCAGGTGTTTGTGGTGGAATTTTTCACTCTAAATTCTTGTTCAGGAAAATCGATTTCCAGATCTACTTCAGCTATTGGGGAGGAAGGAGGGAGAAGAGTGGAGATTTTTAGCTCTAAGAGGGAGTGTTAGAAGCTATGTTAACATTTTGGAAGGGAATTTCTTCCACATACTTAAGAAATTCTTCAATAAACTTATTTTTTCCTTTTCTTTTCCTTGCTATTTTTCAAAAACTTGAAAACTGTGCTTTACATACTTCTGAATTTTTGAACTAAAGAGTAATATTCAAGAGCCTGACTTTACTGAAAGAACTGAAAAGAATTAGTTTTCACCTGTTTGCATTTATTTCCTGAAAATGTTTAGTAAATCTGTTGGGGGAAAGGAGAGGACAGAATTCAGGCAACAATGTGGAGCCCAGGATATTATTGAGTACTGATTTTAATTCTGAGATTGTTACTGGGGCAAAAAAAAAAAAAAAAAAAAAAAAAAAAAAAAAGAGGTGTGCAAAATTGCATTCCTGCCCCACTGCCTCAAAGATATTTCTTCAATTTTAGAGTCATTGTTTTAAACATGTTAGACCAAGTGTAGGCCTTTGAAGTACTTAACCACTGTAATCTTCTGTAACTATTAATACAACTCTTTATATTAAATGCTCAAAGCTTAAATGATATTGGAAAGATAAGGACATGCATTACTCCTTAAATTAATCCTTCATTCCTGGAAATCACTGTAAATATAAATATCATGAAAGTACATGTCCTGGTTTGAAAGACAGCTGTTTGCTAAGGAAAGCAGAAGCTTCCCTTTGGACTGAAAAATGTGATCCTTCCTTCCTTCCTTCCTTCCTTCCTTCCTTCCTTCCTTCCTTCCTTCCTTCCTTCCTTCCGATTATTAGGATTTTGAAATTAAGGGAGCTCTCAGGCAAAGATATGGGGGTAGGAATAACAGTTCTTTACTAGTGTAACTAACAAGACAAACAAGAACAACAGCAGCTATGGAATTAGCCACAAACAGACCAGTAACTCAGTCCCAGTGTTTTTTGGCTGCAGGCACCTTTTCCCTGAGCTGCAGTTCCCGGTGCTGGGGGCGGGCAGGTCCCGCAGAGCTGCAGGAGGGCTGGGGGTGATGGCAGAGCTGTCCCAGGGAGAGACAGAGAGAGATGGAGAGAGCTCTCCGCTCACGGTGTGGGTCCTGGGGCTCAGCAGAGTGCTGGAAGGTGGCAGGTTCCAGCGAGAAGGCAGCAGGGCAGGGTCCCACAGCAGTGAGGATGGCTCCCGGCGATGGCATGGCAGGAATGCAACACAGGCGGCGATCGTCCTTCTCGTCCCAACTCCAAGGGGGAAATGGGACCCAGGCCCAGCCTTCCGCTTCCTCTTCTGGATGTTTCAATCTCGCGGGGTGTCCCTCTTCTCTCTCTCCTCCCCCTTGTCACCAGGGCCCAGTCAACAGGTATCTTAGCATGACAATGGGGAAAATTCCACAGAGGGAAAAGGGAAAGAAACAACCCCCAACAGTACAGGGTTCTTAATTGGATGTCATATGAATTTTTATCTTGAGCGTTTGTAAATCCACAAAAAAATTATAAGGTATAATATTCTTTGCAGAAGCTTGACATCTTTGATTTTAATCACATCTTATTTTGGGCCAAAAAAATTTATTATAGCAGAAAATGCTGTCTCATACTTTTAATTTTTTAAATTTCAAATTCATTACAAAAAGAATGCATTGTTTTTTGTCATATTGCTTTATTGGCATTACAGTTTCTCCCCTAGTCATATATGCTAGACTCCTTACAGCAGCATTCCTAGAGAATTACACAACTGTGTGTATTATGAAAGAAGTGATGAAGAGGGGAAACCCAAGTAAAAAAAGCAGTGGGGATAAGAAAAGTGTAATTCATAAAACAAAAAAAAAACCAAATAAACAAAACCCGAACCAAACAAAAAAACAAAGGTAAAATATGGTTCAGTAAAATGAAAGTAGGCATTAAAAACCTGGGAAGTTTCAGTCTGGTAAACCACCAGGTCCAATTCTTTCTTGATTGATTATGCAAAATTTGTGAGTTCTCAAGTTTGTGGACAACACTAAATCAGAGGGAGTAGACAATGTGCCAAAGGGCCCCCATGTTTTAATGAATCCAGAGGAAGGCTGGATGAGTTCCTTGAACAGAGAGCCCAGCTCTAGGTGTCCAAACCAGGTGGGATTCAGCTGCCTCTTCATGGCTTGATTTTGGGGGAGCTGCATCCATGGATTCACACTTGCCCATCTTAAGTGTCTGGAATCTGAGCCTGAAGGATGGTTTCTATCAAAATGGAAATTAGCACTTCTAGGGCAGGGATCTTGTGCTTCAGAAGGAGTCTTTGCAGATGAGTGCTGTCCTCATGGCCTGGAATAGCAGGCATGCAGAAGAAATTACAGGACTGAGTCCCCTCCAGGGGAAGCTGCGTGTTCCTGGTCTCTGCTGGGGAAGAAAGGGCGGTGGTACCTTGGACAGGATGAGAAAGCAGAGAGTCAATGATGAAAACAAAAATCAACCTCTCCTTCACTTCCTTTCTGACTGAAACTGTAAAACAAAGCTCAGAGAACTCACATTTGTGGGATCAGTATGGTGACGAGGATTTGCAAATCTCAGCTGTTTCAAGAGAGGTGTTTAGCCCTCAAGTTACCTGAAGATCTATGAACCCTGAGGCTCTGTGAATGATTTCATTTGCCCAAGACTACTTGCACCGAACAAAATGAGTCTGCTTTACAGCAGAGCTTGGTCTCAGCTGATGCTAGAAATCTGACTGTGCAGTTGCCTCTTGAAGCAAGGTGCTCGCTTTGAGAGAAAGTGTACAGGTGAAAAACTTGTCTTAATTCCTCCAGTTGGAACAGATCTTCAGTATTGTTCCAGAAAACTCTGAATTAACCCCACCTGATCTGATTTCAGCCTCCAGAGCACTGAATGGGAAAGCCTTACTGTGACAGACAGGAGAGCCAGGGGAGAATCAAACCAACCATGGTGCAGAATAAACACAACTAAATCCAGTGCAGAGTTCCAGCTCTGTGCCAGGATCCTTGTGCTGGTCTGGAGCACAGAGGTGCGGGACGGAAACATGAAAACACACGCTTGGGCTCACAGGAATATCCAGAGACAATTAATCATCCTTTCAGAATATCACGGAAGAGGTTAAATGTGTCCACACCTTGCTTATTTTCATCTTTTGAATGGAAAAGGGGATTTTGAATTTAGCTTTCTGTAAATGCTTACATTGTATCTGCATAAGTACAGCTGGAAGAAACCTGACTCCGTCTGGCAATAGAAGTATATGCTACTTGGGAATAATTGTCATAGGTTAAACACCCAGCAGATTGCACCAGTGATTCCTGCTGTCACTAGAATAGCCAGCCCGTGGAATTTTGTGACTCTCATGCCCTTGGTGCTCCAGAAAACATTGTAAACTCTAGATTGGCAGTAAATTGGAAAGAAGCCAAAATAAAATAAAACACAAAAACAAAAAGGCAGAAAAGACTGTAGTTCTTAAATCTGAGTAAGTCTTTTGTTTTGCACTGCAGGTCTAGACATAATACGGTGAAAAATTAGTTTTTCTAGATAGAAAGTTTTACATCTAGTTATTTCTAATACGTACTACATCTTTACAAGGGATATGCTAGACACTGAGCTCTCATTTTAAAATAGTGCAGTAAACCATGCGAAATTCTCCAAACCAATAATTGCCATTTCAGATTTTGTCTGAATCAGGTTTTATTCTTTCCCCAGCCAGTGCCCTCTCTGCTCTTTGTCTTTCTTTCCATCTTCCTCTGTCCTTTCTCTCTGTCTGTCTAACTAGCTCTTTTTTGACATCACTTCCTTGGATTCCTTGGGCTTTCTCCTCTGTCTCCCACTGCTGCAGCTCTCCTTTCTCAGCGGAAGGTCCCAATGCTTTTGTCTGCCTCAGGCTCTGCAGCCACCCAGCCCGGGGCTGTTCACACCCTGCTTTGTGCCAGCCTTCTCAAGCCCCTCGGTACGGTTCTGTTTGCCAGCACTGCCGTGCCCTGCTCCTCAGCACCTCCCAGCCGGGCCCCTGTGTCCGCCTGAGCCCGGCACTCAGCTGCGCTTCTCCAGCCCTCGGCAGCTCCCGCCTCCCTGCTCCCCCTCTCTGCTGTGCTCACACCCGGCAGAGCAGCACAGATCCGCCCCGTGCCCCAGCCCTGGCTCGGGGCCCGCCAGGAGCCTCCACCCTGCTCCTCACCTGCACCAGGTGTGCTGTCACCTGAGCAATGGCCAAACAACCGGGAGCCTGCAGCAGCCACTCATTCCCTGACACTGCAGCTGATGCCTCCATGGGCTTCCTAAAAGCACAGGCCACACAAAGCCAAGGGAATCAAAAGCAGATATATCTACTGAATAAATAAATTCCATACATCAATATCAGTATCAATATCAATATCAATATCAATATCAATATCAATATTTATTGAAGGGCCTTCAGGAACATTTCAGGCAGACAAATCCTCCCAGGGGCTACACTCCAAAATGGACCGTGGGTCACGGGTTCTCATCCTTTTCTACGTCTGGTCCATTTGCCTATTGGAGGTTTATTTCCAATGACAGCTTCAGGTAATGAAGTCATTTACCTTCAGTTTGTTCACCCCCAACTCACTTTTGTTTCCATTTCCTGGGGCCTGAGGCAGTGAGGGGTCCTTGATTGCCAGGCCTGGGCAGGAATTGCTGTGTCTGAGCAGAATGGGGAAGCAGCAGCTCACACTGTGCATGGAGTTTGGAGTCACACGCATAAGAATGGCAGGATTGCAAATCTATGAAAAATACAAAAGCTACAATCCGGAGGCATCAGGGGTGAATAGCAACCAGCTGCCTCTTTGGAGCCCGAGGAACAGCAACTGCCTGCCGCAAGGCCCAAAAGCTTGTTGGTCAAATGCAGCAGGAACAAAAGTGCCTCCAGCCATCCTGAGTGGGAATGTGGCTAAAGCTGTGTCGGATCCAAGGCAGCCTGGAGGAAGGAGTGAATGTGAAGCTGCTGAAGAGCTGCCCAGGAGAGGCTGGGGCCCTGGCAGCCAAGGCTCACCCAGTGCAGCCTCTGGGGGTCCCTTTGGTGGGGCCAGCCCAGGGTCAGCCTGTGGGTGCACCTTGGGGGCACACCAAACTCACTGGAAAGGACCCTCTGAGAGCTTGGGTGCCTTGCACAGGAGTCTCACAGGCACAGGCCAGTGGAAGAACAGAGTGCAGTGGAACAGAAATGCCCGGCAGCCTGAGGGCCAGACACAAGTGTGACCTGGCTTGTGACAGCTCTGGGCAGGGCTCTGCTCACTGGGCTCTGTGCTCTGGGGAAGGAGTTCACTGATCCTTCACTCAGGGGAGGCCCTGCCAGCCAGTGAACCCCTGTGCATCAGAGGACAGGGGGAGTCCCAGTGACTGCCACCTGGGAGAGGAGCCATGTGGTTCCAGGGCCCAGGAGCCATGTGCTTCTGTGACCTCAAGGGGATCCATCCCTGTGTGCCCCCATGTCACTGAGGGGCAGCGATGTGGCACCTCTCCAGTGATTGTGACTCACCTGCCCAGGGCTCAGTATCCTGAGAGCAGGCTAACGTGTCAGCAGGTCTTCAGGATAGCTCAGCTTAGTCCTGTGCTACGCACCTCTCTGCCTTTCAAGCAGATTTATTGTTTACTGTCCCCTTCAGCTTTTGTCCTCTCACAGGTAATTATGACTTGACTCTTGGGATAGATCATAGAGGAAGGAGAGAAAAGTCTAGGCTGCTTATACCTTCCTAGCTGAAGGCTGAGCTGTTGCCCCTTCGTAGGCTGTCCACATACAGGCTAGGCTAGAGTTCCTCTTTGCTGATTCTCTTTTCTTTACTATAGCCTAGGATAGGTAAGTAAGGGGTGAGTGCAGTCTGAGGGGCTGGGCTCAGCCCAGAGTGGCAAAAAGCCCACCTTGGATACTGCAGGAAGGAGTGGGACAGAAGGAGAGCAGCAAAGGCTGTAGTTAAGTTAGTGGCTGAAAGCTGGTCACTCCTGCAGAGGAGGGAAAAGCCAGAGAGCTCTGCTGTTGATGCTGTGACAGCAGCAGGGCCTCCTCAGAGAAGGTAACATGCACTGGAGCACTTCAGAAGGACCTTTGAAGCTCCTGGGGCTCTGTCACTGATCACAAAGCTGTGAGCCTGCAGTTCAGCAGCTGGCTCAAGCACCACTGAAACTCTTTGATGGCAAATGCTGTTCTTTCCATAGGTTGTATTTCTTTGGAGTTTTTATTCCTTTGGTGTGATGTAGTCATTTCTTTGCAATCAGGTGAGGGGATTGATGCTGATCCCTTCCTGGAGCACGTCCTTGGTCATCCAGAGCTTTGCCCGCTGCTCCTGAGAGGGACGATGGCCACAACAGGGAACAATTCCTGTGAGTACCAGCTTCACTGGCAGCTTTGGACTTTGTGACTCCCCACAGACAGCTGACATGACTGGTGCTCAGATCCCAGAATGATGTGCTCACAAGCTAGAGTGAAGTCTGGGATGTTTGCTGAGAATAGCCAGACTGCCCCAGGTTGTTTAGTCCCAGGAAAACACCTTTTGTCACTGTGAAGAAGACTTTGAAACATCATTGCTCATAGGGAGGTCTGACAGGTCCTTGAGCTGCCTTTTGTGCTCAGTACTTGCTTGTTTTCAAGAAGTTCCAGTCAGTTAGAATCAGGGAAAGCTTGACCTGATAATCCAGTCTAGAGCTCTGGTGAGAAGGCAAGGTACCCTGAGGCCCAGAAATCAGAGCTGGGGCTTGTTGGACTCTTGGCAAAGTAAGCAGGGGAGCAGACTTTTCCAAATCAGGAAATTTCAATGGCAGTGCTAGGCTTCCCCCGATACTGAGTTGAAGGTTTGAGCTGGTTGTCCTGACTGCTTGTGTAGAATGCTCAAAGTTTAAATATGCTTTCTTTCCTCGCCTCATCTCTTTCCAAATGGAATTTCTCTGCAGTCATCGCCGAGGGAATAGCTCCTCCAAAAAGGATCCTCTTCCCACCAGAGAAGATTTGCATGGTCTGGCAGCAGCGACAGAGTGCTGGAGCAGGGCTCTTCAATGTGGGCAACACGTGCTTCCTCAACGCTGTCCTGCAGTGCCTGACCTACACCCCCCCACTGGCCAACTACCTGCTGTCCCAAGAGCACAGCCAGGCCTGTGAGTGCTTTTAGGAGCATCTCCTGAAAATCTCTTCATCAAGTCCCAGATTCCCAGAATGTAAAATTTGTTTTCAGACAACAGCAGCCCTTTGTCAGCCCCATGAGTCTGTACTCTTTGAACACTGGAGCCTAGAACCCACTTGTCCTAGCCTGCTGCCTTACCCTTAATGAAAACACCTCTTTCTCCCTGGCAGTCTTTATTCCTGCAAGTTAAACCCTCTGTGCTTATTGCACAGAAAGCTCTTGGTTTACCATCCCTCTCTGAAGATTTTCTGCACACTAAAATGCCCTGGGACCATTGGGACACTGGGAGGAGTGGAGTATTGGAGTGGAGTGGCAGTGCAAGAGGAGGAGTATCCCACTGCTGTGGATGTTTTGCTAACCTAAGGACCTTCCCTGTGTCCCTCTTCAGGTCACCAGCAGGGTTTCTGCATGATGTGCATCATGGAAGCACACGTGAACAAGGTCCTGCGTTCCCCTGTCAGTGCCATCCTGCCTTTGGCTGTCCTCAAGGTTTTCAAACGTAAGTCGTACCAGGTGCTTGAACAGGTTTCCTTCCCTCCTTCTATGAGAGAACTGAAACCTTCTTTCTTAGGCATAGGAGAACATTTTGAGCCCGGCAGGGAGGAAGATGCCCACGACTTCTTGTGCTGTACTGTCAATGCCATGCAGACAGCTTGTCTGAGTGAAAGCAGCGAGTAAGCACAAGCAAATCACCCTCACCAAGTTCTGAGCCCTTTGCACTGCTTGGTGTGCTCCCATCAAGGGAAACCTAAACCCTGGGCTTTCAGGCCAAGCAAAACTCTTGCTGGAGATAATGCTCTGTCTTCCCACTTGTTTCCAGCTTGGACCTCTCATCTCAATCCACTACCATTGTCTCTCAAATCTTTGGAGGCTTTCTGAGATCCAGAGGTATGTTTCCTCAACTCCTACTCTCTTTGACATTGCCTGTGTCCTTCTGTCTGCCTGTGCCTGACAGTTGGTCTGCTGGGACAGGTACAATGTGTAAATGGGCAGTGTCAGTCAGCTTCCCATTGCTGAGCATTTGGATTTTTCCTTCCAGTCACCTGCGTCAGCTGCAAAGCCGTTTCTGACTCCTACGAGGCCTTCCTGGATATCCCTTTGGATATCAGAGTAAGAAGCTTTTGCAGTTGTGCTTCAAGACATGCCAAGGCCCTTGCAGCTTTCCAGAGTCAGCACATTTGTCTTCAAAATGTGTGCTGTGAGCACAAGAGATCTTGGTGGTGGGTGGGAAGGGGAATGGATGGTGTCCTCCTGCAGAGGCCATGGCACTGGTCTCTCTGTAGGTGCTGTCTTTAAGCTGGTCGAGCAGCATTATCCTCTCTGCAACCACAATATATCCTCATCCTCCTTTGCTTTGCCCTCCCCTAACACTTGTCTGGCTCCCAGGCCGATGGGTCGGGTTGTTTGCACCACTGATGCCCCTGCATAGTGTCATGAGTTGATGTGAGTGGTGTGGTGGTACGGGGAGGGAGCTCTTGATGGCTCCGGGAGCCTCTGGGACACAGGGAGATGTTCAGCATCCCACTCTCTTTCTGTCTCCTTCTGGACAGCTTCATGGTGGGTCTCTCCAGCATCAGCTGCAGGGGTTTGCTTGTCAGCTCGTGGGAGTTGTTTGGGTGAGGCAATTTCCTGCAGCTCAGTGTGCTCATTTGTCACTCTTGCAGACAGCCTCGACCCTCACTGCAGCTCTGGAGGACTTTGTGAGACCCGAGCACCTGGATGGTGAAAACTTCTACAAATGTAACACGTAAGATGATTACTAAGCACATATTACCAGCAGATCCTGTGTGAGGGAGTTGCATGTCATTGAGCAGAAGTCATCTTCTCATGGAGCTTTGCTGCACACAGAGGAGATGCAGCTTCTTTAAAATAGAGCAGGGAATAGCCTTAGAATAGCAAAAGCTGTGTGAGACAGGACAGGTTGCCTGGCCACCCTGGGGGAGGATTGGGTGCATTTCAGCACTGGGTTCTGTGCTTGGTTTCAAGGTGTAAGAAGAATGTTGCTGCCTTCAAGAAGTTCACAGTCCATTGCGCACCCAAGGTTCTCACGGTGTGTCTAAAAAGGTTTGACTGTTTCACCGGTAGGAAGATCAGCAAGGTTTGTACACAGCCGGTGTGCAGCTTTCTCTTCCTGGAGCAGATTTCCCTGAGCTTGTGCCAAGGCACTGGTCTTGGGTTCGTCATGTTCCCTTCTGGGGAGAGAATTCCCTTGGGAAGACAGGCAAGCGCTCTTCTCCAGCAGAGCTGCTTTGGCCAAGAACAGTTTCCTGCCACTCAAAGCATTACACCTTTGTGATGGTGTGCTTTATGGAAAACCAGCTGCTTGTGAGCCCCAAAGATGTATTTACACACCTCTGGCCCCTGGATGTGGCAGGCTATTCTGTGTCATAGGTCAGGGTCACTTCTGAGCCCTGCTGCTGTCTGTGCAGGTTGTGAAGTACCCCGAGTACCTGGATCTTCGCCCGTACATGTCCCAGGCAGAGGGAGAACCCCTCCGTTACTCCTTGTATGCTGTCCTGGTGCACAGTGGGGTCAGCTGTCATACAGGACACTATTTCTGCTACACAAAGGTAGTCAGCAATGTCCTTCCTTCCTTTTTTCTTTCCTTGCCAATGGGGAAAATGTGTGTGGGGAAGAGAAACTTTGCTGTCGGTGTTACTGACAGCCAAGGTTTTGGGGCAGGAGATGTCTTTAGGGGCTGGACTGGATTTGTTTTGACATACTCTTTGTTAGGTATTTTTCTGCCTGTGTTTTTGGTGAGAAACCATGCAGAGATCCTTGTCCTTTTTTTTTCACAGGCCAGCAATGGGCTGTGGTACCTGATGGATGATGAGTCTGTGGAGCTTCGTTGCCTTGACACAGCTCTCAGGCAGCAAGCCTACCTGCTGTTTTATGCCAGGTAATAAGCAACATTCAGATGCGTTCAGAAGATGTTTCCTTTTCCCTGTTTATTGGTTTGCTTCGCATAGTGCAGAGAATGCAGAGATTTCTCACCAAAGGCAATTACGACCAGCTTCATTCAGTGCTGTGGAACCTGTGCTGTCCCATGTCTGTCCTTCAGGCTGCTGCCCTGATGTAGCCTGCTACTTGCCTGCTCTGTGATGCTAGACTTTTGTAGAAAAGAGTGAGGGAACTTAAAGGGACCTGCCAGGAAAGATGGGGAGGGAGCCTTTATCAGGAAGGGCTGGACAGGATGAAGGGTATCAGTTTTCAGCTGACCCATTATGGCAGGTTTCCATGAGATATTAGGAAGAAATGCTTGAGTGGAAGGGTGGTGAGAGCATGGAACAGGCTGCCCAAAGAAGCTGTGGGTGCCCCATCCTTGGAGGTTTTCAAGGCCAGGGTGGACAGGGCTTGGAGGGGCCTTGTCTATTGTGAGGTATTCCTGTCCATGACAGCGGGGTGGCACAAAATGAGCATTAAGATCCCTTCCAACCCAAGCAAGCGTGTGAATTTTCACATGAGGGTCTAGAAGGTATAAAGATGAGGTTTATCTGAGATAGGAGTAGACTTGGTGAGAAGACTCGAGCTAAAATTTCCATTAGTGGCCTTGGTTAAATCTTCTCTCTGTCATAGAAACCTCTCCAAGGAAATGAGCGAATCCCAGAGAGGGCTGCAAAAACAGCCCCAAACTGAGATCTTTCTTTTCTTTTCTCCAGGTGTTCGGATCTGAAAATTGGAGAAAGGGCTTCTTCCTCACCGGCACCACCGTATGCCCCTTCCTTCCTTCCTCAGTGGGCAGCCAGCAGCGAGCAGGTGGCTCCTGTTGGCCCACAGGGCTTGCCTGGCAGCACAAAGGTAACTCTGGGGAGGAGGGTCAGTGCACTAGAGGAGCAGTGGATCTCCTTCTAGCATCTCAGCATTTCTCCTTTTCCCCCTCTCACCCTGCAGCACTCTTCACAGCCACAGTGCTGCCTCTTCTCCAAGCACCCCGGCTGCCTCCATCCCATTTGTGCCCCTTTGGCCCTTTGGCCTTGGCAGCCCTCCAGAAGAGCCTTTGGGAGGCTCAGAAATGTCCCCTCCCAGAACTCCTGGGGGTTCCCTACTGACTCTGGTCCTTTCAGGAGAGAAGGGCAGGAACTCTCCACAGCTCTCTTTGCAGGACATGGCCCTGGGCATGGAAGGCGCTGGCAGGAAGCAGGACCGGAGCAGATCCCCGCTGTCGGGCAGGGATGGCCACAGCTGCTCTGGGGTCAGCACGGACTGGGACCACACAGCAGGGAGGAGAACGGGCCCTCCGAGTTGTAGCGCCACTGCCAGGGATGGTGAAGCTTCAGGACCTTCCAACAGGAGCTTGCAGTGTGCTCCTGGCCCCGGGGTTGCTCAGGAGCAGGTCCTGCTGAGGCGGAGGGACATGAGCAGATCCGTGCAGGGCAGCTACAACCTCTGCAGCCCCTCTGTGCAGCACAAAGACTACGAGCCCTCAGCGAGGAAGAGGAGGAGGCTGACAACACATTCCCCGTGTTGTGATCAAACCCCTGTGGATAGAGCAGCTCCAGGGCCCCCCAGCTCCCGCTTGAAGCAGGCTCCCAAGCTCAGGGCTGCTCGGAGGCAAACCCGAGCGAGGTGCAGAGAGCAGAGGAGATCCCCACGGCGGGGCTCTGACCTGCACGGCCGCTTTGTGCAGTGCACAGACGACCAGCAGCCCTCTGTGAGCAAGAGGAAGAGGAGGAGAACAAATTCTTCCCGTTGTGACAGAGCCCCAGGGGATAACGCAGCTTCAGGGCCCTCCAACACCAGCTTCAAGCAGGCTCCTGTGCTCAGGGCTGCTCAGGAGCAATCCCGAGCGAGGCTGAGGGAGCGGAGGAGATCCCCAGAGCTGGGCTATGATCTCCACAGCCGGTTTGTGCAGCACGCAGCCCAGCGCCCTTCGGCAAGGAAGAGGAGGGTGCCCATGGCCTAGAGGGGCAGGTCTGAGAAGAGCTCGGGGCACTCTGGGAGTGCTGCAGTCAGATTTTGGCCCTGGCTGAAGCAGAAGGGAAGATGAGCACTGAGTTTTTTATCACAGGTGTCCTTGTTTTCTTCTCAAAGATGAAGAAACTGTTGGCTTATATGGGCAATGATGCTTGTGAATAGAGTAATAGGCTTTATTTAGAATTCTTCATTCCACAGTGTAGATAGTTTTTGCTGCTAATATAGGTCAGTAGTTTTAAGCAATATTGATGCAATTTTTTAATTAAAGCTAGAAAAATAAATGTTAAGTACAGACTGATATTACCCTTGCCAATGTCTCTTTTTCTCAGTCTCAAGGTGAAATCTTGCTGGGTGTCCCCACTCAAAGGAGGAATCTCCAGCCACATTCTGAGAAGGGGAGGGGGGGTTAGACATCTGTCCTGTTGAAGAGTGGGGCTTTTCCAGAGTGAAGTGATGGACTGTGAGTGTCACAGTGCTCAGGGAGCTGTGCCAGCTGGGGCAGGATGCTCTGCCTGAGCAGGGATACAGCAGCTCCAGCTGTGTCCTGTCTACACCTTAGCAGGAATGGCTTGAGCAAGGAGGGCCTCCTGTTTGTAGTGTTAAAGAATGCTGAGACCAGCTTGACCAGACTATCATGTCACCACTGTCACTGAAAACATCAGGATAAATTAAGCTCTCTAATGCTACTTTTAGTGTCAGGAAGCACACATTCCTTTCTTAGAGTGCCCTTCTGGGCAACTCCTCCCACTTTATATTCCAGGCATGATGCTGTGTGGTGTGGATGTCCCTCTGGGCAGTTCAGGTCACCTGTCCCAGCTGTGCTCTCTGCCACTTTCTTTTGTGAGCCTCCTCACAGGCAGAGCAGAAGATGAGAAAACAAAATGTCCCTGACTCAGGATAAACGTGACTGAGCAAAACCTCAAACTTCAGCGTATTATCAACACCATTCTCATTGCAAATCCAGAACACAGCACTGTAAGAGCTACCGAAATAAAGAAATTAACTCTACCCTGTCTGAAATGAGAACAGTGGCATTCCAGCACAATTGCTGAATTACCTTTGTTAGTTCCCTCTTTATCTCTGGGTTCTGCACAGTGTCCATGTGGTTCAGAAATTCTACATTCCTTGAGTCCATATTCAGCCATAAAATGCCTCTTCCAGGTCTGAGACCATTGATGCATATCAAGGTTAATTACAGTTGTTTTAGCAAAACGTAAAGCTTCAGGGCTTTTCCCAAGCTGTGTTCCCACTAGAGCAGCTTATGGCAAACCTTGCTAAATGTTGGCTACAGTGGCATATGACAGAGTGGAAAATTACACGGCTCATGATTAATTAAAAGAAGTAATTAGAAAACTGAATTAAAAGAATGAATTAGAAAAGGTATTTGTAAAGTTCTATCATTTCCAACACCATGAGGACATGCAAACAGAGAATCCCTGATCTGAGGGCAGGAGCAGCAAGGATGTCCAGGCCTTCACATGGAAGTGAGAGTCAGACGGGTCACATGGGAGAAACCAAAGTGGTGCTAGTACCTTCTTCAGCAGCAAAGCCTATTTTGTTGAATAGACCTGCCAAAACCTAATGTAAAAATGTATCAGAGGCAGCCAGTCAGGTTATGCTATAGAAGGGCAGTCCCACTTTTGCATGACAAGGATTTCTAGCATACCTCCCTAAGGTGTGTGAATATCCCTCCCTTGAGCAGGGAAAGCCCTGAAGGTCACTTCTCATGACTGAGCAAAATAGGTTTGCTCATGGTTGTTGGATGAGTGACATCAATCTCTACGTAATTGTTTTGCCTGATTTCATAGAATTGCTTCTCTGTTGCTTCCAAGATCGTGCACTATACTGTAACACTAGTAGTTAGTTAGGGTGTGTTACTATGCTAGTTCCACTATGTTAGTTATGTTAGTAAGGCTGCCGATGCAATGTAACAAATAATTGTGATCAAGTTATTTTGCTTAATGATTGCAATCAATTTAAATGAATTTCTAATTTTATTTATATCAATAGATTTGGTTTGCCGTCTTTAATCCCACGGGGCAACGTTGTATACAGGCTCAATTACACCTCTGTAACCCTTTGCATAGAAACTGTTGAAGAGTCTGGGGCTGGGCTAGGATCCAGCTGCATGCAGACTTCTCTCTGAGGAGTTTAGAAAACAAAAGTGTCCTTCCTGTACCTGCTGACTTGACAGGAGGGCTTCTGTAACAAACTTTGTCTGGAGTGGGTCTGTTCTCCACTCACTGATAACTTTTGCAAGGAGCAGGGAGTTGGACTGGATGAGCATTATGGGTCCCTTCCCACGTGAGATATTCGATGATCTGATGATTCTATTACATGGTGGAAGGGGAAAGGGATTTTCTTTTTGCCACCGTGGAAGCTGGGAGAAGTATTAGTAAAAACACTGGTAAAGGGAGGGCTGCAGGGAGCAGTATCACCTTCCATCACTAAATTGGACTAGGATTTCATAAAATTAAATGAAGACCAACAGCCATGCCTGGCCTTGCTTATTGAGCCTTCTCCCAAGCACAATGGGAATATCTGCTGGTAGTGGATAACATTGAGTGAGTTGGTCTGTGCTGTGAAAGATGGTCTGACTGCTTGGTGGGCACATCTGTCAAATAAATCTTAGCCAAAGAAATAATTGGAATGCTAAATCCTTGTTTGCTGCAGCAGATGTGGCAAAGAAAGTGGGTGATTTTTGGTTGGTTGGTTGGATGGGGATTATTGTTGTTGCTGGTGTTCTTTTAATCTTTCTGATTAATGACAAACCTTCGGAAGAAGGAGTAGGAGAACCTAGATGTTAATTTGTGGGCAAGAATGATCTTTTTGGTGCAACTTTATCCCAAAGTAAATGTGAGGACTGCATCAATACACACTCCTTTGTCTTGGGTTCCTCTACGGCAGAGTCACTGATGGTGTGACCCAGAAATGAAATATGGGTACAGACACCCAAATGGTTTAAAGTGGGCATGTTTCAGCAGACTGTAGTACACAGTAGCAGAAGCAGGGGAAGTATCTGGCAGCAGAGGATCATAAAGCCAAGGAGGATTAGCAGTGCCTTAGCAAAACCTATAGCCTGCATACTTCTTCATGATACCCTAAAAAGGGTCCTTCAAATCTGCGAGCGATGAGGTATGCCAGGAAATAGATCAAGGTAAACTAATTTTTAGTTGTAATGATCTGGACATCAACAGGGAAATAAAAATCAAGATTGGCAATGAGTGAATCTTTTGTCCCTGATCCCCAAGTGAATGTGGGCTGCATCTTTGTTTCACCTTCAAATTTTGCTGAGAAAGCATAAGTATGGTAAGCCTGTGTGGCAACTCTGTCATTAATCTGGCTGCATTATGAAGTAATAGTAATTACTGCAAAGTAAAACCAGATTGTCCTCGTTTACAATACAACATACATATTCTATTACCATCTGAGAAGTGTGATCATCCTTATCTCTGTGGGAAATGTCTTCTGTTGATGGGCCATCACTGATAAGGGTGATCATCCTTATCTCTGTGGGAAGTATCTTCTGTTAATGGGCCATTGAGTCCTACTGTAGAACTGATAAGATTACTTCATCCCATGGGTGATGCTCCAGCCAGGAGGATGAGCCAAGCCTTTCCTACCTAGATAAAAACTGAGGTTTAGAACGCCAAAAGCAGCTTTTCTCCACTGGATTCCAGAGGAAGAACCAGGTTCTTATCCACATCATCGCTGGACCCTTTGGAGGAAAACTGCACCAGCACCCTGACTGACAGGGTATCAGGTTGTATTCTGACTCTGTCAGTGGTTTTATTTTTATTATTGCATGTATTTTATTATTGCATGTATTTTGTTTTTTTCTTCTTTTTTTTCCTCTTCCCTATTAAAAATTGTATTACTGACTTGAAGTCTCACTGGTTTTGCTTTTCAAACCAGTACATTTATTGGCGCCCAACGTGGGGCAAGAAGGTACTGAGGAAATAGTCAGCATTACAATTTTGAATTTTGCCAGCCACCTATTCACCATGATTCTCAACATGCTTACGTGGGTTTTATATCTTACTCTCTATATTTTTCCGCACATGGGGAACTATCTGCCGGTTGTAATGCTCCTGTGTAGACCAGGGTATGGTATAAAAATTGCTTTATTGGTCTATTATGTCTATTGCATGATAACCTCTGAGGCAATGAACATCATTCGGAATATATACTCAACTTTGTTTGTTTGTCCTAGTCTAGGCTGCTACATCTGGGGTCTCAACAATCGCACCCAGCCCCTGGGGGGAGGGGAAAAGAATGATTTTTTCCAATCTTTCAGGCATGGCACAGCAGTTTTTGGAAATGTTGAGTTCTCTCTGGATGCCAAGGACAGCATAATATTGTTGTTAGTTCTGCTTTGTCTTCTCTGCACAGCCTTCACAGCCTGCAACATGCTTAGAAACAAAACACTACATGGTATAGTGCAGCGTATTCTTGAGGAAGAGGAAAAAAGAAACAAATCTACTGCGTCCATGTCTGCACAGACTGTCACAAAGGAGAAAAGAGCTAAAAGAAAAGCAACAGCATCCGTCTCTACACAGACTTTTATCCAGGAAGAAGGAACCAAAAGTGCCACCAGCATCTCCACACAAACTGTCACCGAACCAGAACAGCCCAGACCAGTAGCAGTTGCCCCCGTTCAGAAGAAGAAATCAAAGAGCAAATCAGTTCGCATAGTCACTGATGAGGACGTGGCAGGACCTTCGCACCCAGCAGAAGAGACAGAGCCAGAAATCATCACTCGCTCTCTATCCCTGGGTGAGCTGCGTGACCTGCGGAGGGAATTCACCCGCCAGGCAAACGAGTCCATCCTGACCTGGCTGCTCCGCATCTGGGACGCTGCAGCCAATGACACAGTTCTGGATGGAAGTGAGGCCAGGCAACTGGGATCTCTGTCCCGGGATGTGGTCATTGACCAGGGGATCGGGAAAACCCAAGAAACCCTCAGCCTCTGGCGGCGACTGTTGACAAGTGTGAAGGACAGATACCTTTGTAAAGAAGATCTCCAGGTGCACCAAGGAAAATGGAGCACAATGGAACAAGGTATCCGATGCCTGAGGGAATTGGCTGTGCTGGAGATCATTTTCTCAGAAGATGAGAGATTTCCTAAGAGCCCAGACTGTGTCCGGTGCACCTCACAGATGTGGTTGAGATTCGCACGGCTTGGACCAGAGATATACTCCCGTTACCTGGCAACACTGCAATGGAGGGAAGGTGAGGACATGGTAGGCGTCTTGGCCAATAAACTAAGAATTTATGAGGACACTGTCACTGCCCCATTTCGTACCCATGTCTCAACCGTGGAAACAAGGCTGGTTGAGCAAGTCCGGAGCTTGATTGAAGAGGGCCATCAGAAGCTTAAAAAAGAACTTAAGGCAGAAAACTACCAGATCTCACCAGAACCAACAAGAGTCTCTGCCATTAGGAGCCGGCGTTTCCCAGCCAGGGAGAAAGGACACACTCCACGAGGTAACCTCTGGTTTTTCCTTCAGGAGCATGGAGAAGACATGAGGAAGTGGGATAGAAAACCCACCTCCTCCTTAGCAGCCCGGGTACGTGAACTGAAAAGAGGGACACCGAACATAAGAAGCTCACCTAGAGTCAACGCTGCTCCAGTCTCTCGTGCACAGAACTCCAAACAGTATCAGAACGATGATATGACTGATCCTCTTGAAGGGACCTCAAGAACCTATCTACAGGAAGAGAGCAACGTGTACCAAGACCAGGAATAGAGGAGCCCTGCCTCTAGCCAGGTAGAGGAGAGGGACAATCGGATCTACTGGACTGTGTGGATCCGATGGCCTGGCACATCTGACCCACAAAAACATAAGGCTTTGGTTGACACCGGCGCCCAATGTACCCTGATGCCATCAAGGTATGTAGGAGAAGAGTCAATCTCTATTTCTGGGGTAACAGGAGGATCCCAGCAGCTGACTGTAGTAGAGGCCGAAGTGAGTTTAACTGGGAAAGGGTGGCAGAAACACCCCATCGTGACTGGCCCAGAGGCCCCATGCATCCTCGGCATAGACTATCTTCGAAATGGGTATTTCAAAGACCCAAAGGGATATCGCTGGGCTTTTGGGATAGCTTCTGTAGAGACAGAAGACATCAGAAAACTGAATACCTTACCTGGTCTCTCAGATGACCCCTCTGCTGTGGGACTATTGAGAGTTGAAGAGCAACAGGTACCAATCGCCACAACAACAGTACACCGTCGGCAATACCGTACCGACAGAGACTCTGTGACTCCCATCCATGAGATGATTCGTAAACTGGAAAGCCAAGGGGTGGTCAGCAAAACCCACTCACCCTTCAACAGCCCCATCTGGCCTGTGCGCAAGTCTGATGGAGAATGGAGATTGACTGTGGACTATCGTGCATTGAATGAAGTGACTCCACCGCTGAGCGCTGCCGTGCCAGATATGCTGGAACTCCAGTACGAGCTGGAGTCCAAGGTAGCAAAGTGGTACGCCACCATTGACATTGCCAATGCATTTTTCTCCATTCCTCTGGCAGCAGAGTGCAGGCCTCAGTTTGCTTTCACCTGGAGGGGGGTGCAGTACACCTGGAACCGACTGCCCCAGGGGTGGAAACACAGTCCCACCATCTGCCATGGACTGATCCAGGCTGCACTGGAAAAGGGTGAGGCTCCTGAACATCTACAGTATATCGATGACATCATTGTATGGGGGAGCACAGCAGGGGAAGTCTTCGAGAAAGGAGAGAAGATTATTCAGATTCTGCTGAAGGCTGGTTTTGCCATTAAGCAAAGTAAGGTAAAGGGACCAGCTCAGGAAATTCAGTTTCTAGGAGTCAAATGGCAAGATGGACGTCGTCAGATCCCAACAGAGGTAATTAACAAGATCACCGCTATGTCTCCACCAACCAACAAGAAGGAAACACAAGCTTTCCTAGGTGCCATAGGCTTTTGGAGAATGCACATCCCTGAGTACAGCCAGATTGTGAGCCCTCTCTACCTGGTTACCCGCAAGAAGAATGATTTCCACTGGGGCCCTGAACAACAGCAAGCCTTCACCCAGATCAAGCAAGAGATCGCTCATGCGGTAGCCCTTGGTCCAGTCAGGACAGGACCAGAGGTAAAGAACGTGCTCTACTCTGCAGCTGGAAATCATGGTCTATCCTGGAGCCTTTGGCAGAAGGTACCTGGTGAGACTCGGGGTCGACCACTGGGATTCTGGAGCAGAAGCTACAAAGGGTCTGAAAACAACTACACTCCCACAGAGAAAGAAATTTTGGCTGCCTATGAAGGAGTTCAAGCAGCCTCTGAAGTAATTGGCACTGAAACACAGCTGCTTCTAGCACCTCGACTACCGGTACTGGGCTGGATGTTCAAGGGAAAGGTTCCTTCCACACATCATGCCACTGACACTACATGGAGCAAATGGATTGCCCTCCTCACTCAGCGCGCCCGTATTGGAAATCCGAATCGCCCTGGGATTCTGGAAATAATTACAAACTGGCCGGAAGGTGAGACTTTTGGGTTATCTTCTGAAGAGGAGGAGCAAGTGGCACGTGCCGAGGAAGCCCCACCATACAATGAGCTACCGGAGACTGAAAGACGATATGCCCTCTTCACTGATGGTTCCTGCCGAGTTGTAGGCACTAACCGAAAATGGAAAGCTGCAGTATGGAGCCCCACACGACAAGTTGCACAAGCTACCGAGGGACAAGGTGGATCGAGTCAGGTTGCAGAGTTAAAAGCCATCCAGCTGGCTTTAGATATTGCCGAACGGGAGAAGTGGTCAAAGCTCTATCTCTACACTGACTCATGGATGGTAGCTAATGCTCTGTGGGGATGGTTGGATCGCTGGAAAAAGGCCAACTGGCAGCGCAGAGGGAAACCCATCTGGGCTGCTGAGATTTGGCAGGACATTGCCACCCGAGTAAAGAAGCTAACCGTGAAGGTTCGACATGTGGATGCGCATGTACCTAAGAGTCGAGCTAATGAAGAGCATCACAACAACGAGCAGGTGGACCGAGCTGCCAAGGTAAAAATATCACAAGTGGATCTAGACTGGCAGCACAAGGGAGAATTATTCCTAGCTCGTTGGGCCCATGATGCCTCTGGTCATCAGGGGAGAGATGCAACATACCGATGGGCCCGTGACCGAGGGGTGGACCTTACTATGGACAGCATCTCACAGGTCATCCAGAACTGTGAGACCTGTGCCACAATCAAACAGGCCAAGCGGGTGAAGCCTCTGTGGTACGGTGGACGATGGTCAAAGTACAGGTATGGGGAAGCCTGGCAAATTGACTACATCACCCTTCCCCAAACCCGCCAAGGCAAGCGCTACGTACTGACCATGGTGGAAGCAACCACAGGATGGTTGGAAACCTACCCTGTGCCTCATGCTACTGCCCGCAACACCATCTTGGGCCTAGAAAAACAAGTCCTTTGGAGGCATGGTACCCCCGAAAGAATTGAGTCAGACAACGGAACCCATTTCAAGAACAGCCTTATCAACACCTGGGCCAGAGAACATGGTATTGAATGGATATATCATATCCCTTACCACGCACCAGCTGCCGGGAAAGTTGAACGGTGCAATGGACTCCTTAAAACTACCCTGAAGGCACTCGGTGGGGGAACCTTCAGAAATTGGGAAATGAACTTGGCAAAAGCCACCTGGATGGTCAACACCAGAGGGTCCATCAATCGAGCCGGTCCTGCCCAATCTGAACCCCTGCACACAGTGGATGGAGACAAAATCCCTGTGGTACACATGAAAGGTATTTTAGGAAAGACTGTTTGGATCAATCCCACCACAGGCAAAGGCAAACCAATCAGTGGGATTGTTTTTGCTCAAGGACCTGGTTACACTTGGTGGGTAATGCAGAAAGATGGAGAAACCCTCTGTGTACCGCAAGGAAACCTTATTTTAAGAGAGAACTGTGTGTAGGGTTTCATTCTGTATTATATGTAAATATATAGGGTATTGGTTTGGGTATAATGTAGATGGTAATAGAATAAGGGGTGGATTATGTCCTGGTTTACAATACAACATACATATTCTATTACCATCTGAGAAGTGTGATCATCCTTATCTCTGTGGGAAATGTCTTCTGTTGATGGGCCATCACTGATAAGGGTGATCATCCTTATCTCTGTGGGAAGTATCTTCTGTTAATGGGCCATTGAGTCCTACTGTAGAACTGATAAGATTACTTCATCCCATTGGGAGATGCTCCAGCCAGGAGGATGAGCCAAGCCTTTCCTACCTAGATAAAAACTGAGGTTTAGAACGCCAAAAGCAGCTTTTCTCCACTGGATTCCAGAGGAAGAACCAGGTTCTTATCCACATCATCGCTGGACCCTTTGGAGGAAAACTGCACCAGCACCCTGACTGACAGGGTATCAGGTTGTATTCTGACTCTGTCAGTGGTTTTATTTTTATTATTGCATGTATTTTGTTTTTTTCTTCTTTTTTCTCCTCTTCCCTATTAAAAATTGTATTACTGACTTGAAGTCTCACTGGTTTTGCTTTTCAAACCAGTACACAGATCTTGATAGTTCTGTAGGATATCTGGGTTTATATAGAAATCATTTGCAAGTTCTGTAAAACTAGAGGTGGCTGTGAATCAGCTCATACACGTGCATCATATTTATCCAACCTCTTAACAACTATTCCTTATTGCTCCAATCAGCACTAGCCAGTCTCAGTGGACTTTATATAGATGTAGTATAAAGAGCTGTGGACAAACCTCTCTTCTGCTTCACTGCAGAGTGCTCAGAGTTGAAAGCTTTCCTGGAGACCTCAACATTTAGGGGTTTTTTCCTATCCTCTCTCTTCTTCTACCACACTCCACAACAGGAGAAACTACCTTTGTTATATTCAAATGGTGCAACTGATGATTTTTGAGACTTGAACTGATTAGTCCATGAAAAGATCTCTGCCACAACAAGTTTTCTTCTTCTACAGAGTAAAAGTGGTAGCTGAGTATTTGAAGAGAGTGGTGAATATACAGCCTTTGAAGGCAATGCTTTGAAAGAAGAATCAGTCAAAAAGAGACAGAAACAAAACGCATAAGACTGCCTCATTTTCTTTAGAAGCTTTTATAATCTTTTCAGAAGATCTTCTCAAAATCTGAGTAGTATCTAAATTCCAGTCCTCTTTCTGTCTGTTCAAGCAGGCAGTTGTATTCTGACTGCAGATTTGCCCGGCTGTTTGCAGCTTCATCGGCTGCTGGACACTAAAATGAGGAGAGCTCTGCAAGGCACCAGACAAGGATGATCCTTGGGAACCTCAGTGGATTGAGTGAATTCAGACTCCTGGGTTTTTCTGGAACCTCTCCTTTACACCCTTTGCTCTTTGTAGTTTTATTATCTCTTCATATTCTCACCTTGATGGCGAACACAGTGATAGCTTTGATAACAAACAGTGATAATCGCCTTCACACCCCGATGTATTTCTTCCTCACTCAGCTGTCCTGTTGGGATATCTGCTATTTGTCTGTCATTATCCCAAGTATTCTCGAGAACCTGATGGTGGGAACAGTGAGTATTTCCAAGACAAGATGTGCAATGCAGATGTTTTCCTTCCTTTTCTTTGGAGTTGCTGAGTGTTTTCTCTTGGCCGCCATGTCCCTTGATGGTTATTTTGCAGTTTGCTGCCCCTTGCATTACACAATGATCATGAGCAGCAGGGTCTGCAGAAGCCTGGTTGTTGGAGCTTACATCTGTGGAACTGCTGTGGGCTTAGTTCACACCCTCATCACCTTCAGCTCACCCTTGTGTGGTTGTGCCATTGACCACTTCTTCTGTGAGATTCAGCCTCTCCTGGACCTGCTCTGTGGCAACACTCTCCCAAGTGAAATCCAGGTCATTGTGGTGGCTGTCTTTGCTATTCTGAGTCCTTTCTCACTGGTCATTTATTCCTATATTGGTATCGTTTCCACAATTCTTCACATGGCATCAGCTGAGAGCCAGGAGAAGGCGTTTTCCACTTGCTCCTCACAGCTCCTGGTTGTGACTGTTTTTTATGGCACTGCAGGCTCCATGTACCTGCGGCCAAAATACAGCTACTGTGCATCTGTGGATAAATTCCTCTCCCTTTCTTATTCTCTGGTGACTCCTTTATTGAATCCCATCATTTGCAGTTTGAGGAATAAGGAGGTGAAAGGAGCCCTGAAGGAAAAAATGGAGAAAACCTAAGTTAGTGTGGAAATGAAATAGAAGATTTGGGTTGTTCCAGGTGTTTGTGGTGGAATTTTTCACTCTAAATTCTTGTTCAGGAAAATCAATTTCCAGATCTACTTCAGCTATTGGGGAGGAAGGAAGGAGAAGAGTGGAGATTTTTAGCTCTAAGATGGAGTGTTAGAAGCTATGTTAACATTTTGGAAGGGAATTTCTTCCACATACTTAAGAAATTCTTCAATAAACTTATTTTTTTCCTTTTCTTTTCCTTGCTATTTTTCAAAAGCTTGAAAATTGTGTTTTACATACTTCTGAATTTTTGAACCAAAGAGTAATATTCAAGAGCCTGACTTTACTGAAAGAACTGAAAAGAATTAGTTTTCACCTGTTTGCATTTATTTCCTGAAACTGTTTAGTAAATCTGTTGGGGGAAAGGAGAGGACATACTTCAGGCAACAATGTGGAGCCCAAGAAATTACTGAGGACTGATTTTTAATTCTGAGATTGTTACTGGGGCAAAAAAAAAAAAAAAAAAAAAAAAAAAGAGGTGTGCAAAATTGCATTCCTGCCCCACTGCCTCAAAGATATTTCTTCAATTTTAGAGTCATTGTTTTAAACATGTTAGACCAAGTGTAGGCCTTTGAAGTACTTAACCACTGTAATCTTCTGTAACTATTAATACAACTCTTTATATTAAATGCTCAAAGCTTAAATGATATTGGAAAGATAAGGACATGCATTACTCCTTAAATTAATCCTTCATTCCTGGAAATAACTGTAAATATAAATATCATAAAAGTACATGTCCTGGTTTGAAAGACAGCTGTTTGCTAAGGAAAGCAGAAGCTTCCCTTTGGACTGAAAAATGTGATCCTTCCTTCCTTCCTTCCGATTATTAGGATTTTGAAATTAAGGGAGCTCTCAGGCAAAGATATGGGGGTAGGAATAACAGTTCTTTACTAGTGCAACTAACAAGACAAACAAGAACAACAGTAGCTATGGAATTAGCCACAAACAGAACAGTAACTCAGTCCCAGTGTTTTTTGGCTGCAGGCACCTTTTCCCTGAGCTGCAGTTCCCGGTGCTGGGGGCGGGCAGGTCCCGCAGAGCTGCAGGAGGGCTGGGGGTGATGGCAGAGCTGTCCCAGGGAGAGACAGAGAGAGATGGAGAGAGCTCTCCGCTCACGGTGTGGGTCCTGGGGCTCAGCAGAGTGCTGGAAGGTGGCAGGTTCCAGCGAGAAGGCAGCAGGGCAGGGTCCCACAGCAGTGAGGATGGCTCCCGGCGATGGCATGGCAGGAATGCAACACAGGCGGCGATCGTCCTTCTCGTCCCAACTCCAAGGGGGAAATGGGACCCAGGCCCAGCCTTCCGCTTCCTCTTCTGCATGTTTCAATCTCGCGGGGTGTCCCTCTTCTCTCTCTCCTCCCCCTTGTCACCAGGGCCCAGTCAACAGGTATCTTAGCATGACAATGGGGAAAATTCCACAGAGGGAAAAGGGAAAGAAACAACCCCCAACAGTACAGGGTTCTTAATTGGATGTCATATGAATTTTTATCTTGAGAGTTTGTAAATCCACAAAAAAATTATAAGGCATAATATTCTTTGCAGAAGCTTGACATCTTTGATTTTAATCACATCTTATTTTGGACCAAAAAATTTATTATAACAGAAAATGCTGTCTCATACTTTTAATTTTTTAAATTTCAAATGCATTACAAAAAGAATGCATTGTTTTTTGTCATATTGCTTTATTGGCATTAAAGTTTCTCCCCTAGTCATATATGCTAGACTCCTTACAGCAGCATTCCTAGAGAATTACACAACTGTGTGTATTATGAAAGAAGTGATGAAGAGGGGAAACCCAAGTAAAAAAAGCAGTGGGAATAAGAAAAGTGTAATTCATAAAACAAAAAAAAAACCAAATAAACAAAACCCGAAACCAACAAAAAATATGGTAAAATATGGTTCAGTTAAATGAAAGTAGGTATTAAAAACCTGGGAAGTTTCAGTCTGGTAAACCACCAGGTCCAATTCTTTCTTGATTGATTATGCAAAATTTGTGAGTTCTCAAGTTTGTGGACAACACTAAATCAGAGGGAGTAGACAATGTGCCAAAGGGCCCCCATGTTTTAATGAATCCAGAGGAAGGCTGGATGAGTTCCTTGAACAGAGAGCCCAGCTCTAGGTGTCCAAACCAGGTGGGATTCAGCTGCCTCTTCATGGCTTGATTTTGGGGGAGCTGCATCCATGGATTCACACTTGCCCATCTTAAGTGTCTGGAATCTGAGCCTGAAGGATGGTTTCTATCAAAATGGAAATTAGCACTTCTAGGGCAGGGATCTTGTGCTTCAGAAGGAGTCTTTGCAGATGAGTGCTGTCCTCATGGCCTGGAATAGCAGGCATGCAGAAGAACTTACAGGACTGAGTCCCCTCCAGGGGAAGCTGCGTGTTCCTGGTCTCTGCTGGGGAAGAAAGGCTGGTGGTACCTTGGACAGGATGAGAAAGCAGAGAGTCAATGATAAAAACAAAAATCAACCTCTCCTTCACTTCCTTTCTGACTGAAACTGTAAAACAAAGCTCAGAGAACTCACATTTGTGGGATCAGTATGGTGACGAGGATTTGCAAATCTCAGCTGTTTCAAGAGAGGTGTTTAGCCCTCAAGTTACCTGAAGATCTATGAACCCTGAGGCTCTGTGAATGATTTCATTTGCCCAAGACTACTTGCACCGAACAAAATGAGTCTGCTTTACAGCAGAGCTTGGTCTCAGCTGATGCTAGAAATCTGACTGTGCAGTTGCCTCTTGAAGCAAGGTGCTCACTTTGAGAGAAAGTGTACAGGTGAAAAACTTAATTCCTCCAATTGGAACAGATCTTCAGTATTGTTCCAGAAAACTCTGAATTAACCCCACCTGATCTGATTTCAGGCTCCAGAGCACTGAACGGGAAAGCCTTACTGTGACAGACAGGAGAGCCAGGGGAGAATCAAACCAACCATGGTGCAGAATAAACACAACTAAATCCAGTGCAGAGTTCCAGCTCTGTGCCAGGATCCTTGTGCTGGTCTGGAGCACAGAGGTGCGGGACGGAAACATGAAAACACACGCTTGGGCTCACAGGAATATCCAGAGACAATTAATCATCCTTTCAGAATTTCACGGAAGAGGTTAAAAGTGTCCACACCTTGCTTATTTTCATCTTTTGAATGGAAAAGGGGATTTTGAATTTAGCTTTCTGTAAATGCTTTCATTGTATCTGCTTAAGTATAGCTGGAAGAAACCTGACTCCGTCTGGCAATAGAAGTATATGCTACTTGGGAATAATTGTCATAGGTTAAACACCCAGCAGATTGCACCAGTGATTCCTGCTGTCACTAGAATAGCCAGCCTGTGTAATTTTGTGACTCTCATGCCCTTGGTGCTCCAGAAAACATTGTAAACTCTAGATTGGCAGTAAATTGGCAGTAAAAACAAAATAAAATAAAACACAAATACAAAAAGGCAGAAAAGACTGTAGTTCTTAAATCTGAGTAAGTCTTTTGTTTTGCACTGCACGTCTAGACATAATATGGTGAAAAATTAGTTTTTCTAGATAGAAAGTTTTACATCTAGGTATTTCTAATACATACTACATCTTTACAAGGGATATGCTAGACACTGAGCTCTCATTTTAAAATAGTACAGTAAACCATGCTAAATTCTTCAAACCAATAATTGCCATTTCAGATTTTGTCTGAATCAGGTTTTATTCTTTCCCCAGCCAGTGCCCTCTCTGCTCTTTGTCTTTCTTTCCATCTTCCTCTGTCCTTTCTCTCTGTCTGTCTAACTAGCTCTTTTTTGACATCACTTCCTTGGATTCCTTGGGCTTTCTCCTCTGTCTCCCACTGCTGCAGCTCTCCTTTCTCAGCGGAAGGTCCCAATGCTTTTGTCTGCCTCAGGCTCTGCAGCCACCCAGCCCGGGGCTGTTCACACCCTGCTTTGTGCCAGCCTTCTCAAGCCCCTCGGTACGGTTCTGTTTGCCAGCACTGCCGTGCCCTGCTCCTCAGCACCTCCCAGCCGGGCCCCTGTGTCCGCCTGAGCCTGGCACTCAGCTGCGCTTCTCCAGCCCTCGGCAGCTCCCGCCTCCCTGCTCCCCCTCTCTGCTGTGCTCACACCCGGCAGAGCAGCACAGATCCGCCCCGTGCCCCAGCCCTGGCTCGGGGCCTGCCAAGAGCCTCCACCCTGCTCCTCACCTGCACCAGGTGTGCTGTCACCTGAGCAATGGCCAAACAACTGGGAGCCTGCAGCAGCCACTCATTCTCTGACACTGCAGCTGATGCCTCCATGGGCTTCCTAAAAGCACAGGCCACACAAAGCCAAGGGAATCAAAAGCAGATATATCTACTGAATAAATAAATTCCATACATCAATATCAATATCAATATCAATATTTATTGAAGGGCCTTGAGGAACATTTCAGGCAGACAAAGCCTCCCAGGGGCTACACTCCAAAATGGACCGTGGGTCACGGGTTCTCATCCTTTTCTCAGTTTGGTCCATTTGCCTATTGGAGGTTTATTTCCAATGACAGCTTCAGGTAATGAAGTCATTTACCTTCAGTTTGTTCACCCCCAACTCACTTTTGTTTCCATTTCCTGGGGCCTGAGGCAGTGAGGGGTCCTTGATTGCCAGGCCTGGGCAGGAATTGCTGTGTCTGAGCAGAATGGGGAAGCAGCAGCTCACACTGTGCATGGAGTTTGGAGTCACACGCATAAGAATGGCAGGATTGCAAATCTATGAAAAATACAAAAGCTACAATCCTGAGGCATCAGGGGTGAATAGCAACCAGCTGCCTCTTTGGAGCCCGAGGAACAGCAACTGCCTGCCGCAAGGCCCAAAAGCTTGTTGGTCAAATGCAGCAGGAACAAAAGTGCCTCCAGCCATCCTGAGTGGGAATGTGGCTAAAGCTGTGTCGGATCCAAGGCAGCCTGGAGGAAGGAGTGAATGTGAAGCTGCTGAAGAGCTGCCCAGGAGAGGCTGGGGCCCTGGCAGCCAAGGCTCACCCAGTGCAGCCTCTGGGGGTCCCTTTGGTGGGGCCAGCCCAGGGTCAGCCTGTGGGTGCACCTTGGGGGCACACCAAACTCACTGGAAAGGACCCTCTGAGAGCTTGGGTGCCTTGCACAGGAGTCTCACAGGCACAGGCCAGTGGAAGAACAGAGTGGAGTGGAACAGAAATGCCCGGCAGCCTGAGGGCCAGACACAAGTGTGACCTGGCTTGTGACAGCTCTGGGCAGGGCTCTGCTCACTGGGCTCTGTGCTCTGGGGAAGGAGTTCACTGATCCTTCACTCAGGGGAGGCCCTGCCAGCCAGTGAACCCCTGTGCATCAGAGGACAGGGGGAGTCCCAGTGACTGCCACCTGGGAGAGGAGCCATGTGGTTCCAGGGCCCAGGAGCCATGTGCTTCTGTGACCTCAAGGGGATCCATCCCTGTGTGCCCCCATGTCACTGAGGGGCAGCGATGTGGCACCTCTCCAGTGATTGTGACTCACCTGCCCAGGGCTCAGTATCCTGAGAGCAGGCTAACGTGTCAGCAGGTCTTCAGGATAGCTCAGCTTAGTCCTGTGCTACGCACCTCTCTGCCTTTCAAGCAGATTTATTGTATACCGTCCCCTTCAGCTTTTGTCCTCTCACAGGTAATTATGACTTGACTCTTGGGATAGATCATAGAGGAAGGAGAGAAAAGTCTAGGCTGCTTATACCTTCCTAGCTGAAGGCTGAGCTGTTGCCCCTTCGTAGGCTGTCCACATACAGGCTAGGCTAGAGTTCGTCTTTGCTGATTCTCTTTTCTTTACTATAGCCTAGGATAGGTAAGTAAGGGGAGGCTGGAGTCTGAGGGGCTGGGCTCAGCCCAGAGTGGCAAAAAGCCCACCTTGGATACTGCAGGAAGGAGTGGGACAGAAGGAGAGCAGCAAAGGCTGTAGTTAAGTTAGTGGCTGAAAGCTGGTCACTCCTGCAGAGGAGGGAAAAGCCAGAGAGCTCTGCTGTTGATGCTGTGACAGCAGCAGGGCCTCCTCAGAGAAGGTAACATGCACTGGAGCACTTCAGAAGGACCTTTGAAGCTCCTGGGGCTCTGTCACTGATCACAAAGGTGTGAGCCTGCAGTTCAGCAGTTGGCTCAAGCACCACTGAAACTCTTGATGGCAAATGCTGTTCTTCCATAGGTTGTATTTTTTTAGAGTTTTTATTCCTTTGGTGCGATATAGTCATTTCTTTGCAATCAGGTGAGGGGATTGATGCTGATCCCTTCCTGGAGCACGTCCTTGGTCATCCAGAGCTTTGCCCGCTGCTCCTGAGAGGGACGATGGCCACAACAGGGAACAATTCCTGTGAGTACCAGCTTCACTGGCAGCTTTGGACTTTGTGACTCCCCACAGACAGCTGACATGACTGGTGCTCAGATCCCAGAATGATGTGCTCACAAGCTAGAGTGAAGTCTGGGATGTTTGCTGAGAATAGCCAGACTGCCCCAGGTTGTTTAGTCCCAGGAAAACACCTTTTGTCACTGTGAAGAAGACTTTGAAACATCATTGCTCATAGGGAGGTCTGACAGGTCCTTGAGCTGCCTTTTGTGCTCAGTACTTGCTTGTTTTCAAGAAGTTCCAGTCAGTTAGAATCAGGGAAAGCTTGACCTGATAATCCAGTCTAGAGCTCTGGTGAGAAGGCAAGGTACCCTGAGGCCCAGAAATCAGAGCTGGGGCTTGTTGGACTCTTGGCAAAGTAAGCAGGGGAGCAGACTTTTCCAAATCAGGAAATTTCAATGGCAGTGCTAGGCTTCCCCCGATACTGAGTTGAAGGTTTGAGCTGGTTGTCCTGACTGCTTGTGTAGAATGCTCAAAGTTTAAATATGCTTTCTTTCCTCGCCTCATCTCTTTCCAAATGGAATTTCTCTGCAGTCATCGCCGAGGGAATAGCTCCTCCAAAAAGGATCCTCTTCCCACCAGAGAAGATTTGCATGGTCTGGCAGCAGCGACAGAGTGCTGGAGCAGGGCTCTTCAATGTGGGCAACACGTGCTTCCTCAACGCTGTCCTGCAGTGCCTGACCTACACCCCCCCACTGGCCAACTACCTGCTGTCCCAAGAGCACAGCCAGGCCTGTGAGTGCTTTTAGGAGCATCTCCTGAAAATCTCTTCATCAAGTCCCAGATTCCCAGAATGTAAAATTTGTTTTCAGACAACAGCAGCCCTTTGTCAGCCCCATGAGTCTGTACTCTTTGAACACTGGAGCCTAGAACCCACTTGTCCTAGCCTGCTGCCTTACCCTTAATGAAAACACCTCTTTCTCCCTGGCAGTCTTTATTCCTGCAAGTTCAACCCTCTGTGCTTATTGCACAGAAAGCTCTTGGTTTACCATCCCTCTCTGAAGATTTTCTGCACACTAAAATGCCCTGGGACCATTGGGACACTGGGAGGAGTGGAGTATTGGAGTGGAGTGGCAGTGCAAGAGGAGGAGTATCCCACTGCTGTGGATGTTTTGCTAACCTAAGGACCTTCCCTGTGTCCCTCTTCAGGTCACCAGCAGGGTTTCTGCATGATGTGCATCATGGAAGCACACGTGAACAAGGTCCTGCGTTCCCCTGTCAGTGCCATCCTGCCTTTGGCTGTCCTCAAGGTTTTCAAACGTAAGTCGTACCAGGTGCTTGAACAGGTTTCCTTCCCTCCTTCTATGAGAGAACTGAAACCTTCTTTCTTAGGCATAGGAGAACATTTTGAGCCCGGCAGGGAGGAAGATGCCCACGACTTCTTGTGCTGTACTGTCAATGCCATGCAGACAGCTTGTCTGAGTGAAAGCAGCGAGTAAGCACAAGCAAATCACCCTCACCAAGTTCTGAGCCCTTTGCACTGCTTGGTGTGCTCCCATCAAGGGAAACCTAAACCCTGGGCTTTCAGGCCAAGCAAAACTCTTGCTGGAGATAATGCTCTGTCTTCCCACTTGTTTCCAGCTTGGACCTCTCATCTCAATCCACTACCATTGTCTCTCAAATCTTTGGAGGCTTTCTGAGATCCAGAGGTATGTTTCCTCAACTCCTACTCTCTTTGACATTGCCTGTGTCCTTCTGTCTGCCTGTGCCTGACAGTTGGTCTGCTGGGACAGGTACAATGTGTAAATGGGCAGTGTCAGTCAGCTTCCCATTGCTGAGCATTTGGATTTTTCCTTCCAGTCACCTGCGTCAGCTGCAAAGCCGTTTCTGACTCCTACGAGGCCTTCCTGGATATCCCTTTGGATATCAGAGTAAGAAGCTTTTGCAGTTGTGCTTCAAGACATGCCAAGGCCCTTGCAGCTTTCCAGAGTCAGCACATTTGTCTTAAAAATGTGTGCTGTGAGCACAAGAGATCTTGGTGGTGGGTGGGAAGGGGAATGGATGGTGTCCTCCTGCAGAGGCCATGGCACTGGTCTCTCTGTAGGTGCTGTCTTTAAGCTGGTCGAGCAGCATTATCCTCTCTGCAACCACAATATATCCTCATCCTCCTTTGCTTTGCCCTCCCCTAACACTTGTCTGGCTCCCAGGCCGATGGGTCGGGTTGTTTGCACCACTGATGCCCCTGCATAGTGTCATGAGTTGATGTGAGTGGTGTGGTGGTACGGGGAGGGAGCTCTTGATGGCTCCGGGAGCCTCTGGGACACAGGGAGATGTTCAGCATCCCACTCTCTTTCTGTCTCCTTCTGGACAGCTTCATGGTGGGTCTCTCCAGCATCAGCTGCAGGGGTTTGCTTGTCAGCTCGTGGGAGTTGTTTGGGTGAGGCAATTTCCTGCAGCTCAGTGTGCTCATTTGTCACTCTTGCAGACAGCCTCGACCCTCACTGCAGCTCTGGAGGACTTTGTGAGACCCGAGCACCTGGATGGTGAAAACTTCTACAAATGTAACACGTAAGATGATTACTAAGCACATATTACCAGCAGATCCTGTGTGAGGGAGTTGCATGTCATTGAGCAGAAGTCATCTTCTCATGGAGCTTTGCTGCACACAGAGGAGATGCAGCTTCTTTAAAATAGAGCAGGGAATAGCCTTAGAATAGCAAAAGCTGTGTGAGACAGGACAGGTTGCCTGGCCACCCTGGGGGAGGATTGGGTGCATTTCAGCACTGGGTTCTGTGCTTGGTTTCAAGGTGTAAGAAGAATGTTGCTGCCTTCAAGAAGTTCACAGTCCATTGCGCACCCAAGGTTCTCACGGTGTGTCTAAAAAGGTTTGACTGTTTCACCGGTAGGAAGATCAGCAAGGTTTGTACACAGCCGGTGTGCAGCTTTCTCTTCCTGGAGCAGATTTCCCTGAGCTTGTGCCAAGGCACTGGTCTTGGGTTCGTCATGTTCCCTTCTGGGGAGAGAATTCCCTTGGGAAGACAGGCAAGCGCTCTTCTCCAGCAGAGCTGCTTTGGCCAAGAACAGTTTCCTGCCACTCAAAGCATTACACCTTTGTGATGGTGTGCTTTATGGAAAACCAGCTGCTTGTGAGCCCCAAAGATGTATTTACACACCTCTGGCCCCTGGATGTGGCAGGCTATTCTGTGTCATAGGTCAGGGTCACTTCTGAGCCCTGCTGCTGTCTGTGCAGGTTGTGAAGTACCCCGAGTACCTGGATCTTCGCCCGTACATGTCCCAGGCAGAGGGAGAACCCCTCCGTTACTCCTTGTATGCTGTCCTGGTGCACAGTGGGGTCAGCTGTCATACAGGACACTATTTCTGCTACACAAAGGTAGTCAGCAATGTCCTTCCTTCCTTCCTTCCTTCCTTCCTTCCTTCCTTCCTGCCTTCCTTCCTTCCTTGCCAATGGGGAAAATGTGTGTGGGGAAGAGAAACTTTGCTGTCGGTGTTACTGACAGCCAAGGTTTTGGGGCAGGAGATGTCTTGAGGGGCTGGACTGGATTTGTTTTGACATACTCTTTGTTAGGTAGTTTTCTGCCTGTGTTTTTGGTGAGAAACCATGCAGAGATCCTTGTCCTTTTTTTTTCACAGGCCAGCAATGGGCTGTGGTACCTGATGGATGATGAGTCTGTGGAGCTTCGTTGCCTTGACACAGCTCTCAGGCAGCAAGCCTACCTACTGTTTTATGCCAGGTAATAAGCAGCATTCAGATACGTTCAGAAGATGTGTCCTTTTCCCTGTTTATTGGTTTGCTTCTTATAGTGCAGAGAATGCAGAGATTTCTCACCAAAGGCAATTACTACCAGCTTCATTCAGTGCTGTGGAACCTGTGCTGCCCCATGTCTGTGCTTCAGGCTGCTGCCCTGATGTAGCCTGCTACCTGCCTGCTCTGTGATGCTAGACTTTTGTAGAAAAGAGTGAGGGAACTTAAAGGGACCTGCCAGGAAAGATGGGGAGGGAGCCTTTATCAGGAAGGGCTGGACAGGATGAAGGGTATCAGTTTTCAGCTGACCCATTATGGCAGGTTTCCATGAGATATTAGGAAGAAATGCTTGAGTGGAAGGGTGGTGAGAGCATGGAACAGGCTGCCCAAAGAAGCTGTGGGTGCCCCATCCTTGGAGGTTTTCAAGGCCAGGGTGGACAGGGCTTGCAGAGGCCTTGTCTATTGTGAGGTGTTCCTGTCCATGACAGCGGGGTGGCACAAAATGAGCATTAAGATCCCTTCCAACCCAAGCAAGAGTGTGAATTTGTGCAATTCACATGAGGGTCTAGAAGGTATAAAGATGAGGTTTATCTGAGATCGGAGTAGACTTGGTGGGAAGACTCTAGCTAAAATTTCCATTAGTGGCCTTGGTTAAATCTTCTCTCTGTCATACAAATCTCTCCAAGGAAATGAGCGAATCCCAGAGAGGGCTGCAAAACAGCCCCAAACTGAGATCATTCTTTTCTTTTCTCCAGGTGTTCTGATCTGAAAATTGGAGAAAGGGCTTCTTCCTCACTGGCACCACCGTATGCCCCTTCCTTCCTTCCTCAGTGGGAAGCTTCAGGACCTTCCAACAGGAGCTTGCAGTGTGCTTCTGGCCCCGGGGTTGCTCAGGAGCAGGTCCTGCTGAGGCAGAGGGACATGAGCAGATCCGTGCAGAGCAGCTACAACCTCTGCAGCCCCTCTGTGCAGCACACAGACTATGAGCCCTCAGCGAGGAAGAGGAGGAGGCTGACAACACATTCCCCGTGTTGTGATCAAACCCCCGTGGATAGAGCAACTCCAGGGCCCCCCAGCTCCCACTTGAAGCAGGCTCCCAAGCTCAGGGCTGCTCGGAGGCAAACCCGAGCGAGGTGCAGAGAGCAGAGGAGATCCCCACGGCGGGGCTCTGACCTGCACGGCCGCTTTGTGCAGTGCACAGACGACCAGCAGCCCTCTGTGAGCAAGAGGAAGAGGAGGAGAACAAATTCTTCCCATTGTGACAGAGCCCCAGGGGATAACGCAGCTTCAGGGCCCTCCAACACCAGCTTCAAGCAGGCTCCTGTGCTCAGGGCTGCTCAGGAGCAATCCCGAGCGAGGCTGAGGGAGCGGAGGAGATCCCCAGAGCTGGGCTATGATCTCCACAGCCGGTTTGTGCAGCACGCAGCCCAGCGCCCTTCGGCGAGGAAGAGGAGGGTGCCCATGGCCTAGAGGGGCACGTCTGAGAAGAGCTCGGGGCACTCTGGGAGTGCTGCAGTCAGATTTTGGCCCTGGCTGAAGCAGAAGGGAAGATGAGCACTGAGGTTTTTATCACAGGTGTCCTTGTTTTCTTCTCAAAGATGAAGAAACAGTTGGTTTATATGGGCGATTATGCTTGTGAATAGAGTAATAGGCTTTAATTAGAATTCTTCATTCCACAGTGTAGATAGCTTTTGCTGCTAATATAGGTCAGTAGTTGAAATCAATATTGAAGCAATTTTTTAATTAAAGCTAGAAAAATAAATGTTAAGTACAGACTGATATTACCCTTGCCAATGTCTCTTTTTCTCAGTCTCAAGGTGAAATCTTGCTGGGTGTCCCCACTCAAAGGAGGAATCTCCAGGCACATTCTGAAAAGGGGAGGGGGGGTTAGACATCTGTCCTGTTGAAGAGTGGGGCTTTTCCAGAGTGAAGTGATGGACTGTGAGTGTCACAGTGCTCAGGGAGCTGTGCCAGCTGGGGCAGGTTGCTCTGCCTGAGCAGGGATACAGCAGCTCCAGCTGTGTCCTGTCTACACCTTAGCAGGAATGGCTTGAGCAAGGAGGGCCTCCTGTTTGTAGTGTTAAAGAATGCTGAGACCAGCTTGACCAGACTATCATGTCACCACTGTCACTGAAAACATCAGGATAAATTAAGCTCTCTAATGCTACTTTTAGTGTCAGGAAGCACACATTCCTTTCTTAGAGTGCCCTTCTGGGCAACTCCTCCCACTTTATATTCCAGGCATGATGCTGTGTGGTGTGGATGTCCCTCTGGGCAGTTCAGGTCACCTGTCCCAGCTGTGCTCTCTGCCAGTTTCTTTTGTGAGCCTCCTCACAGGCAGAGCAGAAGATGAGAAAACAAAATGTCCCTGACTCAGGACAAACGTGACTGAGCAAAACCTCAAACTTCAGCGTATTATCAACACCATTCTCATTGCAAATCCAGAACACAGCACTGTAAGAGCTACCGAAATAAAGAAATTAACTCTACCCTGTCTGAAATGAGAACAGTGGCATTCCAGCACAATTGCTGAATTACCTTTGTTAGTTCCCTCTTTATCTCTGGGTTCTGCACAGTGTCCATGTGGTTCAGAAATTCTACATTCCTTGAGTCCATATTCTGCCATAAAATGCCTCTTCCAGGTCTGAGACCATTGATGCATATCAAGGTTAATTACAGTTGTTTTAGCAAAACGTAAAGCTTCAGGGCTTTTCCCAAGCTCTGTTCCCACTAGAGCAGCTTATGGCAAACCTTGCTAAATGTTGGCTACAGTGGCATATGACAGAGTGGAAAATTACACGGCTCATGATTAATTAAAAGAAGTAATTAGAAAACTGAATTAAAAGAATGAATTAGAAAAGGTATTTGTAAAGTTCTATCATTTCCAACACCATGAGGACATGCAAACAGAGAATCCCTGATCTGAGGGCAGGAGCAGCAAGGATGTCCAGGCGTTCACATGGAAGTGAGAGTCAGACGGGTCACATGGGAGAAACCAAAGTGGTGCTAGTACCTTCTTCAGCAGCAAAGCCTATTTTGTTGAATAGACCTGCCAAAACCTAATGTAAAAATGTATCAGAGGCAGCCAGTCAGGTTATGCTATAGAAGGGCAGTCCCACTTTTGCATGACAAGGATTTCTAGCATACCTCCCTAAGGTGTGTGAATATCCCTCCCTTGAGCAGGGAAAGCCCTGAAGGTCACTTCTCATGGCTGAGCAAAATAGGTTTGCTCATGGTTGTTGGATGAGTGACATCAATCTCTATGTAATTGTTTTGCCTGATTTCATAGAATTGCTTCTCTGTTGCTTCCAAGATAGTGCACTATACTGTAACACTAGTAGTTAGTTAGGGTGTGTTACTATGCTAGTTCCACTATGTTAGTTATGTTAGCAAGGCTGCCGATGCTATGTAACAAATACTTGTGATCAAGTTATTTTGCTTAATGATTGCAATCAATTTAAATGAATTCTTAATTTTATTTATATCAATAGATTTGGTTTGCTGTCTTTAATCCCACGGGGCACAGTTGTATACAGGCTCAAGTACACCTCTGTAACCCTTTGCATAGAAACTGTTGAAGAGTCTGGGGCTGGGCTAGGACCCAGCTGCATGCAGACTTCTCTCTGAGGAGTTTAGAAAACAAAAGTGTCCTTCCTGTACCTGCTGACTTGACAGGAGGGCTTCTGTAACAAACTTTGTCTGGAGTGGGTCTGTTCTCCACTCACTGATAACTTTTGCAAGGAGCAGGGAGTTGGACTGGATGAGCATTATGGGTCCCTTCCCACGTGAGATATTCGATGATCTGATGATTCTATTACATGGTGGAAGGGGAAAGGGATTTTCTTTTTGCCACCATGGAAGTTGGGAGAAGTATTAGTAAAAACACTGGTAAAGGGAGGGCTGCAGGGAGCAGTATCACCTTCCATCACTAAATTGGACTAGGATTTCATAAAATTAAATGAAGACCAACAGCCGTGCCTGGCCTTGCTTATTGAGCCTTCTCCCAAGCACAATGGGAATATCTGCTGGTAGTGGATAACATTGAGTGAGTTGGTCTGTGCTGTGAAAGATGGTCTGACTGCTTGGTGGGCACATCTGTCAAATAAATCTTAGCCAAAGAAATAATTGGAATGCTAAATCCTTGTTTGCTGCAGCAGATGTGGCAAAGAAAGTGGGTGATTTTTGGTTGGTTGGTTGGATGGGGATTATTGTTGTTGGTGGTGTTCTTTTAATCTTTCTGATTAATGACAAACCTTCGGAAGAAGGAGTAGGGGAACCTAGATGTTAATTTGTGGGCAAGAATGATCTTTTTGGTGCAACTTTATCCCAAAGTATATGTGAGGACTGGATCAATACACACTCCTTTGTCTTGGGTTCCTCTACGGCAGAGTCACTGATGGTGTGACCCAGAAAGGAAATATGGGTACAGACACCCAAATGGTTTAAAGTGGGCATGTTTCAGCAGACTGTAGTACACAGTAGCAGAAGCAGGGGAAGTATCTGGCAGCAGAGGATCATAAAGCCAAGGAGGATTAGCAGTGCCTTAGCAAAAGCTATAGCCTGCATACTTCTTCATGATACCCTAAAAAGGGTCCTTCAAATCTGCGAGCGATGAGGTATGCCAGGAAATAGATCAAGGTAAACTAATTTTTAGTTGTAATGATCTGGACATCAACAGGGAAATAAAAATTAAGATTGGCAATGAGTGAATCTTTTGTCCCTTATCCCCAAGTGAATGTGGGCTGCATCTTTGTTTCACCTTCAAATTTTGCTGAGAAAGCATAAGTATGGTAAGCCTGTGTGGCAACTCTGTCATTAATCTGGCTGCATTATGAAGTAATAGTAATTACTGCAAAGTAAAACCAGATCTTGATAGTTCTGTAGGATATCTGGGTTTATATAGAAATCATTTGCAAGTTCTGTAAAACTAGAGGTGGCTGTGAATCAGCTCATACACGTGCATCATATTTATCCAACCTCTTAACAACTATTCCTTATTGCTCCAATCAGCACTAGCCAGTCTCAGTGGACTTTATATAGATGTAGTATAAAGAGCTGTGGACAAACCTCTCTTCTGCTTCACTGCAGAGTGCTCAGAGTTGAAAGCTTTCCTGGAGACCTCAACATTTAGGGGTTTTTTCCTATCCTCTCTCTTCTTCTACCACACTCCACAACAGGAGAAACTACCTTTGTTATATTCAAATGGTGCAACTGATGATTTTTGAGACTTGAACTGATTAGTCCATGAAAAGATCTCTGCCACAACAAGTTTTCTTTTTCTACAGAGTAAAAGTGGTAGCTGAGCGTTTGAAGAGAGTGGTGAATATACAGCCTTTGAAGGCAATGCTATGAAAGAAGAATCAGTCAAAAATAGACAGAAACAAAACGCATAAGACTGCCTCATTTTCTTTCGAAGCTTTTATAATCTTTTCAGAAGATCTTCTCAAAATCTGAGTAGTATCTAAATTCCAGTCCTCTTTCTGTCTGTTCAAGCAGGCAGTTGTATTCTGACTGCAGATTTGCCCGGCTGTTTGCAGCTTCATCGGCTGCTGGACACTAAAACGAGGAGAGCTCTGCAAGGCACCAGAGAAGGATGATCCTTGGGAACCTCAGTGGATTGAGTGAATTCAGACTCCTGGGTTTTTCTGGAACCTCTCCTTTACACCCTTTGCTCTTTGTAGTTTTATTATCTCTTCATATTCTCACCTTGATGGCGAACACAGTGATAGATTTGATAACAAACAGTGATAATCGCCTTCACACCCCGATGTATTTCTTCCTCACTCAGCTGTCCTGTTGGGATATCTGCTATTTGTCTGTCATTATCCCAAGTATTCTCGAGAACCTGATGGTGGGAACAGAGAGTATTTCCAAGACAAGATGTGCAATGCAAATATTTTCCTTCCTTTTCTTTGGAGCTGCTGAGTGTTTTCTCTTGGCCGCCATGTCCCTTGATGGTTATTTTGCAGTTTGCTGCCCCTTGCATTACACAATTATCATGAGCAGCAGGGTCTGCAGAAGCCTGGTTGTTGGAGCTTACATCTGTGGAACAGCTGAGGGCTTAGTTCACACCCTCATCACCTTCAGCTCACCCTTGTGTGGTTGTGCCATTGACCACTTCTTCTGTGAGATTCAGCCTCTCCTGGACCTGCTCTGTGGCAACACTCTCCCAAGTGAAATCCAGGTCATTGTGGTGGCTGTCTTTGCTATTCTGAGTCCTTTCTCACTGGTCATTTATTCCTGTATTCCTATCGTTTCCACAATTCTTCACGTGGCATCAGCTGAGAGCCAGGAGAAGGCCTTTTCCACTTGCTCCTCACAGCTCCTGGTTGTGACTGTTTTTTATGGCAATGCAGGCTCCATGTACCTGCGGCCAAAATACAGCTACTGTGCATCTGTGGATAAATTCCTCTCCCTTTCTTATTCTCTGGTGACTCCTTTATTGAATCCCATCATTTGCAGTTTGAGGAATAAGGAGGTGAAAGGAGCCCTGAAGGAAAAAATGGAGAAAACCTAAGTTAGTGTGGAAATGAAATAGAAGATTTGGGTTGTTCCAGGTGTTTGTGGTGGAATTTTTCACTCTAAATTCTTGTTCAGGAAAATCAATTTCCAGATCTACTTCAGCTATTGGGGAGGAAGGAAGGAGAAGAGTGGAGATTTTTAGCTCTAAGAGGGAGTGTTAGAAGCTATGTTAACATTTTGGAAGGGAATTTCTTCCACATACTTAAGAAATTCTTCAATAAACTTATTTTTTCCGTTTCTTTTCCTTGCTATTTTTCAAAAACTTGAAAACTGTGCTTTACATACTTCTGAATTTTTGAACCAAAGAGTAATATTCAAGAGCCTGACTTTACTGAAAGAACTGAAAAGAATGAGTTTTCACCTGTTTGCATTTATTTCCTGAAAATGTTTAGTAAATCTGTTGGGGGAATGGAGAGGACATAGTTCAGGCAACAATGTGGAGCCCAGGATATTATTGAGTACTGATTTTAATTCTGAGATTGTTACTGGGGCAAAAAAAAAAAAAAAAAAAAAAAAAAAGAGGTGTGCAGAATTGCATTCCTGCCCCACTGCCTCAAAGATATTTCTTCAATTTTAGAGTCATTGTTTTAAACATGTTAGACCAAGTGTAGGCATTCGAAGTACCTAACCACTGTAATCTTCTGTAACTATTAATACAATTCTTTATATTAAATGCTCAAAGCTTAAATTATATTGGAAAGATAAGGACATGAATTACTCCTTAAATTAATCCTTCATTCCTGGAAATAACTGTAAATATAAATATCATGAAAGTACATGTCCTGGTTTGAAAGACAGCTGTTTGCTAAGGAAAGCAGAAGCTTCCCTTTGGACTGAAAAATGTGATCCTTCCTTCCTTCCTTCCTTCCTTCCTTCCTTCCTTCCTTCCTTCCTTCCTTCCTTCCTTCCGATTATTAGGATTTTGAAATTAAGGGAGCTCTCAGGCAAAGATATGGGGGTAGGAATAACAGTTCTTTACTAGTGTAACTAACAAGACAAACAAGAACAACAGTAGCTATGGAATTACCCACAAACAGAACAGTAACTCAGTCCCAGTGTTTTTTGGCTGCAGGCACCTTTTCCCTGAGCTGCAGTTCCCGGTGCTGGGGGCGGGCAGGTCCCGCAGAGCTGCAGGAGGGCTGGGAGTGATGGCAGAGCTGTCCCAGGGAGAGACAGAGAGAGATGGAGAGAGCTCTCCGCTCACGGTGTGGGTCCTGGGGCTCAGCAGAGTGCTGGAAGGTGGCAGGTTCCAGCGAGAAGGCAGCAGGGCAGGGTCCCACAGCAGTGAGGATGGCTCCCGGCGATGGCATGGCAGGAATGCAACACAGGCGGCGATCGTCCTTCTCGTCCCAACTCCAAGGGGGAAATGGGACCCAGGCCCAGCCTTCCGCTTCCTCTTCTGCATGTTTCAATCTCGCGCGGTGTCCTTCTTCTCTCTCTCCTCCCCCTTGTCACCAGGGCCCAGTCAACAGGTATCTTAGCATGACAATGGGGAAAATTCCACAGAGGGAAAAGGGAAAGAAACAACCCCCAACAGTACAGGGTTCTTAATTGGATGTCATATGAATTTTTATCTTGAGAGTTTGTAAATCCACAAAAAAATTATAAGGTATAATATTCTTTGCAGAAGCTTGACATCTTTGTTTTTAATCACATCTTATTTTGGACCAAAAAAATTATTATAACAGAAAATGCTGTCTCATACTTTTAATTTTTTAAATTTCAAATGCATTACAAAAAGAATGCATTGTTTTTTGTCATATTGCTTTATTGGCTTTAAAGTTTCTCCCCTAGTCATATATGCTAGACTCCTTACAGCAGCATTCCTAGAGAATTGCACAACTGTGTGTATTATGAAAGAAGTGATGAAGAGGGGAAACCCAAGTAAAAAAAGCAGTGGGGATAAGAAAAGTGTAATTCATAAAACAAAAAACAAACAAAAAGCCCCCAACCAAACAAAAAAAATGGTAAAATATAGTTCAGTAAAATGAAAGTAAGCATTAAAAACCTGGGAAGTTTCAGTCTGGTAAACCACCAGGTCCAATTCTTTCTTGATTGATTATGCAAAATTTGTGAGTTCTCAAGTTTGTGGACAACACTAAATCAGAGGGAGTAGACAATGTGCCAAAGGGCCCCCATGTTTTAATGAATCCAGAGGAAGGCTGGATGAGTTCCTTGAACAGAGAGCCCAGCTCTAGGTGTCCAAACCAGGTGGGATTCAGCTGCCTCTTCATGGCTTGATTTTGGGGGAGCTGCATCCATGGATTCACACTTGCCCATCTTAAGTGTCTGGAATCTGAGCCTGAAGGATGGTTTCTATCAAAATGGAAATTAGCACTTCTAGGGCAGGGATCTTGTGCTTCAGAAGGAGTCTTTGCAGATGAGTGCTGTCCTCATGGCCTGGAATAGCAGGCATGCAGAAGAACTTACAGGACTGAGTCCCCTCCAGGGGAAGCTGCGTGTTCCTGGTCTCTGCTGGGGAAGAAAGGCTGGTGGTACCTTGGACAGGATGAGAAAGCAGAGAGTCAATGATAAAAACAAAAATCAACCTCTCCTTCACTTCCTTTCTGACTGAAACTGTAAAACAAAGCTCAGAGAACTCACATTTGTGGGATCAGTATGGTGACGAGGATTTGCAAATCTCAGCTGTTTCAAGAGAGGTGTTTAGCCCTCAAGTTACCTGAAGATCTATGAACCCTGAGGCTCTGTGAATGATTTCATTTGCCCAAGACTACTTGCACCGAACAAAATGAGTCTGCTTTACAGCAGAGCTTGGTCTCAGCTGATGCTAGAAATCTGACTGTGCAGTTGCCTCTTGAAGCAAGGTGCTCACTTTGAGAGAAAGTGTACAGGTGAAAAACTTGTCTTAATTCCTCCAGTTGGAACAGATCTTCAGTATTGTTCCAGAAAACTCTGAATTAACCCCACCTGATCTGATTTCAGCCTCCAGAGCACTGAATGGGAAAGCCTTACTGTGACAGACAGGAGAGCCAGGGGAGAATCAAACCAACCATGGTGCAGAATAAACACAACTAAATCCAGTGCAGAGTTCCAGCTCTGTGCCAGGATCCTTGTGCTGGTCTGGAGCACAGAGGTGCGGGACGGAAACATGAAAACACACGCTTGGGCTCACAGGAATATCCAGAGACAATTAATCATCCTTTCAGAATTTCACAGAAGAGGTTAAAAGTGTCCACACCTTGCTTATTTTCATCTTTTGAATGGAAAAGGGGATTTTGAATTTAGCTTTTTGGAAATGCTTTCATTGTATCTGCTTAAGTATAGCTGGAAGAAACCTGACTCCGTCTGGCAATAGAAGTATATGCTACTTGGGAATAATTGTCATAGGCTAAACACCCAGCAGATTGCACCAGTGATTCCTGCTGTCACTAGAATAGCCAGCCTGTGTAATTTTGTGACTCTCATGCCCTTGGTGCTCCAGAAAACATTGTAAACTCTAGATTGGCAGTAAATTGGCAGTAAAAACAAAATAAAATAAAACACAAATACAAAAAGGCAGAAAAGACTGTAGTTCTTAAATCTGAGTAAGTCTTTTGTTTTGCACTGCACGTCTAGACATAATGCGGTGAAAAATTAGTTTTTCTAGATAGAAAGTTTTACATCTAGGTATTTCTAATAGGTACTACATCTTTACAAGGGATATGCTAGACACTGAGCTCTCATTTTAAAATTGTGCAGTAAACCATGCTAAATTCTCCAAACCAATAATTGCCATTTCAGATTTTGTCTGAATCAGGTTTTATTCTTTCCCCAGCCAGTGCCCTCTCTGCTCTTTGTCTTTCTTTCCATCTTCCTCTGTCCTTTCTCTCTGTCTGTCTATCTAGCTCTTTTTTGACATCACTTCCTTGGATTCCTTGGGCTTTCTCCTCTGTCTCCCACTGCTGCAGCTCTCCTTTCTCAGCGGAAGGTCCCAATGCTTTTGTCTGCCTCAGGCTCTGCAGCCACCCAGCCCGGGGCTGTTCACACCCTGCTTTGTGCCAGCCTTCTCAAGCCCCTCGGTACGGTTCTGTTTGCCAGCACTGCCGTGCCCTGCTCCTCAGCACCTCCCAGCCGGGCCCCTGTGTCCGCCTGAGCCCGGCACTCAGCTGCGCTTCTCCAGCCCTCGGCAGCTCCCGCCTCCCTGCTCCCCCTCTCTGCTGTGCTCACACCCGGCAGAGCAGCACAGATCCGCCCCGTGCCCCAGCCCTGGCTCGGGGCCCGCCAGGAGCCTCCACCCTGCTCCTCACCTGCACCAGGTGTGCTGTCACCTGAGCAATGGCCAAACAACCGGGAGCCTGCAGCAGCCACTCATTCCCTGACACTGCAGCTGATGCCTCCATGGGCTTCCTAAAAGCAGAGGCCACAGAAAGCCAAGGGACTCAAAAGCAGATATATCTACTGAATAAATAAATTCCATACATCAATATCAATATCAATATCAATATCAATATCAATATCAATATCAATATCAATATCAATATCAATATCAATATCAATATTTATTGAAGGGCCTTCAGGAACATTTCAGGCAGACAAAGCCTCCCAGGGGCTACACTCCAAAATGGACCGTGGGTCACGGCTTCTCATCCTTTTCTCAGTTTGGTCCATTTGCCTATTGGAGGTTTATTTCCAATGACAGCTTCAGGTAATGAAGTCATTTACCTTCAGTTTGTTCACCCCCAACTCACTTTTGTTTCCATTTCCTGGGGCCTGAGGCAGTGAGGGGTCCTTGATTGCCAGGCCTGGGCAGGAATTGCTGTGTCTGAGCAGAATGGGGAAGCAGCAGCTCACACTGTGCATGGAGTTTGGAGTCACACGCATAAGAATGGCAGGATTGCAAATCTATGAAAAATACAAAAGCTACAATCCTGAGGCATCAGGGGTGAATAGCAACCAGCTGCCTCTTTGGAGCCCGAGGAACAGCAACTGCCTGCCGCAAGGCCCAAAAGCTTGTTGGTCAAATGCAGCAGGAACAAAAGTGCCTCCAGCCATCCTGAGTGGGAATGTGGCTAAAGCTGTGTCGGATCCAAGGCAGCCTGGAGGAAGGAGTGAATGTGAAGCTGCTGAAGAGCTGCCCAGGAGAGGCTGGGGCCCTGGCAGCCAAGGCTCACCCAGTGCAGCCTCTGGGGGTCCCTTTGGTGGGGCCAGCCCAGGGTCAGCCTGTGGGTGCACCTTGGGGGCACACCAAACTCACTGGAAAGGACCCTCTGAGAGCTTGGGTGCCTTGCACAGGAGTCTCACAGGCACAGGCCAGTGGAAGAACAGAGTGCAGTGGAACAGAAATGCCCGGCAGCCTGAGGGCCAGACACAAGTGTGACCTGGCTTGTGACAGCTCTGGGCAGGGCTCTGCTCACTGGGCTCTGTGCTCTGGGGAAGGAGTTCACTGATCCTTCAGTCAGGGCAGGCCCTGCCAGCCAGTGAACCCCTGTGCATCAGAGGACAGGGGGAGTCCCAGTGACTGCCACCTGGGAGAGGAGCCATGTGGTTCCAGGGCCCAGGAGCCATGTGCTTCTGTGACCTCAAGGGGATCCATCCCTGTGTGCCCCCATGTCACTGAGGGGCAGCGATGTGGCACCTCTCCAGTGATTGTGACTCACCTGCCCAGGGCTCAGTATCCTGAGAGCAGGCTAACGTGTCAGCAGGTCTTCAGGATAGCTCAGCTTAGTCCTGTGCTACGCACCTCTCTGCCTTTCAAGCAGATTTATTGTTTACTGTCCCCTTCAGCTTTTGTCCTCTCACAGGTAATTATGATTTGACTCTTGGGATAGATCATAGAGGAAGGAGAGAAAAGTCTAGGCTGCTTATACCTTCCTAGCTGAAGGCTGAGCTGTTGCCCCTTCGTAGGCTGTCCACATACAGGCTAGGCTAGAGTTCTTCTTTGCTGATTCTCTTTTCTTTACTGTAGCCTAGGATAGGTAAGTAAGGGGTGAGTGCAGTCTGAGGGGCTGGGCTCAGCCCAGAGTGGCAAAAAGCCCACCTTGGATACTGCAGGAAGGAGTGGGACAGAAGGAGAGCAGCAAAGGCTGTAGTTAAGTTAGTGGCTGAAAGCTGGTCACTCCTGCAGAGGAGGGAAAAGCCAGAGAGCTCTGCTGTTGATGCTGTGACAGCAGCAGGGCCTCCTCAGAGAAGGTAACATGCACTGGAGCACTTCAGAAGGACCTTTGAAGCTCCTGGGGCTCTGTCACTGATCACAAAGCTGTGAGCCTGCAGTTCAGCAGCTGGCACAAGCACCACTGAAACTCTTGATGGCAAATGCTGTTCTTTCCATAGGTTGTATTTCTTTGGAGTTTTTATTCCTTTGCTGAGATGTAGTCATTTCTTTGCAATCAGGTGAGGGGATTGATGCTGATCCCTTCCTGGAGCACGTCCTTGGTCATCCAGAGCTTTGCCCGCTGCTCCTGAGAGGGACGATGGCCACAACAGGGAACAATTCCTGTGAGTACCAGCTTCACTGGCAGCTTTGGACTTTGTGACTCCCCACAGACAGCTGACATGACTGGTGCTCAGATCCCAGAATGATGTGCTCACAAGATAGAGTGAAGTCTGGGATGTTTGCTGAGGATAGCCAGACTGACCCAGGTTGTTTAGTCCCAGGAAAACACCTGTTGTCACTGTGAAGAAGACTTTGAAACATCATTGCTCATAGGGAGGTCTGACAGGTCCTTGAGTTGCCTTTTGTGCTCAGTACTTGCTTGTTTTCAAGAAGTTCCAGTCAGTTAGAATCAGGGAAAGCTTGACCTGATAATCCAGTCTAGAGCTCTGGTGAGAAGGGAAGGTACCCTGAGGCCCAGAAATCAGAGCTGGGGCTTGTTGGACTCTTGGCAAAGTAAGCAGGGGAACAGACTTTTCCAAATCAGGAAATTTCAATGGCAGTGCTAGGCTTCCCCCGATACTGAGTTGAAGGTTTGAGCTGGTTGTCCTGACAGCTTGTGTAGAAAGCTCAAAGTTTAAATATGCTTTCTTTCCTCGCCTCATCTCTTTCCAAATGGAATTTCTCTGCAGCCATCGCCGAGGGAATAGCTCCTCCAAAAAGGATCCTCTTCCCACCAGAGAAGATTTGCATGGTCTGGCAGCAGAGACAGAGTGCTGGAGCAGGGCTCTTCAATGTGGGCAACACGTGCTTCCTCAACGCTGTCCTGCAGTGCCTGACCTACACCCCCCCACTGGCCAACTACCTGCTGTCCCAAGAGCACAGCCAGGCCTGTGAGTGCTTTTAGGAGCATCTCCTGAAAATCTCTTCATCAAGTCCCAGATTCCCAGAATGTAAAATTTGTTTTCAGACAACAGCAGCCCTTTGTCAGCCCCATGAGTCTGTACTCTTTGAACACTGGAGCCTAGAACCCACTTGTCCTAGCCTGCTGCCTTACCCTTAATGAAAACACCTCTTTCTCCCTGGCCGTCTTTATTCCTGCAAGTTAAACCCTCTGTGCTTATTGCACAGAAAGCTCTTGGTTTACCATCCCTCTCTGAACATTTTCTGCACACTAAAATGCCCTGGGGCCATTGGGACATTGGGAGGAGTGGAGTATTGGACTGGAGTGGCAGTGCAAGAGGAGGAGTATCCCACTGCTGTGGATGTTTTGCTAACCTAAGGACCTTCCCTGTGTCCCTCTTCAGGTCACCAGCAGGGTTTCTGCATGATGTGCATCATGGAAGCACACGTGAACAAGGTCCTGCGTTCCCCTGTCAGTGCCATCCTGCCTTTGGCTGTCCTCAAGGTTTTCAAACGTAAGTCGTACCAGGTGCTTGAACAGGTTTCCTTCCCTCCTTCTATGAGAGAACTGAAACCTTCTTTCTTAGGCATAGGAGAACATTTGGAGCCCGGCAGGGAGGAAGATGCCCATGACTTCTTGTGCTGTACTGTCAATGCCATGCAGACAGCTTGTCTGAGTGAAAGCAGCGAGTAAGCACAAGCAAATCACCCTCACCAAGTTCTGAGCCCTTTGCACTGCTTGGTGTGCTCCCATCAAGGGAAACCTATACCCTGGGCTTTCAGGCCAAGCAAAACTCTTGCCGGAGATAATGCTCTGTCTTCCCACTTGTTTCCAGCTTGGACCTCTCATCTCAATCCACTACCATTGTCTCTCAAATCTTTGGAGGCTTTCTGAGATCCAGAGGTATGTTTCCTCAACTCTTACTCTCTTTGACATTGCCTGTGTCCTTCTGTCTGCCTGTGCCTGACAGTTGGTCTGCTGGGACAGGTGCAGTGTGTAAATGGGCAGTGTCAGTCAGCTTCCCATTGCTGAGCATTTGGATTTTTCCTTCCAGTCACCTGCGTCAGCTGCAAAGCCGTTTCTGACTCCTACGAGGCCTTCCTGGATATCCCTTTGGATATCAGAGTAAGAAGCTTTTGCAGTTGTGCTTCAAGACATGCCAAGGCCCTTGCAGCTTTCCAGAGTCAGCACATTTGTCTTAAAAATGTGTGCTGTGAGCACAAGAGATCTTGGTGGTGGGTGGGAAGGGGAATGGATGGTGTCCTCCTGCAGAGGCCATGGCACTGGTCTCTCTGTAGGTGCTGTCTTTAAGCTGGTCGAGCAGCATTATCCTCTCTGCAACCACAATATATCCTCATCCTCCTTTGCTTTGCCCTCCCCTAACACTTGTCTGGCTCCCAGGCCGATGGGTTGGGTTGTTTGCACCACTGATGCCCCTGCATAGTGTCATGAGTTGATGTGAGTGGTGTGGTGGTACGGGGAGGGAGCTCTTGATGGCTCCGGGAGCCTCTGGGACACAGGGAGATGTTCAGCATCCCACTCTCTTTCTGTCTCCTTCTGGACAGCTTCATGGTGGGTCTCTCCAGCATCAGCTGCAGGGGTTTGCTTGTCAGCTCGTGGGAGTTGTTTGGGTGAGGCAATTTCCTGCAGCTCAGTGTGCTCATTTGTCACTCTTGCAGACAGCCTCGACCCTCACTGCAGCTCTGGAGGACTTTGTGAGACCCGAGCACCTGGATGGTGAAAACTGCTACAAATGTAGCACGTAAGATGATTACTAAGCACATATTACCAGGAGATCCTGTGTGAGGGAGTTGCATGTCATTGAGCAGAAGTCATCTTCTCATGGAGCTTTGCTGCACACAGAGGAGATGCAGCTCCTTTAAAATAGAGCAGGGAATAGCCTTAGAATAGCAAAAGCTGTGTGAGACAGGACAGGTTGCCTGGCCACCCTGGGGGAGGATTGGGTGCATTTCAGCACTGGGTTCTGTGCTTGGTTTCAAGGTGTAAGAAGAATGTTGCTGCCTTCAAGAAGTTCACAGTCCATTGCGCACCCAAGGTTCTCACGGTGTGTCTAAAAAGGTTTGACTGTTTCACCGGTAGGAAGATCAGCAAGGTTTGTACACAGCCGGTGTGCAGCTTTCTCTTCCTGGAGCAGATTTCCCTGAGCTTGTGCCAAGGCACTGGTCTTGGGTTGGTCATGTTCCCTTCTGGGGAGAGAATTCCCTTGGGAAGACAGGCAAGCGCTCTTCTCCAGCAGAGCTGCTTTGGCCAAGAACAGTTTCCTGCCACTCAAAGCATTACACCTTTGTGATGGTGTGCTTTATGGAAAACCAGCTGCTTGTGAGCCCCAAAGATGTATTTACACACCTCTGGCCCCTGGATGTGGCAGGCTATTCTGTGTCATAGGTCAGGGTCACTTCTGAGCCCTGCTGGTGTCTGTGCAGGTTGTGAAGTACCCCGAGTACCTGGATCTTCGCCCGTACATGTCCCAGGCAGAGGGAGAACCCCTCCGTTACTCCTTGTATGCTGTCCTGGTGCACAGTGGGGTCAGCTGTCATACAGGACACTATTTCTGCTACACAAAGGTAGTCAGCAATGTCCTTCCTTCCTTCCTTCCTTCCTTCCTTCCTTCCTGCCTTCCTGCCTTCCTGCCTTCCTTCCTTCCTTGCCAATGGGGAAAATGTGTGTGGGGAAGAGAAACTTTACTGTCGGTGTTACTGACAGCCAAGGTTTTGGGGCAGGAGATGTCTTTAGGGGCTGGACTGGATTTGTGTTGACATACTCCTTGTTAGGTAGTTTTCTGCCTGTGTTTTTGGTGAGAAACCATGCAGAGATCCTTGTCCTTTTTTTTTCACAGGCCAGCAATGGGCTGTGGTACCTGATGGATGATGAGTCTGTGGAGCTTCGTTGCCTTGACACAGCTCTCAGGCAGCAAGCCTACCTGCTGTTTTATGCCAGGTAATAAGCAACATTCAGATACGTTCAGAAGATGTTTCCTTTTCCCTGTTTATTGGTTTGCTTCTTATAGTGCAGAGAATGCAGAGATTTCTCACCAAAGGCAATTACTACCAGCTTCATTCACTGCTCTGGAACCTGTGCTGTGCCATGTCTGTGCTTCAGGCTGCTGCCCTGATGTAGCCTGATACTTGCCTGCTCTGTGATGCTAGACTTTTGTAGAAAAGAGTGAGGGAACTTAAAGGGACCTGCCAGGAAAGATGGGGAGGGAGCCTTTATCAGGAAGGGCTGGACAGGATGAAGGGTATCAGTTTTCAGCTGACCCATTATGGCAGGTTTCCATGAGATATTAGGAAGAAATGCTTGAGTGGAAGGGTGGTGAGAGCATGGAACAGGCTGCCCAAAGAAGCTGTGGGTGCCCCATCCTTGGAGGTTTTCAAGGCCAGGGTGGACAGGGCTTGGAGGGGCCTTGTCTATTGTGAGGTATTCCTGTCCATGACAGCGGGGTGGCACAAAATGAGCATTAAGATCCCTTCCAACCCAAGCAAGCGTGTGAATTTTGTGCAATTCACATGAGGGTCTAGAAGGTATAAAGATGAGGTTTATCTGAGATCGGAGTAGACTTGGTGAGAAGACTCTAGCTAAAATTTCCATTAGTGGCCTTGGTTAAATCTTCTCTCTGTCATAGAAACCTCTCCAAGGAAATGAGCGAATCCCAGAGAGGGCTGCAAAAACAGCCCGAAACTGAGATCATTCTTTTCTTTTCTCCAGATGTTCTGATCTGAAAATTGGAGAAAGGGCTTCTTCCTCACTGGCACCACCGTATGCCCCTTCCTTCCTTCCTCAGTGGGAAGCTTCAGGACCTTCCAACAGGATCTTGCAGTGTGCTCCTGGCCCCGGGGTTGCTCAGGAGCAGGTCCTGCTGAGGCGGAGGGACATGAGCAGATCCGTGCAGGGCAGTTACAACCTCTGCAGCCCCTCTGTGCAGCACACAGACTACGAGCCCTCAGCGAGGAAGAGGAGGAGGCTGACAACACATTCCCCGTGTTGTGATCAAACCCCTGTGGATAGAGCAACTCCAGGGCCCCCCAGCTCCCACTTGAAGCAGGCTCCCAAGCTCAGGGCTGCTCGGAGGCAAACCCGAGAGAGGTGCAGAGAGCAGAGGAGATCCCCACGGCGGGGCTCTGACCTGCACGGCCGCTTTGTGCAGTGCACAGACGACCAGCACCCCTCTGTGAGCAAGAGGAAGAGGAGGAGAACAAGTTCTTCCCGTTGTGACAGAGCCCCAGGGGATAATGCAGCTTCAGGGCCCTCCAACACCAGCTTCAAGCAGGCTCCTGTGCTCAGGGCTGCTCAGGAGCAATCCCGAGCGAGGCTGAGGGAGCGGAGGAGATCCCCAGAGCTGGGCTATGATCTCCACAGCCGGTTTGTGCAGCACGCAGCCCAGCGCCCTTCGGCGAGGAAGAGGAGGGTGCCCATGGCCTAGAGGGGCAGGTCTGAGAAGAGCTCGGGGCACTCTGGGAGTGCTGCAGTCAGATTTTGGCCCTGGCTGAAGCAGAAGGGAAGATTAGCACTGAGTTGATTTAGATTAGCACAGGTGTCCTTGTTTTCTTCTCAAAGATGAAGAAACAGTTGGTTTATATGGGCGATTATGCTTGTGAATAGAGTAATAGGCTTTAATTAGGATTCTTCATTCCACAGTGTAGATAGTTTTTGCTGCTAATATAGGTCAGTAGTTTTAAGCAATATTGATGGAATTTTTTAATTAAAGCTAGAAAAATAAATGTTAAGTACAGACTGATATTACCCTTGCCAATGTCTCTTTTTCTCAGTCTCAAGGTGAAATCTTGCTGGGTGTCCCCACTCAAAGGAGGAATCTCCAGGCACATTCTGAAAAGGGGAGGGGGGGGTTAGACATCTGTCCTGTTGAAGAGTGGGGCTTTTCCAGAGTGAAGTGATGGACTGTGAGTGTCACAGTGCTCAGGGAGCTGTGCCAGCTGGGGCAGGATGCTCTGCCTGAGCAGGGATACAGCAGCTCCAGCTGTGTCCTGTCTACACCTTAGCAGGAATGGCTTGAGCAAGGAGGGCCTCCTGTTTGTAGTGTTAAAGAATGCTGAGACCAGCTTGACCAAACTATCATGTCACTACTGTCACTGAAAACATCAGGATAAATTAAGCTCTCTAATGCTACTTTTAGTGTCAGGAAGCACACATTCCTTTCTTAGAGTGCCCTTCTGGGCAACTCCTCCCACTTTATATTCCAGGCATGATGCTGTGTGGTGTGGATGTCCCTCTGGGCAGTTCAGGTCACCTGTCCCAGCTGTGCTCTCTGCCAGTTTCTTTTGTGAGCCTCCTCACAGGCAGAGCAGAAGATGAGAAAACAAAATGTCCCTGACTCAGGACAAACGTGACTTAGCAAAACCCCAAACTTCAGCGTATTATCAACACCATTCTCATTGCAAATCCAGAACACAGCACTGTAAGAGCTACCGAAATAAAGAAATTAACTCTACCCTGTCTGAAATGAGAACAGTGGCATTCCAGCACAATTGCTGAATTACCTTTGTTAGTTCCCTCTTTATCTCTGGGTTCTGCACAGTGTCCATGTGGTTCAGAAATTCTACATTCCTCGAGTCCATATTCAGCCATAAAATGCCTCTTCCAGGTCTGAGACCATTGATGCATATCAAGGTTAATTACAGTTGTTTTAGCAAAACGTAAAGCTTCAGGGCTTTTCCCAAGCTGTGTTCCCACTAGAGCAGCTTATGGCAAACCTTGCTAAATGTTGGCTACAGTGGCATATGACAGAGTGGAAAATTACACGGCTCATGATTAATTAAAAGAAGTAATTAGAAAACTGAATTAAAAGAATGAATTAGATAAGGTATTTGTAAAGTTCTATCATTTCCAACACCATGAGGACATGCAAACAGAGAATCCCTGATCTGAGGGCAGGAGCAGCAAGGATGTCCAGGCCTTCACATGGAAGTGAGAGTCAGACGGGTCACATGGGAGAAACCAAAGTGGTGCTAGTACCTTCTTCAGCAGCAAAGCCTATTTTGTTGAATAGACCTGCCAAAACCTAATGTAAAAATGTATCAGAGGCAGCCAGTCAGGTTATGCTATAGAAGGGCAGTCCCACTTTTGCATGACAAGGATTTCTAGCATACCTCCCTAAGGTGTGTGAATATCCCTCCCTTGAGCAGGGAAAGCCCTGAAGGTCACTTCTCATGGCTGAGCAAAATAGGTTTGCTCATGGTTGTTGGATGAGTGACATCAATCTCTACGTAATTGTTTTGCCTGATTTCATAGAATTGCTTCTCTGTTGCTTCCAAGATAGTGCACTATACTGTAACACTAGTAGTTAGTTAGGGTGTGTTACTATGCTAGTTCCACTATGTTAGTTATGTTAGTAAGGCTGCTGATGCTATGTAACAAATACTTGTGATCAAGTTATTTTGCTTAATGATTGCAATCAATTTAAATGAATTCTTAATTTTATTTATATCAATAGATTTGGTTTGCCGTCTTTAATCCCACGGGGCAACGTTGTATACAGGCTCAAGTACACCTCTGTAACCCTTTGGATAGAAACTGTTGAAGAGTCTGGGGCTGGGCTAGGACCCAGCTGCATGCAAACTTCTCTCGGAGGAGTTTAGAAAACAAAAGTGTCCTTCCTGTACCTGCTGACTTGACAGGAGGGCTTCTGTAACAAACTTTGTCTGGAGTGGGTCTGTTCTCCACTCACTGATAACTTTTGCAAGGAGCAGGGAGTTGGACTGGATGAGCATTATGGGTCCCTTCCCACGTGAGATATTCGATGATCTGATGATTCTATTACATGGTGGAAGGGGAAAGGGATTTTCTTTTTGCCACCATGGAAGTTGGGAGAAGTATTAGTAAAAACACTGGTAAAGGGAGGGCTGCAGGGAGCAGTATCACCTTCCATCACTAAATTGGACTAGGATTTCATAAAATTAAATGAAGACCAACAGCCGTGCCTGGCCTTGCTTATTGAGCCTTCTCCCAAGCACAATGGGAATATCTGCTGGTAGTGGATAACATTGAGTGAGTTGGTCTGTGCTGTGAAAGATGGTCTGACTGCTTGGTGGGCACATCTGTCAAATAAATCTTAGCCAAAGAAATAATTGGAATGCTAAATCCTTGTTTGCTGCAGCAGATGTGGCAAAGAAAGTGGGTGATTTTTGGTTGGTTGGTTGGATGGGGATTATTGTTGTTGGTGGTGTTCTTTTAATCTTTCTGATTAATGACAAACTTAAGGAAGAAGGAGTAGGGGAACCTAGATGTTAATTTGTGGGCAAGAATGATCTTTTTGGTGCAACTTTCTCCCAAAGTATATGTGAGGACTGCATCAATACACACTCCTTTGTCTTGGGTTCCTCTACGGCAGAGTCACTGATGGTGTGACCCAGAAAGGAAATATGGGTACAGACACCCAAATGGTGTAAGTGGGCATGTTTCAGCAGACTGTAGTACACAGTAGCAGAAGCAGGGGAAGTATCTGGCAGCAGAGGATCATAAAGCCAAGGAGGATTAGCAGTGCCTTAGCAAAACCTATAGCCTGCATACTTCTTCATGATACCCTAAAAAGGGTCCTTCAAATCTGCGAGCGATGAGGTATGCCAGGAAATAGATCAAGGTAACCTAATTTTTAGTTGTAATGATCTGGACATCAACAGGGAAATAAAAATTAAGATTGGCAATGAGTGAATCTTTTGTCCCTTATCCCCAAGTGAATGTGGACTGCATCTTTGTTTCACCTTCAAATTTTGCTGAGAAAGCATAAGTATGGTAAGCCTGTGTGGCAACTCTGTCATTAATCTGGCTGCATTATGAAGTAATAGTAATTACTGCAAAGTAAAACCAGATCTTGATATTTGTGTGGGATATCTGGGTTTATATAGAAATCATTTGCAAGTTCTGTAAAACTAGAGGTGGCTGTGAATCAGCTCATACACGTGCATCATATTTATCCAACCTCTTAACAACTATTCCTTATTGCTCCAATCAGCACTAGCCAGTCTCAGTGGACTTTATATAGATGTAGTATAAAGAGCTGTGGACAAACCTCTCTTCTGCTTCACTGCAGAGTGCTCAGAGTTGAAAGCTTTCCTGGAGACCTCAACATTTAGGGGTTTTTTCCTATCCTCTCTCTTCTTCTACCACACTCCACAACAGGAGAAACTACCTTTGTTATATTCAAATGTTGCAACTGATGATTTTTGAGACTTGAACTGATGAGTCCATGAAAAGATCTCTGCCACAACAAGTTTTCTTTTTCTACAGAGTAAAAGTGGTAGCTGAGCGTTTGAAGAGAGTAGTGAATATACAGCCTTTGAAGGCAATGCTATGAAAGAAGAATCAGTCAAAAATAGACAGAAACAAAACGCATAAGACTGCCTCATTTTCTTTAGAAGCTTTTATAATCTTTTCAGAAGATCTTCTCAAAATCTGAGTAGTATCTAAATTCCAGTCCTCTTTCTGTCTGTTCAAGCAGGCAGTTGTATTCTGACTGCAGATTTGCCCGGCTGTTTGCAGCTTCATCGGCTGCTGGACACTAAAACGAGGAGAGCTCTGCAAGGCACCAGAGAAGGATGATCCTTGGGAACCTCAGTGGATTGAGTGAATTCAGACTCCTGGGTTTTTCTGGAACCTCTCCTTTACACCCTTTGCTCTTTCTAGTTTTATTATCTCTTCATTTTCTCACCTGGATGGCAAACACAGTGATAGCTTTGATAACAAACAGTGATAATCGCCTTCACACCCCGATGTATTTCTTCCTCACTCAGCTGTCCTGTTGGGATATCTGCTATTTGTCTGTCATTATCCCAAGTATTCTCGAGAACCTGATGGTGGGAACAGTGCGTATTTCCAAGACAAGATGTGCAATGCAAATATTTTCCATCCTTTTCTTTGGAGTTGCTGAGTGTTTTCTCTTGGCTGCCATGTCCCTTGATGGTTATTTTGCAGTTTGCTGCCCCTTGCATTACACAATTATCATGAGCAGCAGGGTCTGCAGAAGCCTGGTTGTTGGAGCTTACATCTGTGGAACTGCTGTGGGCTTAGTTCACACCCTCATCACCTTCAGCTCACCCTTGTGTGGTTGTGCCATTGACCATTTCTTCTGTGAGATTCAGCCTCTCCTGGACGTGCTCTGTGGCAACACTCTCCCAAGTGAAATCCAGGTCATTGTGGTGGCTGTCTTTGCTATTCTGAGTCCTTTCTCACTGGTCATTTATTCCTGTATTCCTATCGTTTCCACAATTCTTCACATGGCATCAGCTGAGAGCCAGGAGAAGGCCTTTTCCACTTGCTCCTCACAGCTCCTGGTTGTGACTGTTTTTTATGGCACTGCAGGCTCCATGTACCTGCGGCCAAAATACAGCTACTGTGCATCTGTGGATAAATTCCTCTCCCTTTCTTATTCTCTGGTGACTCCTTTATTGAATCCCATCATTTGCAGTTTGAGGAATAAGGAGGTGAAAGGAGCCCTGAAAAAAAAATGGAGAAAACCTAAGTTAGTGTGGAAATGAAATTGAAGATTTGGGTTGTTCCAGGTGTTTGTGGTGGAATTTTTCACTCTAAATTCTTGTTCAGGAAAATCAATTTCCAGATCTACTTCAGCTGTTGGGGAGGAAGGAGGGAGAAGAGTGGAGATTTTTAGCTCTAAGAGGGAGTGTTAGAAGCTATGTTAACATTTTGGAAGGGAATTTCTTCCACATACTTAAGAAATTCTTCAATAAACTTATTTTTTCCTTTTCTTTTCCTTGCTATTTTTCAAAAACTTGAAAATTGTGCTTTACATACTTCTGAATTTTTGAACCAAAGAGTAATATTCAAGAGCCTGACATTACTGAAAGAACTGAAAAGAATGAGTTTTCACCTGATTGCATTTATTTCCTGAAACTGTTTAGTAAATGTGTTGGGGGAAAGGATAGGACATAGTTCAGGCAACAATGTGGAGCCCAGGATATTATTGAGTACTGATTTTAATTCTGAGATTGTTACTGGGGCAAAAAAAAAAAAAAAAAAAAAAAAAAAAAAGAGGTGTGCAAAATTGCATTCCTGCCCCACTGCCTCAAAGATATTTCTTCAATTTTAGAGTCATTGTTTTAAACATGTTAGACCAAGTGTAGTCCTTTGAAGTACTTAACCACTGTAATCTTCTGCAACTATTAATACAACTCTTTATATTAAATGCTCAAAGCTTAAATGATATTGGAAAGATAAGGACATGCATTACTCCTTAAATTAATCCTTCATTCCTGGAAATCACTGTAAATATAAATATCATGAAAGTACATGTCCTGGTTTGAAAGACAGCTGTTTGCTAAGGAAAGCAGAAGCTTCCCTTTGGACTGAAAAATGTGATCCTTCCTTCCTTCCTTCCTTCCTTCCTTCCTTCCTTCCTTCCTTCCTTCCTTCCTTCCGATTATTAGGATTTTGAAATTAAGGGAGCTCTCAGGCAAAGATATGGGGGTAGGAATAACAGTTCTTTACTAGTGTAACTAACAAGACAAACAAGAACAACAGCAGCTATGGAATTAGCCACAAACAGACCAGTAACTCAGTCCCAGTGTTTTTTGGCTGCAGGCACCTTTTCCCTGAGCTGCAGTTCCCGGTGCTGGGGGCGGGCAGGTCCCGCAGAGCTGCAGGAGGGCTGGGGGTGATGGCAGAGCTGTCCCAGGGAGAGACAGAGAGAGATGGAGAGAGCTCTCCGCTCACGGTGTGGGTCCTGGGGCTCAGCAGAGTGCTGGAAGGTGGCAGGTTCCAGCGAGAAGGCAGCAGGGCAGGGTCCCACAGCAGTGAGGATGGCTCCCGGCGATGGCATGGCAGGAATGCAACACAGGCGGCGATCGTCCTTCTCGTCCCAACTCCAAGGGGGAAATGGGACCCAGGCCCAGCCTTCCGCTTCCTCTTCTGGATGTTTCAATCTCGCGGGGTGTCCCTCTTCTCTCTCTCCTCCCCCTTGTCACCAGGGCCCAGTCAACAGGTATCTTAGCATGACAATGGGGAAAATTCCACAGAGGGAAAAGGGAAAGAAACAACCCCCAACAGTACAGGGTTCTTAATTGGATGTCATATGAATTTTTATCTTGAGCGTTTGTAAATCCACAAAAAAATTATAAGGTATAATATTCTTTGCAGAAGCTTGACATCTTTGATTTTAATCACATCTTATTTTGGGCCAAAAAAATTTATTATAGCAGAAAATGCTGTCTCATACTTTTAATTTTTTAAATTTCAAATTCATTACAAAAAGAATGCATTGTTTTTTGTCATATTGCTTTATTGGCATTACAGTTTCTCCCCTAGTCATATATGCTAGACTCCTTACAGCAGCATTCCTAGAGAATTACACAACTGTGTGTATTATGAAAGAAGTGATGAAGAGGGGAAACCCAAGTAAAAAAAGCAGTGGGGATAAGAAAAGTGTAATTTATAAAACAAAAAAAAAACCAAATAAACAAAACCCGAACCAAACAAAAAAACAAAGGTAAAATATGGTTCAGTAAAATGAAAGTAGGCATTAAAAACCTGGGAAGTTTCAGTCTGGTAAACCACCAGGTCCAATTCTTTCTTGATTGATTATGCAAAATTTGTGAGTTCTCAAGTTTGTGGACAACACTAAATCAGAGGGAGTAGACAATGTGCCAAAGGGCCCCCATGTTTTAATGAATCCAGAGGAAGGCTGGATGAGTTCCTTGAACAGAGAGCCCAGCTCTAGGTGTCCAAACCAGGTGGGATTCAGCTGCCTCTTCATGGCTTGATTTTGGGGGAGCTGCATCCATGGATTCACACTTGCCCATCTTAAGTGTCTGGAATCTGAGCCTGAAGGATGGTTTCTATCAAAATGGAAATTAGCACTTCTAGGGCAGGGATCTTGTGCTTCAGAAGGACTCTTTGCAGATGAGTGCTGTCCTCATGGCCTGGAATAGCAGGCATGCAGAAGAACTTACAGGACTGAGTCCCCTCCAGGGGAAGCTGCGTGTTCCTGGTCTCTGCTGGGGAAGAAAGGCTGGTGGTACCTTGGACAGGATGAGAAAGCAGAGAGTCAATGATAAAAACAAAAATCAACCTCTCCTTCACTTCCTTTCTGACTGAAACTGTAAAACAAAGCTCAGAGAACTCACATTTGTGGGATCAGTATGGTGACGAGGATTTGCAAATCTCAGCTGTTTCAAGAGAGGTGTTTAGCCCTCAAGTTACCTGAAGATCTATGAACCCTGAGGCTCTGTGAATGATTTCATTTGCCCAAGACTACTTGCACCGAACAAAATGAGTCTGCTTTACAGCAGAGCTTGGTCTCAGCTGATGCTAGAAATCTGACTGTGCAGTTGCCTCTTGAAGCAAGGTGCTCACTTTGAGAGAAAGTGTACAGGTGAAAAACTTGTCTTAATTCCTCCAGATGGAACAGATCTTCAGTATTGTTCCAGAAAACTCTGAATTAACCCCACCTGATCTGATTTCAGGCTCCAGAGCACTGAATGGGAAAGCCTTACTGTGACAGACAGGAGAGCCAGGGGAGAATCAAACCAACCATGGTGCAGAATAAACACAACTAAATCCAGTGCAGAGTTCCAGCTCTGTGCCAGGATCCTTGTGCTGGTCTGGAGCACAGAGGTGCGGGACGGAAACATGAAAACACACGCTTGGGCTCACAGGAATATCCAGAGACAATTAATCATCCTTTCAGAATTTCACGGAAGAGGTTAAAAGTGTCCACACCTTGCTTATTTTCATCTTTTGAATGGAAAAGGGGATTTTGAATTTAGCTTTCTGTAAATGCTTTCATTGTATCTGCTTAAGTATAGCTGGAAGAAACCTGACTCCGTCTGGCAATAGAAGTATATGCTACTTGGGAATAATTGTCATAGGTTAAACACCCAGCAGATTGCACCAGTGATTCCTGCTGTCACTAGAATAGCCAGCCCGTGGAATTTTGTGACTCTCATGCCCTTGCTGCTCCAGAAAACATTGTAAACTCTAGATTGGCAGTAAATTGGCAGTAAAAACAAAATAAAATAAAACACAAATACAAAAAGGCAGAAAAGACTGTAGTTCTTAAATCTGAGTAAGTCTATTGTTTTGCACTGCAGGTCTAGACATAATACGGTGAAAAATTAGTTTTTCTAGATAGAAAGTTTTACATCTAGGTATTTCTAATACATACATTTACAAGGGATATGCTAGACACTGAGCTCTCATTTTAAAATAGTACAGTAAAGCATGCTAAATTCTCCAAACCAATAATTGCCATTTCAGATTTTGTCTGAATCAGGTTTTATTCTTTGCCCAGCCAGTGCCCTCTCTGCTCTTTGTCTTTCTTTCCATCTTCCTCTGTCCTTTCTCTCTGTCTGTCTAACTAGCTCTTTTTTGACATCACTTCCTTGCATTCCTTGGGCTTTCTCCTCTGTCTCCCACTGCTGCAGCTCTCCTTTCTCAGCGGAAGGTCCCAATGCTTTTGTCTGCCTCAGGCTCTGCAGCCACCCAGCCCGGGGCTGTTCACACCCTGCTTTGTGCCAGCCTTCTCAAGCCCCTCGGTACGGTTCTGTTTGCCAGCACTGCCGTGCCCTGCTCCTCAGCACCTCCCAGCCGGGCCCCTGTGTCCGCCTGAGCCCGGCACTCAGCTGCGCTTCTCCAGCCCTCGGCAGCTCCCGCCTCCCTGCTCCCCCTCTCTGCTGTGCTCACACCCGGCAGAGCAGCACAGATCCGCCCCGTGCCCCAGCCCTGGCTCGGGGCCCGCCAGGAGCCTCCACCCTGCTCCTCACCTGCACCAGGTGTGCTGTCACCTGAGCAATGGCCAAACAACCGGGAGCCTGCAGCAGCCACTCATTCCCTGACACTGCAGCTGATGCCTCCATGGGCTTCCTAAAAGCACAGGCCACACAAAGCCAAGGGAATCAAAAGCAGATATATCTACTGAATAAATAAATTCCATACATCAATAGCAGTATCAATATCAATATCAATATCAATATCAATATCAATATCAATATTTATTGAAGGGCCTTCAGGAACATTTCAGGCAGACAAAGCGTCCCAGGGGCTACACTCCAAAATGGACCGTGGGTCACGGGTTCTCGTCCTTTTCTAAGTTTGGTCCATTTGCCTATTGGAGGTTTATTTCCAATGACAGCTTCAGGTAATGAAGTCATTTACCTTCAGTTTGTTCACCCCCAACTCACTTTTGTTTCCATTTCCTGGGGCCTGAGGCAGTGAGGGGTCCTTGATTGCCAGGCCTGGGCAGGAATTGCTGTGTCTGAGCAGAATGGGGAAGCAGCAGCTCACATTGTGCATGGAGTTTGGAGTCACACGCATAAGAATGGCAGGATTGCAAATCTACGAAAAATACAAAAGCTACAATCCTGAGGCATCAGGGGTGAATAGCAACCAGCTGCCTCTTTGGAGCCCGAGGAACAGCAACTGCCTGCCGCAAGGCCCAGAAGCTTGTTGGTCAAATGCAGCAGGAACAAAAGTGCCTCCAGCCATCCTGAGTGGGAATGTGGCTAAAGCTGTGTCTGATCCAAGGCAGCCTGGAGGAAGGAGTGAATGTGAAGCTGCTGAAGAGCTGCCCAGGAGAGGCTGGGGCCCTGGCAGCCAAGGCTCACCCAGTGCAGCCTCTGGGGGTCCCTTTGGTGGGGCCAGCCCAGGGTCAGCCTGTGGGTGCACCTTGGGGGCACACCAAACTCACTGGAAAGGACCCTCTGAGAGCTTGGGTGCCTTGCACAGGAGTCTCACAGGCACAGGCCAGTGGAAGAACAGAGTGGAGTGGAACAGAAATGCCCGGCAGCCTGAGGGCCAGACACAAGTGTGACCTGGCTTGTGACAGCTCTGGGCAGGGCTCTGCTCACTGGGCTCTGTGCTCTGGGGAAGGAGTTCACTGATCCTTCACTCAGGGGAGGCCCTGCCAGCCAGTGAACCCCTGTGCATCAGAGGACAGGGGGAGTCCCAGTGACTGCCACCTGGGAGAGGAGCCATGTGGTTCCAGGGCCCAGGAGCCATGTGCTTCTGTGACCTCAAGGGGATCCATCCCTGTGTGCCCCCATGTCACTGAGGGGCAGCGATGTGGCACCTCTCCAGTGATTGTGACTCACCTGCCCAGGGCTCAGTATCCTGAGAGCAGGCTAACGTGTCAGCAGGTCTTCAGGATAGCTCAGCTTAGTCCTGTGCTACGCACCTCTCTGCCTTTCAAGCAGATTTATTGTTTACTGTCCCCTTCAGCTTTTGTCCTCTCACAGGTAATTATGACTTGACTCTTGGGATAGATCATAGAGGAAGGAGAGAAAAGTCTAGGCTGCTTATACCTTCCTAGCTGAAGGCTGAGCTGTTGCCCCTTCGTAGGCTGTCCACATACAGGCTAGGCTAGAGTTCTTCTTTGCTGATTCTCTTTCCTTTACTATAGCCTAGGATAGGTAAGTAAGGGGTGAGTGCAGTCTGAGGGGCTGGGCTCAGCCCAGAGTGGCAAAAAGCCCACCTTGGATACTGCAGGAAGGAGTGGGAGAGAATGGGGAGCAGCAAAGGCTGTAGTTAAGTTAGTGGCTGAAAGCTGGTCACTCCTGCAGAGGAGGGAAAAGCCAGAGAGCTCTGCTGTTGATGCTGTGACAGCAGCAGGGCCTCCTCAGAGAAGGTAACATGCACTGGAGCACTTCAGAAGGACCTTTGAAGCTCCTGGGGCTCTGTCACTGATCACAAAGGGGTGAGCCTGCAGTTCAGCAGTTGGCTCAAGCACCACTGAAACTCTTGATGGCAAATGCTGTTCTTTCCATAGGTTGTATTTCTTTGGAGTTTTTATTCCTTTGGTGAGATGTAGTCATTTCTTTGCAATCAGGTGAGGGGATTGATGCTGATCCCTTCCTGGAGCACGTCCTTGGTCATCCAGAGCTTTGCCCGCTGCTCCTGAGAGGGACGATGGCCACAACAGGGAACAATTCCTGTGAGTACCAGCTTCACTGGCAGCTTTGGACTTTGTGACTCCCCACAGACAGCTGACTTGACTGGTGCTCAGATCCCAGAATGATGTGCTCACAAGCTAGAGTGAAGTCTGGGATATTTGCTGAGAATAGCCAGACTGCCCCAGGTTGTTTAGTCCCAGGAAAACACCTTTTGTCACTGTGAAGGAGACTTTGAAACATCATTGCTCATAGGGAGGTCTGACAGGTCCTTGAGTTGCCTTTTGTGCTCAGTACTTGCTTGTTTTCAAGAAGTTCCAGTCAGTTAGAATCAGGGAAAGCTTGACCTGATAATCCAGTCTAGAGCTCTGGTGAGAAGGGAAGGTACCCTGAGGCCCAGAAATCAGAGCTGGGGCTTGTTGGACTCTTGGCAAAGTAAGCAGGGGAACAGACTTTTCCAAATCAGGAAATTTCAATGGCAGTGCTAGGCTTCCCCTGATACTGAGTTGAAGGTTTGAGCTGGTTGTCCTGACAGCTTGTGTAGAAAGCTCAAAGTTTAAATATGCTTTCTTTCCTCGCCTCATCTCTTTCCAAATGGAATTTCTCTGCAGTCATCGCCGAGGGAATAGCTCCTCCAAAAAGGATCCTCTTCCCACCAGAGAAGATTTGCATGGTCTGGCAGCAGAGACAGAGTGCTGGAGCAGGGCTCTTCAATGTGGGCAACACGTGCTTCCTCAACGCTGTCCTGCAGTGCCTGACCTACACCCCCCCACTGGCCAACTACCTGCTGTCCCAAGAGCACAGCCAGGCCTGTGAGTGCTTTTAGGAGCATCTCCTGAAAATCTCTTCATCAAGTCCCAGATTCCCAGAATGTAAAATTTGTTTTCAGACAACAGCAGCCCTTTGTCAGCCCCATGAGTCTGTACTCTTTGAACACTGGAGCCTAGAACCCACTTGTCCTAGCCTGCTGCCTTACCCTTAATGAAAACACCTCTTTCTCCCTGGCAGTCTTTATTCCTGCAAGTTCAACCCTCTGTGCTTATTGCACAGAAAGCTCTTGGTTTACCATCCCTCTCTGAAGATTTTCTGCACACTAAAATGCCCTGGGACCATTGGGACATTGGGAGGAGTGGAGTATTGGAGTGGAGTGGCAGTGCAAGAGGAGGAGTATCCCACTGCTGTGGATGTTTTGCTAACCTAAGGACCTTCCCTGTGTCCCTCTTCAGGTCACCAGCAGGGTTTCTGCATGATGTGCATCATGGAAGCACACGTGAACAAGGTCCTGCGTTCCCCTGTCAGTGCCATCCTGCCTTTGGCTGTCCTCAAGGTTTTCAAACGTAAGTCGTACCAGGTGCTTGAACAGGTTTCCTTCCCTCCTTCTATGAGAGAACTGAAACCTTCTTTCTTAGGCATAGGAGAACATTTGGAGCCCGGCAGGGAGGAAGATGCCCATGATTTCTTGTGCTGTACTGTCAATGCCATGCAGACAGCTTGTCTGAGTGAAAGCAGCGAGTAAGCACAAGCAAATCACCCTCACAAAGTTCTGAGCCCTTTGCACTGCTTGGTGTGCTCCCATCAAGGGAAACCTAAACCCTGGGCTTTCAGGCCAAGCAAAACTCTTGCCGGAGATAATGCTCTGTCTTCCCACTTGTTTCCAGCTTGGACCTCTCATCTCAATCCACTACCATTGTCTCTCAAATCTTTGGAGGCTTTCTGAGATCCAGAGGTATGTTTCCTCAACTCTTACTCTCTTTGACATTGCCTGTGTCCTTCTGTCTGCCTGTGCCTGACAGTTGGTCTGGTCGGTCAGGTACAATGTGTAAATGGGCAGTGTCAGTCAGCTTCCCATTGCTGAGCATTTGGATTTTTCCTTCCAGTCACCTGCGTCAGCTGCAAAGCCGTTTCTGACTCCTACGAGGCCTTCCTGGATATCCCTTTGGATATCAGAGTAAGAAGCTTTTGCAGTTGTGCTTCAAGACATGCCAAGGCCTTGCAGCTTTTCAGAGTCAGCACATTTGTCTTAAAAACGTGTGCTGTGAGCACAAGAGATCTTGGTGGTGGGTGGGAAGGGGAATGGATGGTGTCCTCCTGCAGAGGCCATGGCACTGGTCTCTCTGTAGGTGCTGTCTTTAAGCTGGTTGAGCAGCATTATCCTCTCTGCATCCTCAATATATCCTCATCCTCCTTTGCTTTGCCCTCCCCTAACACTTGTCTGGCTCCCAGGCCGATGGGTTGGGTTGTTTGCACCACTGATGCCCCTGCATAGTGTCATGAGTTGATGTGAGTGGTGTGGTGGTACGGGGAGGGAGCTCTTGATGGCTCCGGGAGCCTCTGGGACACAGGGAGATGTTCAGCATCCCACTCTCTTTCTGTCTCCTTCTGGACAGCTTCATGGTGGGTCTCTTCAGCATCAGCTGCAGGGGTTTGCTTGTCAGCTCGTGGGAGTTGTTTGGGTGAGGCAATTTCCTGCAGCTCAGTGTGCTCATTTGTCACTCTTGCAGACAGCCTCGACCCTCACTGCAGCTCTGGAGGACTTTGTGAGACCCGAGCACCTGGATGGTGAAAACTGCTACAAATGTAACACGTAAGATGATTACTAAGCACATATTACCAGCAGATCCTGTGTGAGGGAGTTGCATGTCATTGAGCAGAAGTCATCGCCTCATGGAGCTTTGCAGCACACAGAGGAGATGCAGCTTCTTTAAAATAGAGCAGGGAATAGCCTTAGAATAGCAAAAGCTGTGTGAGACAGGACAGGTTGCCTGGCCACCCTGGGGGAGGATTGGGTGCGTTTCAGCACTGGGTTCTGTGCTTGGTTTCAAGGTGTAAGAAGAATGTTGCTGCCTTCAAGAAGTTCACAGTCCATTGCGCACCCAAGGTTCTCACGGTGTGTCTAAAAAGGTTTGACTGTTTCACCGGTAGGAAGATCAGCAAGGTTTGTACACAGCCGGTGTGCAGCTTTCTCTTCCTGGAGCAGATTTCCCTGAGCTTGTGCCAAGGCACTGGTCTTGGGTTCGTCATGTTCCCTTCTGGGGAGAGAATTCCCTTGGGAAGACAGGCAAGCGCTCTTCTCCAGCAGAGCTGCTTTGGCCAAGAACAGTTTCCTGCCACTCAAAGCATTACACCTTTGTGATGGTGTGCTTTATGGAAAACCAGCTGCTTGTGAGCCCCAAAGATGTATTTACACACCTCTGGCCCCTGGATGTGGCAGGCTATTCTGTGTCATAGGTCAGGGTCACTTCTGAGCCCTGCTGGTGTCTGTGCAGGTTGTGAAGTACCCCGAGTACCTGGATCTTCGCCCGTACATGTCCCAGGCAGAGGGAGAACCCCTCCGTTACTCCTTGTATGCTGTCCTGGTGCACAGTGGGGTCAGCTGTCATACAGGACACTATTTCTGCTACACAAAGGTAGTCAGCAATGTCCTTCCTTCCTTTTTTCTTTCCTTGCCAATGGGGAAATGTGTGTGGGGAAGAGAAACTTTGCTGTCGGTGTTACTGACAGCCAAGGTTTTGGGGCAGGAGATGTCTTGAGGGGCTGGACTGGATTTGTGTTGACATACTGTTTGTTAGGTAGTTTTCTGCCTGTGTTTTTGGTGAGAAACCATGCAGAGATCTTTGTCCTTTTTTTTTCACAGGCCAGCAATGGGCTGTGGTACCTGATGGATGATGAGTCTGTGGAGCTTCGTTGCCTTGACACAGCTCTCAGGCAGCAAGCCTACCTGCTGTTTTATGCCAGGTAATAAGCAGCATTCAGATGCGTACAGAAGATGTGTCCTTTTCCCTGTCTATTGGTTTGCTTCTCATAGTGCAGAGAATGCAGAGATTTCTCACCAAAGGCAATTACTACCAGCTTCATTCAGTGCTGTGGAACCTGTGCTGTCCCATGTCTGTCCTTCAGGCTGCTGCCCTGATGTAGCCTGCTACTTGCCTGCTCTGTGATGCTAGACTTTTGTAGAAAAGAGTGAGGGAACTTAAAGGGACCTGCCAGGAAAGATGGGGAGGGAGCCTTTATCAGGAAGGGCTGGACAGGATGAAGGGTATCAGTTTTCAGCTGACCCATTATGGCAGGTTTCCATGAGATATTAGGAAGAAATGCTTGAGTGGAAGGGTGGTGAGAGCATGGAACAGGCTGCCCAAAGAAGGTGTGGGTGCCCCATCCTTGGAGGTTTTCAAGGCCAGGGTGGACAGGGCTTGGAGGGGCCTTGTCTATTGTGAGGTATTCCTGTCCATGACAGCGGGGTGGCACAAAATGAGCATTAAGATCCCTTCCAACCCAAGCAAGCGTGTGAATTTGTGCAATTCACATGAGGGTCTAGAAGGTATAAAGATGAGGTTTATCTGAGACAGGAGTAGACTTGGTGAGAAGACTCTAGCTAAAATTTCCATTAGTGGCCTTGGTTAAATCTTCTCTCTGTCATACAAACCTCTCCAAGGAAATGAGCGAATCCCAGAGAGGGCTGCAAAAACAGCCCAAAACTGAGATCTTTCTTTTCTTTTCTCCAGGTGTTCGGATCTGAAATTTGGAGAAAGGGCTTCTTCCTCACTGGCACCACCGTATGCCCCTTCCTTCCTTCCTCAGTGGGCAGCCAGCAGCGAGCAGGTGGCTCCTGTTGGCCCACAGGGCTTGCCTGGCAGCACGAAGGTAACTCTGGGGAGGAGGGTCAGTGCACTAGAGGAGCAGTGGATCTCCTTCTAGCATCTCAGCATTTCTCCTTTTCCCCCTCTCACCCTGCAGCACTCTTCACAGCCACAGTGCTGCCTCTTCTCCAAGCACCCCGGCTGCCTCCATCCCATTTGTGCCCCTTTGGCCCTTTGGCCTTGGCAGCCCTCCAGAAGAGCCTTTAGGAGGCTCAGAAATGTCCCTTCCCAGAACTCCTGGGAGATCCCCACTGACTCTGGTCCTTTCAGGAGAGAAGGGCAGGAACTCTCCACAGCTCTCTTTGCAGGACATGGCCCTCGGCATGGAAGGGGCTGGCAGGAAGCAGGACCGGAGCAGATCCCCGCTGTCGGGCAGGGATGGCCACAGCTGCTCTGGGGACACCACGGACTGGGACCACACAGCAGGGAGGAGAACGGGCCCTCCGAGTTGTAGCACCACTGCCAGGGATGGTGAAGCTTCAGGACCTTCCAACAGGAGCTTGCAGTGTGCTCCTGGCCCCGGGGTTGCTCAGGAGCAGGTCCTGCTGAGGCGGAGGGACATGAGCAGATCCGTGCAGGGCAGCTACAACCTCTGCAGCCCCTCTGTGCAGCACACAGACTACGAGCCCTCAGCGAGGAAGAGGAGGAGGCTGACAACACATTCCCCATGTTTTGATGAAAGCCCTGTGGATAGAGCAGCTCCAGGGCCCCCCAGCTCCCGCTTGAAGCAGGCTCCCAAGCTCAGGGCTGCTCGGAGGCAAACCCGAGCGAGGTGCAGAGAGCAGAGGAGATCCCCACGGCGGGGCTCTGACCTGCACGGCCGCTTTGTGCAGTGCACAGACGACCAGCAGCCCTCTGTGAGCAAGAGGAAGAGGAGGAGAACAAGTTCTTCCCGTTGTGACAGAGCCCCAGGGGATAACGCAGCTTCAGGGCCCTCCAACACCAGCTTCAAGCAGGCTCCTGTGCTCAGGGCTGCTCAGGAGCAATCCCGAGCGAGGCTGAGGGAGCGGAGGAGATCCCCAGAGCTGGGCTATGATCTCCACAGCCGGTTTGTGCAGCACGCAGCCCAGCGCCCTTCGGCGAGGAAGAGGAGGGTGCCCATGGCCTAGAGGTGCACATCTGAGAAGAGCTCGGGGCACTCTGGGAGTGCTGCAGTCAGATTTTGGCCCTGGCTGAAGCAGAAGGGAAGATGAGCACTGAGTTTTTTATCACAGGTGTCCTTGTTTTCTTCTCAAAGATGAAGAAACTGTTGGTTTATATGGGCAATGATGCTTGTGAATAGAGTAATAGGCTTTAATTAGAATTCTTCATTCCACAGTGTAGATAGTTTTTGCTGCTAATATAGGTCAGTAGTTGAAAGCAATATTGATGCAATTTTTTAATTAAAGCTAGAAAAATAAATGTTAAGTACAGACTGATATTACCCTTGCCAATGTCTCTTTTTCTCAGTCTCAAGGTGAAATCTTGCTGGGTGTCCCCACTCAAAGGAGGAATCTCCAGCCACATTCTGAGAAGGGGAGGGGGGGTTAGACATCTGTCCTGTTGAAGAGTGGGGCTTTTCCAGAGTGAAGTGATGGACTGTGAGTGTCACAGTGCTCAGGGAGCTGTGCCAGCTGGGGCAGGATGCTGTGCCTGAGCAGGGATACAGCAGCTCCAGCTGTGTCCTGTCTACACCTTAGCAGGAATGGCTTGAGCAAGGAGGGCCTCCTGTTTGTAGTGTTAAAGAATGCTGAGACCAGCTTGACCAGACTATCATGTCACCACTGTCACTGAAAACATCAGGATAAATTAAGCTCTCTAATGCTACTTTTAGTGTCAGGAAGCACACATTCCTTTCTTAGAGTGCCCTTCTGGGCAACTCCTCCCACTTTATATTCCAGGCATGATGCTGTGTGGTGTGGATGTCCCTCTGGGCAGTTCAGGTCACCTGTCCCAGCTGTGCTCTCTGCCAGTTTCTTTTGTGAGCCTCCTCACAGGCAGAGCAGAAGATGAGAAAACAAAATGTCCCTGACTCAGGACAAACGTGACTGAGCAAAACCCCAAACTTCAGCGTATTATCAACACCATTCTCATTGCAAATCCAGAACACAGCACTGTAAGAGCTACCGAAATAAAGAAATTAACTCTACCCTGTCTGAAATGAGAACAGTGGCATTCCAGCACAATTGCTGAATTACCTTTGTTAGTTCCCTCTTTATCTCTGGGTTCTGCACAGTGTCCATGTGGTACAGAAATTCTATATTCCTTGAGTCCATATTCAGCCATAAAATGCCTCTTCCAGGTCTGAGACCATTGATGCATATCAAGGTTAATTACAGTTGTTTTAGCAAAACGTAAAGCTTCAGGGCTTTTCCCAAGCTGTGTTCCCACTAGAGCAGCTTATGACAAACCTTGCTAAATGTTGGCTACAGTGGCATATGACAGAGTGGAAAATTACACGGCTCATGATTAATTAAAAGAAGTAATTAGAAAACTGAATTAAAAGAATGAATTAGAAAAGGTATTTGTAAAGTTCTATCATTTCCAACACCATGAGGACATGCAAACAGAGAATCCCTGATCTGAGGGCAGGAGCAGCAAGGATGTCCAGGCCTTCACATGGAAGTGAGAGTCAGACGGGTCACATGGGAGAAACCAAAGTGGTGCTAGGACCTTCTTCAGCAGCAAAGCCTATTTTGTTGAATAGACCTGCCAAAACCTAATGTAAAAATGTATCAGAGGCAGCCAGTCAGGTTATGCTATAGAAGGGCAGTCCCACTTTTGCATGGCAAGGATTTCTAGCATACCTCCCTAAGGTGTGTGAATATCCCTCCCTTGAGCAGGGAAAGCCCTGAAGGTCACTTCTCATGGCTGAGCAAAATAGGTTTGCTCATGGTTGTTGGATGAGTGACATCAATCTCTACGTAATTGTTTTGCCTGATTTCATAGAATTGCTTCTCTGTTGCTTCCAAGATAGTGCACTATACTGTAACACTAGTAGTTAGTTAGGGTGTGTTACTATGCTAGTTCCACTATGTTAGTTATGTTAGTAAGGCTGCCGATGCTATGTAACAAATACTTGTGATCAAGTTATTTTGCTTAATGATTGCAATCAATTTAAATGAATTCTTAATTTTATTTATATCAATAGATTTGGTTTGCCGTCTTTAATCCCACGGGGCAACGTTGTATACAGGCTCAAGTACACCTCTGTAACCCTTTGCATAGAAACTGTTGAAGAGTCTGGGGCTGGGCTAGGACCCAGCTGCATGCAGACTTCTCTCTGAGGAGTTTAGAAAACAAAAGTGTCCTTCCTGTACCTGCTGACTTGACAGGAGGGCTCCTGTAACAAACTTTGTCTGGAGTGGGTCTGTTCTCCACTCACTGATAACTTTTGCAAGGAGCAGGGAGTTGGACTGGATGAGCATTATGGGTCCCTTCCCACGTGAGATATTCGATGATCTGATGATTCTATTACATGGTGGAAGGGGAAAGGGATTTTCTTTTTGCCACCATGGAAGTTGGGAGAAGTATTAGTAAAAACACTGGTAAAGGGAGGGCTGCAGGGAGCAGTATCACCTTCCATCACTTAATTGGACTAGGATTTCATAAAATTAAATGAAGACCAACAGCCATGCCTGGCCTTGCTTATTGAGCCTTCTCCCAAGCACAATGGGAATATCTGCTGGTAGTGGATAACATTGAGTGAGTTGGTCTGTGCTGTGAAAGATGGTCTGACTGCTTGGTGGGCACATCTGTCAAATAAATCTTAGCCAAAGAAATAATTGGAATGCTAAATCCTTGTTTGCTGCAGCAGATGTGGCAAAGAAAGTGGGTGATTTTTGGTTGGTTGGTTGGATGGGGATTATTGTTGTTGTTGGTGTTCTTTTAATCTTTCTGATTAATGACAAACTTAAGGAAGAAGGAGTAGGGGAACCTAGATGTTAATTTGTGGGCAAGAATGATCTTTTTGGTGCAACTTTATCCCAAAATATATGTGAGGACTGGATCAATACACACTCCTTTGTCTTGGGTTCCTCTACGGCAGAGTCACTGATGGTGTGACCCAGAAAGGAAATATGGGTACAGACACCAAAATGGTTTAAAGTGGGCATGTTTCAGCAGACTGTAGTACACAGTAGCAGAAGCAGGGGAAGTATCTGGCAGCAGAGGATCATAAAGCCAAGGAGGATTAGCAGTGCCTTAGCAAAACCTATAGCCTGCATACTTCTTCATGATCCCCTAAAAAGGGTCCTTCAAATCTGCGAGCGATGAGGTATGCCAGGAAATAGATCAAGGTAAACTAATTTTTAGTTGTAATGATCTGGACATCAACAGGGAAATAAAAATCAAGATTGGCAATGAGTGAATCTTTTGTCCCTTATCCCCAAGTGAATGTGGGCTGCATCTTTGTTTCACCTTCAAATTTTGCTGAGAAAGCATAAGTATGGTAAGCCTGTGTGGCAACTCTGTCATTAATCTGGCTGCATTATGAAGTAATAGTAATTACTGCAAAGTAAAACCAGATCTTGATATTTGTGTGGGATATCTGGGTTTATATAGAAATCATTTGCAAGTTCTGTAAAACTAGAGGTGGCTGTGAATCAGCTCATACACGTGCATCATATTTATCCAACCTCTTAACAACTATTCCTTATTGCTCCAATCAGCACTAGCCAGTCTCAGTGGACTTTATATAGATGTAGTATAAAGAGCTGTGGACAAACCTCTCTTCTGCTTCACTGCACAGTGCTCAGAGTTGAAAGCTTTCCTGGAGACCTCAACATTTAGGGGTTTTTTTCCTATCCTCTCTCTTCTTCTACCACACTCCACAACAGGAGAAACTACCTTTGTTATATTCAAATGTTGCAACTCATGATTTTTGAGACTTGAACTGATTAGTCCATGAAAAGATCTCTGCCACAACAAGTTTTCTTTTTCTACAGAGTAAAAGTGGTAGCTGAGCGTTTGAAGAGAGTGGTGAATATACAGCCTTTGAAGGCAATGCTATGAAAGAAGAATCAGTCAAAAATAGACAGAAACAAAACGCATAAGACTGCCTCATTTTCTTTAGAAGCTTTTATAATCTTTTCAGAAGATCTTCTCAAAATCTGAGTAGTATCTAAATTCCAGTCCTCTTTCTGTCTGTTCAAGCAGGCAGTTGTATTCTGACTGCAGATTTGCCCGGCTGTTTGCAGCTTCATCGGCTGCTGGACACTAAAACGAGGAGAGCTCTGCAAGGCACCAGAGAAGGATGATCCTTGGGAACCTCAGTGGATTGAGTGAATTCAGACTCCTGGGTTTTTCTGGAACCTCTCCTTTACACCCTTTGCTCTTTCTAGTTTTATTATCTCTTCATATTCTCACCTGGATGGCGAACACAGTGATAGCTTTGATAACAAACAGTGATAATCGCCTTCACACCCCGATGTATTTCTTCCTCACTCAGCTGTCCTGTTGGGATATCTGCTATTTGTCAGTCATTATCCCAAGTATTCTCGAGAACCTGATGGTGGGAACAGTGAGTATTTCCAAGACAAGATGTGCAATGCAAATATTTTCCATCCTTTTCTTTGGAGTTGCTGAGTGTTTTCTCTTGGCCGCCATGTCCCTTGATGGTTATTTTGCAGTTTGCTGCCCCTTGCATTACACAATTATCATGAGCAGCAGGGTCTGCAGAAGCCTGGTTGTTGGAGCTTACATCTGTGGAACTGCTGTGGGCTTAGTTCACACCCTCATCACCTTCAGCTCACCCTTGTGTGGTTGTGCCATTGACCACTTCTTCTGTGAGATTCAGCCTCTCCTGGACGTGCTCTGTGGCAACACTCTCCCAAGTGAAATCCAGGTCATTGTGGTGGCTGTCTTTGTTATTCTGAGTCCTTTCTCACTGGTCATTTATTCCTGTATTCCTATCGTTTCCACAATTCTTCACGTGGCATCAGCTGAGAGCCAGGAGAAGGCGTTTTCCACTTGCTCCTCACAGCTCCTGGTTGTGACTGTTTTTTATGGCACTGCAGGCTCCATGTACCTGCGGCCAAAATACAGCTACTGTGCATCTGTGGATAAATTCCTCTCCCTTTCTTATTCTCTGGTGACTCCTTTATTGAATCCCATCATTTGCAGTTTGAGGAATAAGGAGGTGAAAGGAACCCTGAAGAAAACAATGGAGCAAACCTAAGTTAGTGTGGAAATGAAATAGAAGATTTGGGTTGTTCCAGGTGTTTGTGGTGGAATTTTTCACTCTAAATTCTTGTTCAGGAAAATCAATTTCCAGATCTACTTCAGCTATTGGGGAGGAAGGAGGGAGAAGAGTGGAGATTTTTAGCTCTAAGAGGGAGTGTTAGAAGCTATGTTAACATTTTGGAAGGGAATTTCTTCCACATACTTAAGAAATTCTTCAATAAACTTATTTTTTTCCTTTTCTTTTCCTCGCTATTTTTCAAAAGCTTGAAAATTGTGCTTTACATACTTCTGAATTTTTGAACCAAAGAGTAATATTCAAGAGCCTGACTTTACTGAAAGAACTGAAAAGAATGAGTTTTCACCTGTTTGCATTTATTTCCTGAAAATGTTTAGTAAATATGTTGGGGGAAAGGAGAGGACAGAGTTCAGGTAACAATGTGGAGCCCAGGATATTATTGAGGACTGATATTATTTCTGAGATTGTTACTGGGGAAAAAAAAAAAAAAAAAAAAAAAAAAAAAAGAGGTGTGCAAAATTGCATTCCTGCCCCACTGCCTCAAAGATATTTCTTCAATTTTAGAGTCATTGTCTTAAACATGTTAGACCAAGTGTAAGCCTTTGAAGTACTTAACCACTGTAATCTTCTGCAACAATTAATACAACTCTTTATATTAAAAGCTCAAAGTGTAAATGATATTGGAAAGATAAGGACATGCATTACTCCTTAAATTAATCCTTCATTCCTGGAAATAACTGTAAATATAAATATCATGAAAGTACATGTCCTGGTTTGAAAGACAGCTGTTTGCTAAGGAAAGCAGAAGCTTCCCTTTGGACTGAAAAATGTGATCCTTCCTTCCTTCCTTCCTTCCTTCCTTCCTTCCTTCCTTCCTTCCTTCCTTCCTTCCTTCCGATTATTAGGATTTTGAAATTAAGGGAGCTCTCAGGCAAAGATATGGGGGTAGGAATAACAGTTCTGTACTAGTATAACTAGCAAGACAAACAAGAACAACAGCAGCTATGGAATTAGCCACAAACAGAACAGTAACTCAGTCCCAGTGTTTTTTGGCTGCAGGCACCTTTTCCCTGAGCTGCAGTTCCCGGTGCTGGGGGCGGGCAGGTCCCGCAGAGCTGCAGGAGGGCTGGGGGTGATGGCAGAGCTGTCCCAGGGAGAGACAGAGAGAGATGGAGAGAGCTCTCCGCTCACGGTGTGGGTCCTGGGGCTCAGCAGAGTGCTGGAAGGTGGCAGGTTCCAGCGAGAAGGCAGCAGGGCAGGGTCCCACAGCAGTGAGGATGGCTCCCGGCGATGGCATGGCAGGAATGCAACACAGGCGGCGATCGTCCTTCTCGTCCCAACTCCAAGGGGGAAATGGGACCCAGGCCCAGCCTTCCGCTTCCTCTTCTGGATGTTTCAACCTCGCAGGGTTTCCCTCTTCTCTCTCTCCTACCCCTTGTCACCAGGGCCCAGTCAACAGGTATCTTAGCATGACAATGGGGAAAATTCCACAGAGGGAAAAGGGAAAGAAACAACCCCCAACAGTACAGGGTTCTTAATTGGATGTCATATGAATTTTTATCTTGAGAGTTTGTAAATCCACAAAAAAATTATAAGGTATAATATCCTTTGCAGAAGCTTGACATCTTTGATTTTAATCACATCTTATTTTGGACCAAAAAGTTTATTATAACAGAAAATGCTGTCTCATACTTTTAATTTTGTAAATTTCAAATGCATTACAAAAAGAATGCATTGTTTTTTGTCATATTGCTTTATTGGCATTAAAGTTTCTCCCCTAGTCATATATGCTAGACTCCTTACAGCAGCATTCCTAGAGAATTGCACAACTGTGTGTATTATGAAAGAAGTGATGAAGAGGGGAAACCCAAGTAAAAAAAGCAGTGGGGATAAGAAAAGTGTAATTCATAAAACAAAAAACAAACAAAAAGCCCCCAACCAAACAAAAAAAAATGTTATAATATGGTTCAGTAAAATGAAAGTAAGCATTAAAAACCTGGGAAGTTTCAGTCTGATAAACCACCAGGTCCAATTCTTTCTTGATTGATTATGCAAAATTTGTGAGTTCTCAAGTTTGTGGAGAACACTAAATCAGAGGGAGTAGACAATGTGCCAAAGGGCCCCCATGTTTTAATGAATCCAGAGGAAGGCTGGATGAGTTCCTTGAACAGAGAGCCCAGCTCTAGGTGTCCAAACCAGGTGGGATTCAGCTGCCTCTTCATGGCTTGATTTTGGGGGAGCTGCATCCATGGATTCACACTTGCCCATATTAAGTGTCTGGAATCTGAGCCTGAAGGATGGTTTCTATCAAAATGGAAATTAGCACTTCTAGGGCACGGATCTTGTGCTTCAGAAGGACTCTTTGCAGATGAGTGCTGTCCTCAAGGCCTGGAATAGCAGGCATGCAGAAGAACTTACAGGACTGAGTCTCCTCCAGGGGAAGCTGCGTGTTCCTGGTCTCTGCTGGGGAAGAAAGGCTGGTGGTACCTTGGACAGGATGAGAAAGCAGAGAGTCAATGATAAAAACAAAAATCAACCTCTCCTTCACTTCCTTTCTGACTGAAACTGTAAAACAAAGCTCAGAGAACTCACATTTGTGGGATCAGTATGGTGACGAGGATTTGCAAATCTCAGCTGTTTCAAGAGAGGTGTTTAGCCCTCAAGTTACCTGAAGATCTATTAACCCTGAGGCTCTGTGAATGATTTCATTTGCCCAAGACTACTTGCACTGAACAAAATGAGTCTGCTTTACAGCAGAACTTGGTCTCAGCTGATGCTAGAAATCTGACTGTGCAGTTGCCTCTTGAAGCAAGGTGCTCACTTTGAGAGAAAGTGTACAGGTGTAAAACTTGTCTTAATTCCTCCAGTTGGAACAGATCTTCAGTATTGTTCCAGAAAACTCTGAATTAACCCCACCTGATCTGATTTCAGGCTCCAGAGCACTGAACGGGAAAGCCTTACTGTGACAGATAGGAGAGCCAGGGGAGAATCAAACCAACCATGGTGCAGAATAAACACAACTAAATCCAGTGCAGAGTTCCAGCTCTGTGCCAGGATCCTTGTGCTGGTCTGGAGCACAGAGGTGCGGGACGGAAACATGAAAACACACGCTTGGGCTCACAGGAATATCCAGAGACAATTAATCATCCTTTCAGAATTTCACAGAAGAGGTTAAAAGTGTCCACACCTTGCTTATTTTCATCTTTTGAATGGAAAAGGGGATTTTGAATTTAGCTTTCTGTAAATGCTTACATTGTATCTGCTTAAGTATAGCTGGAAGAAACCTGACTCCGTCTGGCAATAGAAGTATATGCTACTTGGGAATAATTGTCATAGGTTAAACACCCAGCAGATTGCACCAGTGATTCCTGCTGTCACTAGAATAGCCAGCCAGTGTAATTTTGTGACTCTCATGCCCTTGGTGCTCCAGAAAACATTGTAAACTCTAGATTGGCAGTAAATTGGCAGTAAAAACCAAATAAAATAAAACACAAATACAAAAAGGCAGAAAAGACTGTAGTTCTTAAATCTGAGTAAGTCTTTTGTTTTGCACTGCAGGTCTAGACATAATACGGTGAAAAATTAGTTTTTCTAGATAGAAAGTTTTACATCTAGGTATTTCTAATACATACTACATCTTTACAAGGGATATGCTAGACACTGAGCTCTCATTTTAAAATAGTGCAGTAAACCATGCTAAATTCTCCAAACCAATAATTGCCATTTCAGATTTTGTCTGAATCAGGTTTTATTCTTTCCCCAGCCAGTGCCCTCTCTGCTCTTTGTCTTTCTTTCCATCTTCCTCTGTCCTTTCTCTCTGTCTGTCTATCTAGCTCTTTTTTGACATCACTTCCTTGGATTCCTTGGGCTTTCTCCTCTGTCTCCCACTGCTGCAGCTCTCCTTTCTCAGCGGAAGGTCCCAATGCTTTTGTCTGCCTCAGGCTCTGCAGCCACCCAGCCCGGGGCTGTTCACACCCTGCTTTGTGCCAGCCTTCTCAAGCCCCTCGGTACGGTTCTGTTTGCCAGCACTGCCGTGCCCTGCTCCTCAGCACCTCCCAGCCGGGCCCCTGTGTCCGCCTGAGCCCGGCACTCAGCTGCGCTTCTCCAGCCCTCGGCAGCTCCCGCCTCCCTGCTCCCCCTCTCTGCTGTGCTCACACCCGGCAGAGCAGCACAGATCCGCCCCGTGCCCCAGCCCTGGCTCGGGGCCCGCCAGGAGCCTCCACCCTGCTCCTCACCTGCACCAGGTGTGCTGTCACCTGAGCAATGGCCAAACAACCGGGAGCCTGCAGCAGCCACTCATTCCCTGACACTGCAGCTGATGCCTCCATGGGCTTCCTAAAAGCACAGGCCACACAAAGCCAAGGGAATCAAAAGCAGATATATCTACTGAATAAATAAATTCCATACATCAATATCAGTATCAATATCAATATCAATATCAATATCAATATCAATATCAATATCAATATTTATTGAAGGGCCTTCAGGAACATTTCAGGCAGACAAAGCCTCCCAGGGGCTACACTCCAAAATGGACCATGGGTCACGGGTTCTCGTCCTTTTCTAAGTTTGGTCCATTTGCCTATTGGAGGTTCATCTTCCAATGACAGCTTCAGGTAATGAAGTCATTTACCTTCAGTTTGTTCACCCCCAACTCACTTTTGTTTCCATTTCCTGGGGCCTGAGGCAGTGAGGGGTCCTTGATTGCCAGGCCTGGGCAGGAATTGCTGTGTCTGAGCAGAATGGGGAAGCAGCAGCTCACATTGTGCATGGAGTTTGGAGTCACACGCATAAGAATGGCAGGATTGCAAATCTATGAAAAATACAAAAGCTACAATCCTGAGGCATCAGGGGTGAATAGCAACCAGCTGCCTCTTTGGAGCCCGAGGAACAGCAACTGCCTGCCGCAAGGCCCAAAAGCTTGTTGGTCAAATGCAGCAGGAACAAAAGTGCCTCCAGCCATCCTGAGTGGGAATGTGGCTAAAGCTGTGTCGGATCCAAGGCAGCCTGGAGGAAGGAGTGAATGTGAAGCTGCTGAAGAGCTGCCCAGGAGAGGCTGGGGCCCTGGCAGCCAAGGCTCACCCAGTGCAGCCTCTGGGGGTCCCTTTGGTGGGGCCAGCCCAGGGTCAGCCTGTGGGTGCACCTTGGGGGCACACCAAACTCACTGGAAAGGACCCTCTGAGAGCTTGGGTGCCTTGCACAGGAGTCTCACAGGCACAGGCCAGTGGAAGAACAGAGTGGAGTGGAACAGAAATGCCCGGCAGCCTGAGGGCCAGACACAAGTGTGACCTGGCTTGTGACAGCTCTGGGCAGGGCTCTGCTCACTGGGCTCTGTGCTCTGGGGAAGGAGTTCACTGATCCTTCACTCAGGGGAGGCCCTGCCAGCCAGTGAACCCCTGTGCATCAGAGGACAGGGGGAGTCCCAGTGACTGCCACCTGGGAGAGGAGCCATGTGGTTCCAGGGCCCAGGAGCCATGTGCTTCTGTGACCTCAAGGGGATCCATCCCTGTGTGCCCCCATGTCACTGAGGGGCAGCGATGTGGCACCTCTCCAGTGATTGTGACTCACCTGCCCAGGGCTCAGTATCCTGAGAGCAGGCTAACGTGTCAGCAGGTCTTCAGGATAGCTCAGCTTATTCCCGTGCTACGCACCTCTCTGCCTTTCAAGCAGATTTATTGTTTACTGTCCCCTTCAGCTTTTGTCCTCTCACAGGTAATTATGATTTGACTCTTGGGATAGATCATAGAGGAAGGAGAGAAAAGTCTAGGCTGCTTATACCTTCCTAGCTGAAGGCTGAGCTGTTGCCCCTTCGTAGGCTGTCCACATACAGGCTAGGCTAGAGTTCTTCTTTGCTGATTCTCTTTTCTTTACTATAGCCTAGGATAGGTAAGTAAGGGGTGAGTGCAGTCTGAGGGGCTGGGCTCAGCCCAGAGTGGCAAAAAGCCCACCTTGGATACTGCAGGAAGGAGTGGGACAGAAGGAGAGCAGCAAAGGCTGTAGTTAAGTTAGTGGCTGAAAGCTGGTCACTCCTGCAGAGGAGGGAAAAGCCAGAGAGCTCTGCTGTTGATGCTGTGACAGCAGCAGGGCCTCCTCAGAGAAGGTAACATGCACTGGAGCACTTCAGAAGGACCTTTGAAGCTCCTGGGGCTCTGTCACTGATCACAAAGGGGTGAGCCTGCAGTTCAGCAGTTGGCTCAAGCACCACTGAAACTCTTGATGGCAAATGCTGTTCTTTCCATAGGTTGTATTTCTTTGGAGTTTTTATTCCTTTGGTGAGATGTAGTCATTTCTTTGCAATCAGGTGAGGGGATTGATGCTGATCCCTTCCTGGAGCACGTCCTTGGTCATCCAGAGCTTTGCCCGCTGCTCCTGAGAGGGACGATGGCCACAACAGGGAACAATTCCTGTGAGTACCAGCTTCACTGGCAGCTTTGGACTTTGTGACTCCCCACAGACAGCTGACTTGACTGGTGCTCAGATCCCAGAAGGATGTGCTCACAAGCTAGAGTGAAGTCTGGGATGTTTGCTGAGAATAGCCAGACTGCCCCAGGTTGTTTAGTCCCAGGAAAACACCTTTTGTCACTATGAAGAAGACTTTGAAACAACATTGCTCATAGGGAGGTCTGACAGGTCCTTGAGTTGCCTTTTGTGCTCAGTACTTGCTTGTTTTCAAGAAGTTCCAGTCAGTTAGAATCAGGGAAAGCTTGACCTGATAATCCAGTCTAGAGCTCTGGTGAGAAGGCAAGGTACCCTGAGGCCCAGAAATCAGAGCTGGGGCTTGTTGGACTCTTGGCAAAGTAAGCAGGGGAACAGACTTTTCCAAATCAGGAAATTTCAATGGCAGTGCTAGGCTTCCCCCGATACTGAGTTGAAGGTTTGAGCTGGTTGTCCTGACTGCTTGTGTAGAAAGCTCAAAGTTTAAATATGCTTTCTTTCCTCGCCTCATCTCTTTCCAAATGGAATTTCTCTGCAGTCATCGCCGAGGGAATAGCTCCTCCAAAAAGGATCCTCTTCCCACCAGAGAAGATTTGCATGGTCTGGCAGCAGAGACAGAGTGCTGGAGCAGGGCTCTTCAATGTGGGCAACACGTGCTTCCTCAACGCTGTCCTGCAGTGCCTGACCTACACCCCCCCACTGGCCAACTACCTGCTGTCCCAAGAGCACAGCCAGGCCTGTGAGTGCTTTTAGGAGCATCTCCTGAAAATCTCTTCATCAAGTCCCAGATTCCCAGAATGTAAAATTTGTTTTCAGACAACAGCAGCCCTTTGTCAGCCCCATGAGTCTGTACTCTTTGAACACTGGAGCCTAGAACCCACTTGTCCTAGCCTGCTGCCTTACCCTTAATGAAAACACCTTTCTCCCTGGCAGTCTTTATTCCTGCAAGTTCAACCCTCTGTGCTTATTGCACAGAAAGCTCTTGGTTTACCATCCCTCTCTGAAGATTTTCTGCACACTAAAATGCCCTGGGACCATTGGGACTTTGGGAGGAGTGGAGTATTGGAGTGGAGTGGCAGTGCAAGAGGAGGAGTATCCCACTGCTGTGGATGTTTTGCTAACCTAAGGACCTTCCCTGTGTCCCTCTTCAGGTCACCAGCAGGGTTTCTGCATGATGTGCATCATGGAAGCACACGTGAACAAGGTCCTGCGTTCCCCTGTCAGTGCCATCCTGCCTTTGGCTGTCCTCAAGGTTTTCAAACGTAAGTCGTACCAGGTGCTTGAACAGGTTTCCTTCCCTCCTTCTATGAGAGAACTGAAACCTTCTTTCTTAGGCATAGGAGAACATTTGGAGCCCGGCAGGGAGGAAGATGCCCATGACCTCTTGTGCTGTACTGTCAATGCCATGCAGACAGCTTGTCTGAGTGAAAGCAGCGAGTAAGCACAAGCAAATCACCCTCACAAAGTTCTGAGCCCTTTGCACTGCTTGGTGTGCTCCCATCAAGGGAGACCTAAAGCCTGGGCTTTCAGGCCAAGCAAAACTCTTGCAGGAGATAATGCTCTGTCTTCCCACTTGTTTCCAGCTTGGACCTCTCATCTCAATCCACTACCATTGTCTCTCAAATCTTTGGAGGCTTTCTGAGATCCAGAGGTATGTTTCCTCAACTCTTACTCTCTTTGACATTGCCTGTGTCCTTCTGTCTGCCTGTGCCTGACAGTTGGTCTGGTCGGTCAGGTACAATGTGTAAATGGGCAGTGTCAGTCAGCTTCCCATTGCTGAGCATTTGGATTTTTCCTTCCAGTCACCTGCGTCAGCTGCAAAGCCGTTTCTGACTCCTACGAGGCCTTCCTGGATATCCCTTTGGATATCAGAGTAAGAAGCTTTTGCAGTTGTGCTTCCAAGACATGCCAAGGCCCTTGCAGCTTTCCAGAGTCAGCACATTTGTCTTAAAAATGTGTGCTGTGAGCACAAGAGATCTTGGTGGTGGGTGGGAAGGGGAATGGATGGTGTCCTCCTGCAGAGGCCATGACACTGGTCTCTCTGTAGGTGCTGTCTTTAAGCTGGTCGAGCAGCATTATCCTCTCTGCACCCTCACTATATCCTCATCCTCCTTTGCTTTGCCCTCCCCTAACACTTGTCTGGCTCCCAGGCCGATGGGTTGGGTTGTTTGCACCACTGATGCCCCTGCATAGTGTCATGAGTTGATGTGAGTGGTGTGGTGGTACGGGGAGGGAGCTCTTGATGGCTCCGGGAGCCTCTGGGACACAGGGAGATGTTCAGCATCCCACTCTCTTTCTGTCTCCTTCTGGACAGCTTCATGGTGGGTCTCTTCAGCATCAGCTGCAGGGGTTTGCTTGTCAGCTCGTGGGAGTTGTTTGGGTGAGGCAATTTCCTGCAGCTCAGTGTGCTCATTTGTCACTCTTGCAGACAGCCTCGACCCTCACTGCAGCTCTGGAGGACTTTGTGAGACCCGAGCACCTGGATGGTGAAAACTTCTACAAATGTAACACGTAAGATGATTACTAAGCACATATTACCAGCAGATCCTGTGTGAGGGAGTTGCATGTCATTGAGCAGAAGTCATCGCCTCATGGAGCTTTGCTGCACACAGAGGAGATGCAGCTCCTTTAAAATAGAGCAGGGAATAGCCTTAGAATAGCAAAAGCTGTGTGAGACAGGACAGGTTGCCTGGCCACCCTGGGGGAGGATTGGGTGCATTTCAGCACTGGGTTCTGTGCTTGGTTTCAAGGTGTAAGAAGAATGTTGCTGCCTTCAAGAAGTTCACAGTCCATTGCGCACCCAAGGTTCTCACGGTGTGTCTAAAAAGGTTTGACTGTTTCACCGGTAGGAAGATCAGCAAGGTTTGTACACAGCCGGTGTGCAGCTTTCTCTTCCTGGAGCAGATTTCCCTGAGCTTGTGCCAAGGCACTGGTCTTGGGTTCGTCATGTTCCCTTCTGGGGAGAGAATTCCCTTGGGAAGACAGGCAAGCGCTCTTCTCCAGCAGAGCTGCTTTGGCCAAGAACAGTTTCCTGCCACTCAAAGCATTACACCTTTGTGATGGTGTGCTTTATGGAAAACCAGCTGCTTGTGAGCCCCAAAGATGTATTTACACACCTCTGGCCCCTGGATGTGGCAGGCTATTCTGTGTCATAGGTCAGGGTCACTTCTGAGCCCTGCTGCTGTCTGTGCAGGTTGTGAAGTACCCCGAGTACCTGGATCTTCGCCCGTACATGTCCCAGGCAGAGGGAGAACCCCTCCGTTACTCCTTGTATGCTGTTCTGGTGCACAGTGGGGTCAGCTGTCATACAGGACATTATTTCTGCTACACAAGGGTAGTCAGCAATGTCCTTCCTTCCTTTTTTCTTTCCTTGCCAATGGGGAAAATGTGTGTGGGGAAGACAACTTTGCTGTCGGTGTTACTGACAGCCAAGGTTTTGGGGCAGGAGATGTCTTGAGGGGCTGGACTGGATTTGTTTTGACATACTCTTTGTTAGGTAGTTTTCTGCCTGTGTTTTTGGTGAGAAACCATGCAGAGATCCTTGTCCTTTTTTTTTCACAGGCCAGCAATGGGCTGTGGTACCTGATGGATGATGAGTCTGTGGAGCTTCGTTGCCTTGACACAGCTCTCAGGCAGCAAGCCTACCTGCTGTTTTATGCCAGGTAATAAGCAGCATTCAGATGCGTTCAGAAGATGTTTCCTTTTCCCTGTTTATTGGTTTGCTTCTTATAGTGCAGAGAATGCAGATATTTCTCACCAAAGGCAATTACGACCAGCTTCATTCAGTGCTGTGGAACCTGTGCTGTCCCATGTCTGTCCTTCAGGCTGCTGCCCTGATGTAGCCTGCTACTTGCCTGCTCTGTGATGCTAGACTTTTGTAGAAAAGAGTGAGGGAACTTAAAGGGACCTGCCAGGAAAGATGGGGAGGGAGCCTTTATCAGGAAGGGTTGGACAGGATGAAGGGTATCAGTTTTCAGCTGACCCATTATGGCAGGTTTCCATGAGATATTAGGAAGAAATGCTTGAGTGGAAGGGTGGTGAGAGCATGGAACAGGCTGCCCAAAGAAGCTGTGGGTGCCCCATCCTTGGAGGTTTTCAAGGCCAGGGTGGACAGGGCTTGGAGGGGCCTTGTCTATTGTGAGGTATTCCTGTCCATGACAGCGGGGTGGCACAAAATGAGCATTAAGATCCCTTCCAACCCAAGCAAGCGTGTGAATTTTCACACGAGGGTCTAGAAGGTATAAAGATGAGGTTTATCTGAGATAGGAGTAGACTTGGTGGGAAGACTCTAGCTAAAATTTCCATTAGTGGCCTTGGTTAAATCTTCTCTCTGTCATAGAAACCTCTCCAAGGAAATGAGCGAATCCCAGAGAGGGCTGCAAAAACAGCCCCAAACTGAGACCATTCTTTTCTTTTCTCCAGGTGTTCGGATCTGAAAATTGGAGAAAGGGCTTCTTCCTCACTGGCACCACCGTATGCCCCTTCCTTCCTTCCTCAGTGGGCAGCCAGCAGCGAGCAGGTGGCTCCTGTTGGCCCACAGCGCTTGCCTGGCAGCACGAAGGTAACTCTGGGGAGGAGGGTCAGTGCACTAGAGGAGCAGTGGATCTCTTTCTAGCATCTGAGCATTTCTCCTTTTCCCCCTCTCAACCTGCAGCACTCTTCACAGCCACAGTGCTGCCTCTTCTCCAAGCACCCCGGCTGCCTCCATCCCATTTGTGCCCCTTTGGCCCTTTGGCCTTGGCAGCCCTCCAGAAGAGCCTTTGGGAGGCTCAGAAATGTCCCCTCCCAGAACTCCTGGGAGATCCCCACTGACTCTGGTCCTTTCAGGAGAGAAGGGCAGGAACTCTCCACAGCTCTCTTTGCAGGACATGGCCCTGGGCATGGAAGGCGCTGGCAGGAAGCAGGACCGGAGCAGATCCCCGCTGTCGGGCAGGGATGGCCACAGCTGCTCTGGGGTCAGCACGGACTGGGACCACACAGCAGGGAGGAGAACGGGCCCTCCGAGTTGTAGCGCCACTGCCAGGGATGGTGAAGCTTCAGGACCTTCCAACAGGAGCTTGCAGTGTGCTCCTGGCCCCGGGGTTGCTCAGGAGCAGGTCCTGCTGAGGCGGAGGGACATGAGCAGATCCGTGCAGGGCAGCTACAACCTCTGCAGCCCCTCTGTGCAGCACAAAGACTACGAGCCCTCAGCGAGGAAGAGGAGGAGGCTGACAACACATTCCCCGTGTTGTGATCAAACCCCTGTGGATAGAGCAGCTCCAGGGCCCCCCAGCTCCCGCTTGAAGCAGGCTCCCAAGCTCAGGGCTGCTCGGAGGCAAACCCGAGCGAGGTGCAGAGAGCAGAGGAGATCCCCACGGCGGGGCTCTGACCTGCACGGCCGCTTTGTGCAGTGCACAGACGACCAGCACCCCTCTCTGAGCAAGAGGAAGAGGAGGAGAACAAGTTCTTCCCATTGTGACAGAGCCCCAGGGGATAATGCAGCTTCAGGGCCCTCCAACACCAGCTTCAAGCAGGCTCCTGTGCTCAGGGCTGCTCAGGAGCAATCCCGAGCGAGGCTGAGGGAGCGGAGGAGATCCCCAGAGCTGGGCTATGATCTCCACAGCCGGTTTGTGCAGCACGCAGCCCAGCGCCCTTCGGCGAGGAAGAGGAGGGTGCCCATGGCCTAGAGGGGCAGGTCTGAGAAGAGCTCGGGGCACTCTGGGAGTGCTGCAGTCAGATTTTGGCCCTGGCTGAAGCAGAAGGGAAGATGAGCACTGAGTTTTTTATCACAGGTGTCCTTGTTTTCTTCTCAAAGATGAAGAAACAGTTGGTTTATATGGGCAATGATGCTTGTGACTAGAGTAATAGGCTTTAATTAGAATTCTTCATTCCACAGTGTAGATAGTTTTTGCTGCTAATATAGGTCAGTAGTTGAAAGCAATATTGATGCAATTTTTTAATTAAAGCTAGAAAAATAAATGTTAAGTACAGACTGATATTACCCTTGCCAATGTCTCTTTTTCTCAGTCTCAAGGTGAAATCTTGCTGGGTGTCCCCACTCAAAGGAGGAATCTCCAGCCACATTCTGAGAAGGGGAGGGGGGGTTAGACGTCTGTCCTGTTGAAGAGTGGGGCTTTTCCAGAGTGAAGTGATGGACTGGGAGTGTCACAGTGCTCAGGGAGCTGTGCCAGCTGGGGCAGGATGCTGTGCCTGAGCAGGGATACAGCAGCTCCAGCTGTGTCCTGTCTACACCTTAGCAGGAATGGCTTGAGCAAGGAGGGCCTCCTGTTTGTAGTGTTAAAGAATGCTGAGACCAGCTTGACCAAACTATCATGTCACCACTGTCACTGAAAACATCAGGATAAATTAAGCTCTCTAATGCTACTTTTAGTGTCAGGAAGCACACATTCCTTTCTTAGAGTGCCCTTCTGGGCAACTCCTCCCACTTTATATTCCAGGCATGATGCTGTGTGGTGTGGATGTCCCTCTGGGCAGTTCAGGTCACCTGTCCCAGCTGTGCTCTCTGCCAGTTTCTTTTGTGAGCCTCCTCACAGGCAGAGCAGAAGATGAGAAAACAAAATGTCCCTGACTCAGGATAAACGTGACTTAGCAAAACCCCAAACTTCAGCGTATTATCAACACCATTCTCATGGCAAATCCAGAACACAGCACTGTAAGAGCTACCGAAATAAAGAAATTAACTCTACCCTGTCTGAAATGAGAACAGTGGCATTCCAGCACAATTGCTGAATTACCTTTGTTAGTTCCCTCTTTATCTCTGGGTTCTGCACAGTGTCCATGTGGTTCAGAAATTCTACATTCCTTGAGTCCATATTCAGCCATAAAATGCCTCTTCCAGGTCTGAGACCATTGATGCATATCAAGGTTAATTACAGTTGTTTTAGCAAAACGTAAAGCTTCAGGGCTTTTCCCAAGCTGTGTTCCCACTACAGCAGCTTATGGCAAACCTTGCTAAATGTTGGCTACAGTTGGATGAGTGACATCAATCTCTACGTAATTGTTTTGCCTGATTTCATAGAATTGCTTCTCTGTTGCTTCCAAGATAGTGCACTGTACTGTAACACTAGTAGTTAGTTAGGGTGTGTTACTATGCTAGTTCCACTATGTTAGTTATGTTAGTAAGGCTGCCGATGCTATGTAACAAATAATTGTGATCAAGTTATTTTGCTTAATGATTGCAATCAATTTAAATGAATTTCTAATTTTATTTATATCAATAGATTTGGTTTGCCGTCTTTAATCCCACGGGGCAACGTTGTATACAGGCTCAATTACACCTCTGTAACCCTTTGCATAGAAACTGTTGAAGAGTCTGGGGCTGGGCTAGGACCCAGCTGCATGCAGACTTCTCTCTGAGGAGTTTAGAAAACAAAAGTGTCTTTCCTGTACCTGCTGACTTGACAGGAGGGCTTCTGTAGCAAACTTTGTCTGGAGTGGGTCTGTTCTCCACTCACTGATAACTTTTGCAAGGAGCAGGGAGTTGGACTGGATGAGCATTATGGGTCCCTTCCCACGTGAGATATTCGATGATCTGATGATTCTATTACATGGTGGAAGGGGAAAGGGATTTTCTTTTTGCCACCATGGAAGCTGGGAGAAGTATTAGTAAAAACACTGGTAAAGGGAGGGCTGCAGGGAGCAGTATCACCTTCCATCACTAAATTGGACTAGGATTTCATAAAATTAAATGAAGACCAACAGCCATGCCTGGCCTTGCTTATTGAGCCTTCTCCCAAGCACAATGGGAATATCTGCTGGTAGTGGATAACATTGAGTGAGTTGGTCTGTGCTGTGAAAGATGGTCTGACTGCTTGGTGGGCACATCTGTCAAATAAATCTTAGCCAAAGAAATAATTGGAATGCTAAATCCTTGTTTGCTGCAGCAGATGTGGCAAAGAAAGTGGGTGATTTTTGGTTGGTTGGTTGGATGGGGATTATTGGTGTTGTTGGTGTTCTTTTAATCTTTCTGATTAATGACAAACCTTCGGAAGAAGGAGTAGGGGAACCTAGATGTTAATTTGTGGGCAAGAATGATCTTTTTGGTGCAACTTTATCCCAAAGTATATGTGAGGACTGGATCAATACACACTCCTTTGTCTTGGGTTCCTCTACGGCAGAGTCACTGATGGTGTGACCCAGAAATGAAATATGGGTACAGACACCGAAATGGTTGAAAGTGGGCATGTTTCAGCAGGCTGTAGTACACAGTAGCAGAAGCAGGGGAAGTATCTGGCAGCAGAGGATCATAAAGCCAAGGAGGATTAGCAGTGCCTTAGCAAAAGCTATAGCCTGCATACTTCTTCATGATACCCTAAAAAGGGTCCTTCAAATCTGCGAGCGATGAGGTATGCCAGGAAATAGATCAAGGTAAACTAATTTTTATTTGTAATGATCTGGACATCAACAGGGAAATAAAAATTTCAGATTGGCAATGAGTGAATCTTTTGTCCCTTATCCCCAAGTGAATGTGGGCTGCATCTTTGTTTCACCTTCAAATTTTGCTGAGAAAGCATAAGTATGGTAAGCCTGTGTGGCAACTCTGTCATTAATCTGGCTGCATTATGAAGTAATAGTAATTACTGCAAAGTGAAACCAGATCTTGATAGTTCTGTAGGATATCTGGGTTTATATAGAAATCATTTGCAAGTTCTGTAAAACTAGAGGTGGCTGTGAATCAGCTCATACACGTGCATCATATTTATCCAACCTCTTAACAACTATTCCTTATTGCTCCAATCAGCACTAGCCAGTCTCAGTGGACTTTATATAGATGTAGTATAAAGAGCTGTGGACAAACCTCTCTTCTGCTTCACTGCAGAGTGCTCAGAGTTGAAAGCTTTCCTGGAGACCTCAACATTTAGGGGTTTTTTCCTATCCTCTCTCTTCTTCTACCACACTCCACAACAGGAGAAACTACCTTTGTTATATTCAAATGTTGCAACTGATGATTTTTGAGACTTGAACTGATGAGTCCATGAAAAGATCTCTGCCACAACAAGTTTTCTTCTTCTACAGAGTAAAAGTGGTAGCTGAGCGTTTGAAGAGAGTAGTGAATATACAGCCTTTGAAGGCAATGCTTTGAAAGAAGAATCAGTCAAAAATAGACAGAAACAAAACGCATAAGACTGCCTCATTTTCTTTCGAAGCTTTTATAATCTTTTCAGAAGATCTTCTCAAAATCTGAGTAGTATCTAAATTCCAGTCCTCTTTCTGTCTGTTCAAGCAGGCAGTTGTATTCTGACTGCAGATTTGCCCGGCTGTTTGCAGCTTCATCGGCTGCTGGACACTAAAACGAGGAGAGCTCTGCAAGGCACCAGAGAAGGATGATCCTTGGGAACCTCAGTGGATTGAGTGAATTCAGACTCCTGGGGTTTTCTGGAACCTCTCCTTTATACCCTTTGCTCTTTGTAGTTTTATTATCTCTTCATTTTCTCACCTTGATGGCGAACACAGTGATAGCTTTGATAACAAACAGTGATAATCGCCTTCACACCCCGATGTACTTCTTCCTCACTCAGCTGTCCTGTTGGGATATCTGCTATTTGTCTGTCATTATCCCAAGTATTCTCGAGAACCTGATGGTGGGAACAGTGAGTATTTCCAAGACAAGATGTGCAAGGCAAATATTTTCCTTCCTTTTCTTTGGAGTTGCTGAGTGTTTTCTCTTGGCCGCCATGTCCCTTGATGGTTATTTTGCAGTTTGCTGCCCCTTGCATTACACAATGATCATGAGCAGCAGGGTCTGCAGAAGCCTGGTTGTTGGAGCTTACATCTGTGGAACTGCTGTGGGCTTAGTTCACACCCTCATCACCTTCAGCTCACCCTTGTGTGGTTCTGCCATTGACCACTTCTCCTGTGAGATTCAGCCTCTCCTGGACGTGCTCTGTGGCAACACTCTCCCAAGTGAAATCCAGGTCATTGTGGTGGCTGTCTTTGCTATTCTGAGTCCTTTCTCACTGGTCATTTATTCCTGTATTCCTATCGTTTCCACAATTCTTCACATGGCATCAGCTGAGAGCCAGGAGAAGGCGTTTTCCACTTGCTCCTCACAGCTCCTGGTTGTGACTGTTTTTTATGGCACTGCAGGCTCCATGTACCTGCGGCCAAAATACAGCTACTGTGCATCTGTGGATAAATTCCTCTCCCTTTCTTATTCTCTGGTGACTCCTTTATTGAATCCCATCATTTGCAGTTTGAGGAATAAGGAGGTGAAAGGAGCCCTGAAGGAAAAAATGGAGCAAACCTAAGTTAGTGTGGAAATGAAATTGAAGATTTGGGTTGTTCCAGGTGTTTGTGGTGGAATTTTTCACTCTAAATTCTTGTTCAGGAAAATCAATTTCCAGATCTAATTCATCTGTTGGGGAGGAAGGAGGGAGAAGAGTGGAGATTTTTAGCTCTAAGAGGGAGTGTTAGAAGCTATGTTAACATTTTGGAAGGGAATTTCTTCCACATACTTAAGAAATTCTTCAATAAACTTATTTTTTTCCTTTTCTTTTCCTTGCTATTTTTCAAAAGCTTGAAAATTGTACTTTACATACTTCTGAATTTTTGAACCAAAGAGCAACATTCAAGAGCCTGACTTTACTGAAAGAACTGAAAAGAATGAGTTTTCACCTGTTTGCATTTATTTCCTGAATCTGTTTAGTAAATCTGTTGGGGGAAAGGAGAGGACATAGTTCAGGCAACAATGTGGAGCCCAGGATATTATTGAGTACTGATTTTAATTCTGAGATTGTTACTGGGGAAAAAAAAAAAAAAAAAAAAAAAAAAAAAAGAGGTGTGCAGAATTGCATTCCTGCCCCACTGCCTCAAAGATATTTCTTCAATTTTAGAGTCATTGTTTTAAACATGTTAGTCCAAGTGTAGGCCTTTGAAGTACTTAACCACTGTAATCTTCTGTAACTATTAATACAACTCTTTATATTAAATGCTCAAAGCTTAAATGATATTGGAAAGATAAGGACATGCATTACTCCTTAAATTAATCCTTCATTCCTGGAAATAAATGAAAATATAAATATCATAAAAGTACATGTCCTGGTTTAAAAGACAGCTGTTTGCTAAGGAAAGCAGAAGCTTCCCTTTGGACTGAAAAATGTGATCCTTCCTTCCTTCCTTCCTTCCGATTATTAGGATTTTGAAATTAAGGGAGCTCTCAGGCAAAGATATGGGGGTAAGAATAACAGTTCTTTACTAGTGCAACTAACAAGACAAACAAGAACAACAGCAGCTATGAAATTAGCCACAAACAGAACAGTAACTCAGTCCCAGTGTTTTTTGGCTGCAGGCACCTTTTCCCTGAGCTGCAGTTCCCGGTGCTGGGGGCGGGCAGGTCCCGCAGAGCTGCAGGAGGGCTGGGGGTGATGGCAGAGCTGTCCCAGGGAGAGACAGAGAGAGATGGAGAGAGCTCTCCGCTCACGGTGTGGGTCCTGGGGCTCAGCAGAGTGCTGGAAGGTGGCAGGTTCCAGCGAGAAGGCAGCAGGGCAGGGTCCCACAGCAGTGAGGATGGCTCCCGGCGATGGCATGGCAGGAATGCAACACAGGCGGCGATCGTCCTTCTCGTCCCAACTCCAAGGGGGAAATGGGACCCAGGCCCAGCCTTCCGCTTCCTCTTCTGGATGTTTCAATCTCGCGCGGTGTCCTTCTTCTCTCTCTCCTCCCCCTTGTCACCAGGGCCCAGTCAACAGGTATCTTAGCATGACAATGGGGAAAATTCCACAGAGGGAAAAGGGAAAGAAACAACCCCCAACAGTACAGGGTTCTTAATTGGATGTCATATGAATTTTTATCTTGAGAGTTTGTAAATCCACAAAAAAATTATAAGGTATAATATTCTTTGCAGAAGCTTGACATCTTTGATTTTAATCACATCTTATTTTGGACCAAAAAATTTATTATAACAGAAAATGCTGTCTCATACATTTAATTTTTTAAATTTCAAATGCATTACAAAAAGAATGCATTGTTTTTTGTCATATTGCTTTATTGGCATTAAAGTTTCTCCCCTAGTCATATATGCTAGACTCCTTACAGCAGCATTCCTAGAGAATTGCACAACTGTGTATATTATGAAAGAAGTGATGAAGAGGGGAAACCCAAGTAAAAAAGCAGTGGGGATAAGAAAAGTGTAATTCATAAAACAAAAAACAAACAAAAAGCCCCCAACCAAACAAAAAAAATGGTAAAATATAGTTCAGTAAAATGAAAGTAAGCATTAAAAACCTGGGAAGTTTCAGTCTGGTAAACCACCAGGCCCAATTCTTTCTTGATTGATTATGCAAAATTTGTGAGTTCTCAAGTTTGTGGACAACACTAAATCAGAGGGAGTAGACAATGTGCCAAAGGGTCCCCATGTTTTAATGAATCCAGAGGAAGGCTGGATGAGTTCCTTGAACAGAGAGCCCAGCTCTAGGTGTCCAAACCAGGTGGGATTCAGCTGCCTCTTCATGGCTTGATTTTGGGGGAGCTGCATCCATGGATTCACACTTGCCCATATTAAGTGTCTGGAATCTGAGCCTGAAGGATGGTTTCTATCAAAATGGAAATTAGCACTTCTAGGGCACGGATCTTGTGCTTCAGAAGGAGTCTTTGCAGATGAGTGCTGTCCTCATGGCCTGGAATAGCAGGCATGCAGAAGAACTTACAGGACTGAGTCCCCTCCAGGGGAAGCTGCGTGTTCCTGGTCTCTGCTGGGGAAGAAAGGCTGGTGGTACCTTGGACAGGATGAGAAAGCAGAGAGTCAATGATAAAAACAAAAATCAACCTCTCCTTCACTTCCTTTCTGACTGAAACTGTAAAACAAAGCTCAGAGAACTCACATTTGTGGGATCAGTATGGTGACGAGGATTTGCAAATCTCAGCTGTTTCAAGAGAGGTGTTTAGCCCTCAAGTTACCTGAAGATCTATGAACCCTGAGGCTCTGTGAATGAATTCATTTTCCCAAGACTACTTGCACGGAACAAAATGAGTCTGCTTTACAGCAGAGCTTGGTCTCAGCTGATGCTAGAAATCTGACTGTGCAGTTGCCTCTTGAAGCAAGGTGCTCACTTTGAGAGAAAGTGTACAGGTGAAAAACTTGTCTTAATTCCTCCAGTTGGAACAGATCTTCAGTATTGTTCCAGAAAACTCTGAATTACCCCACCTGATCTGATTTCAGGCTCCAGAGCACTGAACGGGAAAGCCTTACTGTGACAGACAGGAGAGCCAGGGGAGAATCAAACCAACCATGGTGCAGAATAAACACAACTAAATCCAGTGCAGAGTTCCAGCTCTGTGCCAGGATCCTTGTGCTGGTCTGGAGCACAGAGGTGCGGGACGGAAACATGAAAACACACGCTTGGGCTCACAGGAATATCCAGAGACAATTAATCATCCTTTCAGAATTTCACGGAAGAGGTTAAAAGTGTCCACACCTTGCTTATTTTCATCTTTTGAATGGAAAAGGGGATTTTGAATTTAGCTTTCTGTAAATGCTTTCATTGTATCTGCTTAAGTATAGCTGGAAGAAACCTGACTCCGTCTGGCAATAGAAGTATATGCTACTTGGGAATAATTGTCATAGGTTAAACACCCAGCAGATTGCACCAGTGATTCCTGCTGTCACTAGAATAGCCAGCCCGTGGAATTTTGTGACTCTCATGCCCTTGGTGCTCCAGAAAACATTGTAAACTCTAGATTGGCAGTAAATTGGCAGTAAAAACCAAATAAAATAAAACACAAATACAAAAAGGCAGAAAAGACTGTAGTTCTTAAATCTGAGTAAGTCTATTGTTTTGCACTGCAGGTCTAGACATAATACGGTGAAAAATTAGTTTTTCTAGATAGAAAGTTTTACATCTAGGTATTTCTAATACGTACTACATCTTTACAAGGGATATGCTAGACACTGAGCTCTCATTTTAAAATACTACAGTAAACCATGCTAAATTCTTCAAACCAATAATTGCCATTTCAGATTTTGTCTGAATCAGGTTTTATTCTTTCCCCAGCCAGTGCCCTCTCTGCTCTTTGTCTTTCTTTCCATCTTCCTCTGTCCTTTCTCTCTGTCTGTCTAACTAGCTCTTTTTTGACATCACTTCCTTGGATTCCTTGGGCTTTCTCCTCTGTCTCCCACTGCTGCAGCTCTCCTTTCTCAGCGGAAGGTCCCAATGCTTTTGTCTGCCTCAGGCTCTGCAGCCACCCAGCCCGGGGCTGTTCACACCCTGCTTTGTGCCAGCCTTCTCAAGCCCCTCGGTACGGTTCTGTTTGCCAGCACTGCCGTGCCCTGCTCCTCAGCACCTCCCAGCCGGGCCCCTGTGTCCGCCTGAGCCCGGCACTCAGCTGCGCTTCTCCAGCCCTCGGCAGCTCCCGCCTCCCTGCTCCCCCTCTCTGCTGTGCTCACACCCGGCAGAGCAGCACAGATCCGCCCCGTGCCCCAGCCCTGGCTCGGGGCCCGCCAGGAGCCTCCACCCTGCTCCTCACCTGCACCAGGTGTGCTGTCACCTGAGCAATGGCCAAACAACCGGGAGCCTGCAGCAGCCACTCATTCCCTGACACTGCAGCTGATGCCTCCATGGGCTTCCTAAAAGCACAGGCCACACAAAGCCAAGGGAATCAAAAGCAGATATATCTACTGAATAAATAAATTCCATACATCAATATCAATATCAATATCAATATCAATAGCAATAGCAATATCAATATCAATATTTATTGAAGGGCCTTCAGGAACATTTCAGGCAGACAAAGCGTCCCAGGGGCTACACTCCAAAATGGACCGTGGGTCACGGGTTCTCGTCCTTTTCTAAGTTTGGTCCATTTGCCTATTGGAGGTTCATCTTCCAATGACAGCTTCAGGTAATGAAGTCATTTACCTTCAGTTTGTTCACCCCCAACTCACTTTTGTTTCCATTTCCTGGGGCCTGAGGCAGTGAGGGGTCCTTGATTGCCAGGCCTGGGCAGGAATTGCTGTGTCTGAGCAGAATGGGGAAGCAGCAGCTCACATTGTGCATGGAGTTTGGAGTCACACGCATAAGAATGGCAGGATTGCAAATCTATGAAAAATACAAAAGCTACAATCCTGAGGCATCAGGGGTGAATAGCAACCAGCTGCCTCTTTGGAGCCCGAGGAACAGCAACTGCCTGCCGCAAGGCCCAAAAGCTTGTTGGTCAAATGCAGCAGGAACAAAAGTGCCTCCAGCCATCCTGAGTGGGAATGTGGCTAAAGCTGTGTCGGATCCAAGGCAGCCTGGAGGAAGGAGTGAATGTGAAGCTGCTGAAGAGCTGCCCAGGAGAGGCTGGGGCCCTGGCAGCCAAGGCTCACCCAGTGCAGCCTCTGGGGGTCCCTTTGGTGGGGCCAGCCCAGGGTCAGCCTGTGGGTGCACCTTGGGGGCACACCAAACTCACTGGAAAGGACCCTCTGAGAGCTTGGGTGCCTTGCACAGGAGTCTCACAGGCACAGGCCAGTGGAAGAACAGAGTGGAGTGGAACAGAAATGCCCGGCAGCCTGAGGGCCAGACACAAGTGTGACCTGGCTTGTGACAGCTCTGGGCAGGGCTCTGCTCACTGGGCTCTGTGCTCTGGGGAAGGAGTTCACTGATCCTTCAGTCAGGGGCGGCCCTGCCAGCCAGTGAACCCCTGTGCATCAGAGGACAGGGGGAGTCCCAGTGACTGCCACCTGGGAGAGGAGCCATGTGGTTCCAGGGCCCAGGAGCCATGTGCTTCTGTGACCTCAAGGGGATCCATCCCTGTGTGCCCCCATGTCACTGAGGGGCAGCGATGTGGCACCTCTCCAGTGATTGTGACTCACCTGCCCAGGGCTCAGTATCCTGAGAGCAGGCTAACGTGTCAGCAGGTCTTCAGGATAGCTCAGCTTAGTCCTGTGCTACGCACCTCTCTGCCTTTCAAGCAGATTTATTGTTTACTGTCCCCTTCAGCTTTTGTCCTCTCACAGGTAATTATGACTTGACTCTTGGGATAGATCATAGAGGAAGGAGAGAAAAGTCTAGGCTGCTTATACCTTCCTAGCTGAAGGCTGAGCTGTTGCCCCTTCGTAGGCTCTCCACATACAGGCTAGGCTAGAGTTCTTCTTTGCTGATTCTCTTTTCTTTACTATAGCCTAGGATAGGTAAGTAAGGGGTGAGTGCAGTCTGAGGGGCTGGGCTCAGCCCAGAGTGGCAAAAAGCCCACCTTGGATACTGCAGGAAGGAGTGGGACAGAAGGAGAGCAGCAAAGGCTGTAGTTAAGTTAGTGGCTGAAAGCTGGTCACTCCTGCAGAGGAGGGAAAAGCCAGAGAGCTCTGCTGTTGATGCTGTGACAGCAGCAGGGCCTCCTCAGAGAAGGTAACATGCACTGGAGCACTTCAGAAGGACCTATGAAGCTCCTGGGGCTCTGTCACTGATCACAAAGGTGTGAGCCTGCAGTTCAGCAGTTGGCTCAAGCACCACTGAAACTCTTGATGGCAAATGCTGTTCTTTCCATAGGTTGCATTTCTTTGGAGTTTTTATTCCTTTGGTGAGATGTAGTCATTTCTTTGCAATCAGGTGAGGGGATTGATGCTGATCCCTTCCTGGAGCACATCCTTGGTCATCCAGAGCTTTGCCCGCTGCTCCTGAGAGGGACGATGGCCACAACAGGGAACAATTCCTGTGAGTACCAGCTTCACTGGCAGCTTTGGACTTTGTGACTCCCCACAGACAGCTGACATGACTGGTGCTCAGATCCCAGAATGATGTGCTCACAAGCTAGAGTGAAGTCTGGGATGTTTGCTGAGAATAGCCAGACTGACCCAGGTTGTTTAGTCCCAGGAAAACACCTTTTGTCACTGTGAAGAAGACTTTGAAACATCATTGCTCATAGGGAGGTCTGACAGGTCCTTGAGTTGCCTTTTGTGCTCAGTACTTGCTTGTTTTCAAGAAGTTCCAGTCAGTTAGAATCAGGGAAAGCTTGACCTGATAATCCAGTCTAGAGCTCTGGTGAGAAGGGAAGGTACCCTGAGGCCCAGAAATCAGAGCTGGGGCTTGTTGGACTCTTGGCAAAGTAAGCAGGGGAACAGACTTTTCCAAATCAGGAAATTTCAATGGCAGTGCTAGGCTTCCCCTGATACTGAGTTGAAGGTTTGAGCTGGTTGTCCTGACAGCTTGTGTAGAAAGCTCAAAGTTTAAATATGCTTTCTTTCCTCGCCTCATCTCTTTCCAAATGGAATTTCTCTGCAGTCATCGCCGAGGGAATAGCTCCTCCAAAAAGGATCCTCTTCCCACCAGAGAAGATTTGCATGGTCTGGCAGCAGAGACAGAGTGCTGGAGCAGGGCTCTTCAATGTGGGCAACACGTGCTTCCTCAACGCTGTCCTGCAGTGCCTGACCTACACCCCCCCACTGGCCAACTACCTGCTGTCCCAAGAGCACAGCCAGGCCTGTGAGTGCTTTTAGGAGCATCTCCTGAAAATCTCTTCATCAAGTCCCAGATTCCCAGAATGTAAAATTTGTTTTCAGACAACAGCAGCCCTTTGTCAGCCCCATGAGTCTGTACTCTTTGAACACTGGAGCCTAGAACCCACTTGTCCTAGCCTGCTGCCTTACCCTTAATGAAAACACCTCTTTCTCCCTGGCAGTCTTTATTCCTGCAAGTTCAACCCTCTGTGCTTATTGCACAGAAAGCTCTTGGTTTACCATCCCTCTCTGAAGATTTTCTGCACACTAAAATGCCCTGGGACCATTGGGACATTGGGAGGAGTGGAGTATTGGAGTGGAGTTGCAGTGCAAGAAGAGGAGTATCCCACTGCTGTGGATGTTTTGCTAACCTAAGGAGCTTCCCTGTGTCCCTCTTCAGGTCACCAGCAGGGTTTCTGCATGATGTGCATCATGGAAGCACACGTGAACAAGGTCCTGCGTTCCCCTGTCAGTGCCATCCTGCCTTTGGCTGTCCTCAAGGTTTTCAAACGTAAGTCGTACCAGGTGCTTGAACAGGTTTCCTTCCCTCCTTCTATGAGAGAACTGAAACCTTCTTTCTTAGGCATAGGAGAACATTTGGAGCCCGGCAGGGAGGAAGATGCCCATGACCTCTTGTGCTGTACTGTCAATGCCATGCAGACAGCTTGTCTGAGTGAAAGCAGCGAGTAAGCACAAGCAAATCACCCTCACAAAGTTCTGAGCCCTTTGCACTGCTTGGTGTGCTCCCATCAAGGGAGACCTAAAGCCTGGGCTTTCAGGCCAAGCAAAACTCTTGCAGGAGATAATGCTCTGTCTTCCCACTTGTTTCCAGCTTGGACCTCTCATCTCAATCCACTACCATTGTCTCTCAAATCTTTGGAGGCTTTCTGAGATCCAGAGGTATGTTTCCTCAACTCTTACTCTCTTTGACATTGCCTGTGTCCTTCTGTCTGCCTGTGCCTGACAGTTGGTCTGCTGGGACAGGTACAATGTGTAAATGGGCAGTGTCAGTCAGCTTCCCATTGCTGAGCATTTGGATTTTTCCTTCCAGTCACCTGCGTCAGCTGCAAAGCCGTTTCTGACTCCTACGAGGCCTTCCTGGATATCCCTTTGGATATCAGAGTAAGAAGCTTTTGCAGTTGTGCTTCAAGACATGCCAAGGCCCTTGCAGCTTTCCAGAGTCAGCACATTTGTCTTAAAAATGTGTGCTGTGAGCACAAGAGATCTTGGTGGTGGGTGGGAAGGGGAATGCATGGTGTCCTCCTGCAGAGGCCATGGCACTGGTCTCTCTGTAGGTGCTGTCTTTAAGCAGGTCGAACAGCTTTATCCTCTCTGCAACCACAATATATCCTCATCCTCCTTTGCTTTGCCCTCCCCTAACACTTGTCTGGCTCCCAGGCCGATGGGTTGGGTTGTTTGCACCACTGATGCCCCTGCATAGTGTCATGAGTTGATGTGAGTGGTGTGGTGGTACGGGGAGGGAGCTCTTGATGGCTCCGGGAGCCTCTGGGACACAGGGAGATGTTCAGCATCCCACTCTCTTTCTGTCTCCTTCTGGACAGCTTCATGGTGGGTCTCTTCAGCATCAGCTGCAGGGGTTTGCTTGTCAGCTCGTGGGAGTTGTTTGGGTGAGGCAATTTCCTGCAGCTCAGTGTGCTCATTTGTCACTCTTGCAGACAGCCTCGACCCTCACTGCAGCTCTGGAGGACTTTGTGAGACCCGAGCACCTGGATGGTGAAAACTGCTACAAATGTAGCACGTAAGATGATTACTAAGCACATATTACCAGCAGATCCTGTGTGAGGGAGTTGCATGTCATTGAGCAGAAGTCATCTTCTCATGGAGCTTTGCTGCACACAGAGGAGATGCAGCTCCTTTAAAATAGAGCAGGGAATAGCCTTAGAATAGCAAAAGCTGTGTGAGACAGGACAGGTTGCCTGGCCACCCTGGGGGAGGATTGGGTGCGTTTCAGCACTGGGTTCTGTGCTTGGTTTCAAGGTGTAAGAAGAATGTTGCTGCCTTCAAGAAGTTCACAGTCCATTGCGCACCCAAGGTTCTCACGGTGTGTCTAAAAAGGTTTGACTGTTTCACCGGTAGGAAGATCAGCAAGGTTTGTACACAGCCGGTGTGCAGCTTTCTCTTCCTGGAGCAGATTTCCCTGAGCTTGTGCCAAGGCACTGGTCTTGGGTTCGTCATGTTCCCTTCTGGGGAGAGAATTCCCTTGGGAAGACAGGCAAGCACTCTTCTCCAGCAGAGCTGCTTTGGCCAAGAACAGTTTCCTGCCACTCAAAGCATTACACCTTGGTGATGGTGTGCTTTATGGAAAACCAGCTGCTTGTGAGCCCCAAAGATGTATTTACACACCTCTGGCCCCTGGATGTGGCAGGCTATTCTGTGTCATAGGTCAGGGTCACTTCTGAGCCCTGCTGGTGTCTGTGCAGGTTGTGAAGTACCCCGAGTACCTGGATCTTCGCCCGTACATGTCCCAGGCAGAGGGAGAACCCCTCCGTTACTCCTTATATGCTGTCCTGGTGCACAGTGGGGTCAGCTGTCATACAGGACACTATTTCTGCTACACAAATGTAGTCAGCAATGTCCTTCCTTCCTTTTTTCTTTCCTTGCCAATGGGAAAATGTGTGTGGGGAAGACAACTTTGCTGTCGGTGTTACTGACAGCCAAGGTTTTGGGGCTGGAGATGTCTTTAGGGGCTGGACTGGATTTGTGTTGACATACTGTTTGTTAGGTATTTTTCTGCCTGTGTTTTTGGTGAGAAACCATGCAGAGATCTTTGTCCTTTTTTTTTCACAGGCCAGCAATGGGCTGTGGTACCTGATGGATGATGAGTCTGTGGAGCTTCGTTGCCTTGACACAGCTCTCAGGCAGCAAGCCTACCTGCTGTTTTATGCCAGGTAATAAGCAGCATTCAGATAGGTTCAGAAGATGTTTCCTTTTCCCTGTCTATTGGTTTGCTTCTCATAGTGCAGAGAATGCAGAGATTTCTCACCAAAGGCAATTACTACCAGCTTCATTCAGTGCTGTGGAACCTGTGCTGCCCCAAGTCTGTCCTTCAGGCTGCTGCCCTGATGTAGCCTGCTACTTGCCTGCTCTGTGATGCTAGACTTTTGTAGAAAAGAGTGAGGGAACTTAAAGGGACCTGCCAGGAAAGATGGGGAGGGAGCCTTTATCAGGAAGGGTTGGACAGGATGAAGGGTATCAGTTTTCAGCTGACCCATTATGGCAGGTTTCCATGAGATATTAGGAAGAAATGCTTGAGTGGAAGGGTGGTGAGAGCATGGAACAGGCTACCCAAAGAAGCTGTGGGTGCCCCATCCTTGGAGGTTTTCAAGGCCAGGTTGGACAGGGCTTGGAGGAGCCTTGTCTATTGTGAGGTATTCCTGTCCATGACAGCGGGGTGGCACAAAATGAGCATTAAGATCCCTTCCAACCCAAGCAAGCGTGTGAATTTTCACATGAGGGTCTAGAAGGTATAAAGATGAGTTTTGTCTGAGATAGGAGTAGACTTGGTGGGAAGACTCTAGCTAAAATTTCCATTAGTGGCCTTGGTTAAATCTTCTCTCTGTCATAGAAACCTCTCCAAGGAAATGAGCGAATCCCAGAGAGGGCTGCAAAAACAGCCCCAAACTGAGACCATTCTTTTCTTTTCTCCAGGTGTTCGGATCTGAAAATTGGAGAAAGGGCTTCTTCCTCACTGGCACCACCGTATGCCCCTTCCTTCCTTCCTCAGTGGGCAGCCAGCAGCGAGCAGGTGGCTCCTGTTGGCCCACAGGGCTTGCCTGGCAGCACGAAGGTAACTCTGGGGAGGAGGGGCAGTGCACTAGAGGAGCAGTGGATCTCCTTCTAGCATCTCAGCATTTCTCCTTTTCCCCCTCTCACCCTGCAGCACTCTTCACAGCCACAGTGCTGCCTCTTCTCCAAGCACCCCGGCTGCCTCCATCCCATTTGTGCCCCTTTGGCCCTTTGGCCTTGGCAGCCCTCCAGAAGAGCCTTTAGGAGGCTCAGAAATGTCCCCTCCCAGAACTCCTGGGAGATCCCCACTGACTCTGGTCCTTTCAGGAGAGAAGGGCAGGAACTCTCCACAGCTCTCTTTGCAGGACATGGCCCTGGGCATGGAAGGCGCTGGCAGGAAGCAGGACCGGAGCAGATCCCCGCAGTCGGGCAGGGATGGCCACAGCTGCTCTGGGGTCAGCACGGACTGGGACCACACAGCAGGGAGGAGAACGGGCCCTCCGAGTTGTAGCGCCACTGCCAGGGATGGTGAAGCTTCAGGACCTTCCAACAGGAGCTTGCAGTGTGCTCCTGGCCCCGGGGTTGCTCAGGAGCAGGTCCTGCTGAGGCGGAGGGACATGAGCAGATCTGTGCAGGGCAGCTACAACCTCTGCAGCCCCTCTGTGCAGCACAAAGACTACGAGCCCTCAGCGAGGAAAAGGAGGAGGCTGACAACACATTCCCCATGTTTTGATGAAATCCCTGTGGATAGAGCAGCTCCAGGGCCCCCCAGCTCCCGCTTGAAGCAGGCTCCCAAGCTCGGGGCTGCTCGGAGGCAAACCCGAGCGAGGTGCAGAGAGCAGAGGAGATCCCCACGGCGGGGCTCTGACCTGCACGGCCGCTTTGTGCAGTGCACAGACGACCAGCAGCCCTCTGTGAGCAAGAGGAAGAGGAGGAGAACAAGTTCTTCCCGTTGTGACAGAGCCCCAGGGGATTGCGCAACTTCAGGGCCCTCCAACACCAGCTTCAAGCAGGCTCCTGTGCTCAGGGCTGCTCAGGAGCAATCCCGAGTGAGGCTGAGGGAGCGGAGGAGATCCCCAGAGCTGGGCTATGATCTCCACAGCCGGTTTGTGCAGCACGCAGCCCAGCGCCCTTCGGCGAGGAAGAGGAGGGTGCCCATGGCCTAGAGGGGCACATCTGAGAAGAGCTCGGGGCACTCTGGGAGTGCTGCAGTCAGATTTTGGCCCTGGCTGAAGCAGAAGGGAAGATGAGCACTGAGGTTTTTATCACAGGTGCCCTTGTTTTTTTCTCAAAGATGAAGAAACATTTGGTTTATATGGGCGATGATGCTTGTGAATAGAGTAATAGGCTTTAATTAGAATTCTTCATTCCACAGTGTAGATAGTTTTTGCTGCTAATATAGGTCAGTAGTTGAAAGCAATATTGATGCAATTTTTTAATTAAAGCTAGAAAAATAAATGTTAAGTACAGACTGATATTACCCTTGCCAATGTCTCTTTTTCTCAGTCTCAAGGTGAAATCTTGCTGGGTGTCCCCACTCAAAGGAGGAATCTCCAGCCACATTCTGAGAAGGGGAGGGGGGGTTAGACATCTGTCCTGTTGAAGAGTGGGGCTTTTCCAGAGTGAAGTGATGGACTGTGAGTGTCACAGTGCTCAGGGAGCTGTGCCAGCTGGGGCAGGATGCTCTGCCTGAGCAGGGATACAGCAGCTCCAGCTGTGTCCTGTCTACACCTTAGCAGGAATGGCTTGAGCAAGGAGGGCCTCCTGTTTGTAGTGTTAAAGAATGCTGAGACCAGCTTGACCAAACTATCATGTCACCACTGTCACTGAAAACATCAGGATAAATTAAGCTCTCTAATGCTACTTTTAGTGTCAGGAAGCACACATTCCTTTCTTAGAGTGCCCTTCTGGGCAACTCCTCCCACTTTATATTCCAGGCATGATGCTGTGTGGTGTGGATGTCCCTCTGGGCAGTTCAGGTCACCTGTCCCAGCTGTGCTCTCTGCCAGTTTCTTTTGTGAGCCTCCTCACAGGCAGAGCAGAAGATGAGAAAACAAAATGTCCCTGACTCAGGACAAACGTGACTGAGCAAAACCCCAAACTTCAGCGTATTATCAACACCATTCTCATTGCAAATCCAGAACACAGCACTGTAAGAGCTACCGAAATAAAGAAATTAACTCTACCCTGTCTGAAATGAGAACAGTGGCATTCCAGCACAATTGCTGAATTACCTTTGTTAGTTCCCTCTTTATCTCTGGGTTATGCCCAGTGTCCATGGGGTTCAGAAATTCTACATTCCTTGAGTCCATATTCAGCCATAAAATGCCTCTTCCAGGTCTGAGACCATTGATGCATATCAAGGTTAATTACAGTTGTTTTAGCAAAACGTAAAGCTTCAGGGCTTTTCCCAAGCTGTGTTCCCACTAGAGCAGCTTATGACAAACCTTGCTAAATGTTGGCTACAGTGGCATATGACAGAGTGGAAAATTACACGGCTCATGATTAATTAAAATAAGTAATTAGAAAACTGAATTAAAAGAATGAATTAGAAAAGGTATTTGTAAAGTTCTATCATTTCCAACACCATGAGGACATGCAAACAGAGAATCCCTGATCTGAGGGCAGGAGCAGCAAGGATGTCCAGGCCTTCACATGGAAGTGAGAGTCAGACGGGTCACATGGGAGAAACCAAAGTGGTGCTAGTACCTTCTTCAGCAGCAAAGCCTATTTTGTTGAATGGACCTGCCAAAACCTAATGTAAAAATGTATCAGAGGCAGCCAGTCAGGTTATGCTATAGAAGGGCAGTCCCACTTTTGCATGACAAGGATTTCTAGCATACCTCCCTAAGGTGTGTGAATATCCCTCCCTTGAGCAGGGAAAGCCCTGAAGGTCACTTCTCATGGCTGAGCAAAATAGGTTTGCTCATGGTTGTTGGATGAGTGACATCAATCTCTACGTAATTGTTTTGCCTGATTTCATAGAATTGCTTCTCTGTTGCTTCCAAGATAGTGCACTATACTGTAACACTAGTAGTTAGTTAGGGTGTGTTACTATGCTAGTTCCACTATGTTAGTTATGTTAGTAAGGCTGCCGATGCTATGTAACAAATTGTTGTGATCAAGTTATTTTGCTTAATGATTGCAATCAATTTAAATGAATTCTTAATTTTATTTATATCAATAGATTTGGTTTGCCGTCTTTAATCCCACGGGGCAACGTTGTATACAGGCTCAAGTACACCTCTGTAACCCTTTGCATAGAAACTGTTGAAGAGTCTGGGGCTGGGCTAGGACCCAGCTGCATGCAGACTTCTCTCTGAGGAGTTTAGAAAACAAAAGTGTCCTTCCTGTACCTGCTGACTTGACAGGAGGGCTTCTGTAGCAAACTTTGTCTGGAGTGGGTCTGTTCTCCACTCACTGATAACTTTTGCAAGGAGCAGGGAGTTGGACTGGATGAGCATTATGGGTCCCTTCCCACGTGAGATATTCGATGATCTGATGATTCTATTACATGGTGGAAGGGGAAAGGGATTTTCTTTTTGCCACCATGGAAGTTGGGAGAAGTATTAGTAAAAACACTGGTAAAGGGAGGGCTGCAGGGAGCAGTATCACCTTCCATCACTAAATTGGACTAGGATTTCATAAAATTAAATGAAGACCAACAGCCATGCCTGGCCTTGCTTATTGAGCCTTCTCCCAAGCACAATGGGAATATCTGCTGGTAGTGGATAACATTGAGTGAGTTGGTCTGTGCTGTGAAAGATGGTCTGACTGCTTGGTGGGCACATCTGTCAAATAAATCTTAGCCAAAGAAATAATTGGAATGCTAAATCCTTGTTTGCTGCAGCAGATGTGGCAAAGAAAGTGGGTGATTTTTGGTTGGTTGGTTGGTTGGATGGGGATTATTGTTGTTGGTGGTGTTCTTTTAATCTTTCTGATTAATGACAAACCTTCGGAAGAAGGAGTAGGGGAACCTACATGTTAATTTGTGGGCAAGAATGATCTTTTTGGTGCAACTTTCTCCCAAAGTATATGTGAGGACTGGATCAATACACACTCCTTTGTCTTGGGTTCCTCTACGGCAGAGTCACTGATGGTGTGACCCAGAAAGGAAATATGGGTACAGACACCGAAATGGTTGAAAGTGGGCATGTTTCAGCAGGCTGTAGTACACAGTAGCAGAAGCAGGGGAAGTATCTGGCAGCAGAGGATCATAAAGCCAAGGAGGATTAGCCGTGCCTTAGCAAAACCTATAGCCTGCATACTTCTTCATGATCCCCTAAAAAGGGTCCTTCAAATCTGCGAGCGATGAGGTATGCCAGGAAATAGATCAAGGTAAACTAATTTTTAGTTGTAATGATCTGGACATCAACAGGGAAATAAAAATTAAGATTGGCAATGAGTGAATCTTTTGTCCCTTATCCCCAAGTGAATGTGGGCTGCATCTTTGTTTCACCTTCAAATTTTGCTGAGAAAGCATAAGTATGGTAAGCCTGTGTGGCAACTCTGTCATTAATCTGGCTGCATTATGAAGTAATAGTAATTACTGCAAAGTAAAACCAGATCTTGATATTTGTGTGGGATATCTGGGTTTATATAGAAATCATTTGCAAGTTCTGTAAAACTAGAGGTGGCTGTGAATCAGCTCATACACGTGCATCATATTTATCCAACCTCTTAACAACTATTCCTTATTGCTCCAATCAGCACTAGCCAGTCTCAGTGGACTTTATATAGATGTAGTATAAAGAGCTGTGGACAAACCTCTCTTCTGCTTCACTGCACAGTGCTCAGAGTTGAAAGCTTTCCTGGAGACCTCAACATTTAGGGGTTTTTTCCTATCCTCTCTCTTCTTCTACCACACTCCACAACAGGAGAAACTACCTTTGTTATATTCAAATGTTGCAACTGATGATTTTTGAGACTTGAACTGATTAGTCCATGAAAAGATCTCTGCCACAACAAGTTTTCTTTTTCTACAGAGTAAAAGTGGTAGCTGAGCATTTGAAGAGAGTGGTGAATATACAGCCTTTGAAGGCAATGCTATGAAAGAAGAATCAGTCAAAAATAGACAGAAACAAAACGCATAAGACTGCCTCATTTTCTTTAGAAGCTTTTATAATCTTTTCAGAAGATCTTCTCAAAATCTGAGTAGTATCTAAATTCCAGTCCTCTTTCTGTCTGTTCAAGCAGGCAGTTGTATTCTGACTGCAGATTTGCCCGGCTGTTTGCAGCTTCATCGGCTGCTGGACACTAAAACGAGGAGAGCTCTGCAAGGCACCAGAGAAGGATGATCCTTGGGAACCTCAGTGGATTGAGTGAATTCAGACTCCTGGGTTTTTCTGGAACCTCTCCTTTACACCCTTTGCTCTTTGTAGTTTTATTATCTCTTCATATTCTCACCTTGATGGCGAACACAGTGATAGCTTTGATAACAAACAGTGATAATCGCCTTCACACCCCGATGTATTTCTTCCTCACTCAGCTGTCCTGTTGGGATATCTGCTATTTGTCAGTCATTATCCCAAGTATTCTCGAGAACCTGATGGTGGGAACAGTGAGTATTTCCAAGACAAGATGTGCAATGCAGATGTTTTCCTTCCTTTTCTTTGGAGTTGCTGAGTGTTTTCTCTTGGCCGCCATGTCCCTTGATGGTTATTTTGCAGTTTGCTCCCCCTTGCATTACACAATGATCATGAGCAGCAGGGTCTGCAGAAGCCTGGTTGTTGGAGCTTACATCTGTGGAACTGCTGAGGGCTTAGTTCACACCCTCATCACCTTCAGCTCACCCTTGTGTGGTTGTGCCATTGACCACTTCTTCTGTGAGATTCAGCCTCTCCTGGACCTGCTCTGTGGCAACACTCTCCCAAGTGAAATCCAGGTCATTGTGGTGGCTGTCTTTGCTATTCTGAGTCCTTTCTCACTGGTCATTTATTCCTGTATTCCTATCGTTTCCACAATTCTTCACATGGCATCAGCTGAGAGCCAGGAGAAGGCGTTTTCCACTTGCTCCTCACAGCTCCTGGTTGTGACTGTTTTTTATGGCACTGCAGGCTCCATGTACCTGCGGCCAAAATACAGCTACTGTGCATCTGTGGATAAATTCCTCTCCCTTTCTTATTCTCTGGTGACTCCTTTATTGAATCCCATCATTTGCAGTTTGAGGAATAAGGAGGTGAAAGGAGCCCTGAAGGAAAAAATGGAGCAAACCTAAGTTAGTGTGGAAATGAAATAGAAGATTTGGGTTGTTCCAGGTGTTTGTGGTGGAATTTTTCACTCTAAATTCTTGTTCAGGAAAATCGATTTCCAGATCTACTTCAGTTATTGGGGAGGAAGGAGGGAGAAGAGTGGAGATTTTTAGCTCTAAGAGGGAGTGTTAGAAGCTATGTTAACATTTTGGAAGGGAATTTCTTCCACATACTTAAGAAATTCTTCAATAAACTTATTTTTTTCCTTTTCTTTTCCTTGCTATTTTTCAAAAGCTTGAAAATTGTGCTTTACATACTTCTGAATTTTTGAACCAAAGAGTAATATTCAAGAGCCTGACTTTACTGAAAGAACTGAAAAGAATTAGTTTTCACCTGTTTGCATTTATTTCCTGAAACTGTTTAGTAAATCTGTTGGGGGAAAGGAGAGGACATAGTTCAGGCAACAATGTGGAGCCCAGGATATTATTGAGTACTGATTTTAATTCTGAGATTGTTACTGGGGAAAAAAAAAAAAAAAAAAAAAAAAGAGGTGTGCAGAATTGCATTCCTGCCCCACTGCCTCAAAGACATTTCTTCAATTTTAGAGTCATTGTTTTAAACATGTTAGACCAAGTGTAGGCCTTTGAAGTACTTAACCACTGTAATCTTCTGCAACTATTAATACAACTCTTTATATTAAATGCTCAAAGCTTAAATGATATTGGAAAGATAAGGACATGCATTACTCCTTAAATTAATCCTTCATTCCTGGAAATAACTGTAAATATAAATATCATGAAAGTACATGTCCTGGTTTGAAAGACAGCTGTTTGCTAAGGAAAGCAGAAGATTCCCTTTGGACTGAAAAATGTGATCCTTCCTTCTTTCCTTCCTTCCTTCCTTCCTTCCTTCCTTCCTTCCTTCCTTCTTTCCTTCCTTCCGATTATTAGGATTTTGAAATTAAGGGAGCTCTCAGGCAAAGATATGGGGGTAGGAATAACAGTTCTGTACTAGTGTAACTAACAAGACAAACAAGAACAACAGCAGCTATGGAATTAGCCACAAACAGACCAGTAACTCAGTCCCAGTGTTTTTTGGCTGCAGGCACCTTTTCCCTGAGCTGCAGTTCCCGGTGCTGGGGGCGGGCAGGTCCCGCAGAGCTGCAGGAGGGCTGGGGGTGATGGCAGAGCTGTCCCAGGGAGAGACAGAGAGAGATGGAGAGAGCTCTCCGCTCACGGTGTGGGTCCTGGGGCTCAGCAGAGTGCTGGAAGGTGGCAGGTTCCAGCGAGAAGGCAGCAGGGCAGGGTCCCACAGCAGTGAGGATGGCTCCCGGCGATGGCATGGCAGGAATGCAACACAGGCGGCGATCGTCCTTCTCGTCCCAACTCCAAGGGGGAAATGGGACCCAGGCCCAGCCTTCCGCTTCCTCTTCTGGATGTTTCAATCTCGCGGGGTGTCCTTCTTCTCTCTCTCCTCCCCCTTGTCACCAGGGCCCAGTCAACAGGTATCTTAGCATGACAATGGGGAAAATTCCACAGAGGGAAAAGGGAAAGAAACAACCCCCAACAGTACAGGGTTCTTAATTGGATGTCATATGAATTTTTATCTTGAGAGTTTGTAAATCCACAAAAAAATTATAAGGTATAATATTCTTTGCAGAAGCTTGACATCTTTGATTTTAATCACATCTTATTTTGGACCAAAAAATTTATTATAACAGAAAATGCTGTCTCATACTTTTAATTTTTTAAATTTCAAATGCATTACAAAAAGAATGCATTGTTTTTTGTCATATTGCTTTATTGGCATTAAAGTTTCTCCCCTAGTCATATATGCTAGACTCCTTACAGCAGCATTCCTAGAGAATTGCACAACTGTGTGTATTATGAAAGAAGTGATGAAGAGGGGAAACCCAAGTAAAAAAAGCAGTGGGGATAAGAAAAGTGTAATTCTTTAAAAAAAAAAAAAAACAACATAAAACGAAAAACCACCCAACCAAACAAAAAAAACAAAGGTAAAATATGGTTCACTTAAATGAAAGTAGGTATTAAAAACCTGGGAAGTTTCAGTCTGGTAAACCACCAGGTCCAATTCTTTCTTGATTGATTATGCAAAATTTGTGAGTTCTCAAGTTTGTGGGCAACACTAAATCAGAGGGAGTAGACAATGTGCCAAAGGGCCCCCATGTTTTAATGAATCCAGAGGAAGGCTGGATGAGTTCCTTGAACAGAGAGCCCAGCTCTAGGTGTCCAAACCAGGTGGGATTCAGCTGCCTCTTCATGGCTTGATTTTGGGGGAGCTGCATCCATGGATTCACACTTGCCCATCTTAAGTGTCTGGAATCTGAGCCTGAAGGATGGTTTCTATCAAAATGGAAATTAGCACTTCTAGGGCAGGGATCTTGTGCTTCAGAAGGACTCTTTGCAGATGAGTGCTGTCCTCATGGCCTGGAATAGCAGGCATGCAGAAGAACTTACAGGACTGAGTCCCCTCCAGGGGAAGCTGCGTGTTCCTGGTCTCTGCTGGGGAAGAAAGGCTGGTGGTACCTTGGACAGGATGAGAAAGCAGAGAGTCAATGATAAAAACAAAAATCAACCTCTCCTTCACTTCCTTTCTGACTGAAACTGTAAAACAAAGCTCAGAGAACTCACATTTGTGGGATCAGTATGGTGACGAGGATTTGCAAATCTCAGCTGTTTCAAGAGAGGTGTTTAGCCCTCAAGTTACCTGAAGATCTATGAACCCTGAGGCTCTGTGAATGATTTCATTTGCCCAAGACTACTTGCACGGAACAAAATGAGTCTGCTTTACAGCAGAGCTTGGTCTCAGCTGATGCTAGAAATCTGACTGTGCAGTTGCCTCTTGAAGCAAGGTGCTCACTTTGAGAGAAAGTGTACAGGTGAAAAACTTGTCCTAATTCCTCCAATTGGAACAGATCTTCAGTATTGTTCCAGAAAACTCTGAATTACCCCACCTGATCTGATTTCAGGCTCCAGAGCACTGAATGGGAAAGCCTTACTGTGACAGACAGGAGAGCCAGGGGAGAATCAAACCAACCATGGTGCAGAATAAACACAACTAAATCCAGTGCAGAGTTCCAGCTCTGTGCCAGGATCCTTGTGCTGGTCTGGAGCACAGAGGTGCGGGACGGAAACATGAAAACACACGCTTGGGCTCACAGGAATATCCAGAGACAATTAATCATCCTTTCAGAATTTCACGGAAGAGGTTAAAAGTGTCCACACCTTGCTTATTTTCATCTTTTGAATGGAAAAGGGGATTTTGAATTTAGCTTTCTGTAAATGCTTACATTGTATCTGCATAAGTACAGCTGGAAGAAACCTGACTCAGTCTGGCAATAGAAGTATATGCTACTTGGGAATAATTGTCATAGGTTAAACACCCAGCAGATTGCACCAGTGATTCCTGCTGTCACTAGAATAGCCAGCCCGTGTAATTTTGTGATTCTTATGCCCTTGGTGCTCCAGAAAGATTTTAACTGTAGATTGGCAGTAAATTGGAAAGAAGCCAAAATAAAATAAAACACAAAAACAAAAAGGCAGAAAAGACTGTAGTTCTTAAATCTGAGTAAGTCTTTTGTTTTGCACGGAAGGTCTGGACATAATACGGTGAAAAATTATTTTTTCTAGATAGAAAGTTTTACATCTAGGTATTTCTAGTACATACTACATCTTTACAAGGGATATGCTAGACACTGAGCTCTCATTTTAAAATAGTGCAGTAAACCATGCTAAATTCTCCAAACCAATAATTGCCATTTCAGATTTTGTCTGAATCAGGTTTTATTCTTTCCCCAGCCAGTGCCCTCTCTGCTCTTTGTCTTTCTTTCCATCTTCCTCTGTCCTTTCTCTCTGTCTGTCTATCTAGCTCTTTTTTGACATCACTTCCTTGGATTCCTTGGGCTTTCTCCTCTGTCTCCCACTGCTGCAGCTCTCCTTTCTCAGCGGAAGGTCCCAATGCTTTTGTCTGCCTCAGGCTCTGCAGCCACCCAGCCCGGGGCTGTTCACACCCTGCTTTGTGCCAGCCTTCTCAAGCCCCTCGGTACGGTTCTGTTTGCCAGCACTGCCGTGCCCTGCTCCTCAGCACCTCCCAGCCGGGCCCCTGTGTCCGCCTGAGCCCGGCACTCAGCTGCGCTTCTCCAGCCCTCGGCAGCTCCCGCCTCCCTGCTCCCCCTCTCTGCTGTGCTCACACCCGGCAGAGCAGCACAGATCCGCCCCGTGCCCCAGCCCTGGCTCGGGGCCCGCCAGGAGCCTCCACCCTGCTCCTCACCTGCACCAGGTGTGCTGTCACCTGAGCAGTGGCCAAACAACCGGGAGCCTGCAGCAGCCACTCATTCCCTGACACTGCAGCTGATGCCTCCATGGGCTTCCTAAAAGCACAGGCCACACAAAGCCAAGGGAATCAAAAGCAGATATATCTACTGAATAAATAAATTCCATACATCAATATCAATATCAATATCAATATCAATATCGATATCAATATCAATATCAATATCAATATCAATATCAATATCAATATCAATATCAATATTTATTGAAGGGCCTTCAGGAACATTTCAGGCAGACAAAGCCTCCCAGGGGCTACACTCCAAAATGGACCGTGGGTCACGGGTTCTCGTCCTTTTCTAAGTTTGGTCCATTTGCCTATTGGAGGTTTATTTCCAATGACAGCTTCGGGTAATGAAGTCATTTACCTTCAGTTTGTTCACCCCCAACTCACTTTTGTTTCCATTTCCTGGGGCCTGAGGCAGTGAGGGGTCCTTGATTGCCAGGCCTGGGCAGGAATTGCTGTGTCTGAGCAGAATGGGGAAGCAGCAGCTCACACTGTGCATGGAGTTTGGAGTCACACGCATAAGAATGGCAGGATTGCAAATCTATGAAAAATAGAAAAGCTACAATCCTGAGGCATCAGGGGTGAATAGCAACCAGCTGCCTCTTTGGAGCCCGAGGAACAGCAACTGCCTGCCGCAAGGCCCAAAAGCTTGTTGGTCAAATGCAGCAGGAACAAAAGTGCCTCCAGCCATCCTGAGTGGGAATGTGGCTAAAGCTGTGTCGGATCCAAGGCAGCCTGGAGGAAGGAGTGAATGTGAAGCTGCTGAAGAGCTGCCCAGGAGAGGCTGGGGCCCTGGCAGCCAAGGCTCACCCAGTGCAGCCTCTGGGGGTCCCTTTGGTGGGGCCAGCCCAGGGTCAGCCTGTGGGTGCACCTTGGGGGCACACCAAACTCACTGGAAAGGACCCTCTGAGAGCTTGGGTGCCTTGCACAGGAGTCTCACAGGCACAGGCCAGTGGAAGAACAGAGTGCAGTGGAACAGAAATGCCCGGCAGCCTGAGGGCCAGACACAAGTGTGACCTGGCTTGTGACAGCTCTGGGCAGGGCTCTGCTCACTGGGCTCTGTGCTCTGGGGAAGGAGTTCACTGATCCTTCACTCAGGGGAGGCCCTGCCAGCCAGTGAACCCCTGTGCATCAGAGGACAGGGGGAGTCCCAGTGACTGCCACCTGGGAGAGGAGCCATGTGGTTCCAGGGCCCAGGAGCCATGTGCTTCTGTGACCTCAAGGGGATCCATCCCTGTGTGCCCCCATGTCACTGAGGGGCAGCGATGTGGCACCTCTCCAGTGATTGTGACTCACCTGCCCAGGGCTCAGTATCCTGAGAGCAGGCTAATGTGTCAGCAGGTCTTCAGGATAGCTCAGCTTATTCCCGTGCTACGCACCTCTCTGCCTTTCAAGCAGATTTATTGTTTACTGTCCCCTTCAGCTTTTGTCCTCTCACAGGTAATTATGATTTGACTCTTGGGATAGATCATAGAGGAAGGAGAGAAAAGTCTAGGCTGCTTATACCTTCCTAGCTGAAGGCTGAGCTGTTGCCCCTTCGTAGGCTGTCCACATACAGGCTAGGCTAGAGTTCTTCTTTGCTGATTCTCTTTCCTTTACTATAGCCTAGGATAGGTAAGTAAGGGGTGAGTGCAGTCTGAGGGGCTGGGCTCAGCCCAGAGTGGCAAAAAGCCCACCTTGGATACTGCAGGAAGGAGTGGGACAGAAGGAGAGCAGCAAAGGCTGTAGTTAAGTTAGTGGCTGAAAGCTGGTCACTCCTGCAGAGGAGGGAAAAGCCAGAGAGCTCTGCTGTTGATGCTGTGACAGCAGCAGGGCCTCCTCAGAGAAGGTAACATGCACTGGAGCACTTCAGAAGGACCTTTGAAGCTCCTGGGGCTCTGTCACTGATCACAAAGCTGTGAGCCTGCAGTTCAGCAGCTGGCTCAAGCACCACTGAAACTCTTGATGGCAAATGCTGTTCTTTCCATAGGTTGTATTTCTTTGGAGTTTTTATTCCTTTGGTGAGATGTAGTCATTTCTTTGCAATCAGGTGAGGGGATTGATGCTGATCCCTTCCTGGAGCACGTCCTTGGTCATCCAGAGCTTTGCCCGCTGCTCCTGAGAGGGACGATGGCCACAACAGGGAACAATTCCTGTGAGTACCAGCTTCACTGGCAGCTTTGGACTTTGTGACTCCCCACAGACAGCTGACATGACTGGTGCTCAGATCCCAGAATGATGTGCTCACAAGCTAGAGTGAAGTCTGGGATGTTTGCTGAGAATAGCCAGACTGACCCAGGTTGTTTAGTCCCAGGAAAACACCTTTTGTCACGATGAAGAAGACTTTGAAACATCATTGCTCATAGGGAGGTCTGACAGGTCCTTGAGTTGCCTTTTGTGCTCAGTACTTGCTTGTTTTCAAGAAGTTCCAGTCAGTTAGAATCAGGGAAAGCTTGACCTGATAATCCAGTCTAGAGCTCTGGTGAGAAGGGAAGGTACCCTGAGGCCCAGAAATCAGAGCTGGGGCTTGTTGGACTCTTGGCAAAGTAAGCAGGGGAACAGACTTTTCCAAATCAGGAAATTCCAATGGCAGTGCTAGGCTTCCCCTGATAGTGAGTTGAAGGTTTGAGCTGGTTGTCCTGACATCTTGTGTAGAAAGCTCAAAGTTTAAATATGCTTTCTTTCCTCGCCTCATCTCTTTCCAAATGGAATTTCTCTGCAGTCATCGCCGAGGGAATAGCTCCTCCAAAAAGGATCCTCTTCCCACCAGAGAAGATTTGCATGGTCTGGCAGCAGAGACAGAGTGCTGGAGCAGGGCTCTTCAATGTGGGCAACACGTGCTTCCTCAACGCTGTCCTGCAGTGCCTGACCTACACCCCCCCACTGGCCAACTACCTGCTGTCCCAAGAGCACAGCCAGGCCTGTGAGTGCTTTTAGGAGCATCTCCTGAAAATCTCTTCATCAAGTCCCAGATTCCCAGAATGTAAAATTTGTTTTCAGACAACAGCAGCCCTTTGTCAGCCCCATGAGTCTGTACTCTTTGAACACTGGAGCCTAGAACCCACTTGTCCTAGCCTGCTGCCTTACCCTTAATGAAAACACCTCTTTCTCCCTGGCAGTCTTTATTCCTGCAAGTTAAACCCTCTGTGCTTATTGCACAGAAAGCTCTTGGTTTACCATCCCTCTCTGAAGATTTTCTGCACACTAAAATGCCCTGGGACCATTGGGACTTTGGGAGGAGTGGAGTATTGGAGTGGAGTGGCAGTGCAAGAGGAGGAGTATCCCACTGCTGTGGATGTTTTGCTAACCTAAGGACCTTCCCTGTGTCCCTCTTCAGGTCACCAGCAGGGTTTCTGCATGATGTGCATCATGGAAGCACACGTGAACAAGGTCCTGCGTTCCCCTGTCAGTGCCATCCTGCCTTTGGCTGTCCTCAAGGTTTTCAAACGTAAGTCGTACCAGGTGCTTGAACAGGTTTCCTTCCCTCCTTCTATAAGAAAACTGAAACCTTCTTTCTTAGGCATAGGAGAACATTTGGAGCCCGGCAGGGAGGAAGATGCCCATGACTTCTTGTGCTGTACTGTCAATGCCATGCAGACAGCTTGTCTGAGTGAAAGCAGCGAGTAAGCACAAGCAAATCACCCTCACCAAGTTCTGAGCCCTTTGCACTGCTTGGTGTGCTCCCATCAAGGGAAACCTAAACCCTGGGCTTTCAGGCCAAGCAAAACTCTTGCCGGAGATAATGCTCTGTCTTCCCACTTGTTTCCAGCTTGGACCTCTCATCTCAATCCACTACCATTGTCTCTCAAATCTTTGGAGGCTTTCTGAGATCCAGAGGTATGTTTCCTCAACTCTTACTCTCTTTGACATTGCCTGTGTCCTTCTGTCTGCCTGTGCCTGACAGTTGGTCTGCTGGGACAGGTACAATGTGTAAATGGGCAGTGTCAGTCAGCTTCCCATTGCTGAGCATTTGGATTTTTCCTTCCAGTCACCTGCGTCAGCTGCAAAGCCGTTTCTGACTCCTACGAGGCCTTCCTGGATATCCCTTTGGATATCAGAGTAAGAAGCTTTTGCAGTTGTGCTTCAAGACATGCCAAGGCCCTTGCAGCTTTCCAGAGTCAGCACATTTGTCTTAAAAATGTGTGCTGTGAGCACAAGAGATCTTGGTGGTGGGTGGGAAGGGGAATGGATGGTGTCCTCCTGCAGAGGCCATGGCACTGGTCTCTCTGTAGGTGCTGTCTTTAAGCTGGTCGAGCAGCATTATCCTCTCTGCAACCACAATATATCCTCATCCTCCTTGGCTTTGCCCTCCCCTAACACTTGTCTGGCTCCCAGGCCGATGGGTTGGGTTGTTTGCACCACTGATGCCCCTGCATAGTGTCATGAGTTGATGTGAGTGGTGTGGTGGTACGGGGAGGGAGCTCTTGATGGCTCCGGGAGCCTCTGGGACACAGGGAGATGTTCAGCATCCCACTCTCTTTCTGTCTCCTTCTGGACAGCTTCATGGTGGGTCTCTCCAGCATCAGCTGCAGGGGTTTGCTTGTCAGCTCGTGGGAGTTGTTTGGGTGAGGCAATTTCCTGCAGCTCAGTGTGCTCATTTGTCACTCTTGCAGACAGCCTCGACCCTCACTGCAGCTCTGGAGGACTTTGTGAGACCCGAGCACCTGGATGGTGAAAACTGCTACAAATGTAACACGTAAGATGATTACTAAGCACATATTACCAGGAGATCCTGTGTGAGGGAGTTGCATGTCATTGAGCAGAAGTCATCTTCTCATGGAGCTTTGCTTCACACAGAGGAGATGCAGCTTCTTTAAAATAGAGCAGGGAATAGCCTTAGAATAGCAAAAGCTGTGTGAGACAGGACAGGTTGCCTGGCCACCCTGGGGGAGGATTGGGTGCATTTCAGCACTGGGTTCTGTGCTTGGTTTCAAGGTGTAAGAAGAATGTTGCTGCCTTCAAGAAGTTCACAGTCCATTGCGCACCCAAGGTTCTCACGGTGTGTCTAAAAAGGTTTGACTGCTTCACCGGTAGGAAGATCAGCAAGGTTTGTACACAGCCGGTGTGCAGCTTTCTCTTCCTGGAGCAGATTTCCCTGAGCTTGTGCCAAGGCACTGGTCTTGGGTTCGTCATGTTCCCTTCTGGGGAGAGAATTCCCTTGGGAAGACAGGCAAGCACTCTTCTCCAGCAGAGCTGCTTTGGCCAAGAACAGTTTCCTGCCACTCAAAGCATTACACCTTTGTGATGGTGTGCTTTATGGAAAACCAGCTGCTTGTGAGCCCCAAAGATGTATTTACACACCTCTGGCCCCTGGATGTGGCAGGCTATTCTGTGTCATAGGTCAGGGTCACTTCTGAGCCCTGCTGGTGTCTGTGCAGGTTGTGAAGTACCCCGAGTACCTGGATCTTCGCCCGTACATGTCCCAGGCAGAGGGAGAACCCCTCCGTTACTCCTTGTATGCTGTCCTGGTGCACAGTGGGGTCAGCTGTCATACAGGACACTATTTCTGCTACACAAAGGTAGTCAGCAATGTCCTTCATTCCTTCCTTCCTTCCTTCCTTCCTTCCTTCCTTCCTTCCTGCCTTCCTTCCTTCCTTGCCAATGGGGAAAATGTGTGTGGGGAAGACAACTTTACTGTCGGTGTTGCTGACAGCCAAGGTTTTGGGGCAGGAGATGTCTTGAGAGGCTGGACTGGATTTGTTTTGACATACTCTTTGTTAGGTAGTTTTCTGCCTGTGTTTTTGGTGAGAAACCATGCAGAGATCCTTGTCCTTTTTTTTTCACAGGCCAGCAATGGGCTGTGGTACCTGATGGATGATGAGTCTGTGGAGCTTCGTTGCCTTGACACAGCTCTCAGGCAGCAAGCCTACCTGCTGTTTTATGCCAGGTAATAAGCAGCATTCAGATACGTTCAGAAGATGTTTCCTTTTCCCTGTTTATTGGTTTGCTTCGCATAGTGCAGAGAATGCAGAGATTTCTCACCAAAGGCAATTACTACCAGATTCATTCACTGCTCTGGAACCTGTGCTGCCCCATGTCTGTGCTTCAGGCTGCTGCCCTGATGTAGCCTGCTACCTGCCTGCTCTGTGATGCTAGACTTTTGTAGAAAAGAGTGAGGGAACTTAAAGGGACCTGCCAGGAAAGATGGGGAGGGAGCCTTTATCAGGAAGGGCTGGACAGGATGAAGGGTATCAGTTTTCAGCTGACCCATTATGGCAGGTTTCCATGAGATATTAGGAAGAAATGCTTGAGTGGAAGGGTGGTGAGAGCATGGAACAGGCTGCCCAAAGAAGCTGTGGGTGCCCCATCCTTGGAGGTTTTCAAGGCCAGGGTGGACAGGTCTTGGAGAGGCCTTGTCTATTGTGAGGTATTCCTGTCCATGACAGCGGGGTGGCACAAAATGAGCATTAAGATCCCTTCCAACCCAAGCAAGCGTGTGAATTTTGTGCAATTCACATGAGGGTCTAGAAGGTATAAAGATGAGGTTTATCTGAGATAGGAGTAGACTTGGTGGGAAGACTCTAGCTAAAATTTCCATTAGTGGCCTTGGTTAAATCTTCTCTCTGTCATACAAATCTCTCCAAGGAAATGAGCGAATCCCAGAGAGGGCTGCAAAACAGCCCCAAACTGAGATGATTCTTTTCTTTTCTCCAGGTGTTCAGATCTGAAAATTGGAGAAAGGGCTTCTTCCTCACTGGCACCACCGTATGCCCCTTCCTTCCTTCCTCAGTGGGAAGCTTCAGGACCTTCCAACAGGAGCTTGCAGTGTGCTCCTGGCCCCGGGGTTGCTCAGGAGCAGGTCCTGCTGAGGCGGAGGGACATGAGCAGATCCGTGCAGGGCAGCTACAACCTCTGCAGCCCCTCTGTGCAGCACACAGACTACGAGCCCTCAGCGAGGAAGAGGAGGAGGCTGACAACACATTCCCCGTGTTGTGATCAAACCCCTGTGGATAGAGCAACTCCAGGGCCCCCCAGCTCCCACTTGAAGCAGGCTCCCAAGCTCAGGGCTGCTCGGAGGCAAACCCGAGTGAGGTGCAGAGAGCAGAGGAGATCCCCACGGCGGGGCTCTGACCTGCACGGCCGCTTTGTGCAGTGCACAGACGACCAGCAGCCCTCTGTGAGCAAGAGGAAGAGGAGGAGAACAAGTTCTTCCCGTTGTGACAGAGCCCCAGGGGATTGCGCAACTTCAGGGCCCTCCAACACCAGCTTCAAGCAGGCTCCTGTGCTCAGGGCTGCTCAGGAGCAATCCCGAGCGAGGCTGAGGGAGCGGAGGAGATCCCCAGAGCTGGGCTATGATCTCCACAGCCGGTTTGTGCAGCACGCAGCCCAGCGCCCTTCGGCGAGGAAGAGGAGGGTGCCCATGGCCTAGAGGGGCACGTCTGAGAAGAGCTCGGGGCACTCTGGGAGTGCTGCAGTCATATTTTGGCCCTGGCTGAAGCAGAAGGGAAGATGAGCACTGAGGTTTTTATCACAGGTGCCCTTGTTTTCTTCTCAAAGATGAAGAAACATTTGGTTTATATGGGCGATTATGCTTGTGACTAGAGTAATAGGCTTTAATTAGAATTCTTCATTCCACATTGTAGATAGTTTTTGCTGCTAATATAGGTCAGTAGTTGAAATCAATATTGAAGCAATTTTTTAATTAAAGCTAGAAAAATAAATGTTAAGTACTGACTGATATTACCCTTGCCAATGTCTCTTTTTCTCAGTCTCAAGGTGAAATCTTGCTGGGTGTCCCCACTCAAAGGAGGATTCTCCAGCCACATTCTGAGAAGGGGAGGGGGGGTTAGACGTCTGTCCTGTTGAAGAGTGGGGCTTTTCCAGAGTGAAGTGATGGACTGTGAGTGTCACAGTGCTCAGGGAGCTGTGCCAGCTGGGGCAGGATGCTCTGCCTGAGCAGGGATACAGCAGCTCCAGCTGTGTCCTGTCTACACCTTAGCAGGAATGGCTTGAGCAAGGAGGGCCTCCTGTTTGTAGTGTTAAAGAATGCTGAGACCAGCTTGACCAAACTATCATGTCACCAGTGTCACTGAAAACATCAGGATAAATTAAGCTCTCTAATGCTACTTTTAGTGTCAGGAAGCACACATTCCTTTCTTAGAGTGCCCTTCTGGGCAACTCCTCCCACTTTATATTCCAGGCATGATGCTGTGTGGTGTGGATGTCCCTCTGGGCAGTTCAGGTCACCTGTCCCAGCTGTGCTCTCTGCCAGTTTCTTTTGTGAGCCTCCTCACAGGCAGAGCAGAAGATGAGAAAACAAAATGTCCCTGACTCAGGACAAACGTGACTGAGCAAAACCCCAAACTTCAGCGTATTATCAACACCATTCTCATTGCAAATCCAGAACACAGCACTGTAAGAGCTACCGAAATAAAGAAATTAACTCTACCCTGTCTGAAATGAGAACAGTGGCATTCCAGCAAAATTGCTGAATTACCTTTGTTAGTTCCCTCTTTATCTCTGGGTTATGCCCAGTGTCCATGTGGTTCAGAAATTCTACATTCCTTGAGTCCATATTCAGCCATAAAATGCCTCTTCCAGGTCTGAGACCATTGATGAATATCAAGGTTAATTACAGTTGTTTTAGCAAAACGTAAAGCTTCAGGGCTTTTCCCAAGCTGTGTTCCCACTAGAGCAGCTTATGGCAAACCTTGCTAAATGTTGGCTACAGTGGCATATGACAGAGTGGAAAATTACACGGCTCATGATTAATTAAAAGAAGTAATTAGAAAACTGAATTAAAAGAATGAATTAGAAAAGGTATTTGTAAAGTTCTATCATTTCCAACACCATGAGGACATGCAAACAGAGAATCCCTGATCTGAGGGCAGGAGCAGCAAGGATGTCCAGGCCTTCACATGGAATTGAGAGTCAGACGGGTCACATGGGAGAAACCAAAGTGGTGCTAGTACCTTCTTCAGCAGCAAAGCCTATTTTGTTGAATAGACCTGCCAAAACCTAATGTAAAAATGTATCAGAGGCAGCCAGTCAGGTTATGCTATAGAAGGGCAGTCCCACTTTTGCATGACAAGGATTTCTAGCATACCTCCCTAAGGTGTGTGACTATCCCTCCCTTGAGCAGGGAAAGCCCTGAAGGTCACTTCTCATGGCTGAGCAAAATAGGTTTGCTCATGGTTGTTGGATGAGTGACATCAATCTCTACGTAATTGTTTTGCCTGATTTCATAGAATTGCTTCTCTGTTGCTTCCAAGATAGTGCACTATACTGTAACACTAGTAGTTAGTTAGGGTGTGTTACTATGCTAGTTCCACTATGCTAGTTATGTTAGTAAGGCTGCCGATGCAATGTGACAAATACTTGTGATCAAGTTATTTTGCTTAATGATTGCAATCAATTTAAATGAATTCTTAATTTTATTTATATCAATAGATTTGGTTTGCCGTCTTTAATCCCACGGGGCACAGTTGTATACAGGCTCAAGTACACCTCTGTAACCCTTTGCATAGAAACTGTTGAAGAGTCTGGGGCTGGGCTAGGACCCAGCTGCATGCAGACTTCTCTCTGAGGAGTTTAGAAAACAAAAGTGTCCTTCCTGTACCTGCTGACTTGACAGGAGGGCTTCTGTAGCAAACTTTGTCTGGAGTGCGTCTGTTCTCCACTCACTGATAACTTTTGCAAGGAGCAGGGAGTTGGACTGGATGAGCATTATGGGTCCCTTCCCACGTGAGATATTCGATGATCTGATGATTCTATTACATGGTGGAAGGGGAAAGGGATTTTCTTTTTGCCACCATGGAAGTTGGGAGAAGTATTAGTAAAAACACTGGTAAAGGGAGGGCTGCAGGGAGCAGTATCACCTTCCATCACTAAATTGGACTAGGATTTCATAAAATTAAATGAAGACCAACAGCCATGCCTGGCCTTGCTTATTGAGCCTTCTCCCAAGCACAATGGGAATATCTGCTGGTAGTGGATAACATTGAGTGAGTTGGTCTGTGCTGTGAAAGATGGTCTGACTGCTTGGTGGGCACATCTGTCAAATAAATCTTAGCCAAAGAAATAATTGGAATGCTAAATCCTTGTTTGCTGCAGCAGATGTGGCAAAGAAAGTGGGTGATTTTTGGTTGGTTGGTTGGTTGGATGGGGATTATTGTTGTTGGTGGTGTTCTTTTAATCTTTCTGATTAATGACAAACCTTCGGAAGAAGGAGTAGGGGAACCTAGATGTTAATTTGTGGGCAAGAATGATCTTTTTGGTGCAACTTTCTCCCAAAGTATATGTGAGGACTGCATCAATACACACTCCTTTGTCTTGGGTTCCTCTACGGCAGAGTCACTGATGGTGTGACCCAGAAAGGAAATATGGGTACAGACACCAAAATGGTTTAAAGTGGGCATGTTTCAGCAGACTGTAGTACACAGTAGCAGAAGCAGGGGAAGTATCTGGCAGCAGAGGATCATAAAGCCAAGGAGGATTAGCAGTGCCTTAGCAAAACCTATAGCCTGCATACTTCTTCATGATACCCTAAAAAGGGTCCTTCAAATCTGCGAGCGATGAGGTATGCCAGGAAATAGATCAAGGTAAACTAATTTTTAGTTGTAATGATCTGGACATCAACAGGGAAATAAAAATTAAGATTGGCAATGAGTGAATCTTTTGTCCCTTATCCCCAAGTGAATGCGGGCTGCATCTTTGTTTCACCTTCAAATTTTGCTGAGAAAGCATAAGTATGGTAAGCCTGTGTGGCAACTCTGTCATTAATCTGGCTGCATTATGAAGTAATAGTAATTACTGCAAAGTAAAACCAGATCTTGATATTTGTGTGGGATATCTGGGTTTATATAGAAATCATTTGCAAGTTCTGTAAAACTAGAGGTGGCTGTGAATCAGCTCATACACGTGCATCATATTTATCCAACCTCTTAACAACTATTCCTTATTGCTCCAATCAGCACTAGCCAGTCTCAGTGGACTTTATATAGATGTAGTATAAAGAGCTGTGGACAAACCTCTCTTCTGCTTCACTGCAGAGTGCTCAGAGTTGAAAGCTTTCCTGGAGACCTCAACATTTAGGGGTTTTTTCCTATCCTCTCTCTTCTTCTACCACACTCCACAACAGGAGAAACTACCTTTGTTATATTCAAATGGTGCAACTGATGATTTTTGAGACTTGAACTGATTAGTCCATGAAAAGATCTCTGCCACAACAAGTTTTCTTTTTCTACAGAGTAAAAGTGGTAGCTGAGCGTTTGAAGAGAGTAGTGAATATACAGCCTTTGAAGGCAATGCTATGAAAGAAGAATCAGTCAAAAAGAGACAGAAACAAAACGCATAAGACTGCCTCATTTTCTTTAGAAGCTTTTATAATCTTTTCAGAAGATCTTCTCAAAATCTGAGTAGTATCTAAATTCCAGTCCTCTTTCTGTCTGTTCAAGCAGGCAGTTGTATTCTGACTGCAGATTTGCCCGGCTGTTTGCAGCTTCATCGGCTGCTGGACACTAAAACGAGGAGAGCTCTGCAAGGCACCAGACAAGGATGATCCTTGGGAACATCAGTGGATTGAGTGAATTCAGACTCCTGGGTTTTTCTGGAACCTCTCCTTTACACCCTTTGCTCTTTGTAGTTTTATTATCTCTTCATTTTCTCACCTGGATGGCGAACACAGTGATAGCTTTGGTAACAAACAGTGATAATCGCCTTCACACCCCGATGTATTTCTTCCTCACTCAGCTGTCCTGTTGGGATATCTGCTATTTGTCAGTCATTATCCCAAGTATTCTCGAGAACCTGATGGTGGGAACAGTGAGTATTTCCAAGACAAGATGTGCAATGCAAATGTTTTCCTTCCTTTTCTTTGGAGTTGCTGAGTGTTTTCTCTTGGCCGCCATGTCCCTTGATGGTTATTTTGCAGTTTGCTCCCCCTTGCATTACACAATGATCATGAGCAGCAGGGTCTGCAGAAGCCTGGTTGTTGGAGCTTACATCTGTGGAACTGCTGTGGGCTTAGTTCACACCCTCATCACCTTCAGCTCACCCTTGTGTGGTTGTGCCATTGACCACTTCTTCTGTGAGATTCAGCCTCTCCTGGACGTGCTCTGTGGCAACACTCTCCCAAGTGAAATCCAGGTCATTGTGGTGGCTGTCTTTGCTATTCTGAGTCCTTTCTCACTGGTCATTTATTCCTGTATTCCTATCGTTTCCACAATTCTTCACATGGCATCAGCTGAGAGCCAGGAGAAGGCGTTTTCCACTTGCTCCTCACAGCTCCTGGTTGTGACTGTTTTTTATGGCACTGCAGGCTCCATGTACCTGCGGCCAAAATACAGCTACTGTGCATCTGTGGATAAATTCCTCTCCCTTTCTTATTCTCTGGTGACTCCTTTATTGAATCCCATCATTTGCAGTTTGAGGAATAAGGAGGTGAAAGGAGCCCTGAAGGAAAAAATGGAGCAAACCTAAGTTAGTGTGGAAATGAAATTGAAGATTTGGGTTGTTCCAGGTGTTTGTGGTGGAATTTTTCACTCTAAATTCTTGTTCAGGAAAATCGATTTCCAGATCTACTTCAGCTATTGGGGAGGAAGGAGGGAGAAGAGTGGAGATTTTTAGCTCTAAGAGGGAGTGTTAGAAGCTATGTTAACATTTTGGAAGGGAATTTCTTCCACATACTTAAGAAATTCTTCAATAAACTTATTTTTTTCCTTTTCTTTTCCTTGCTATTTTTCAAAAGCTTGAAAATTGCGCTTTACATACTTCTGAATTTTTGAACCAAAGAGTAATATTCAAGAGCCTGACTTTACTGAAAGAACTGAAAAGAATGAGTTTTCACCTGTTTGCATTTATTTCCTGAAACTGTTTAGTAAATCTGTTGGGGGAAAGGAGAGGACATAGTTCAGGCAATAATGTGGAGCCCAAGAAATTACTGAGGACTGATTTTAATTCTGAGATTGTTACTGGGGGAAAAAAAAAAAAAAAAAAAAAAAAAAGAGGTGTGCAAAATTGCATTCCTGCCCCACTGCCTCAAAGATATTTCTTCAATTTTAGAGTCATTGTTTTAAACATGTTAGACCAAGTGTAGGCCTTTGAAGTACTTAACCACTGTAATCTTCTGTAACTATTAATACAACTCTTTATATTAAATGCTCAAAGCTTAAATGATATTGGAAAGATAAGGACATGCATTACTCCTTAAATTAATCCTTCATTCCTGGAAATAAATGAAAATATAAATATCATAAAAGTACATGTCCTGGTTTAAAAGACAGCTGTTTGCTAAGGAAAGCAGAAGCTTCCCTTTGGACTGAAAAATGTGATCCTTCCTTCCTTCTTTCCTTCCGATTATTAGGATTTTGAAATTAAGGGAGCTCTCAGGCAAAGATATGGGGGTAGGAATAACAGTTCTTTACTAGTATATCTACCAAGACAAACAAGAACAACAGTAGCTATGAAATTAGCCACAAACAGACCAGTAACTCAGTCCCAGTGTTTTTTGGCTGCAGGCACCTTTTCCCTGAGCTGCAGTTCCCGGTGCTGGGGGCGGGCAGGTCCCGCAGAGCTGCAGGAGGGCTGGGGGTGATGGCAGAGCTGTCCCAGGGAGAGACAGAGAGAGATGGAGAGAGCTCTCCGCTCACGGTGTGGGTCCTGGGGCTCAGCAGAGTGCTGGAAGGTGGCAGGTTCCAGCGAGAAGGCAGCAGGGCAGGGTCCCACAGCAGTGAGGATGGCTCCCGGCGATGGCATGGCAGGAATGCAACACAGGCGGCGATCGTCCTTCTCGTCCCAACTCCAAGGGGGAAATGGGACCCAGGCCCAGCCTTCCGCTTCCTCTTCTGCATGTTTCAATCTCGCGGGGTGTCCCTCTTCTCTCTCTCCTCCCCCTTGTCACCAGGGCCCAGTCAACAGGTATCTTAGCATGACAATGGGGAAAATTCCACAGAGGGAAAGGGAAAGAAACAACCCCCAACAGTACAGGGTTCTTAATTGGATGTCATATGAATTTTTATCTTGAGAGTTTGTAAATCCACAAAAAAATTATAAGGTATAATATTCTTTGCAGAAGCTTGACATCTTTGTTTTTAATCACATCTTATTTTGGACCAAAAAAATTATTATAACAGAAAATGCTGTCTCATACTTTTAATTTTTTAAATTTCAAATGCATTACAAAAAGAATGCATTGTTTTTTGTCATATTGCTTTATTGGCATTAAAGTTTCTCCCCTAGTCATATATGCTAGACTCCTTACAGCAGCATTCCTAGACAATTGCACAACTGTGTATATTATGAAAGAAGTGATGAAGAGGGGAAACCCAAGTAAAAAAAGCAGTGGGGATAAGAAAAGTGTAATTCATAAAACAAAAAAACAAACAAAAAGCCCGCAACCAAACAAAAAAAATGGTAAAATATAGTTCAGTAAAATGAAAGTAAGCATTAAAAACCTGGGAAGTTTCAGTCTGTTAAACCACCAGGCCCAATACATTCTTGATTGATTATGCAAAATTTGTGAGTTCTCAAGTTTGTGGACAACACTAAATCAGAGGGAGTAGACAATGTGCCAAAGGGCCCCCATGTTTTAATGAATCCAGAGGAAGGCTGGATGAGTTCCTTGAACAGAGAGCCCAGCTCTAGGTGTCCAAACCAGGTGGGATTCAGCTGCCTCTTCATGGCTTGATTTTGGGGGAGCTGCATCCATGGATTCACACTTGCCCATCTTAAGTGTCTGGAATCTGAGCCTGAAGGATGGTTTCTATCAAAATGGAAATTAGCACTTCTAGGGCAGGGATCTTGTGCTTCAGAAGGACTCTTTGCAGATGAGTGCTGTCCTCATGGCCTGGAATAGCAGGCATGCAGAAGAACTTACAGGACTGAGTCCCCTCCAGGGGAAGCTGCGTGTTCCTGGTCTCTGCTGGGGAAGAAAGGCTGGTGGTACCTTGGACAGGATGAGAAAGCAGAGAGTCAATGATAAAAACAAAAATCAACCTCTCCTTCACTTCCTTTCTGACTGAAACTGTAAAACAAAGCTCAGAGAACTCACATTTGTGGGATCAGTATGGTGACGAGGATTTGCAAATCTCAGCTGTTTCAAGAGAGGTGTTTAGCCCTCAAGTTACCTGAAGATCTATGAACCCTGAGGCTCTGTGAATGATTTCATTTGCCCAAGACTACTTGCACCGAACAAAATGAGTCTGCTTTACAGCAGAGCTTGGTCTCAGCTGATGCTAGAAATCTGACTGTGCAGTTGCCTCTTGAAGCAAGGTGCTCACTTTGAGAGAAAGTGTACAGGTGAAAAACTTGTCCTAATTCCTCCAGATGGAACAGATCTTCAGTATTGTTCCAGAAAACTCTGAATTAACCCCACCTGATCTGATTTCAGCCTCCAGAGCACTGAATGGGAAAGCCTTACTGTGACAGACAGGAGAGCCAGGGGAGAATCAAACCAACCATGGTGCAGAATAAACACAACTAAATCCAGTGCAGAGTTCCAGCTCTGTGCCAGGATCCTTGTGCTGGTCTGGAGCACAGAGGTGCGGGACGGAAACATGAAAACACACGCTTGGGCTCACAGGAATATCCAGAGACAATTAATCATCCTTTCAGAATTTCACAGAAGAGGTTAAAAGTGTCCACACCTTGCTTATTTTCATCTTTTGAATGGAAAAGGGGATTTTGAATTTAGCTTTCTGTAAATGCTTTCATTGTATCTGCTTAAGTATAGCTGGAAGAAACCTGACTCCGTCTGGCAATAGAAGTATATGCTACTTGGGAATAATTGTCATAGCTTAAACACCCAGCAGATTGCACCAGTTATTCCTGCTGTCACTAGAATAGCCAGCCCGTGTAATTTTGTGATTCTCATGCCCTTGGTGCTCCAGAAAGATTTTAACTGTAGATTGGCAGTAAATTGGAAAGAAGCCAAAATAAAATAAAACACAAAAACAAAAAGGCAGAAAAGACTGTAGTTCTTAAATCTGAGTAAGTCTTTTGTTTTGCACTGCAGGTCTAGACATAAAGCGGTGAAAAATTAGTTTTTCTAGATAGAAAGTTTTACATCTAGGTATTTCTAATACATACTACATCTTTACAAGGGATATGCTAGACACTGAGCTCTCATTTTAAAATAGTACAGTAAACCATGCTAAATTCTCCAAACCAATAATTGCCATTTCAGATTTTGTCTGAATCAGGTTTTATTCTTTCCCCAGCCAGTGCCCTCTCTGCTCTTTGTCTTTCTTTCCATCTTCCTCTGTCCTTTCTCTCTGTCTGTCTAACTAGCTCTTTTTTGACATCACTTCCTTGGATTCCTTGGGCTTTCTCCTCTGTCTCCCACTGCTGCAGCTCTCCTTTCTCAGCGGAAGGTCCCAATGCTTTTGTCTGCCTCAGGCTCTGCAGCCACCCAGCCCGGGGCTGTTCACACCCTGCTTTGTGCCAGCCTTCTCAAGCCCCTCGGTACGGTTCTGTTTGCCAGCACTGCCGTGCCCTGCTCCTCAGCACCTCCCAGCCGGGCCCCTGTGTCCGCCTGAGCCCGGCACTCAGCTGCGCTTCTCCAGCCCTCGGCAGCTCCCGCCTCCCTGCTCCCCCTCTCTGCTGTGCTCACACCCGGCAGAGCAGCACAGATCCGCCCCGTGCCCCAGCCCTGGCTCGGGGCCCGCCAGGAGCCTCCACCCTGCTCCTCACCTGCACCAGGTGTGCTGTCACCTGAGCAATGGCCAAACAACTGGGAGCCTGCAGCAGCCACTCATTCCCTGACACTGCAGCTGATGCCTCCATGGGCTTCCTAAAAGCACAGGCCACACAAAGCCAAGGGAATCAAAAGCAGATATATCTACTGAATAAATAAATTCCATACATCAATATCAATATCAATATCAATATCAATATCAATATCAATATCAATATCAATATCAATATTTATTGAAGGGCCTTCAGGAACATTTCAGGCAGACAAAGCCTCCCAGGGGCTACACTCCAAAATGGACCGTGGGTCACGGGTTCTCGTCCTTTTCTAAGTTTGGTCCATTTCCCTATTGGAGGTTTATTTCCAATGACAGCTTCAGGTAATGAAGTCATTTACCTTCAGTTTGTTCACCCCCAACTCACTTTTGTTTCCATTTCCTGGGGCCTGAGGCAGTGAGGGGTCCTTGATTGCCAGGCCTGGGCAGGAATTGCTGTGTCTGAGCAGAATGGGGAAGCAGCAGCTCACACTGTGCATGGAGTTTGGAGTCACACGCATAAGAATGGCAGGATTGCAAATCTATGAAAAATACAAAAGCTACAATCCTGGGGCATCAGGGGTGAATAGCAACCAGCTGCCTCTTTGGAGCCCGAGGAACAGCAACTGCCTGCCGCAAGGCCCAAAAGCTTGTTGGTCAAATGCAGCAGGAACAAAAGTGCCTCCAGCCATCCTGAGTGGGAATGTGGCTAAAGCTGTGTCGGATCCAAGGCAGCCTGGAGGAAGGAGTGAATGTGAATCTGCTGAAGAGCTGCCCAGGAGAGGCTGGGGCCCTGGCAGCCAAGGCTCACCCAGTGCAGCCTCTGGGGGTCCCTTTGGTGGGGCCAGCCCAGGGTCAGCCTGTGGGTGCACCTTGGGGGCACACCAAACTCACTGGAAAGGACCCTCTGAGAGCTTGGGTGCCTTGCACAGGAGTCTCACAGGCACAGGCCAGTGGAAGAACAGAGTGGAGTGGAACAGAAATGCCCGGCAGCCTGAGGGCCAGACACAAGTGTGACCTGGCTTGTGACAGCTCTGGGCAGGGCTCTGCTCACTGGGCTCTGTGCTCTGGGGAAGGAGTTCACTGATCCTTCACTCAGGGGAGGCCCTGCCAGCCAGTGAACCCCTGTGCATCAGAGGACAGGGGGAGTCCCAGTGACTGCCACCTGGGAGAGGAGCCATGTGGTTCCAGGGCCCAGGAGCCATGTGCTTCTGTGACCTCAAGGGGATCCATCCCTGTGTGCCCCCATGTCACTGAGGGGCAGCGATGTGGCACCTCTCCAGTGATTGTGACTCACCTGCCCAGGGCTCAGTATCCTGAGAGCAGGCTAACGTGTCAGCAGGTCTTCAGGATAGCTCAGCTTAGTCCTGTGCTACGCACCTCTCTGCCTTTCAAGCAGATTTATTGTTTACTGTCCCCTTCAGCTTTTGTCCTCTCACAGGTAATTATGATTTGACTCTTGGGATAGATCATAGAGGAAGGAGAGAAAAGTCTAGGCTGCTTATACCTTCCTAGTTGAAGGCTGAGCTGTTGCCCCTTCGTAGGCTGTCCACATACAGGCTAGGCTGGAGTACTTCTTTGCTGATTCTCTTTCCTTTACTATAGCCTAGGATAGGTAAGTAAGGGGTGAGTGCAGTCTGAGGGGCTGGGCTCAGCCCAGAGTGGCAAAAAGCCCACCTTGGATACTGCAGGAAGGAGTGGGACAGAAGGAGAGCAGCAAAGGCTGTAGTTAAGTTAGTGGCTGAAAGCTGGTCACTCCTGCAGAGGAGGGAAAAGCCAGAGAGCTCTGCTGTTGATGCTGTGACAGCAGCAGGGCCTCCTCAGAGAAGGTAACATGCACTGGAGCACTTCAGAAGGACCTTTGAAGCTCCTGGGGCTCTGTCACTGATCACAAAGCTGTGAGCCTGCAGTTCAGCAGCTGGCTCAAGCACCACTGAAACTCTTGATGGCAAATGCTGTTCTTTCCATAGGTTGTATTTCTTTGGAGTTTTTATTCCTTTGGTGAGATGTAGTCATTTCTTTGCAATCAGGTGAGGGGATTGATGCTGATCCCTTCCTGGAGCACGTCCTTGGTCATCCAGAGCTTTGCCCGCTGCTCCTGAGAGGGACGATGGCCACAACAGGGAACAATTCCTGTGAGTACCAGCTTCACTGGCAGCTTTGGACTTTGTGACTCCCCACAGACAGCTGACATGACTGGTGCTCAGATCCCAGAATGATGTGCTCACAAGCTAGAGTGAAGTCTGGGATGTTTGCTGAGAATAGCCAGACTGCCCCAGGTTGTTTAGTCCCAGGAAAACACCTTTTGTCACTTTGAAGGAGACTTTGAAACATCATTGCTCATAGGGAGGTCTGACAGGTCCTTGAGCTGCCTTTTGTGCTCAGTACTTGCTTGTTTTCAAGAAGTTCCAGTCAGTTAGAATCAGGGAAAGCTTGACCTGATAATCCAGTCTAGAGCTCTGGTGAGAAGGCAAGGTACCCTGAGGCCCAGAAATCAGAGCTGGGGCTTGTTGGACTCTTGGCAAAGTAAGCAGGGGAACAGACTTTTCCAAATCAGGAAATTTCAATGGCAGTGCTAGGCTTCCCCTGATAGTGAGTTGAAGGTTTGAGCTGGTTGTCCTGACTGCTTGTGTAGAAAGCTCAAAGTTTAAATATGCTTTCTTTCCTCGCCTCATCTCTGTCCAAATGGAATTTCTCTGCAGTCATCGCCGAGGGAATAGCTCCTCCACAAAGGATCCTCTTCCCACCAGAGAAGATTTGCATGGTCTGGCAGCAGAGACAGAGTGCTGGAGCAGGGCTCTTCAATGTGGGCAACACGTGCTTCCTCAACGCTGTCCTGCAGTGCCTGACCTACACCCCCCCACTGGCCAACTACCTGCTGTCCCAAGAGCACAGCCAGGCCTGTGAGTGCTTTTAGGAGCATCTCCTGAAAATCTCTTCATCAAGTCCCAGGTTCCCAGAATGTAAAATTTGTTTTCAGACAACAGCAGCCCTCTGTCAGCCCCATGAGTCTGTACTCTTTGAACACTGGAGCCTAGAACCCACTTGTCCTAGCCAGCTGTCTTACCCTTAATGAAAACACCTCTTTCTCCCTGGCAGTCTTTATTCCTGCGAGTTAAACCCTCTGTGCTTATTGCACAGAAAGCTCTTGGTTTACCATCCCTCTCTGAAGATTTTCTGCACACTAAGATGCCCTGGGACCATTGGGACATTGGGAGGAGTGGAGTATTGGACTGGAGTGGCAGTGCAAGAGGAGGAGTATCCCACTGCTGTGGATGTTTTGCTAACCTAAGGACTTTCCCTGTGTCCCTCTTCAGGTCACCAGCAGGGTTTCTGCATGATGTGCATCATGGAAGCACACGTGAACAAGGTCCTGCGTTCCCCTGTCAGTGCCATCCTGCCTTTGGCTGTCCTCAAGGTTTTCAAACGTAAGTCGTACCAGGTGCTTGAACAGGTTTCCTTCCCTCCTTCTATGAGAGAACTGAAACCTTCTTTCTTAGGCATAGGAGAACATTTGGAGCCCGGCAGGGAGGAAGATGCCCATGACTTCTTGTGCTGTACTGTCAATGCCATGCAGACAGCTTGTCTGAGTGAAAGCAGCGAGTAAGCACAAGCAAATCACCCTCACCAAGTTCTGAGCCCTTTGCACTGCTTGGTGTGCTCCCATCAAGGGAAACCTAAACCCTGGGCTTTCAGGCCAAGCAAAATTCTTGCCGGAGATAATGCTCTGTCTTCCCACTTGTTTCCAGCTTGGACCTCTCATCTCAATCCACTACCATTGTCTCTCAAATCTTTGGAGGCTTTCTGAGATCCAGAGGTATGTTTCCTCAACTCTTACTCTCTTTGACATTGCCTGTGTCCTTCTGTCTGCCTGTGCCTGACAGTTGGTCTGCTGGGACAGGTACAATGTGTAAATGGGCAGTGTCAGTCAGCTTCCCATTGCTGAGCATTTGGATTTTTCCTTCCAGTCACCTGCGTCAGCTGCAAAGCCGTTTCTGACTCCTACGAGGCCTTCCTGGATATCCCTTTGGATATCAGAGTAAGAAGCTTTTGCAGTTGTGCTTCAAGACATGCCAAGGCCCTTGCAGCTTTCCAGAGTCAGCACATTTGTCTTCAAAATGTGTGCTGTGAGCACAAGAGATCTTGGTGGTGGGTGGGAAGGGGAATGGATGGTGTCCTCCTGCAGAGGCCATGGCACTGGTCTCTCTGTAGGTGCTGTCTTTAAGCTGGTCGAGCAGCATTATCCTCTCTGCACCCTCACTATATCCTCATCCTCCTTTGCTTTGCCCTCCCCTAACACTTGTCTGGCTCCCAGGCCGATGGGTTGGGTTGTTTGCACCACTGATGCCCCTGCATAGTGTCATGAGTTGATGTGAGTGGTGTGGTGGTACGGGGAGGGAGCTCTTGATGGCTCCGGGAGCCTCTGGGACACAGGGAGATGTTCAGCATCCCACTCTCTTTCTGTCTCCTTCTGGACAGCTTCATGGTGGGTCTCTTCAGCATCAGCTGCAGGGGTTTGCTTGTCAGCTCGTGGGAGTTGTTTGGGTGAGGCAATTTCCTGCAGCTCAGTGTGCTCATTTGTCACTCTTGCAGACAGCCTCGACCCTCACTGCAGCTCTGGAGGACTTTGTGAGACCCGAGCACCTGGATGGTGAAAACTGCTACAAATGTAACACGTAAGATGATTACTAAGCACATATTACCAGGAGATCCTGTGTGAGGGAGTTGCATGTCATTGAGCAGAAGTCATCGCCTCATGGAGCTTTGCTGCACACAGAGGAGATGCAGCTCCTCTAAAATAGAGCAGGGAATAGCCTTAGAATAGCAAAAGCTGTGTGAGACAGGACAGGTTGCCTGGCCACCCTGGGGGAGGATTGGGTGCATTTCAGCACTGGGTTCTGTGCTTGGTTTCAAGGTGTAAGAAGAATGTTGCTGCCTTCAAGAAGTTCACAGTCCATTGCGCACCCAAGGTTCTCACGGTGTGTCTAAAAAGGTTTGACTGTTTCACCGGTAGGAAGATCAGCAAGGTTTGTACACAGCCGGTGTGCAGCTTTCTCTTCCTGGAGCAGATTTCCCTGAGCTTGTGCCAAGGCACTGGTCTTGGGTTGGTCATGTTCCCTTCTGGGGAGAGAATTCCCTTGGGAAGACAGGCAAGCGCTCTTCTCCAGCAGAGCTGCTTTGGCCAAGAACAGTTTCCTGCCACTCAAAGCATTACACCTTTGTGATGGTGTGCTTTATGGAAAACCAGCTGCTTGTGAGCCCCAAAGATGTATTTACACACCTCTGGCCCCTGGATGTGGCAGGCTATTCTGTGTCATAGGTCAGGGTCACTTCTGAGCCCTGCTGGTGTCTGTGCAGGTTGTGAAGTACCCCGAGTACCTGGATCTTCGCCCGTACATGTCCCAGGCAGAGGGAGAACCCCTCCGTTACTCCTTGTATGCTGTCCTGGTGCACAGTGGGGTCAGCTGTCATACAGGACACTATTTCTGCTACACAAAGGTAGTCAGCAATGTCCTTCCTTCCTTTTTTCTTTCCTTGCCAATGGGGAAAATGTGTGTGGGGAAGAGAAACTTTGCTGTCTGTGTTACTGACAGCCAAGGTTTTGGGGCAGGAGATGTCTTGAGGGGCTGGACTGGATTTGTGTTGACATACTGTTTGTTAGGTAGTTTTCTGCCTGTGTTTTTGGTGAGAAACCATGCAGAGATCCTTGTCCTTTTTTTTTCCACAGGCCAGCAATGGGCTGTGGTACCTGATGGATGATGAGTCTGTGGAGCTTCGTTGCCTTGACACAGCTCTCAGGCAGCAAGCCTACCTGCTGTTTTATGCCAGGTAATAAGCAGCATTCAGATACGTTCAGAAGATGTGTCCTTTTCCCTGTCTATTGGTTTGCTTCTCATAGTGCAGAGAATGCAGAGATTTCTCACCAAAGGCAATTACGACCAGCTTCATTCAGTGCTGTGGAACCTGTGCTGCCCCAAGTCTGTCCTTCAGGCTGCTGCCCTGATGTAGCCTGCTACTTGCCTGCTCTGTGATGCTAGACTTTTGTAGAAAAGAGTGAGGGAACTTAAAGGGACTTGCCAGGAAAGATGGGGAGGGAGACTTTATCCGGAAGGGTTGGACAGGATGAAGGGTATCAGTTTTCAGCTGACCCATTATGGCAGGTTTCCATGAGATATTAGGAAGAAATGCTTGAGTGGAAGGGTGGTGAGAGCATGGAACAGGCTGCCCAAAGAAGCTGTGGGTGCCCCATCCTGGGAGGTTTTCAAGGCCAGGGTGGACAGGGCTTGGAGGGGCCTTGTCTATTGTGAGGTATTCCTGTCCATGACAGCGGGGTGGCACAAAATGAGCATTAAGATCCCTTCCAACACAAGCAAGCGTGTGAATTTTGTGCAATTCACATGAGGGTCTAGAAGGTATAAAGATGAGGTTTATCTGAGACAGGAGTAGACTTGGTGGGAAGACTCTAGCTAAAATTTCCATTAGTGGCCTTGGTTAAATCTTCTCTCTGTCATCGAAACCTCTCCAAGGAAATGAGCGAATCCCAGAGAGGGCTGCAAAAACAGCCCCAAACTGAGACCATTCTTTTCTTTTCTCCAGGTGTTCGGATCTGAAAATTGGAGAAAGGGCTTCTTCCTCACTGGCACCACCGTATGCCCCTTCCTTCCTTCCTCAGTGGGCAGCCAGCAGCGAGCAGGTGGCTCCTGTTGGCCCACAGGGCTTGCCTGGCAGCACGAAGGTAACTCTGGGGAGGAGGGTCAGTGCACTAGAGGAGCAGTGGATCTCCTTCTAGCATCTCAGCATTTCTCCTTTTCCCCCTGCCACTCTGCAGCACTCTTCACAGCCACAGTGCTGTCTCTTCTCCAAGCACCCCGGCTGCCTCCATCCCATTTGTGCCCCTTTGGCTCTTTGGCCTTGGCAGCCCTACATAAGAGCCTTTAGGAGGCTCAGAAATGTCCCCTCCCTGAACTCCTGGGCGTTCCCCACTGACTCTGGTCCTTTCAGGAGAGAAGGGCAGGAACTCTCCACAGCTCTCTTTGCAGGACATGGCCCTGGGCATGGAAGGCGCTGGCAGGAAGCAGGACCGGAGCAGATCCCCGCTGTCGGGCAGGGATGGCCACAGCTGCTCTGGGGTCAGCACGGACTGGGACCACACAGCAGGGAGGAGAACGGGCCCTCCGAGTTGTAGCGCCACTGCCAGGGATGGTGAAGCTTCAGGACCTTCCAACAGGAGCTTGCAGTGTGCTCCTGGCCCCGGGGTTGCTCAGGAGCAGGTCCTGCTGAGGCGGAGGGACATGAGCAGATCCGTGCAGGGCAGCTACAACCTCTGCAGCCCCTCTGTGCAACACACAGACTACGAGCCCTCAGCGAGGAAAAGGAGGAGGCTGACAACACATTCCCCAAGTTGTGATCAAACCGCTGTGGATAGAGCAACTCCAGGGCTCCCCAGCTCCCGCTTGAAGCAGGCTCCCAAGCTCAGGGCTGCTCGGAGGCAAACCCGAGCGAGGTGCAGAGAGCAGAGGAGATCCCCACGGCGGGGCTCTGACCTGCACGGCCGCTTTGTGCAGTGCACAGACGACCAGCACCCCTCTCTGAGCAAGAGGAAGAGGAGGAGAACAAGTTCTTCCCGTTGTGACAGAGCCCCAGGGGATAACGCAGCTTCAGGGCCCTCCAACACCAGCTTCAAGCAGGCTCCTGTGCTCAGGGCTGCTCAGGAGCAATCCCGAGCGAGGCTGAGGGAGCGGAGGAGATCCCCAGAGCTGGGCTATGATCTCCACAGCCGGTTTGTGCAGCACGCAGCCCAGCGCCCTTCGGCGAGGAAGAGGAGGGTGCCCATGGCCTAGAGGGGCACGTCTGAGAAGAGCTCGGGGCACTCTGGGAGTGCTGCAGTCATATTTTGGCCCTGGCTGAAGCAGAAGGGAAGATTAGCACTGAGTTTTTTATCACAGGTGCCCTTTTTTTCTTCTCAAAGATGAAGAAACAGTTGGTTTATATGGGCGATGATGCTTGTGACTAGAGTAATAGGCTTTAATTAGAATTCTTCATTCCACATTGTAGATAGTTTTTGCTGCTAATATAGGTCAGTAGTTGAAATCAATATTGAAGCAATTTTTTAATTAAAGCTAGAAAAATAAATGTTAAGTACAGACTGATATTACCCTTGCCAATGTCTCTTTTTCTCAGTCTCAAGGTGAAATCTTGCTGGGTGTCCCCACTCAAAGGAGGAATCTCCAGCCACATTCTGAGAAGGGGAAGGGGGGTTAGACATCTGTCCTGTTGAAGAGTGGGGCTTTTCCAGAGTGAAGTGATGGACTGTGAGTGTCACAGTGCTCAGGGAGCTGTGCCAGCTGGGGCAGGATGCTGTGCCTGAGCAGGGATACAGCAGCTCCAGCTGTGTCCTGTCTACACCTTAGCAGGAATGGCTTGAGCAAGGAGGGCCTCCTGTTTGTAGTGTTAAAGAATGCTGAGACCAGCTTGACCAAACTATCATGTCACCAGTGTCACTGAAAACATCAGGATAAATTAAGCTCTCTAATGCTACTTTTAGTGTCAGGAAGCACACATTCCTTTCTTAGAGTGCCCTTCTGGGCAACTCCTCCCACTTTATATTCCAGGCATGATGCTGTGTGGTGTGGATGTCCCTCTGGGCAGTTCAGGTCATCACCTGTCCCAGCTGTGCTCTCTGCCAGTTTCTTTTGTGAGCCTCCTCACAGGCAGAGCAGAAGATGAGAAAACAAAATGTCTCTGACTCAGGATAAACGTGACTGAGCAAAACCCCAAACTTCAGCGTATTATCAACACCATTCTCATTGCAAATCCAGAACACAGCACTGTAAGAGCTACCGAAATAAAGAAATTAACTCTACCCTGCCTGAAATGAGAACAGTGGCATTCCAGCACAATTGCTGAATTACCTTTGTTAGTTCCCTCTTTATCTCTGGGTTCTGCACAGTGTCCATGTGGTTCAGAAATTCTACATTCCTTGAGTCCATATTCAGCCATAAAATGCCTCTTCCAGGTCTGAGACCATTGATGCATATCAAGGTTAATTACAGTTGTTTTAGCAAAACGTAAAGCTTCAGGGCTTTTCCCAAGCTGTGTTCCCACTAGAGCAGCTTATGGCAAACCTTGCTAAATGTTGGCTACAGTGGCATATGACAGAGTGGAAAATTACATGGCTCATGATTAATTAAAAGAAGTAATTAGAAAACTGAATTAAAAGAATGAATTAGAAAAGGTATTTGTAAAGTTCTATCATTTCCAACACCATGAGGACATGCAAACAGAGAATCCCTGATCTGAGGGCAGGAGCAGCAAGGATGTCCAGGCCTTCACATGGAAGTGAGAGTCAGACGGGTCACATGGGAGAAACCAAAGTGGTGCTAGTACCTTCTTCAGCAGCAAAGCCTATTTTGTTGAATAGACCTGCCAAAACCTAATGTAAAAATGTATCAGAGGCAGCCAGTCAGGTTATGCTATAGAAGGGCAGTCCCACTTTTGCATGACAAGGATTTCTAGCATACCTCCCTAAGGTGTGTGAATATCCCTCCCTTGAGCAGGGAAAGCCCTGAAGGTCACTTCTCATGGCTGAGCAAAATAGGTTTGCTCATGGTTGTTGGATGAGTGACATCAATCTCGACGTAATTGTTTTGCCTGATTTCATAGAATTGCTTCTCTGTTGCTTCCAAGATAGTGCACTATACTGTAACACTAGTAGTTAGTTAGGGTGTGTTACTATGCTAGTTCCACTATGTTAGTTATGTTAGTAAGGCTGCCGATGCTATGTGACAAATACTTGTGATCAAGTTATTTTGCTTAATGATTGCAATCAATTTAAATGAATTCTTAATTTTATTTATATCAATAGATTTGGTTTGCCGTCTTTAATCCCACGGGGCACAGTTGTATACAGGCTCAAGTACACCTCTGTAACCCTTTGCGTAGAAACTGTTGAAGAGTCTGGGGCTGGGCTAGGATCCAGCTGCATGCAGACTTCTCTCTGAGGAGTTTAGAAAACAAAAGTGTCCTTCCTGTACCTGCTGACTTGACAGGAGGGCTTCTGTAGCAAACTTTGTCTGGAGTGGGTCTGTTCTCCACTCACTGATAACTTTTGCAAGGAGCAGGGAGTTGGACTGGATGAGCATTATGGGTCCCTTCCCACGTGAGATATTCGATGATCTGATGATTCTATTACATGGTGGAAGGGGAAAGGGATTTTCTTTTTGCCACCATGGAAGTTGGGAGAAGTATTAGTAAAAACACTGGTAAAGGGAGGGCTGCAGGGAGCAGTATCACCTTCCATCACTAAATTGGACTAGGATTTCATAAAATTAAATGAAGACCAACAGCCATGCCTGGCCTTGCTTATTGAGCCTTCTCCCAAGCACAATGGGAATATCTGCTGGTAGTGGATAACATTGAGTGAGTTGGTCTGTGCTGTGAAAGATGGCCTGACTGCTTGGTGGGCACATCTGTCAAATAAATCTTAGCCAAAGAAATAATTGGAATGCTAAATCCTTGTTTGCTGCAGCAGATGTGGCAAAGAAAGTGGGTGATTTTTGGTTGGTTGATTGGATGGGGATTATTGTTGTTGGTGGTGTTCTTTTAAACTTTCTGATTAATGACAAAGCTTCGGAAGAAGGAGTAGGGGAACCTACATGTTAATTTGTGGGCAAGAATGATCTTTTTGGTGCAACTTTATCCCAAAGTATATGTGAGGACTGCATCAATACACACTCCTTTGTCTTGGGTTCCTCTACGGCAGAGTCACTGATGGTGTGACCCAGAAATGAAATATGGGTACAGACACCCAAATGGTTTAAAGTGGGCATGTTTCAGCAGACTGTAGTACACAGTAGCAGAAGCAGGGGAAGTATCTGGCAGCAGAGGATCATAAAGCCAAGGAGGATTAGCAGTGCCTTAGCAAAAGCTATAGCCTGCATACTTCTTCATGATACCCTAAAAAGGGTCCTTCAAATCTGCGAGCGATGAGGTATGCCAGGAAATAGATCAAGGTAAACTAAATTTAGTTGTAGTGATCTGGACACCAACAGGGAAATAAAAATCAAGATTGGCAATGAGTGAATCTTTTGTCCCTTATCCCCAAGTGAATGTGGGCTGCATCTTTGTTTCACCTTCAAATTTTGCTGAGAAAGCATAAGTATGGTAAGCCTGTGTGGCAACTCTGTCATTAATCTGGCTGCATTATGAAGTAATAGTAATTACTGCAAAGTAAAACCAGATCTTGATATTTGTGTGGGATATTTGGGTTTATATAGAAATCATTTACAAGTTCTGTAACACTAGAGGTGGCTGTGAATCAGCTCATACACGTGCATCATATTTATCCAACCTCTTAACAACTATTCCTTATTGCTCCAATCAGCACTAGCCAGTCTCAGTGGACTTTATATAGATGTAGTATAAAGAGCTGTGGACAAACCTCTCTTCTGCTTCACTGCACAGTGCTCAGAGTTGAAAGCTTTCCTGGAGACCTCAACATTTAGGGGTTTTTTCCTATCCTCTCTCTTCTTCTACCACACTCCACAACAGGAGAAACTACCTTTGTTATATTCAAATGGTGCAACTGATGATTTTTGAGACTTGAACTGATTAGTCCATGAAAAGATCTCTGCCACAACAAGTTTTCTTTTTCTACAGAGTAAAAGTGGTAGCTGAGCGTTTGAAGAGAGTGGTGAATATACAGCCTTTGAAGGCAATGCTATGAAAGAAGAATCAGTCAAAAAGAGACAGAAACAAAACGCACAAGACTGCCTCATTTTCTTTAGAAGCTTTTATAATCTTTTCAGAAGATCTTCTCAAAATCTGAGTAGTATCTAAATTCCAGTCCTCTTTCTGTCTGTTCAAGCAGGCAGTTGTATTCTGACTGCAGATTTGCCCGGCTGTTTGCAGCTTCATCGGCTGCTGGACACTAAAACGAGGAGAGCTCTGCAAGGCACCAGACAAGGATGATCCTTGGGAACATCAGTGGATTGAGTGAATTCAGACTCCTGGGTTTTTCTGGAACCTCTCCTTTACACCCTTTGCTCTTTGTAGTTTTATTATCTCTTTATATTCTCACCTTGATGGCGAACACAGTGATAGCTTTGATAACAAACAGTGATAATCGCCTTCACACCCCGATGTATTTCTTCCTCACTCAGCTGTCCTGTTGGGATATCTGCTATTTGTCAGTCATTATCCCAAGTATTCTCGAGAACCTGATGGTGGGAACAGTGCGTATTTCCAAGACATGATGTGCAATGCAAATATTTTCCTTCCTTTTCTTTGGAGTTGCTGAGTGTTTTCTCTTGGCCGCCATGTCCCTTGATGGTTATTTTGCAGTTTGCTCCCCCTTGCATTACACAATTATCATGAGCAGCAGGGTCTGCAGAAGCCTGGTTGTTGGAGCTTACATCTGTGGAACTGCTGAGGGCTTAGTTCACACCCTCATCACCTTCAGCTCACCCTTGTGTGGTTGTGCCATTGACCACTTCTTCTGTGAGATTCAGCCTCTCCTGGACGTGCTCTGTGGCAACACTCTCCCAAGTGAAATCCAGGTCATTGTGGTGGCTGTCTTTGCTATTCTGAGTCCTTTCTCACTGGTCATTTATTCCTGTATTCCTATCGTTTCCACAATTCTTCACATGGCATCAGCTGAGAGCCAGGAGAAGGCGTTTTCCACTTGCTCCTCACAGCTCCTGGTTGTGACTGTTTTTTATGGCACTGCAGGCTCCATGTACCTGCGGCCAAAATACAGCTACTGTGCATCTGTGGATAAATTCCTCTCCCTTTCTTATTCTCTGGTGACTCCTTTATTGAATCCCATCATTTGCAGTTTGAGGAATAAGGAGGTGAAAGGAGCCCTGAAGGAAAAAATGGAGCAAACCTAAGTTAGTGTGGAAATGAAATTGAAGATTTGGGTTGTTCCAGGTGTTTGTGGTGGAATTTTTCACTCTAAATTCTTGTTCAGGAAAATCAATTTCCAGATCTAATTCATCTGTTGGGGAGGAAGGAGGGAGAAGAGTGGAGATTTTTAGCTCTAAGAGGGAGTGTTAGAAGCTATTTTAACATTTTGGAAGGGAATTTCTTCCACATACTTAAGAAATTCTTCAAGAAACTTATTTTTTTCCTTTTCTTTTCCTTGCTATTTTTCAAAAGCTTGAAAATTGTGCTTTACATACTTCTGAATTTTTGAACCAAAGAGCAATATTCAAGAGCCTGACTTTACTGAAAGAACTGAAAAGAATGAGTTTTCACCTGTTTGCATTTATTTCCTGAAAATGTTTAGTAAATCTGTTGGGGGAAAGGAGAGGACATAGTTCAGGCAACAATGTGGAGCCCAGGATATTATTGAGTACTGATTTTAATTCTGAGATTGTTAATGGGGGAAAAAAAAAAAAAAAAAAAAAAAAAAGAGGTGTGCAAAATTGCATTCCTGCCCCACTGCCTCAAAGATATTTCTTCAATTTTAGAGTCATTGTTTTAAACATGTTAGACCAAGTGTAGGCCTTTGAAGTACTTAACCACTGTAATCTTCTGTAACTATTTATACAACTCTTTATATTAAATGCTCAAAGCTTAAATGATATTGGAAAGATAAAGACATGCATTACTCCTTAAATTAATCCTTCATTCCTGGAAATAACTGTAAATATAAATATCATGAAAGTACATGTTCTGGTTTGAAAGACAGCTGTTTGCTAAGGAAAGCAGAAGCTTCCCTTTGGACTGAAAAATGTGATCCTTCCTTCCTTCTTTCCTTCCAATTATTAGGATTTTGAAATTAAGGGAGCTCTCAGGCAAAGATATGGGGGTAGGAATAACAGTTCTTTACTAGTATATCTACCAAGACAAACAAGAACAACAGTAGCTATGAAATTAGCCACAAACAGACCAGTAACTCAGTCCCAGTGTTTTTTGGCTGCAGGCACCTTTTCCCTGAGCTGCAGTTCCCGGTGCTGGGGGCGGGCAGGTCCCGCAGAGCTGCAGGAGGGCTGGGGGTGATGGCAGAGCTGTCCCAGGGAGAGACAGAGAGAGATGGAGAGAGCTCTCCGCTCACAGTGTGGGTCCTGGGGCTCAGCAGAGTGCTGGAAGGTGGCAGGTTCCAGAGAGAAGGCAGCAGGGCAGGGTCCCACAGCAGTGAGGATGGCTCCCGGCGATGGCATGGCAGGAATGCAACACAGGCGGCGATCGTCCTTCTCGTCCCAACTCCAAGGGGGAAATGGGACCCAGGCCCAGCCTTCCGCTTCCTCTTCTGGATGTTTCAATCTCGCGGGGTTTCCCTCTTCTCTCTCTCCTCCCCTTTGTCACCAGGGCCCAGTCAACAGGTATCTTAGCATGACAATGGGGAAAATTCCACAGAGGGAAAAGGGAAAGAAACAACCCCCAACAGTACAGGGTTCTTAATTGGATGTCATATGAATTTTTATCTTGAGAGTTTGTAAATCCACAAAAAAATTATAAGGTATAATATTCTTTGCAGAAGCTTGACATCTTTGATTTTAATCACATCTTATTTTGGACCAAAAAAAATATTATAACAGAAATAGCTGTCTCATACATTTAATTATTTAAATTTCAAATGCATTACAAAAAGAATGCATTGTTTTTCGACATATTGCTTTATTGGCATTAAAGTTTCTCCCCTAGTCATATATGATAGACTCCTTACAGCAGCATTCCTAGAGAATTACACAACTGTGTATATTATGAAAGAAGTGATGAAGAGGGGAAACCCAAGTAAAAAAAGCAGTGGGGATAAGAAAAGTGTAATTCATAAAACAAAAACAAACAAAAAGCCCCCAACCAAACAAAAAAAATGGTAAAATATAGTTCAGTAAAATGAAAGTAAGCATTAAAAACCTGGGAAGTTTCAGTCTGGTAAACCACCAGGTCCAATTCTTTCTTGATTGATTATGCAAAATTTGTGAGTTCTCAAGTTTGTGGACAACACTAAATCAGAGGGAGTAGACAATGTGCCAAAAGGCCCCCATGTTTTAATGAATCCAGAGGAAGGCTGGATGAGTTCCTTGAACAGAGAGCCCAGCTCTAGGTGTCCAAACCAGGTGGGATTCAGCTGCCTCTTCATGGCTTGATTTTGGGGGAGCTGCATCCATGGATTCACACTTGCCCATCTTAAGTGTCTGGAATCTGAGCCTGAAGGATGGTTTCTATCAAAATGGAAATTAGCACTTCTAGGGCAGGGATCTTGTGCTTCAGAAGGACTCTTTGCAGATGAGTGCTGTCCTCATGGCCTGGAATAGCAGGCATGCAGAAGAACTTACAGGACTGAGTCCCCTCCAGGGGAAGCTGCGTGTTCCTGGTCTCTGCTGGGGAAGAAAGGCTGGTGGTACCTTGGACAGGATGAGAAAGCAGAGAGTCAATGATAAAAACAAAAATCAACCTCTCCTTCACTTCCTTTCTGACTGAAACTGTAAAACAAAGCTCACAGAACTCACATTTGTGGGATCAGTATGGTGACGAGGATTTGCAAATCTCAGCTGTTTCAAGAGAGGTGTTTAGCCCTCAAGTTACCTGAAGATCTATGAACCCTGAGGCTCTGTGAATGATTTCATTTGCCCAAGACTACTTGCACCGAACAAAATGAGTCTGCTTTACAGCAGAGCTTGGTCTCAGCTGATGCTACAAATCTGACTGTGCAGTTGCCTCTTGAAGCAAGGTGCTCACTTTGAGAGAAAGTGTACAGGTGAAAAACTTGTCCTAATTCCTCCAGATGGAACAGATCTTCAGTATTGTTCCAGAAAACTCTGAATTAACCCCACCTGATCTGATTTCAGGCTCCAGAGCACTGAATGGGAAAGCCTTACTGTGACAGACAGGAGAGCCAGGGGAGAATCAAACCAACCATGGTGCAGAATAAACACAACTAAATCCAGTGCAGAGTTCCAGCTCTGTGCCAGGATCCTTGTGCTGGTCTGGAGCACAGAGGTGCGGGACGGAAACATGAAAACACACGCTTGGGCTCACAGGAATATCCAGAGACAATTAATCATCCTTTCAGAATTTCACAGAAGAGGTTAAAAGTGTCCACACCTTGCTTATTTTCATCTTTTGAATGGAAAAGGGGATTTTGAATTTAGCTTTCTGTAAATGCTTTCATTGTATCTGCTTAAGTATAGCTGGAAGAAACCTGACTCCGTCTGGCAATAGAAGTATATGCTACTTGGGAATAATTGTCATAGGTTAAACACCCAGCAGATTGCACCAGTGATTCCTGCTGTCACTAGAATAGCCAGCCCGTGTAATTTTGTGACTCTCATGCCCTTGGTGCTCCAGAAAACATTGTAAACTCTAGATTGGCAGTAAATTGGCAGTAAAAACAAAATAAAATAAAACACAAATACAAAAAGGCAGAAAAGACTGTAGTTCTTAAATCTGAGTAAGTCTTTTGTTTTGCACGGAAGGTCTGGACATAATGCGGTGAAAAATTAGTTTTTCTAGATAGAAAGTTTTACATCTAGGTATTTGTAATACGTACTACATCTTTACAAGGGATATGCTAGACACTGAGCTCTCATTTTAAAATAGTACAGTAAACCATGCTAAATTCTCCAAACCAATAATTGCCATTTCAGATTTTGTCTGAATCAGGTTTTATTCTTTCCCCAGCCAGTGCCCTCTCTGCTCTTTGTCTTTCTTTCCATCTTCCTCTGTCCTTTCTCTCTGTCTGTCTAACTAGCTCTTTTTTGACATCACTTCCTTGCATTCCTTGGGCTTTCTCCTCTGTCTCCCACTGCTGCAGCTCTCCTTTCTCAGCGGAAGGTCCCAATGCTTTTGTCTGCCTCAGGCTCTGCAGCCACCCAGCCCGGGGCTGTTCACACCCTGCTTTGTGCCAGCCTTCTCAAGCCCCTCGGTACGGTTCTGTTTGCCAGCACTGCCGTGCCCTGCTCCTCAGCACCTCCCAGCCGGGCCCCTGTGTCCGCCTGAGCCCGGCACTCAGCTGCGCTTCTCCAGCCCTCGGCAGCTCCCGCCTCCCTGCTCCCCCTCTCTGCTGTGCTCACACCCGGCAGAGCAGCACAGATCCGCCCCGTGCCCCAGCCCTGGCTCGGGGCCCGCCAGGAGCCTCCACCCTGCTCCTCACCTGCACCAGGTGTGCTGTCACCTGAGCAATGGCCAAACAACCGGGAGCCTGCAGCAGCCACTCATTCCCTGACACTGCAGCTGATGCCTCCATGGGCTTCCTAAAAGCACAGGCCACACAAAGCCAAGGGAATCAAAAGCAGATATATCTACTGAATAAATAAATTCCATACATCAATATCAATATCAATATCAATATCAATATCAATATCAATATCAATATCAATATCAATATCAATATTTATTGAAGGGCCTTCAGGAACATTTCAGGCAGACAAAGCCTCCCAGGGGCTACACTCCAAAATGGACCGTGGGTCACGGGTTCTCGTCCTTTTCTAAGTTTGGTCCATTTGCCTATTGGAGGTTCATCTTCCAATGACAGCTTCAGGTAATGAAGTCATTTACCTTCAGTTTGTTCACCCCCAACTCACTTTTGTTTCCATTTCCTGGGGCCTGAGGCAGTGAGGGGTCCTTGATTGCCAGGCCTGGGCAGGAATTGCTGTGTCTGAGCAGAATGGGGAAGCAGCAGCTCACACTGTGCATGGAGTTTGGAGTCACACGCATAAGAATGGCAGGATTGCAAATCTGTGAGAAATACAAAAGCTACAATCCGGAGGCATCAGGGGTGAATAGCAACCAGCTGCCTCTTTGGAGCCCGAGGAACAGCAACTGCCTGCCGCAAGGCCCAAAAGCTTGTTGGTCAAATGCAGCAGGAACAAAAGTGCCTCCAGCCATCCTGAGTGGGAATGTGGCTAAAGCTGTGTCTGATCCAAGGCAGCCTGGAGGAAGGAGTGAATGTGAAGCTGCTGAAGAGCTGCCCAGGAGAGGCTGGGGCCCTGGCAGCCAAGGCTCACCCAGTGCAGCCTCTGGGGGTCCCTTTGGTGGGGCCAGCCCAGGGTCAGCCTGTGGGTGCACCTTGGGGGCACACCAAACTCACTGGAAAGGACCCTCTGAGAGCTTGGGTGCCTTGCACAGGAGTCTCACAGGCACAGGCCAGTGGAAGAACAGAGTGGAGTGGAACAGAAATGCCCGGCAGCCTGAGGGCCAGACACAAGTGTGACCTGGCTTGTGACAGCTCTGGGCAGGGCTCTGCTCACTGGGCTCTGTGCTCGGGTGAAGGAGTTCACTGATCCTTCACTCAGGGGAGGCCCTGCCAGCCCCTGAACCCCTGTGCATCAGAGGACAGGGGGAGTCCCAGTGACTGCCACCTGGGAGAGGAGCCATGTGGTTCCAGGGCCCAGGAGCCATGTGCTTCTGTGACCTCAAGGGGATCCATCCCTGTGTGCCCCCATGTCACTGAGGGGCAGCGATGTGGCACCTCTCCAGTGATTGTGACTCACCTGCCCAGGGCTCAGTATCCTGAGAGCAGGCTAACGTGTCAGCAGGTCTTCAGGATAGCTCAGCTTAGTCCTGTGCTACGCACCTCTCTGCCTTTCAAGCAGATTTATTGTTTACTGTCCCCTTCAGCTTTTGTCCTCTCACAGGTAATTATGACTTGACTCTTGGGATAGATCATAGAGGAAGGAGAGAAAAGTCTAGGCTGCTTATACCTTCCTAGCTGAAGGCTGAGCTGTTGCCCCTTCGTAGGCTGTCCACATACAGGCTAGGCTAGAGTTCTTCTTTGCTGATTCTCTTTTCTTTACTATAGCCTAGGATAGGTAAGTAAGGGGTGAGTGCAGTCTGAGGGGCTGGGCTGAGCCCAGAGTGGCAAAAAAGCCCACCTTGGATAATGCAGGAAGGAGTGGGACAGAAGGAGAGCAGCAAAGGCTGTAGTTAAGTTAGTGGCTGAAAGCTGGTCACTCCTGCAGAGGAGGGAAAAGCCAGAGAGCTCTGCTGTTGAGGCTGTGACAGCAGCAGGGCCTCCTCAGAGAAGGTAACATGCACTGGAGCACTTCAGAAGGACCTTTGAAGCTCCTGGGGCTCTGTCACTGATCACAAAGCTGTGAGCCTGCAGTTCAGCAGCTGGCTCAAGCACCACTGAAACTCTTGATGGCAAATGCTGTTCTTTCCATAGGTTGTATTTCTTTGGAGTTTTTATTCCTTTGGTGAGATGTAGTCATTTCTTTGCAATCAGGTGAGGGGATTGATGCTGATCCCTTCCTGGAGCACGTCCTTGGTCATCCAGAGCTTTGCCCGCTGCTCCTGAGAGGGACGATGGCCACAACAGGGAACAATTCCTGTGAGTACCAGCTTCACTGGCAGCTTTGGACTTTGTGACTCCCCACAGACAGCTGACACGACTGGTGCTCAGATCCCAGAAGGATGTGCTCACAAGCTAGAGTGAAGTCTGGGATGTTTGCTGAGAATAGCCAGACTGACCCAGGTTGTTTAGTCCCAGGAAAACACCATTTGTCACGGTGAAGGAGACTTTGAAACATCATTGCTCATAGGGAGGTCTGACAGGTCCTTGAGTTGCCTTTTGTGCTCAGTACTTGCTTGTTTTCAAGAAGTTCCAGTCAGTTAGAATCAGGGAAAGCTTGACCTGATAATCCAGTCTAGAGCTCTGGTGAGAAGGCAAGGTACCCTGAGGCCCAGAAATCAGAGCTGGGGCTTGTTGGACTCTTGGCAAAGTAAGCAGGGGAGCAGACTTTTCCAAATCAGGAAATTTCAATGGCAGTGCTAGGCTTCCCCTGATACTGAGTTGAAGGTTTGAGCTGGTTGTCCTGACTGCTTGTGTAGAAAGCTCAAAGTTTAAATATGCTTTCTTTCCTCGCCTCATCTCTTTCCAAATGGAATTTCTCTGCAGTCATCGCCGAGGGAATAGCTCCTCCAAAAAGGATCCTCTTCCCACCAGAGAAGATTTGCATGGTCTGGCAGCAGAGACAGAGTGCTGGAGCAGGGCTCTTCAATGTGGGCAACACGTGCTTCCTCAACGCTGTCCTGCAGTGCCTGACCTACACCCCCCCACTGGCCAACTACCTGCTGTCCCAAGAGCACAGCCAGGCCTGTGAGTGCTTTTAGGAGCATCTCCTGAAAATCTCTTCGTCAAGTCCCAGATTCCCAGAATGTAAAATTTGTTTTCAGACAACAGCAGCCCTTTGTCAGCCCCATGAGTCTGTACTCTTTGAACACTGGAGCCTAGAACCCACTTGTCCTAGCCTGCTGCCTTACCCTTAATGAAAACACCTCTTTCTCCCTGGCAGTCTTTATTCCTGCAAGTTCAACCCTCTGTGCTTATTGCACAGAAAGCTCTTGGTTTACCATCCCTCTCTGAAGATTTTCTGCACACTAAAATGCCCTGGGACCATTGGGACATTGGGAGGAGTGGAGTATTGGAGTGGAGTGGCAGTGCAAGAGGAGGAGTACCCCACTGCTGTGGATGTTTTGCTAACCTAAGGACCTTCCCTGTGTCCCTCTTCAGGTCACCAGCAGGGTTTCTGCATGATGTGCATCATGGAAGCACACGTGAACAAGGTCCTGCGTTCCCCTGTCAGTGCCATCCTGCCTTTGGCTGTCCTCAAGGTTTTCAAACGTAAGTCGTACCAGGTGCTTGAACAGGTTTCCTTCCCTCCTTCTATGAGAGAACTGAAACCTTCTTTCTTAGGCATAGGAGAACATTTGGAGCCCGGCAGGGAGGAAGATGCCCATGACTTCTTGTGCTGTACTGTCAATGCCATGCAGACAGCTTGTCTGAGTGAAAGCAGCGAGTAAGCACAAGCAAATCACCCTCACCAAGTTCTGAGCCCTTTGCACTGCTTGGTGTGCTCCCATCAAGGGAAACCTAAACCCTGGGCTTTCAGGCCAAGCAAAACTCTTGCCGGAGATAATGCTCTGTCTTCCCACTTGTTTCCAGCTTGGACCTCTCATCTCAATCCACTACCATTGTCTCTCAAATCTTTGGAGGCTTTCTGAGATCCAGAGGTATGTTTCCTCAACTCTTACTCTCTTTGACATTGCCTGTGTCCTTCTGTCTGCCTGTGCCTGACAGTTGGTCTGCTGGGACAGGTACAATGTGTAAATGGGCAGTGTCAGTCAGCTTCCCATTGCTGAGCATTTGGATTTTTCCTTCCAGTCACCTGCGTCAGCTGCAAAGCCGTTTCTGACTCCTACGAGGCCTTCCTGGATATCCCTTTGGATATCAGAGTAAGAAGTTTTTGCAGTTGTGCTTCAAGACATGCCAAGGCCCTTGCAGCTTTCCAGAGTCAGCACATTTGTCTTAAAAATGTGTGCTGTGAGCACAAGAGATCTTGGTGGTGGGTGGGAAGGGGAATGGATGGTGTCCTCCTGCAGAGGCCATGGCACTGGTCTCTCTGTAGGTGCTGTCTTTAAGCTGGTTGAGCAGCATTATCCTCTCTGCACCCTCAATATATCCTCATCCCCCTTTGCTTTGCCCTCCCCTAACACTTGTCTGGCTCCCAGGCCGATGGGTTGGGTTGTTTGCACCACTGATGCCCCTGCATAGTGTCATGAGTTGATGTGAGTGGTGTGGTGGTACGGGGAGGGAGCTCCTGATGGCTCCGGGAGCCTCTGGGACACAGGGAGATGTTCAGCATCCCACTCTCTTTCTGTCTCCTTCTGGACAGCTTCATGGTGGGTCTCTTCAGCATCAGCTGCAGGGGTTTGCTTGTCAGCTCGTGGGAGTTGTTTGGGTGAGGCAATTTCCTGCAGCTCAGTGTGCTCATTTGTCACTCTTGCAGACAGCCTCGACCCTCACTGCAGCTCTGGAGGACTTTGTGAGACCCGAGCACCTGGATGGTGAAAACTGCTACAAATGTAACACGTAAGATGATTACTAAGCACATATTACCAGGAGATCCTGTGTGAGGGAGTTGCATGTCATTGAGCAGAAGTCATCGCCTCATGGAGGTTTGCAGCACACAGAGGAGATGCAGCTTCTTTAAAATAGAGCAGGGAATAGCCTTAGAATAGCAAAAGCTGTGTGAGACAGGACAGGTTGCCTGGCCACCCTGGGGGAGGATTGGGTGCGTTTCAGCACTGGGTTCTGTGCTTGGTTTCAAGGTGTAAGAAGAATGTTGCTGCCTTCAAGAAGTTCACAGTCCATTGCGCACCCAAGGTTCTCACGGTGTGTCTAAAAAGGTTTGACTGTTTCACCGGTAGGAAGATCAGCAAGGTTTGTACACAGCCGGTGTGCAGCTTTCTCTTCCTGGAGCAGATTTCCCTGAACTTGTGCCAAGGCACTGGTCTTGGGTTCGTCATGTTCCCTTCTGGGGAGAGAATTCCCTTGGGAAGACAGGCAAGCGCTCTTCTCCAGCAGAGCTGCTTTGGCCAAGAACAGTTTCCTGCCACTCAAAGCATTACACCTTTGTGATGGTGTGCTTTATGGAAAACCAGCTGCTTGTGAGCCCCAAAGATGTATTTACACACCTCTGGCCCCTGGATGTGGCAGGCTATTTTGTGTCATAGGTCAGGGTCACTTCTGAGCCCTGCTGGTGTCTGTGCAGGTTGTGAAGTACCCCGAGTACCTGGATCTTCGCCCGTACATGTCCCAGGCAGAGGGAGAACCCCTCCGTTACTCCTTGTATGCTGTCCTGGTGCACAGTGGGGTCAGCTGTCATACAGGACACTATTTCTGCTACACAAAGGTAGTCAGCAATGTCCTTCCTTCCTTTTTTCTTTCCTTGCCAATGGGGAAAATGTGTGTGGGGAAGAGAAACTTTGCTGTCGGTGTTAATGACAGCCAAGGTTTTGGGGCAGGAGATGTCTTTAGGGGCTGGACTGGATTTGTTTTGGCATACTCTTTGTTAGGTAGTTTTCTGCCTGTGTTTTTGGTGAGAAACCATGCAGAGATCCTTGTCCTTTTTTTTTCACAGGCCAGCAATGGGCTGTGGTACCTGATGGATTATGAGTCTGTGGAGCTTCGTTGCCTTGACACAGCTCTCAGGCAGCAAGCCTACCTGCTGTTTTATGCCAGGTAATAAGCAACATTCAGATGCGTTCAGAAGATGTTTCCTTTTCCCTGTTTATTGGTTTGCTTCTCATAGTGCAGAGAATGCAGAGATTTCTCACCAAAGGCAATTACTACCAGCTTCATTCAGTGCTGTGGAACCTGTGCTGCCCCATGTCTGTCCTTCAGGCTGCTGCCCTGATGTAGCCTGCTACTTGCCTGCTCTGTGATGCTAGACTTTTGTAGAAAAGAGTGAGGGAACTTAAAGGGACCTGCCAGGAAAGATGGGGAGGGAGCCTTTATCAGGAAGGGCTGGACAGGATGAAGGGTATCAGTTTTCAGCTGACCCATTATGGCAGGTTTCCATGAGATATTAGGAAGAAATGCTTGAGTGGAAGGGTGGTGAGAGCATGGAACAGGCTGCCCAAAGAAGCTGTGGGTGCCCCATCCTTGGAGGTTTTCAAGGCCAGGTTGGACAGGGCTTGGAGGGGCCTTGTCTATTGTGAGGTATTCCTGTCCATGACAGCGGGGTGGCACAAAATGAGCATTAAGATCCCTTCCAACCCAAGCAAGCGTGTGAATTTTCTCATGAGGGTCTAGAAGGTATAAAGATGAGGTTTATCTGAGATCGGAGTACACTTGGTGAGAAGATTCTAGCTAAAATTTCCATTAGTGGCCTTGGTTAAATCTTCTCTCTGTCATACAAACCTCTCCAAGGAAATGAGCGAATCCTAGAGAGGGCTGCAAAAACAGCCCCAAACTGAGATCTTTCTTTTCTTTTCTCCAGGTGTTCTGATCTGAAAATTGGAGAAAGGGCTTCTTCCTCACTGGCACCACCGTATGCCCCTTCCTTCCTTCCTCAGTGGGCAGCCAGCAGCGAGCAGGTGGCTCCTGTTGGCCCACAGGGCTTGCCTGGCAGCACGAAGGTAACTCTGGGGAGGAGGGTCAGTGCACTAGAGGAGCAGTGGATCTCTTTCTAGCATCTCAGCATTTCTCCTTTTCCCCCTCTCAACATGCAGCACTCTTCACAGCCACAGTGCTCTCTCTTCTCCAAGCACCCCGGCTGCCTCCATCCCATTTGTGCCCCTTTGGCCCTTTGGCCTTGGCAGCCCTCCAGAAGAGCCTTTAGGAGGCTCAGAAATGTCCCCCCCCAGAACTCCTGGGAGATCCCCACTGACTCTGGTCCTTTCAGGAGAGAAGGGCAGGAACTCTCCACAGCTCTCTTTGCAGGACATGGCCCTGGGCATGGAAGGCACTGGAAGGAAGCAGGACCGGAGCAGATCCCCGCTGTCGGGCAGGGATGGCCACAGCTGCTCTGGGGTCAGCACGGACTGGGACCACACAGCAGGGAGGAGAACGGGCCCTCCGAGTTGTAGCGCCACTGCCAGGGATGGTGAAGCTTCAGGACCTTCCAACAGGAGCTTGCAGTGTGCTCCTGGCCCCGGGGTTGCTCAGGAGCAGGTCCTGCTGAGGCGGAGGGACATGAGCAGATCCGTGCAGGGCAGCTACAACCTCTGCAGCCCCTCTGTGCAGCACAAAGACTACGAGCCCTCAGCGAGGAAGAGGAGGAGGCTGACAACACATTCCCCGTGTTGTGATCAAACCCCTGTGGATAGAGCAGTTCCAGGGCCCCCCAGCTCCTGCTTGAAGCAGGCTCCCAAGCTCAGGGCTGCTCGGAGGCAAACCCGAGCGAGGTGCAGAGAGCAGAGGAGATCCCCACGGCGGGGCTCTGACCTGCACGGCCGCTTTGTGCAGTGCACAGACGAGCAGCACCCCTCTCTGAGCAAGAGGAAGAGGAGGAGAACAAGTTCTTCCCGTTGTGACAGAGCCCCAGGGGATAACGCAGCTTCAGGGCCCTCCAACACCAGCTTCAAGCAGGCTCCTGTGCTCAGGGCTGCTCAGGAGCAATCCCGAGCGAGGCTGAGGGAGCGGAGGAGATCCCCAGAGCTGGGCTATGATCTCCACAGCCGGTTTGTGCAGCACGCAGCCCAGCGCCCTTCGGCGAGGAAGAGGAGGGTGCCCATGGCCTAGAGGGGCACGTCTGAGAAGAGCTCGGGGCACTCTGGGAGTGCTGCAGTCAGATTTTGGCCCTGGCTGAAGCAGAAGGGAAGATGAGCACTGAGTTTTTTATCACAGGTGTCCTTGTTTTCTTCTCAAAGATGAAGAAACTGTTGGCTTATATGGGCGATGATGCTTGTGAATAGAGTAATAGGCTTTAATTAGAATTCTTCATTCCACAGTGTAGATAGTTTTTGCTGCTAATATAGGTCAGTAGTTGAAAGCAATATTGATGCAATTTTTTAATTAAAGCTAGAAAAATAAACGTTAAGTACAGACTGATATTACCCTTGCCAATGTCTCTTTTTCTCAGTCTCAAGGTGAAATCTTGCTGGGTGTCCCCACTCAAAGGAGGAATCTCCAGCCACATTCTGAGAAGGGGAGGGGGGTTAGACGTCTGTCCTGTTGAAGAGTGGGGCTTTTCCAGAGTGAAGTGATGGACTGTGAGTGTCACAGTGCTCAGGGAGCTGTGCCAGCTGGGGCAGGATGCTCTGCCTGAGCAGGGATACAGCAGCTCCAGCTGTGTCCTGTCTACACCTTAGCAGGAATGGCTTGAGCAAGGAGGGCCTCCTGTTTGTAGTGTTAAAGAATGCTGAGACCAGCTTGACCAGACTATCATGTCACCACTGTCACTGAAAACATCAGGATAAATTAAGCTCTCTAATGCTACTTTTAGTGTCAGGAAGCACACATTCCTTTCTTAGAGTGCCCTTCTGGGCAACTCCTCCCACTTTATATTCCAGGCATGATGCTGTGTGGTGTGGATGTCCCTCTGGGCAGTTCAGGTCACCTGTCCCAGCTGTGCTCTCTGCCACTTTCTTTTGTGAGCCTCCTCACAGGCAGAGCAGAAGATGAGAAAACAAAATGTCCCTGACTCAGGATAAACGTGACTGAGCAAAACCTCAAACTTCAGCGTATTATCAACACCATTCTCATTGCAAATCCAGAACACAGCACTGTAAGAGCTACCGAAATAAAGAAATTAACTCTACCCTGTCTGAAATGAGAACAGTGGCATTCCAGCACAATTGCTGAATTACCTTTGTTAGTTCCCTCTTTATCTCTGGGTTCTGCACAGTGTCCATGTGGTTCAGAAATTCTACATTCCTTGAGTCCATATTCAGCCATAAAATGCCTCTTCCAGGTCTGAGACCATTGATGCATATCAAGGTTAATTACAGTTGTTTTAGCAAAACGTAAAGCTTCAGGGCTTTTCCCAAGCTGTGTTCCCACTAGAGCAGCTTATGGCAAACCTTGCTAAATGTTGGCTACAGTGGCATATGACAGAGTGGAAAATTACACGGCTCATGATTAATTAAAAGAAGTAATTAGAAAACTGAATTAAAAGAATGAATTAGAAAAGGTATTTGTAAAGTTCTATCATTTCCAACACCATGAGGACATGCAAACAGAGAATCCCTGATCTGAGGGCAGGAGCAGCAAGGATGTCCAGGCCTTCACATGGAAGTGAGAGTCAGACGGGTCACATGGGAGAAACCAAAGTGGTGCTAGTACCTTCTTCAGCAGCAAAGCCTATTTTGTTGAATAGACCTGCCAAAACCTAATGTAAAAATGTATCAGAGGCAGCCAGTCAGGTTATGCTATAGAAGGGCAGTCCCACTTTTGCATGACAAGGATTTCTAGCATACCTCCCTAAGGTGTGTGAATATCCCTCCCTTGAGCAGGGAAAGCCCTGAAGGTCACTTCTCATGACTGAGCAAAATAGGTTTGCTCATGGTTGTTGGATGAGTGACATCAATCTCTACGTAATTGTTTTGCCTGATTTCATAGAATTGCTTCTCTGTTGCTTCCAAGATCGTGCACTATACTGTAACACTAGTAGTTAGTTAGGGTGTGTTACTATGCTAGTTCCACTATGTTAGTTATGTTAGTAAGGCTGCCGATGCAATGTAACAAATAATTGTGATCAAGTTATTTTGCTTAATGATTGCAATCAATTTAAATGAATTTCTAATTTTATTTATATCAATAGATTTGGTTTGCCGTCTTTAATCCCACGGGGCAACGTTGTATACAGGCTCAATTACACCTCTGTAACCCTTTGCATAGAAACTGTTGAAGAGTCTGGGGCTGGGCTAGGATCCAGCTGCATGCAGACTTCTCTCTGAGGAGTTTAGAAAACAAAAGTGTCCTTCCTGTACCTGCTGACTTGACAGGAGGGCTTCTGTAACAAACTTTGTCTGGAGTGGGTCTGTTCTCCACTCACTGATAACTTTTGCAAGGAGCAGGGAGTTGGACTGGATGAGCATTATGGGTCCCTTCCCACGTGAGATATTCGATGATCTGATGATTCTATTACATGGTGGAAGGGGAAAGGGATTTTCTTTTTGCCACCGTGGAAGCTGGGAGAAGTATTAGTAAAAACACTGGTAAAGGGAGGGCTGCAGGGAGCAGTATCACCTTCCATCACTAAATTGGACTAGGATTTCATAAAATTAAATGAAGACCAACAGCCATGCCTGGCCTTGCTTATTGAGCCTTCTCCCAAGCACAATGGGAATATCTGCTGGTAGTGGATAACATTGAGTGAGTTGGTCTGTGCTGTGAAAGATGGTCTGACTGCTTGGTGGGCACATCTGTCAAATAAATCTTAGCCAAAGAAATAATTGGAATGCTAAATCCTTGTTTGCTGCAGCAGATGTGGCAAAGAAAGTGGGTGATTTTTGGTTGGTTGGTTGGATGGGGATTATTGTTGTTGCTGGTGTTCTTTTAATCTTTCTGATTAATGACAAACCTTCGGAAGAAGGAGTAGGAGAACCTAGATGTTAATTTGTGGGCAAGAATGATCTTTTTGGTGCAACTTTATCCCAAAGTAAATGTGAGGACTGCATCAATACACACTCCTTTGTCTTGGGTTCCTCTACGGCAGAGTCACTGATGGTGTGACCCAGAAATGAAATATGGGTACAGACACCCAAATGGTTTAAAGTGGGCATGTTTCAGCAGACTGTAGTACACAGTAGCAGAAGCAGGGGAAGTATCTGGCAGCAGAGGATCATAAAGCCAAGGAGGATTAGCAGTGCCTTAGCAAAACCTATAGCCTGCATACTTCTTCATGATACCCTAAAAAGGGTCCTTCAAATCTGCGAGCGATGAGGTATGCCAGGAAATAGATCAAGGTAAACTAATTTTTAGTTGTAATGATCTGGACATCAACAGGGAAATAAAAATCAAGATTGGCAATGAGTGAATCTTTTGTCCCTGATCCCCAAGTGAATGTGGGCTGCATCTTTGTTTCACCTTCAAATTTTGCTGAGAAAGCATAAGTATGGTAAGCCTGTGTGGCAACTCTGTCATTAATCTGGCTGCATTATGAAGTAATAGTAATTACTGCAAAGTAAAACCAGATTGTCCTCGTTTACAATACAACATACATATTCTATTACCATCTGAGAAGTGTGATCATCCTTATCTCTGTGGGAAATGTCTTCTGTTGATGGGCCATCACTGATAAGGGTGATCATCCTTATCTCTGTGGGAAGTATCTTCTGTTAATGGGCCATTGAGTCCTACTGTAGAACTGATAAGATTACTTCATCCCATTGGGAGATGCTCCAGCCAGGAGGATGAGCCAAGCCTTTCCTACCTAGATAAAAACTGAGGTTTAGAACGCCAAAAGCAGCTTTTCTCCACTGGATTCCAGAGGAAGAACCAGGTTCTTATCCACATCATCGCTGGACCCTTTGGAGGAAAACTGCACCAGCACCCTGACTGACAGGGTATCAGGTTGTATTCTGACTCTGTCAGTGGTTTTATTTTTATTATTGCATGTATTTTATTATTGCATGTATTTTGTTTTTTTCTTCTTTTTTTTCCTCTTCCCTATTAAAAATTGTATTACTGACTTGAAGTCTCACTGGTTTTGCTTTTCAAACCAGTACATTTATTGGCGCCCAACGTGGGGCAAGAAGGTACTGAGGAAATAGTCAGCATTACAATTTTGAATTTTGCCAGCCACCTATTCACCATGATTCTCAACATGCTTACGTGGGTTTTATATCTTACTCTCTATATTTTTCCGCACATGGGGAACTATCTGCCGGTTGTAATGCTCCTGTGTAGACCAGGGTATGGTATAAAAATTGCTTTATTGGTCTATTATGTCTATTGCATGATAACCTCTGAGGCAATGAACATCATTCGGAATATATACTCAACTTTGTTTGTTTGTCCTAGTCTAGGCTGCTACATCTGGGGTCTCAACAATCGCACCCAGCCCCTGGGGGGAGGGGAAAAGGATGATTTTTTCCAATCTTTCAGGCATGGCACAGCAGTTTTTGGAAATGTTGAGTTCTCTCTGGATGCCAAGGACAGCATAATATTGTTGTTAGTTCTGCTTTGTCTTCTCTGCACAGCCTTCACAGCCTGCAACATGCTTAGAAACAAAACACTACATGGTATAGTGCAGCGTATTCTTGAGGAAGAGGAAAAAAGAAACAAATCTACTGCGTCCATGTCTGCACAGACTGTCACAAAGGAGAAAAGAGCTAAAAGAAAAGCAACAGCATCCGTCTCTACACAGACTTTTATCCAGGAAGAAGGAACCAAAAGTGCCACCAGCATCTCCACACAAACTGTCACCGAACCAGAACAGCCCAGACCAGTAGCAGTTGCCCCCGTTCAGAAGAAGAAATCAAAGAGCAAATCAGTTCGCATAGTCACTGATGAGGACGTGGCAGGACCTTCGCACCCAGCAGAAGAGACAGAGCCAGAAATCATCACTCGCTCTCTATCCCTGGGTGAGCTGCGTGACCTGCGGAGGGAATTCACCCGCCAGGCAAACGAGTCCATCCTGACCTGGCTGCTCCGCATCTGGGACGCTGCAGCCAATGACACAGTTCTGGATGGAAGTGAGGCCAGGCAACTGGGATCTCTGTCCCGGGATGTGGTCATTGACCAGGGGATCGGGAAAACCCAAGAAACCCTCAGCCTCTGGCGGCGACTGTTGACAAGTGTGAAGGACAGATACCTTTGTAAAGAAGATCTCCAGGTGCACCAAGGAAAATGGAGCACAATGGAACAAGGTATCCGATGCCTGAGGGAATTGGCTGTGCTGGAGATCATTTTCTCAGAAGATGAGAGATTTCCTAAGAGCCCAGACTGTGTCCGGTGCACCTCACAGATGTGGTTGAGATTCGCACGGCTTGGACCAGAGATATACTCCCGTTACCTGGCAACACTGCAATGGAGGGAAGGTGAGGACATGGTAGGCGTCTTGGCCAATAAACTAAGAATTTATGAGGACACTGTCACTGCCCCATTTCGTACCCATGTCTCAACCGTGGAAACAAGGCTGGTTGAGCAAGTCCGGAGCTTGATTGAAGAGGGCCATCAGAAGCTTAAAAAAGAACTTAAGGCAGAAAACTACCAGATCTCACCAGAACCAACAAGAGTCTCTGCCATTAGGAGCCGGCGTTTCCCAGCCAGGGAGAAAGGACACACTCCACGAGGTAACCTCTGGTTTTTCCTTCAGGAGCATGGAGAAGACATGAGGAAGTGGGATAGAAAACCCACCTCCTCCTTAGCAGCCCGGGTACGTGAACTGAAAAGAGGGACACCGAACATAAGAAGCTCACCTAGAGTCAACGCTGCTCCAGTCTCTCGTGCACAGAACTCCAAACAGTATCAGAACGATGATATGACTGATCCTCTTGAAGGGACCTCAAGAACCTATCTACAGGAAGAGAGCAACGTGTACCAAGACCAGGAATAGAGGAGCCCTGCCTCTAGCCAGGTAGAGGAGAGGGACAATCGGATCTACTGGACTGTGTGGATCCGATGGCCTGGCACATCTGACCCACAAAAACATAAGGCTTTGGTTGACACCGGCGCCCAATGTACCCTGATGCCATCAAGGTATGTAGGAGAAGAGTCAATCTCTATTTCTGGGGTAACAGGAGGATCCCAGCAGCTGACTGTAGTAGAGGCCGAAGTGAGTTTAACTGGGAAAGGGTGGCAGAAACACCCCATCGTGACTGGCCCAGAGGCCCCATGCATCCTCGGCATAGACTATCTTCGAAATGGGTATTTCAAAGACCCAAAGGGATATCGCTGGGCTTTTGGGATAGCTTCTGTAGAGACAGAAGACATCAGAAAACTGAATACCTTACCTGGTCTCTCAGATGACCCCTCTGCTGTGGGACTATTGAGAGTTGAAGAGCAACAGGTACCAATCGCCACAACAACAGTACACCGTCGGCAATACCGTACCGACAGAGACTCTGTGACTCCCATCCATGAGATGATTCGTAAACTGGAAAGCCAAGGGGTGGTCAGCAAAACCCACTCACCCTTCAACAGCCCCATCTGGCCTGTGCGCAAGTCTGATGGAGAATGGAGATTGACTGTGGACTATCGTGCATTGAATGAAGTGACTCCACCGCTGAGCGCTGCCGTGCCAGATATGCTGGAACTCCAGTACGAGCTGGAGTCCAAGGTAGCAAAGTGGTACGCCACCATTGACATTGCCAATGCATTTTTCTCCATTCCTCTGGCAGCAGAGTGCAGGCCTCAGTTTGCTTTCACCTGGAGGGGGGTGCAGTACACCTGGAACCGACTGCCCCAGGGGTGGAAACACAGTCCCACCATCTGCCATGGACTGATCCAGGCTGCACTGGAAAAGGGTGAGGCTCCTGAACATCTACAGTATATCGATGACATCATTGTATGGGGGAGCACAGCAGGGGAAGTCTTCGAGAAAGGAGAGAAGATTATTCAGATTCTGCTGAAGGCTGGTTTTGCCATTAAGCAAAGTAAGGTAAAGGGACCAGCTCAGGAAATTCAGTTTCTAGGAGTCAAATGGCAAGATGGACGTCGTCAGATCCCAACAGAGGTAATTAACAAGATCACCGCTATGTCTCCACCAACCAACAAGAAGGAAACACAAGCTTTCCTAGGTGCCATAGGCTTTTGGAGAATGCACATCCCTGAGTACAGCCAGATTGTGAGCCCTCTCTACCTGGTTACCCGCAAGAAGAATGATTTCCACTGGGGCCCTGAACAACAGCAAGCCTTCACCCAGATCAAGCAAGAGATCGCTCATGCGGTAGCCCTTGGTCCAGTCAGGACAGGACCAGAGGTAAAGAACGTGCTCTACTCTGCAGCTGGAAATCATGGTCTATCCTGGAGCCTTTGGCAGAAGGTACCTGGTGAGACTCGGGGTCGACCACTGGGATTCTGGAGCAGAAGCTACAAAGGGTCTGAAAACAACTACACTCCCACAGAGAAAGAAATTTTGGCTGCCTATGAAGGAGTTCAAGCAGCCTCTGAAGTAATTGGCACTGAAACACAGCTGCTTCTAGCACCTCGACTACCGGTACTGGGCTGGATGTTCAAGGGAAAGGTTCCTTCCACACATCATGCCACTGACACTACATGGAGCAAATGGATTGCCCTCCTCACTCAGCGCGCCCGTATTGGAAATCCGAATCGCCCTGGGATTCTGGAAATAATTACAAACTGGCCGGAAGGTGAGACTTTTGGGTTATCTTCTGAAGAGGAGGAGCAAGTGGCACGTGCCGAGGAAGCCCCACCATACAATGAGCTACCGGAGACTGAAAGACGATATGCCCTCTTCACTGATGGTTCCTGCCGAGTTGTAGGCACTAACCGAAAATGGAAAGCTGCAGTATGGAGCCCCACACGACAAGTTGCACAAGCTACCGAGGGACAAGGTGGATCGAGTCAGGTTGCAGAGTTAAAAGCCATCCAGCTGGCTTTAGATATTGCCGAACGGGAGAAGTGGTCAAAGCTCTATCTCTACACTGACTCATGGATGGTAGCTAATGCTCTGTGGGGATGGTTGGATCGCTGGAAAAAGGCCAACTGGCAGCGCAGAGGGAAACCCATCTGGGCTGCTGAGATTTGGCAGGACATTGCCACCCGAGTAAAGAAGCTAACCGTGAAGGTTCGACATGTGGATGCGCATGTACCTAAGAGTCGAGCTAATGAAGAGCATCACAACAACGAGCAGGTGGACCGAGCTGCCAAGGTAAAAATATCACAAGTGGATCTAGACTGGCAGCACAAGGGAGAATTATTCCTAGCTCGTTGGGCCCATGATGCCTCTGGTCATCAGGGGAGAGATGCAACATACCGATGGGCCCGTGACCGAGGGGTGGACCTTACTATGGACAGCATCTCACAGGTCATCCAGAACTGTGAGACCTGTGCCACAATCAAACAGGCCAAGCGGGTGAAGCCTCTGTGGTACGGTGGACGATGGTCAAAGTACAGGTATGGGGAAGCCTGGCAAATTGACTACATCACCCTTCCCCAAACCCGCCAAGGCAAGCGCTACGTACTGACCATGGTGGAAGCAACCACAGGATGGTTGGAAACCTACCCTGTGCCTCATGCTACTGCCCGCAACACCATCTTGGGCCTAGAAAAACAAGTCCTTTGGAGGCATGGTACCCCCGAAAGAATTGAGTCAGACAACGGAACCCATTTCAAGAACAGCCTTATCAACACCTGGGCCAGAGAACATGGTATTGAATGGATATATCATATCCCTTACCACGCACCAGCTGCCGGGAAAGTTGAACGGTGCAATGGACTCCTTAAAACTACCCTGAAGGCACTCGGTGGGGGAACCTTCAGAAATTGGGAAATGAACTTGGCAAAAGCCACCTGGATGGTCAACACCAGAGGGTCCATCAATCGAGCCGGTCCTGCCCAATCTGAACCCCTGCACACAGTGGATGGAGACAAAATCCCTGTGGTACACATGAAAGGTATTTTAGGAAAGACTGTTTGGATCAATCCCACCACAGGCAAAGGCAAACCAATCAGTGGGATTGTTTTTGCTCAAGGACCTGGTTACACTTGGTGGGTAATGCAGAAAGATGGAGAAACCCTCTGTGTACCGCAAGGAAACCTTATTTTAAGAGAGAACTGTGTGTAGGGTTTCATTCTGTATTATATGTAAATATATAGGGTATTGGTTTGGGTATAATGTAGATGGTAATAGAATAAGGGGTGGATTATGTCCTGGTTTACAATACAACATACATATTCTATTACCATCTGAGAAGTGTGATCATCCTTATCTCTGTGGGAAATGTCTTCTGTTGATGGGCCATCACTGATAAGGGTGATCATCCTTATCTCTGTGGGAAGTATCTTCTGTTAATGGGCCATTGAGTCCTACTGTAGAACTGATAAGATTACTTCATCCCATTGGGAGATGCTCCAGCCAGGAGGATGAGCCAAGCCTTTCCTACCTAGATAAAAACTGAGGTTTAGAACGCCAAAAGCAGCTTTTCTCCACTGGATTCCAGAGGAAGAACCAGGTTCTTATCCACATCATCGCTGGACCCTTTGGAGGAAAACTGCACCAGCACCCTGACTGACAGGGTATCAGGTTGTATTCTGACTCTGTCAGTGGTTTTATTTTTATTATTGCATGTATTTTGTTTTTTTCTTCTTTTTTCTCCTCTTCCCTATTAAAAATTGTATTACTGACTTGAAGTCTCACTGGTTTTGCTTTTCAAACCAGTACACAGATCTTGATAGTTCTGTAGGATATCTGGGTTTATATAGAAATCATTTGCAAGTTCTGTAAAACTAGAGGTGGCTGTGAATCAGCTCATACACGTGCATCATATTTATCCAACCTCTTAACAACTATTCCTTATTGCTCCAATCAGCACTAGCCAGTCTCAGTGGACTTTATATAGATGTAGTATAAAGAGCTGTGGACAAACCTCTCTTCTGCTTCACTGCAGAGTGCTCAGAGTTGAAAGCTTTCCTGGAGACCTCAACATTTAGGGGTTTTTTCCTATCCTCTCTCTTCTTCTACCACACTCCACAACAGGAGAAACTACCTTTGTTATATTCAAATGGTGCAACTGATGATTTTTGAGACTTGAACTGATTAGTCCATGAAAAGATCTCTGCCACAACAAGTTTTCTTCTTCTACAGAGTAAAAGTGGTAGCTGAGTATTTGAAGAGAGTGGTGAATATACAGCCTTTGAAGGCAATGCTTTGAAAGAAGAATCAGTCAAAAAGAGACAGAAACAAAACGCATAAGACTGCCTCATTTTCTTTAGAAGCTTTTATAATCTTTTCAGAAGATCTTCTCAAAATCTGAGTAGTATCTAAATTCCAGTCCTCTTTCTGTCTGTTCAAGCAGGCAGTTGTATTCTGACTGCAGATTTGCCCGGCTGTTTGCAGCTTCATCGGCTGCTGGACACTAAAATGAGGAGAGCTCTGCAAGGCACCAGACAAGGATGATCCTTGGGAACCTCAGTGGATTGAGTGAATTCAGACTCCTGGGTTTTTCTGGAACCTCTCCTTTACACCCTTTGCTCTTTGTAGTTTTATTATCTCTTCATATTCTCACCTTGATGGCGAACACAGTGATAGCTTTGATAACAAACAGTGATAATCGCCTTCACACCCCGATGTATTTCTTCCTCACTCAGCTGTCCTGTTGGGATATCTGCTATTTGTCTGTCATTATCCCAAGTATTCTCGAGAACCTGATGGTGGGAACAGTGAGTATTTCCAAGACAAGATGTGCAATGCAGATGTTTTCCTTCCTTTTCTTTGGAGTTGCTGAGTGTTTTCTCTTGGCCGCCATGTCCCTTGATGGTTATTTTGCAGTTTGCTGCCCCTTGCATTACACAATGATCATGAGCAGCAGGGTCTGCAGAAGCCTGGTTGTTGGAGCTTACATCTGTGGAACTGCTGTGGGCTTAGTTCACACCCTCATCACCTTCAGCTCACCCTTGTGTGGTTGTGCCATTGACCACTTCTTCTGTGAGATTCAGCCTCTCCTGGACCTGCTCTGTGGCAACACTCTCCCAAGTGAAATCCAGGTCATTGTGGTGGCTGTCTTTGCTATTCTGAGTCCTTTCTCACTGGTCATTTATTCCTATATTGGTATCGTTTCCACAATTCTTCACATGGCATCAGCTGAGAGCCAGGAGAAGGCGTTTTCCACTTGCTCCTCACAGCTCCTGGTTGTGACTGTTTTTTATGGCACTGCAGGCTCCATGTACCTGCGGCCAAAATACAGCTACTGTGCATCTGTGGATAAATTCCTCTCCCTTTCTTATTCTCTGGTGACTCCTTTATTGAATCCCATCATTTGCAGTTTGAGGAATAAGGAGGTGAAAGGAGCCCTGAAGGAAAAAATGGAGCAAACCTAAGTTAGTGTGGAAATGAAATAGAAGATTTGGGTTGTTCCAGGTGTTTGTGGTGGAATTTTTCACTCTAAATTCTTGTTCAGGAAAATCAATTTCCAGATCTACTTCAGCTATTGGGGAGGAAGGAAGGAGAAGAGTGGAGATTTTTAGCTCTAAGATGGAGTGTTAGAAGCTATGTTAACATTTTGGAAGGGAATTTCTTCCACATACTTAAGAAATTCTTCAATAAACTTATTTTTTTCCTTTTCTTTTCCTTGCTATTTTTCAAAAGCTTGAAAATTGTGTTTTACATACTTCTGAATTTTTGAACCAAAGAGTAATATTCAAGAGCCTGACTTTACTGAAAGAACTGAAAAGAATTAGTTTTCACCTGTTTGCATTTATTTCCTGAAACTGTTTAGTAAATCTGTTGGGGGAAAGGAGAGGACATAGTTCAGGCAACAATGTGGAGCCCAAGAAATTACTGAGGACTGATTTTTAATTCTGAGATTGTTACTGGGGCAAAAAAAAAAAAAAAAAAAAAAAAAAGAGGTGTGCAAAATTGCATTCCTGCCCCACTGCCTCAAAGATATTTCTTCAATTTTAGAGTCATTGTTTTAAACATGTTAGACCAAGTGTAGGCCTTTGAAGTACTTAACCACTGTAATCTTCTGTAACTATTAATACAACTCTTTATATTAAATGCTCAAAGCTTAAATGATATTGGAAAGATAAGGACATGCATTACTCCTTAAATTAATCCTTCATTCCTGGAAATAACTGTAAATATAAATATCATAAAAGTACATGTCCTGGTTTGAAAGACAGCTGTTTGCTAAGGAAAGCAGAAGCTTCCCTTTGGACTGAAAAATGTGATCCTTCCTTCCTTCCTTCCGATTATTAGGATTTTGAAATTAAGGGAGCTCTCAGGCAAAGATATGGGGGTAGGAATAACAGTTCTTTACTAGTGCAACTAACAAGACAAACAAGAACAACAGTAGCTATGGAATTAGCCACAAACAGAACAGTAACTCAGTCCCAGTGTTTTTTGGCTGCAGGCACCTTTTCCCTGAGCTGCAGTTCCCGGTGCTGGGGGCGGGCAGGTCCCGCAGAGCTGCAGGAGGGCTGGGGGTGATGGCAGAGCTGTCCCAGGGAGAGACAGAGAGAGATGGAGAGAGCTCTCCGCTCACGGTGTGGGTCCTGGGGCTCAGCAGAGTGCTGGAAGGTGGCAGGTTCCAGCGAGAAGGCAGCAGGGCAGGGTCCCACAGCAGTGAGGATGGCTCCCGGCGATGGCATGGCAGGAATGCAACACAGGCGGCGATCGTCCTTCTCGTCCCAACTCCAAGGGGGAAATGGGACCCAGGCCCAGCCTTCCGCTTCCTCTTCTGCATGTTTCAATCTCGCGGGGTGTCCCTCTTCTCTCTCTCCTCCCCCTTGTCACCAGGGCCCAGTCAACAGGTATCTTAGCATGACAATGGGGAAAATTCCACAGAGGGAAAAGGGAAAGAAACAACCCCCAACAGTACAGGGTTCTTAATTGGATGTCATATGAATTTTTATCTTGAGAGTTTGTAAATCCACAAAAAAATTATAAGGCATAATATTCTTTGCAGAAGCTTGACATCTTTGATTTTAATCACATCTTATTTTGGACCAAAAAATTTATTATAACAGAAAATGCTGTCTCATACTTTTAATTTTTTAAATTTCAAATTCATTACAAAAAGAATGCATTGTTTTTTGTCATATTGCTTTATTGGCATTAAAGTTTCTCCCCTAGTCATATATGCTAGACTCCTTACAGCAGCATTCCTAGAGAATTACACAACTGTGTGTATTATGAAAGAAGTGATGAAGAGGGGAAACCCAAGTAAAAAAAGCAGTGGGAATAAGAAAAGTGTAATTCATAAAACAAAAAAAAAACCAAATAAACAAAACCCGAAACCAACAAAAAATATGGTAAAATATGGTTCAGTTAAATGAAAGTAGGTATTAAAAACCTGGGAAGTTTCAGTCTGGTAAACCACCAGGTCCAATTCTTTCTTGATTGATTATGCAAAATTTGTGAGTTCTCAAGTTTGTGGACAACACTAAATCAGAGGGAGTAGACAATGTGCCAAAGGGCCCCCATGTTTTAATGAATCCAGAGGAAGGCTGGATGAGTTCCTTGAACAGAGAGCCCAGCTCTAGGTGTCCAAACCAGGTGGGATTCAGCTGCCTCTTCATGGCTTGATTTTGGGGGAGCTGCATCCATGGATTCACACTTGCCCATCTTAAGTGTCTGGAATCTGAGCCTGAAGGATGGTTTCTATCAAAATGGAAATTAGCACTTCTAGGGCAGGGATCTTGTGCTTCAGAAGGAGTCTTTGCAGATGAGTGCTGTCCTCATGGCCTGGAATAGCAGGCATGCAGAAGAACTTACAGGACTGAGTCCCCTCCAGGGGAAGCTGCGTGTTCCTGGTCTCTGCTGGGGAAGAAAGGCTGGTGGTACCTTGGACAGGATGAGAAAGCAGAGAGTCAATGATAAAAACAAAAATCAACCTCTCCTTCACTTCCTTTCTGACTGAAACTGTAAAACAAAGCTCAGAGAACTCACATTTGTGGGATCAGTATGGTGACGAGGATTTGCAAATCTCAGCTGTTTCAAGAGAGGTGTTTAGCCCTCAAGTTACCTGAAGATCTATGAACCCTGAGGCTCTGTGAATGATTTCATTTGCCCAAGACTACTTGCACCGAACAAAATGAGTCTGCTTTACAGCAGAGCTTGGTCTCAGCTGATGCTAGAAATCTGACTGTGCAGTTGCCTCTTGAAGCAAGGTGCTCACTTTGAGAGAAAGTGTACAGGTGAAAAACTTAATTCCTCCAATTGGAACAGATCTTCAGTATTGTTCCAGAAAACTCTGAATTAACCCCACCTGATCTGATTTCAGGCTCCAGAGCACTGAACGGGAAAGCCTTACTGTGACAGACAGGAGAGCCAGGGGAGAATCAAACCAACCATGGTGCAGAATAAACACAACTAAATCCAGTGCAGAGTTCCAGCTCTGTGCCAGGATCCTTGTGCTGGTCTGGAGCACAGAGGTGCGGGACGGAAACATGAAAACACACGCTTGGGCTCACAGGAATATCCAGAGACAATTAATCATCCTTTCAGAATTTCACGGAAGAGGTTAAAAGTGTCCACACCTTGCTTATTTTCATCTTTTGAATGGAAAAGGGGATTTTGAATTTAGCTTTCTGTAAATGCTTTCATTGTATCTGCTTAAGTATAGCTGGAAGAAACCTGACTCCGTCTGGCAATAGAAGTATATGCTACTTGGGAATAATTGTCATAGGTTAAACACCCAGCAGATTGCACCAGTGATTCCTGCTGTCACTAGAATAGCCAGCCTGTGTAATTTTGTGACTCTCATGCCCTTGGTGCTCCAGAAAACATTGTAAACTCTAGATTGGCAGTAAATTGGCAGTAAAAACAAAATAAAATAAAACACAAATACAAAAAGGCAGAAAAGACTGTAGTTCTTAAATCTGAGTAAGTCTTTTGTTTTGCACTGCACGTCTAGACATAATATGGTGAAAAATTAGTTTTTCTAGATAGAAAGTTTTACATCTAGGTATTTCTAATACATACTACATCTTTACAAGGGATATGCTAGACACTGAGCTCTCATTTTAAAATAGTACAGTAAACCATGCTAAATTCTTCAAACCAATAATTGCCATTTCAGATTTTGTCTGAATCAGGTTTTATTCTTTCCCCAGCCAGTGCCCTCTCTGCTCTTTGTCTTTCTTTCCATCTTCCTCTGTCCTTTCTCTCTGTCTGTCTAACTAGCTCTTTTTTGACATCACTTCCTTGCATTCCTTGGGCTTTCTCCTCTGTCTCCCACTGCTGCAGCTCTCCTTTCTCAGCGGAAGGTCCCAATGCTTTTGTCTGCCTCAGGCTCTGCAGCCACCCAGCCCGGGGCTGTTCACACCCTGCTTTGTGCCAGCCTTCTCAAGCCCCTCGGTACGGTTCTGTTTGCCAGCACTGCCGTGCCCTGCTCCTCAGCACCTCCCAGCCGGGCCCCTGTGTCCGCCTGAGCCCGGCACTCAGCTGCGCTTCTCCAGCCCTCGGCAGCTCCCGCCTCCCTGCTCCCCCTCTCTGCTGTGCTCACACCCGGCAGAGCAGCACAGATCCGCCCCGTGCCCCAGCCCTGGCTCGGGGCCTGCCAAGAGCCTCCACCCTGCTCCTCACCTGCACCAGGTGTGCTGTCACCTGAGCAATGGCCAAACAACTGGGAGCCTGCAGCAGCCACTCATTCTCTGACACTGCAGCTGATGCCTCCATGGGCTTCCTAAAAGCACAGGCCACACAAAGCCAAGGGAATCAAAAGCAGATATATCTACTGAATAAATAAATTCCATACATCAATATCAATATCAATATCAATATTTATTGAAGGGCCTTGAGGAACATTTCAGGCAGACAAAGCCTCCCAGGGGCTACACTCCAAAATGGACCGTGGGTCACGGGTTCTCATCCTTTTCTCAGTTTGGTCCATTTGCCTATTGGAGGTTTATTTCCAATGACAGCTTCAGGTAATGAAGTCATTTACCTTCAGTTTGTTCACCCCCAACTCACTTTTGTTTCCATTTCCTGGGGCCTGAGGCAGTGAGGGGTCCTTGATTGCCAGGCCTGGGCAGGAATTGCTGTGTCTGAGCAGAATGGGGAAGCAGCAGCTCACACTGTGCATGGAGTTTGGAGTCACACGCATAAGAATGGCAGGATTGCAAATCTATGAAAAATACAAAAGCTACAATCCTGAGGCATCAGGGGTGAATAGCAACCAGCTGCCTCTTTGGAGCCCGAGGAACAGCAACTGCCTGCCGCAAGGCCCAAAAGCTTGTTGGTCAAATGCAGCAGGAACAAAAGTGCCTCCAGCCATCCTGAGTGGGAATGTGGCTAAAGCTGTGTCGGATCCAAGGCAGCCTGGAGGAAGGAGTGAATGTGAAGCTGCTGAAGAGCTGCCCAGGAGAGGCTGGGGCCCTGGCAGCCAAGGCTCACCCAGTGCAGCCTCTGGGGGTCCCTTTGGTGGGGCCAGCCCAGGGTCAGCCTGTGGGTGCACCTTGGGGGCACACCAAACTCACTGGAAAGGACCCTCTGAGAGCTTGGGTGCCTTGCACAGGAGTCTCACAGGCACAGGCCAGTGGAAGAACAGAGTGCAGTGGAACAGAAATGCCCGGCAGCCTGAGGGCCAGACACAAGTGTGACCTGGCTTGTGACAGCTCTGGGCAGGGCTCTGCTCACTGGGCTCTGTGCTCTGGGGAAGGAGTTCACTGATCCTTCACTCAGGGGAGGCCCTGCCAGCCAGTGAACCCCTGTGCATCAGAGGACAGGGGGAGTCCCAGTGACTGCCACCTGGGAGAGGAGCCATGTGGTTCCAGGGCCCAGGAGCCATGTGCTTCTGTGACCTCAAGGGGATCCATCCCTGTGTGCCCCCATGTCACTGAGGGGCAGCGATGTGGCACCTCTCCAGTGATTGTGACTCACCTGCCCAGGGCTCAGTATCCTGAGAGCAGGCTAACGTGTCAGCAGGTCTTCAGGATAGCTCAGCTTAGTCCTGTGCTACGCACCTCTCTGCCTTTCAAGCAGATTTATTGTATACCGTCCCCTTCAGCTTTTGTCCTCTCACAGGTAATTATGACTTGACTCTTGGGATAGATCATAGAGGAAGGAGAGAAAAGTCTAGGCTGCTTATACCTTCCTAGCTGAAGGCTGAGCTGTTGCCCCTTCGTAGGCTGTCCACATACAGGCTAGGCTAGAGTTCGTCTTTGCTGATTCTCTTTTCTTTACTATAGCCTAGGATAGGTAAGTAAGGGGAGGCTGGAGTCTGAGGGGCTGGGCTCAGCCCAGAGTGGCAAAAAGCCCACCTTGGATACTGCAGGAAGGAGTGGGACAGAAGGAGAGCAGCAAAGGCTGTAGTTAAGTTAGTGGCTGAAAGCTGGTCACTCCTGCAGAGGAGGGAAAAGCCAGAGAGCTCTGCTGTTGATGCTGTGACAGCAGCAGGGCCTCCTCAGAGAAGGTAACATGCACTGGAGCACTTCAGAAGGACCTTTGAAGCTCCTGGGGCTCTGTCACTGATCACAAAGGTGTGAGCCTGCAGTTCAGCAGTTGGCTCAAGCACCACTGAAACTCTTGATGGCAAATGCTGTTCTTCCATAGGTTGTATTTTTTTAGAGTTTTTATTCCTTTGGTGCGATATAGTCATTTCTTTGCAATCAGGTGAGGGGATTGATGCTGATCCCTTCCTGGAGCACGTCCTTGGTCATCCAGAGCTTTGCCCGCTGCTCCTGAGAGGGACGATGGCCACAACAGGGAACAATTCCTGTGAGTACCAGCTTCACTGGCAGCTTTGGACTTTGTGACTCCCCACAGACAGCTGACATGACTGGTGCTCAGATCCCAGAATGATGTGCTCACAAGCTAGAGTGAAGTCTGGGATGTTTGCTGAGAATAGCCAGACTGCCCCAGGTTGTTTAGTCCCAGGAAAACACCTTTTGTCACTGTGAAGGAGACTTTGAAACATCATTGCTCATAGGGAGGTCTGACAGGTCCTTGAGCTGCCTTTTGTGCTCAGTACTTGCTTGTTTTCAAGAAGTTCCAGTCAGTTAGAATCAGGGAAAGCTTGACCTGATAATCCAGTCTAGAGCTCTGGTGAGAAGGCAAGGTACCCTGAGGCCCAGAAATCAGAGCTGGGGCTTGTTGGACTCTTGGCAAAGTAAGCAGGGGAGCAGACTTTTCCAAATCAGGAAATTTCAATGGCAGTGCTAGGCTTCCCCCGATACTGAGTTGAAGGTTTGAGCTGGTTGTCCTGACTGCTTGTGTAGAATGCTCAAAGTTTAAATATGCTTTCTTTCCTCGCCTCATCTCTTTCCAAATGGAATTTCTCTGCAGTCATCGCCGAGGGAATAGCTCCTCCAAAAAGGATCCTCTTCCCACCAGAGAAGATTTGCATGGTCTGGCAGCAGAGACAGAGTGCTGGAGCAGGGCTCTTCAATGTGGGCAACACGTGCTTCCTCAACGCTGTCCTGCAGTGCCTGACCTACACCCCCCCACTGGCCAACTACCTGCTGTCCCAAGAGCACAGCCAGGCCTGTGAGTGCTTTTAGGAGCATCTCCTGAAAATCTCTTCATCAAGTCCCAGATTCCCAGAATGTAAAATTTGTTTTCACACAACAGCAGCCCTTTGTCAGCCCCATGAGTCTGTACTCTTTGAACACTGGAGCCTAGAACCCACTTGTCCTAGCCTGCTGCCTTACCCTTAATGAAAACACCTCTTTCTCCCTGGCAGTCTTTATTCCTGCAAGTTAAACCCTCTGTGCTTATTGCACAGAAAGCTCTTGGTTTACCATCCCTCTCTGAACATTTTCTGCACACTAAAATGCCCTGGGACCATTGGGACATTGGGAGGAGTGGAGTATTGGACTGGAGTGGCAGTGCAAGAGGAGGAGTATCCCACTGCTGTGGATGTTTTGCTAACCTAAGGAGCTTCCCTGTGTCCCTCTTCAGGTCACCAGCAGGGTTTCTGCATGATGTGCATCATGGAAGCACACGTGAACAAGGTCCTGCGTTCCCCTGTCAGTGCCATCCTGCCTTTGGCTGTCCTCAAGGTTTTCAAACGTAAGTCGTACCAGGTGCTTGAACAGGTTTCCTTCCCTCCTTCTATGAGAGAACTGAAACCTTCTTTCTTAGGCATAGGAGAACATTTGGAGCCCGGCAGGGAGGAAGATGCCCATGACTTCTTGTGCTGTACTGTCAATGCCATGCAGACAGCTTGTCTGAGTGAAAGCAGCGAGTAAGCACAAGCAAATCACCCTCACAAAGTTCTGAGCCCTTTGCACTGCTTGGTGTGCTCCCATCAAGGGAAACCTAAACCCTGGGCTTTCAGGCCAAGCAAAACTCTTGCCGGAGATAATGCTCTGTCTTCCCACTTGTTTCCAGCTTGGATCTCTCATCTCAATCCACTACCATTGTCTCTCAAATCTTTGGAGGCTTTCTGAGATCCAGAGGTATGTTTCCTCAACTCTTACTCTCTTTGACATTGCCTGTGTCCTTCTGTCTGCCTGTGCCTGACAGTTGGTCTGCTGGGACAGGTACAATGTGTAAATGGGCAGTGTCAGTCAGCTTCCCATTGCTGAGCATTTGGATTTTTCCTTCCAGTCACCTGCGTCAGCTGCAAAGCCGTTTCTGACTCCTACGAGGCCTTCCTGGATATCCCTTTGGATATCAGAGTAAGAAGTTTTTGCAGTTGTGCTTCAAGACATGCCAAGGCCCTTGCAGCTTTCCAGAGTCAGCACATTTGTCTTCAAAATGTGTGCTGTGAGCACAAGAGATCTTGGTGGTGGGTGGGAAGGGGAATGGATGGTGTCCTCCTGCAGAGGCCATGGCACTGGTCTCTCTGTAGGTGCTGTCTTTAAGCTGGTCGAGCAGCATTATCCTCTCTGCACCCTCAATATATCCTCATCCTCCTTTGCTTTGCCCTCCCCTAACACTTGTCTGGCTCCCAGGCCGATGGGTTGGGTTGTTTGCACCACTGATGCCCCTGCATAGTGTCATGAGTTGATGTGAGTGGTGTGGTGGTACGGGGAGGGAGCTCTTGATGGCTCCGGGAGCCTCTGGGACACAGGGAGATGTTCAGCATCCCACTCTCTTTCTGTCTCCTTCTGGACAGCTTCATGGTGGGTCTCTTCAGCATCAGCTGCAGGGGTTTGCTTGTCAGCTCGTGGGAGTTGTTTGGGTGAGGCAATTTCCTGCAGCTCAGTGTGCTCATTTGTCACTCTTGCAGACAGCCTCGACCCTCACTGCAGCTCTGGAGGACTTTGTGAGACCCGAGCACCTGGATGGTGAAAACTGCTACAAATGTAACACGTAAGATGATTACTAAGCACATATTACCAGGAGATCCTGTGTGAGGGAGTTGCATGTCATTGAGCAGAAGTCATCGCCTCATGGAGCTTTGCTGCACACAGAGGAGATGCAGCTTCTTTAAAATAGAGCAGGGAATAGCCTTAGAATAGCAAAAGCTGTGTGAGACAGGACAGGTTGCCTGGCCACCCTGGGGGAGGATTGGGTGCATTTCAGCACTGGGTTCTGTGCTTGGTTTCAAGGTGTAAGAAGAATGTTGCTGCCTTCAAGAAGTTCACAGTCCATTGCGCACCCAAGGTTCTCACGGTGTGTCTAAAAAGGTTTGACTGTTTCACCGGTAGGAAGATCAGCAAGGTTTGTACACAGCCGGTGTGCAGCTTTCTCTTCCTGGAGCAGATTTCCCTGAGCTTGTGCCAAGGCACTGGTCTTGGGTTCGTCATGTTCCCTTCTGGGGAGAGAATTCCCTTGGGAAGACAGGCAAGCGCTCTTCTCCAGCAGAGCTGCTTTGGCCAAGAACAGTTTCCTGCCACTCAAAGCATTACACCTTTGTGATGGTGTGCTTTATGGAAAACCAGCTGCTTGTGAGCCCCAAAGATGTATTTACACACCTCTGGCCCCTGGATGTGGCAGGCTATTCTGTGTCATAGGTCAGGGTCACTTCTGAGCCCTGCTGGTGTCTGTGCAGGTTGTGAAGTACCCCGAGTACCTGGATCTTCGCCCGTACATGTCCCAGGCAGAGGGAGAACCCCTCCGTTACTCCTTGTATGCTGTCCTGGTGCACAGTGGGGTCAGCTGTCATACAGGACACTATTTCTGCTACACAAAGGTAGTCAGCAATGTCCTTCCTTCCTTCCTTCCTTCCTTCCTTCCTTCCTTCCTGCCTTCCTTCCTTCCTTGCCAATGGGGAAAATGTGTGTGGGGAAGAGAAACTTTGCTGTCGGTGTTACTGACAGCCAAGGTTTTGGGGCAGGAGATGTCTTGAGGGGCTGGACTGGATTTGTTTTGACATACTCTTTGTTAGGTAGTTTTCTGCCTGTGTTTTTGGTGAGAAACCATGCAGAGATCCTTGTCCTTTTTTTTTCACAGGCCAGCAATGGGCTGTGGTACCTGATGGATGATGAGTCTGTGGAGCTTCGTTGCCTTGACACAGCTCTCAGGCAGCAAGCCTACCTACTGTTTTATGCCAGGTAATAAGCAGCATTCAGATACGTTCAGAAGATGTGTCCTTTTCCCTGTTTATTGGTTTGCTTCTTATAGTGCAGAGAATGCAGAGATTTCTCACCAAAGGCAATTACTACCAGCTTCATTCAGTGCTGTGGAACCTGTGCTGCCCCATGTCTGTGCTTCAGGCTGCTGCCCTGATGTAGCCTGCTACCTGCCTGCTCTGTGATGCTAGACTTTTGTAGAAAAGAGTGAGGGAACTTAAAGGGACCTGCCAGGAAAGATGGGGAGGGAGCCTTTATCAGGAAGGGCTGGACAGGATGAAGGGTATCAGTTTTCAGCTGACCCATTATGGCAGGTTTCCATGAGATATTAGGAAGAAATGCTTGAGTGGAAGGGTGGTGAGAGCATGGAACAGGCTGCCCAAAGAAGCTGTGGGTGCCCCATCCTTGGAGGTTTTCAAGGCCAGGGTGGACAGGGCTTGCAGAGGCCTTGTCTATTGTGAGGTGTTCCTGTCCATGACAGCGGGGTGGCACAAAATGAGCATTAAGATCCCTTCCAACCCAAGCAAGAGTGTGAATTTGTGCAATTCACATGAGGGTCTAGAAGGTATAAAGATGAGGTTTATCTGAGATCGGAGTAGACTTGGTGGGAAGACTCTAGCTAAAATTTCCATTAGTGGCCTTGGTTAAATCTTCTCTCTGTCATACAAATCTCTCCAAGGAAATGAGCGAATCCCAGAGAGGGCTGCAAAACAGCCCCAAACTGAGATCATTCTTTTCTTTTCTCCAGGTGTTCTGATCTGAAAATTGGAGAAAGGGCTTCTTCCTCACTGGCACCACCGTATGCCCCTTCCTTCCTTCCTCAGTGGGAAGCTTCAGGACCTTCCAACAGGAGCTTGCAGTGTGCTTCTGGCCCCGGGGTTGCTCAGGAGCAGGTCCTGCTGAGGCAGAGGGACATGAGCAGATCCGTGCAGAGCAGCTACAACCTCTGCAGCCCCTCTGTGCAGCACACAGACTACGAGCCCTCAGCGAGGAAGAGGAGGAGGCTGACAACACATTCCCCGTGTTGTGATCAAACCCCCGTGGATAGAGCAACTCCAGGGCCCCCCAGCTCCCACTTGAAGCAGGCTCCCAAGCTCAGGGCTGCTCGGAGGCAAACCCGAGCGAGGTGCAGAGAGCAGAGGAGATCCCCACGGCGGGGCTCTGACCTGCACGGCCGCTTTGTGCAGTGCACAGACGACCAGCAGCCCTCTGTGAGCAAGAGGAAGAGGAGGAGAACAAATTCTTCCCATTGTGACAGAGCCCCAGGGGATAACGCAGCTTCAGGGCCCTCCAACACCAGCTTCAAGCAGGCTCCTGTGCTCAGGGCTGCTCAGGAGCAATCCCGAGCGAGGCTGAGGGAGCGGAGGAGATCCCCAGAGCTGGGCTATGATCTCCACAGCCGGTTTGTGCAGCACGCAGCCCAGCGCCCTTCGGCGAGGAAGAGGAGGGTGCCCACGGCATAGAGGTGCACGTCTGAGAAGAGCTCGGGGCACTCTGGGAGTGCTGCAGTCAGATTTTGGCCCTGGCTGAAGCAGAAGGGAAGATGAGCACTGAGGTTTTTATCACAGGTGTCTTTGTTTTCTTCTCAAAGATGAAGAAACAGTTGGTTTATATGGGCGATTATGCTTGTGAATAGAGTAATAGGCTTTAATTAGAATTCTTCATTCCACAGTGTAGATAGCTTTTGCTGCTAATATAGGTCAGTAGTTGAAATCAATATTGAAGCAATTTTTTAATTAAAGCTAGAAAAATAAATGTTAAGTACAGACTGATATTACCCTTGCCAATGTCTCTTTTTCTCAGTCTCAAGGTGAAATCTTGCTGGGTGTCCCCACTCAAAGGAGGAATCTCCAGGCACATTCTGAAAAGGGGAGGGGGGGTTAGACATCTGTCCTGTTGAAGAGTGGGGCTTTTCCAGAGTGAAGTGATGGACTGTGAGTGTCACAGTGCTCAGGGAGCTGTGCCAGCTGGGGCAGGTTGCTCTGCCTGAGCAGGGATACAGCAGCTCCAGCTGTGTCCTGTCTACACCTTAGCAGGAATGGCTTGAGCAAGGAGGGCCTCCTGTTTGTAGTGTTAAAGAATGCTGAGACCAGCTTGACCAGACTATCATGTCACCACTGTCACTGAAAACATCAGGATAAATTAAGCTCTCTAATGCTACTTTTAGTGTCAGGAAGCACACATTCCTTTCTTAGAGTGCCCTTCTGGGCAACTCCTCCCACTTTATATTCCAGGCATGATGCTGTGTGGTGTGGATGTCCCTCTGGGCAGTTCAGGTCACCTGTCCCAGCTGTGCTCTCTGCCAGTTTCTTTTGTGAGCCTCCTCACAGGCAGAGCAGAAGATGAGAAAACAAAATGTCCCTGACTCAGGACAAACGTGACTGAGCAAAACCTCAAACTTCAGCGTATTATCAACACCATTCTCATTGCAAATCCAGAACACAGCACTGTAAGAGCTACCGAAATAAAGAAATTAACTCTACCCTGTCTGAAATGAGAACAGTGGCATTCCAGCACAATTGCTGAATTACCTTTGTTAGTTCCCTCTTTATCTCTGGGTTCTGCACAGTGTCCATGTGGTTCAGAAATTCTACATTCCTTGAGTCCATATTCTGCCATAAAATGCCTCTTCCAGGTCTGAGACCATTGATGCATATCAAGGTTAATTACAGTTGTTTTAGCAAAACGTAAAGCTTCAGGGCTTTTCCCAAGCTCTGTTCCCACTAGAGCAGCTTATGGCAAACCTTGCTAAATGTTGGCTACAGTGGCATATGACAGAGTGGAAAATTACACGGCTCATGATTAATTAAAAGAAGTAATTAGAAAACTGAATTAAAAGAATGAATTAGAAAAGGTATTTGTAAAGTTCTATCATTTCCAACACCATGAGGACATGCAAACAGAGAATCCCTGATCTGAGGGCAGGAGCAGCAAGGATGTCCAGGCGTTCACATGGAAGTGAGAGTCAGACGGGTCACATGGGAGAAACCAAAGTGGTGCTAGTACCTTCTTCAGCAGCAAAGCCTATTTTGTTGAATAGACCTGCCAAAACCTAATGTAAAAATGTATCAGAGGCAGCCAGTCAGGTTATGCTATAGAAGGGCAGTCCCACTTTTGCATGACAAGGATTTCTAGCATACCTCCCTAAGGTGTGTGAATATCCCTCCCTTGAGCAGGGAAAGCCCTGAAGGTCACTTCTCATGGCTGAGCAAAATAGGTTTGCTCATGGTTGTTGGATGAGTGACATCAATCTTTACGTAATTGTTTTGCCTGATTTCATAGAATTGCTTCTCTGTTGCTTCCAAGATAGTGCACTATACTGTAACACTAGTAGTTAGTTAGGGTGTGTTACTATGCTAGTTCCACTATGTTAGTTATGTTAGCAAGGCTGCCGATGCTATGTAACAAATACTTGTGATCAAGTTATTTTGCTTAATGATTGCAATCAATTTAAATGAATTCTTAATTTTATTTATATCAATAGATTTGGTTTGCTGTCTTTAATCCCACGGGGCACAGTTGTATACAGGCTCAAGTACACCTCTGTAACCCTTTGCATAGAAACTGTTGAAGAGTCTGGGGCTGGGCTAGGACCCAGCTGCATGCAGACTTCTCTCTGAGGAGTTTAGAAAACAAAAGTGTCCTTCCTGTACCTGCTGACTTGACAGGAGGGCTTCTGTAACAAACTTTGTCTGGAGTGGGTCTGTTCTCCACTCACTGATAACTTTTGCAAGGAGCAGGGAGTTGGACTGGATGAGCATTATGGGTCCCTTCCCACGTGAGATATTCGATGATCTGATGATTCTATTACATGGTGGAAGGGGAAAGGGATTTTCTTTTTGCCACCATGGAAGTTGGGAGAAGTATTAGTAAAAACACTGGTAAAGGGAGGGCTGCAGGGAGCAGTATCACCTTCCATCACTAAATTGGACTAGGATTTCATAAAATTAAATGAAGACCAACAGCCGTGCCTGGCCTTGCTTATTGAGCCTTCTCCCAAGCACAATGGGAATATCTGCTGGTAGTGGATAACATTGAGTGAGTTGGTCTGTGCTGTGAAAGATGGTCTGACTGCTTGGTGGGCACATCTGTCAAATAAATCTTAGCCAAAGAAATAATTGGAATGCTAAATCCTTGTTTGCTGCAGCAGATGTGGCAAAGAAAGTGGGTGATTTTTGGTTGGTTGGTTGGATGGGGATTATTGTTGTTGGTGGTGTTCTTTTAATCTTTCTGATTAATGACAAACCTTCGGAAGAAGGAGTAGGGGAACCTAGATGTTAATTTGTGGGCAAGAATGATCTTTTTGGTGCAACTTTATCCCAAAGTATATGTGAGGACTGGATCAATACACACTCCTTTGTCTTGGGTTCCTCTACGGCAGAGTCACTGATGGTGTGACCCAGAAAGGAAATATGGGTACAGACACCCAAATGGTTTAAAGTGGGCATGTTTCAGCAGACTGTAGTACACAGTAGCAGAAGCAGGGGAAGTATCTGGCAGCAGAGGATCATAAAGCCAAGGAGGATTAGCAGTGCCTTAGCAAAAGCTATAGCCTGCATACTTCTTCATGATACCCTAAAAAGGGTCCTTCAAATCTGCGAGCGATGAGGTATGCCAGGAAATAGATCAAGGTAAACTAATTTTTAGTTGTAATGATCTGGACATCAACAGGGAAATAAAAATTAAGATTGGCAATGAGTGAATCTTTTGTCCCTTATCCCCAAGTGAATGTGGGCTGCATCTTTGTTTCACCTTCAAATTTTGCTGAGAAAGCATAAGTATGGTAAGCCTGTGTGGCAACTCTGTCATTAATCTGGCTGCATTATGAAGTAATAGTAATTACTGCAAAGTAAAACCAGATCTTGATAGTTCTGTAGGATATCTGGGTTTATATAGAAATCATTTGCAAGTTCTGTAAAACTAGAGGTGGCTGTGAATCAGCTCATACACGTGCATCATATTTATCCAACCTCTTAACAACTATTCCTTATTGCTCCAATCAGCACTAGCCAGTCTCAGTGGACTTTATATAGATGTAGTATAAAGAGCTGTGGACAAACCTCTCTTCTGCTTCACTGCAGAGTGCTCAGAGTTGAAAGCTTTCCTGGAGACCTCAACATTTAGGGGTTTTTTCCTATCCTCTCTCTTCTTCTACCACACTCCACAACAGGAGAAACTACCTTTGTTATATTCAAATGGTGCAACTGATGATTTTTGAGACTTGAACTGATTAGTCCATGAAAAGATCTCTGCCACAACAAGTTTTCTTTTTCTACAGAGTAAAAGTGGTAGCGGAGCGTTTGAAGAGAGTGGTGAATATACAGCCTTTGAAGGCAATGCTATGAAAGAAGAATCAGTCAAAAATAGACAGAAACAAAACGCATAAGACTGCCTCATTTTCTTTCGAAGCTTTTATAATCTTTTCAGAAGATCTTCTCAAAATCTGAGTAGTATCTAAATTCCAGTCCTCTTTCTGTCTGTTCAAGCAGGCAGTTGTATTCTGACTGCAGATTTGCCCGGCTGTTTGCAGCTTCATCGGCTGCTGGACACTAAAACGAGGAGAGCTCTGCAAGGCACCAGAGAAGGATGATCCTTGGGAACCTCAGTGGATTGAGTGAATTCAGACTCCTGGGTTTTTCTGGAACCTCTCCTTTACACCCTTTGCTCTTTGTAGTTTTATTATCTCTTCATATTCTCACCTTGATGGCGAACACAGTGATAGATTTGATAACAAACAGTGATAATCGCCTTCACACCCCGATGTATTTCTTCCTCACTCAGCTGTCCTGTTGGGATATCTGCTATTTGTCTGTCATTATCCCAAGTATTCTCGAGAACCTGATGGTGGGAACAGAGAGTATTTCCAAGACAAGATGTGCAATGCAAATATTTTCCTTCCTTTTCTTTGGAGCTGCTGAGTGTTTTCTCTTGGCCGCCATGTCCCTTGATGGTTATTTTGCAGTTTGCTGCCCCTTGCATTATACAATTATCATGAGCAGCAGGGTCTGCAGAAGCCTGGTTGTTGGAGCTTACATCTGTGGAACAGCTGAGGGCTTAGTTCACACCCTCATCACCTTCAGCTCACCCTTGTGTGGTTGTGCCATTGACCACTTCTTCTGTGAGATTCAGCCTCTCCTGGACCTGCTCTGTGGCAACACTCTCCCAAGTGAAATCCAGGTCATTGTGGTGGCTGTCTTTGCTATTCTGAGTCCTTTCTCACTGGTCATTTATTCCTGTATTCCTATCGTTTCCACAATTCTTCACGTGGCATCAGCTGAGAGCCAGGAGAAGGCCTTTTCCACTTGCTCCTCACAGCTCCTGGTTGTGACTGTTTTTTATGGCAATGCAGGCTCCATGTACCTGCGGCCAAAATACAGCTACTGTGCATCTGTGGATAAATTCCTCTCCCTTTCTTATTCTCTGGTGACTCCTTTATTGAATCCCATCATTTGCAGTTTGAGGAATAAGGAGGTGAAAGGAGCCCTGAAGGAAAAAATGGAGAAAACCTAAGTTAGTGTGGAAATGAAATAGAAGATTTGGGTTGTTCCAGGTGTTTGTGGTGGAATTTTTCACTCTAAATTCTTGTTCAGGAAAATCAATTTCCAGATCTACTTCAGCTATTGGGGAGGAAGGAAGGAGAAGAGTGGAGATTTTTAGCTCTAAGAGGGAGTGTTAGAAGCTATGTTAACATTTTGGAAGGGAATTTCTTCCACATACTTAAGAAATTCTTCAATAAACTTATTTTTTCCGTTTCTTTTCCTTGCTATTTTTCAAAAACTTGAAAACTGTGCTTTACATACTTCTGAATTTTTGAACCAAAGAGTAATATTCAAGAGCCTGACTTTACTGAAAGAACTGAAAAGAATGAGTTTTCACCTGTTTGCATTTATTTCCTGAAAATGTTTAGTAAATCTGTTGGGGGAATGGAGAGGACATAGTTCAGGCAACAATGTGGAGCCCAGGATATTATTGAGTACTGATTTTAATTCTGAGATTGTTACTGGGGCAAAAAAAAAAAAAAAAAAAAAAAAAAAAAGAGGTGTGCAGAATTGCATTCCTGCCCCACTGCCTCAAAGATATTTCTTCAATTTTAGAGTCATTGTTTTAAACATGTTAGACCAAGTGTAGGCATTCGAAGTACCTAACCACTGTAATCTTCTGTAACTATTAATACAATTCTTTATATTAAATGCTCAAAGCTTAAATTATATTGGAAAGATAAGGACATGAATTACTCCTTAAATTAATCCTTCATTCCTGGAAATAACTGTAAATATAAATATCATGAAAGTACATGTCCTGGTTTGAAAGACAGCTGTTTGCTAAGGAAAGCAGAAGCTTCCCTTTGGACTGAAAAATGTGATCCTTCCTTCCTTCCTTCCTTCCTTCCTTCCTTCCTTCCTTCCTTCCTTCCTTCCTTCCTTCCTTCCGATTATTAGGATTTTGAAATTAAGGGAGCTCTCAGGCAAAGATATGGGGGTAGGAATAACAGTTCTTTACTAGTGTAACTAACAAGACAAACAAGAACAACAGTAGCTATGGAATTACCCACAAACAGAACAGTAACTCAGTCCCAGTGTTTTTTGGCTGCAGGCACCTTTTCCCTGAGCTGCAGTTCCCGGTGCTGGGGGCGGGCAGGTCCCGCAGAGCTGCAGGAGGGCTGGGAGTGATGGCAGAGCTGTCCCAGGGAGAGACAGAGAGAGATGGAGAGAGCTCTCCGCTCACGGTGTGGGTCCTGGGGCTCAGCAGAGTGCTGGAAGGTGGCAGGTTCCAGCGAGAAGGCAGCAGGGCAGGGTCCCACAGCAGTGAGGATGGCTCCCGGCGATGGCATGGCAGGAATGCAACACAGGCGGCGATCGTCCTTCTCGTCCCAACTCCAAGGGGGAAATGGGACCCAGGCCCAGCCTTCCGCTTCCTCTTCTGCATGTTTCAATCTCGCGCGGTGTCCTTCTTCTCTCTCTCCTCCCCCTTGTCACCAGGGCCCAGTCAACAGGTATCTTAGCATGACAATGGGGAAAATTCCACAGAGGGAAAAGGGAAAGAAACAACCCCCAACAGTACAGGGTTCTTAATTGGATGTCATATGAATTTTTATCTTGAGAGTTTGTAAATCCACAAAAAAATTATAAGGTATAATATTCTTTGCAGAAGCTTGACATCTTTGTTTTTAATCACATCTTATTTTGGACCAAAAAAATTATTATAACAGAAAATGCTGTCTCATACTTTTAATTTTTTAAATTTCAAATGCATTACAAAAAGAATGCATTGTTTTTTGTCATATTGCTTTATTGGCTTTAAAGTTTCTCCCCTAGTCATATATGCTAGACTCCTTACAGCAGCATTCCTAGAGAATTGCACAACTGTGTGTATTATGAAAGAAGTGATGAAGAGGGGAAACCCAAGTAAAAAAAGCAGTGGGGATAAGAAAAGTGTAATTCATAAAACAAAAAACAAACAAAAAGCCCCCAACCAAACAAAAAAAATGGTAAAATATAGTTCAGTAAAATGAAAGTAAGCATTAAAAACCTGGGAAGTTTCAGTCTGGTAAACCACCAGGTCCAATTCTTTCTTGATTGATTATGCAAAATTTGTGAGTTCTCAAGTTTGTGGACAACACTAAATCAGAGGGAGTAGACAATGTGCCAAAGGGCCCCCATGTTTTAATGAATCCAGAGGAAGGCTGGATGAGTTCCTTGAACAGAGAGCCCAGCTCTAGGTGTCCAAACCAGGTGGGATTCAGCTGCCTCTTCATGGCTTGATTTTGGGGGAGCTGCATCCATGGATTCACACTTGCCCATCTTAAGTGTCTGGAATCTGAGCCTGAAGGATGGTTTCTATCAAAATGGAAATTAGCACTTCTAGGGCAGGGATCTTGTGCTTCAGAAGGAGTCTTTGCAGATGAGTGCTGTCCTCATGGCCTGGAATAGCAGGCATGCAGAAGAACTTACAGGACTGAGTCCCCTCCAGGGGAAGCTGCGTGTTCCTGGTCTCTGCTGGGGAAGAAAGGCTGGTGGTACCTTGGACAGGATGAGAAAGCAGAGAGTCAATGATAAAAACAAAAATCAACCTCTCCTTCACTTCCTTTCTGACTGAAACTGTAAAACAAAGCTCAGAGAACTCACATTTGTGGGATCAGTATGGTGACGAGGATTTGCAAATCTCAGCTGTTTCAAGAGAGGTGTTTAGCCCTCAAGTTACCTGAAGATCTATGAACCCTGAGGCTCTGTGAATGATTTCATTTGCCCAAGACTACTTGCACCGAACAAAATGAGTCTGCTTTACAGCAGAGCTTGGTCTCAGCTGATGCTAGAAATCTGACTGTGCAGTTGCCTCTTGAAGCAAGGTGCTCACTTTGAGAGAAAGTGTACAGGTGAAAAACTTGTCTTAATTCCTCCAGTTGGAACAGATCTTCAGTATTGTTCCAGAAAACTCTGAATTAACCCCACCTGATCTGATTTCAGCCTCCAGAGCACTGAATGGGAAAGCCTTACTGTGACAGACAGGAGAGCCAGGGGAGAATCAAACCAACCATGGTGCAGAATAAACACAACTAAATCCAGTGCAGAGTTCCAGCTCTGTGCCAGGATCCTTGTGCTGGTCTGGAGCACAGAGGTGCGGGACGGAAACATGAAAACACACGCTTGGGCTCACAGGAATATCCAGAGACAATTAATCATCCTTTCAGAATTTCACAGAAGAGGTTAAAAGTGTCCACACCTTGCTTATTTTCATCTTTTGAATGGAAAAGGGGATTTTGAATTTAGCTTTTTGGAAATGCTTTCATTGTATCTGCTTAAGTATAGCTGGAAGAAACCTGACTCCGTCTGGCAATAGAAGTATATGCTACTTGGGAATAATTGTCATAGGCTAAACACCCAGCAGATTGCACCAGTGATTCCTGCTGTCACTAGAATAGCCAGCCTGTGTAATTTTGTGACTCTCATGCCCTTGGTGCTCCAGAAAACATTGTAAACTCTAGATTGGCAGTAAATTGGCAGTAAAAACAAAATAAAATAAAACACAAATACAAAAAGGCAGAAAAGACTGTAGTTCTTAAATCTGAGTAAGTCTTTTGTTTTGCACTGCACGTCTAGACATAATGCGGTGAAAAATTAGTTTTTCTAGATAGAAAGTTTTACATCTAGGTATTTCTAATAGGTACTACATCTTTACAAGGGATATGCTAGACACTGAGCTCTCATTTTAAAATTGTGCAGTAAACCATGCTAAATTCTCCAAACCAATAATTGCCATTTCAGATTTTGTCTGAATCAGGTTTTATTCTTTCCCCAGCCAGTGCCCTCTCTGCTCTTTGTCTTTCTTTCCATCTTCCTCTGTCCTTTCTCTCTGTCTGTCTATCTAGCTCTTTTTTGACATCACTTCCTTGCATTCCTTGGGCTTTCTCCTCTGTCTCCCACTGCTGCAGCTCTCCTTTCTCAGCGGAAGGTCCCAATGCTTTTGTCTGCCTCAGGCTCTGCAGCCACCCAGCCCGGGGCTGTTCACACCCTGCTTTGTGCCAGCCTTCTCAAGCCCCTCGGTACGGTTCTGTTTGCCAGCACTGCCGTGCCCTGCTCCTCAGCACCTCCCAGCCGGGCCCCTGTGTCCGCCTGAGCCCGGCACTCAGCTGCGCTTCTCCAGCCCTCGGCAGCTCCCGCCTCCCTGCTCCCCCTCTCTGCTGTGCTCACACCCGGCAGAGCAGCACAGATCCGCCCCGTGCCCCAGCCCTGGCTCGGGGCCCGCCAGGAGCCTCCACCCTGCTCCTCACCTGCACCAGGTGTGCTGTCACCTGAGCAATGGCCAAACAACCGGGAGCCTGCAGCAGCCACTCATTCCCTGACACTGCAGCTGATGCCTCCATGGGCTTCCTAAAAGCAGAGGCCACAGAAAGCCAAGGGACTCAAAAGCAGATATATCTACTGAATAAATAAATTCCATACATCAATATCAATATCAATATCAATATCAATATCAATATCAATATCAATATCAATATCAATATCAATATCAATATTTATTGAAGGGCCTTCAGGAACATTTCAGGCAGACAAAGCCTCCCAGGGGCTACACTCCAAAATGGACCGTGGGTCACGGCTTCTCATCCTTTTCTCAGTTTGGTCCATTTGCCTATTGGAGGTTTATTTCCAATGACAGCTTCAGGTAATGAAGTCATTTACCTTCAGTTTGTTCACCCCCAACTCACTTTTGTTTCCATTTCCTGGGGCCTGAGGCAGTGAGGGGTCCTTGATTGCCAGGCCTGGGCAGGAATTGCTGTGTCTGAGCAGAATGGGGAAGCAGCAGCTCACACTGTGCATGGAGTTTGGAGTCACACGCATAAGAATGGCAGGATTGCAAATCTATGAAAAATACAAAAGCTACAATCCTGAGGCATCAGGGGTGAATAGCAACCAGCTGCCTCTTTGGAGCCCGAGGAACAGCAACTGCCTGCCGCAAGGCCCAAAAGCTTGTTGGTCAAATGCAGCAGGAACAAAAGTGCCTCCAGCCATCCTGAGTGGGAATGTGGCTAAAGCTGTGTCGGATCCAAGGCAGCCTGGAGGAAGGAGTGAATGTGAAGCTGCTGAAGAGCTGCCCAGGAGAGGCTGGGGCCCTGGCAGCCAAGGCTCACCCAGTGCAGCCTCTGGGGGTCCCTTTGGTGGGGCCAGCCCAGGGTCAGCCTGTGGGTGCACCTTGGGGGCACAACAAACTCACTGGAAAGGACCCTCTGAGAGCTTGGGTGCCTTGCACAGGAGTCTCACAGGCACAGGCCAGTGGAAGAACAGAGTGCAGTGGAACAGAAATGCCCGGCAGCCTGAGGGCCAGACACAAGTGTGACCTGGCTTGTGACAGCTCTGGGCAGGGCTCTGCTCACTGGGCTCTGTGCTCTGGGGAAGGAGTTCACTGATCCTTCAGTCAGGGCAGGCCCTGCCAGCCAGTGAACCCCTGTGCATCAGAGGACAGGGGGAGTCCCAGTGACTGCCACCTGGGAGAGGAGCCATGTGGTTCCAGGGCCCAGGAGCCATGTGCTTCTGTGACCTCAAGGGGATCCATCCCTGTGTGCCCCCATGTCACTGAGGGGCAGCGATGTGGCACCTCTCCAGTGATTGTGACTCACCTGCCCAGGGCTCAGTATCCTGAGAGCAGGCTAACGTGTCAGCAGGTCTTCAGGATAGCTCAGCTTAGTCCTGTGCTACGCACCTCTCTGCCTTTCAAGCAGATTTATTGTTTACTGTCCCCTTCAGCTTTTGTCCTCTCACAGGTAATTATGATTTGACTCTTGGGATAGATCATAGAGGAAGGAGAGAAAAGTCTAGGCTGCTTATACCTTCCTAGCTGAAGGCTGAGCTGTTGCCCCTTCGTAGGCTGTCCACATACAGGCTAGGCTAGAGTTCTTCTTTGCTGATTCTCTTTTCTTTACTGTAGCCTAGGATAGGTAAGTAAGGGGTGAGTGCAGTCTGAGGGGCTGGGCTCAGCCCAGAGTGGCAAAAAGCCCACCTTGGATACTGCAGGAAGGAGTGGGACAGAAGGAGAGCAGCAAAGGCTGTAGTTAAGTTAGTGGCTGAAAGCTGGTCACTCCTGCAGAGGAGGGAAAAGCCAGAGAGCTCTGCTGTTGATGCTGTGACAGCAGCAGGGCCTCCTCAGAGAAGGTAACATGCACTGGAGCACTTCAGAAGGACCTTTGAAGCTCCTGGGGCTCTGTCACTGATCACAAAGCTGTGAGCCTGCAGTTCAGCAGCTGGCACAAGCACCACTGAAACTCTTGATGGCAAATGCTGTTCTTTCCATAGGTTGTATTTCTTTGGAGTTTTTATTCCTTTGCTGAGATGTAGTCATTTCTTTGCAATCAGGTGAGGGGATTGATGCTGATCCCTTCCTGGAGCACGTCCTTGGTCATCCAGAGCTTTGCCCGCTGCTCCTGAGAGGGACGATGGCCACAACAGGGAACAATTCCTGTGAGTACCAGCTTCACTGGCAGCTTTGGACTTTGTGACTCCCCACAGACAGCTGACATGACTGGTGCTCAGATCCCAGAATGATGTGCTCACAAGATAGAGTGAAGTCTGGGATGTTTGCTGAGGATAGCCAGACTGCCCCAGGTTGTTTAGTCCCAGGAAAACACCTGTTGTCACTGTGAAGAAGACTTTGAAACATCATTGCTCATAGGGAGGTCTGACAGGTCCTTGAGTTGCCTTTTGTGCTCAGTACTTGCTTGTTTTCAAGAAGTTCCAGTCAGTTAGAATCAGGGAAAGCTTGACCTGATAATCCAGTCTAGAGCTCTGGTGAGAAGGGAAGGTACCCTGAGGCCCAGAAATCAGAGCTGGGGCTTGTTGGACTCTTGGCAAAGTAAGCAGGGGAACAGACTTTTCCAAATCAGGAAATTTCAATGGCAGTGCTAGGCTTCCCCCGATACTGAGTTGAAGGTTTGAGCTGGTTGTCCTGACAGCTTGTGTAGAAAGCTCAAAGTTTAAATATGCTTTCTTTCCTCGCCTCATCTCTTTCCAAATGGAATTTCTCTGCAGCCATCGCCGAGGGAATAGCTCCTCCAAAAAGGATCCTCTTCCCACCAGAGAAGATTTGCATGGTCTGGCAGCAGAGACAGAGTGCTGGAGCAGGGCTCTTCAATGTGGGCAACACGTGCTTCCTCAACGCTGTCCTGCAGTGCCTGACCTACACCCCCCCACTGGCCAACTACCTGCTGTCCCAAGAGCACAGCCAGGCCTGTGAGTGCTTTTAGGAGCATCTCCTGAAAATCTCTTCATCAAGTCCCAGATTCCCAGAATGTAAAATTTGTTTTCAGACAACAGCAGCCCTTTGTCAGCCCCATGAGTCTGTACTCTTTGAACACTGGAGCCTAGAACCCACTTGTCCTAGCCTGCTGCCTTACCCTTAATGAAAACACCTCTTTCTCCCTGGCCGTCTTTATTCCTGCAAGTTAAACCCTCTGTGCTTATTGCACAGAAAGCTCTTGGTTTACCATCCCTCTCTGAACATTTTCTGCACACTAAAATGCCCTGGGGCCATTGGGACATTGGGAGGAGTGGAGTATTGGAGTGGAGTGGCAGTGCAAGAGGAGGAGTATCCCACTGCTGTGGATGTTTTGCTAACCTAAGGACCTTCCCTGTGTCCCTCTTCAGGTCACCAGCAGGGTTTCTGCATGATGTGCATCATGGAAGCACACGTGAACAAGGTCCTGCGTTCCCCTGTCAGTGCCATCCTGCCTTTGGCTGTCCTCAAGGTTTTCAAACGTAAGTCGTACCAGGTGCTTGAACAGGTTTCCTTCCCTCCTTCTATGAGAGAACTGAAACCTTCTTTCTTAGGCATAGGAGAACATTTGGAGCCCGGCAGGGAGGAAGATGCCCATGACTTCTTGTGCTGTACTGTCAATGCCATGCAGACAGCTTGTCTGAGTGAAAGCAGCGAGTAAGCACAAGCAAATCACCCTCACCAAGTTCTGAGCCCTTTGCACTGCTTGGTGTGCTCCCATCAAGGGAAACCTATACCCTGGGCTTTCAGGCCAAGCAAAACTCTTGCCGGAGATAATGCTCTGTCTTCCCACTTGTTTCCAGCTTGGACCTCTCATCTCAATCCACTACCATTGTCTCTCAAATCTTTGGAGGCTTTCTGAGATCCAGAGGTATGTTTCCTCAACTCTTACTCTCTTTGACATTGCCTGTGTCCTTCTGTCTGCCTGTGCCTGACAGTTGGTCTGCTGGGACAGGTGCAGTGTGTAAATGGGCAGTGTCAGTCAGCTTCCCATTGCTGAGCATTTGGATTTTTCCTTCCAGTCACCTGCGTCAGCTGCAAAGCCGTTTCTGACTCCTACGAGGCCTTCCTGGATATCCCTTTGGATATCAGAGTAAGAAGCTTTTGCAGTTGTGCTTCAAGACATGCCAAGGCCCTTGCAGCTTTCCAGAGTCAGCACATTTGTCTTAAAAATGTGTGCTGTGAGCACAAGAGATCTTGGTGGTGGGTGGGAAGGGGAATGGATGGTGTCCTCCTGCAGAGGCCATGGCACTGGTCTCTCTGTAGGTGCTGTCTTTAAGCTGGTCGAGCAGCATTATCCTCTCTGCAACCACAATATATCCTCATCCTCCTTTGCTTTGCCCTCCCCTAACACTTGTCTGGCTCCCAGGCCGATGGGTTGGGTTGTTTGCACCACTGATGCCCCTGCATAGTGTCATGAGTTGATGTGAGTGGTGTGGTGGTACGGGGAGGGAGCTCTTGATGGCTCCGGGAGCCTCTGGGACACAGGGAGATGTTCAGCATCCCACTCTCTTTCTGTCTCCTTCTGGACAGCTTCATGGTGGGTCTCTCCAGCATCAGCTGCAGGGGTTTGCTTGTCAGCTCGTGGGAGTTGTTTGGGTGAGGCAATTTCCTGCAGCTCAGTGTGCTCATTTGTCACTCTTGCAGACAGCCTCGACCCTCACTGCAGCTCTGGAGGACTTTGTGAGACCCGAGCACCTGGATGGTGAAAACTGCTACAAATGTAGCACGTAAGATGATTACTAAGCACATATTACCAGCAGATCCTGTGTGAGGGAGTTGCATGTCATTGAGCAGAAGTCATCTTCTCATGGAGCTTTGCTGCACACAGAGGAGATGCAGCTCCTTTAAAATAGAGCAGGGAATAGCCTTAGAATAGCAAAAGCTGTGTGAGACAGGACAGGTTGCCTGGCCACCCTGGGGGAGGATTGGGTGCATTTCAGCACTGGGTTCTGTGCTTGGTTTCAAGGTGTAAGAAGAATGTTGCTGCCTTCAAGAAGTTCACAGTCCATTGCGCACCCAAGGTTCTCACGGTGTGTCTAAAAAGGTTTGACTGTTTCACCGGTAGGAAGATCAGCAAGGTTTGTACACAGCCGGTGTGCAGCTTTCTCTTCCTGGAGCAGATTTCCCTGAGCTTGTGCCAAGGCACTGGTCTTGGGTTCGTCATGTTCCCTTCTGGGGAGAGAATTCCCTTGGGAAGACAGGCAAGCGCTCTTCTCCAGCAGAGCTGCTTTGGCCAAGAACAGTTTCCTGCCACTCAAAGCATTACACCTTTGTGATGGTGTGCTTTATGGAAAACCAGCTGCTTGTGAGCCCCAAAGATGTATTTACACACCTCTGGCCCCTGGATGTGGCAGGCTATTCTGTGTCATAGGTCAGGGTCACTTCTGAGCCCTGCTGGTGTCTGTGCAGGTTGTGAAGTACCCCGAGTACCTGGATCTTCGCCCGTACATGTCCCAGGCAGAGGGAGAACCCCTCCGTTACTCCTTGTATGCTGTCCTGGTGCACAGTGGGGTCAGCTGTCATACAGGACACTATTTCTGCTACACAAAGGTAGTCAGCAATGTCCTTCCTTCCTTCCTTCCTTCCTTCCTTCCTTCCTGCCTTCCTGCCTTCCTGCCTTCCTTCCTTCCTTGCCAATGGGGAAAATGTGTGTGGGGAAGAGAAACTTTACTGTCGGTGTTACTGACAGCCAAGGTTTTGGGGCAGGAGATGTCTTTAGGGGCTGGACTGGATTTGTGTTGACATACTCCTTGTTAGGTAGTTTTCTGCCTGTGTTTTTGGTGAGAAACCATGCAGAGATCCTTGTCCTTTTTTTTTCACAGGCCAGCAATGGGCTGTGGTACCTGATGGATGATGAGTCTGTGGAGCTTCGTTGCCTTGACACAGCTCTCAGGCAGCAAGCCTACCTGCTGTTTTATGCCAGGTAATAAGCAACATTCAGATACGTTCAGAAGATGTTTCCTTTTCCCTGTCTATTGGTTTGCTTCTTATAGTGCAGAGAATGCAGAGATTTCTCACCAAAGGCAATTACTACCAGCTTCATTCACTGCTCTGGAACCTGTGCTGTGCCATGTCTGTGCTTCAGGCTGCTGCCCTGATGTAGCCTGCTACTTGCCTGCTCTGTGATGCTAGACTTTTGTAGAAAAGAGTGAGGGAACTTAAAGGGACCTGCCAGGAAAGATGGGGAGGGAGCCTTTATCAGGAAGGGCTGGACAGGATGAAGGGTATCAGTTTTCAGCTGACCCATTATGGCAGGTTTCCATGAGATATTAGGAAGAAATGCTTGAGTGGAAGGGTGGTGAGAGCATGGAACAGGCTGCCCAAAGAAGCTGTGGGTGCCCCATCCTTGGAGGTTTTCAAGGCCAGGGTGGACAGGGCTTGGAGGGGCCTTGTCTATTGTGAGGTATTCCTGTCCATGACAGCGGGGTGGCACAAAATGAGCATTAAGATCCCTTCCAACCCAAGCAAGCGTGTGAATTTTGTGCAATTCACATGAGGGTCTAGAAGGTATAAAGATGAGGTTTATCTGAGATCGGAGTAGACTTGGTGAGAAGACTCTAGCTAAAATTTCCATTAGTGGCCTTGGTTAAATCTTCTCTCTGTCATAGAAACCTCTCCAAGGAAATGAGCGAATCCCAGAGAGGGCTGCAAAAACAGCCCGAAACTGAGATCATTCTTTTCTTTTCTCCAGATGTTCTGATCTGAAAATTGGAGAAAGGGCTTCTTCCTCACTGGCACCACCATATGCCCCTTCCTTCCTTCCTCAGTGGGAAGCTTCAGGACCTTCCAACAGGATCTTGCAGTGTGCTCCTGGCCCCGGGGTTGCTCAGGAGCAGGTCCTGCTGAGGCGGAGGGACATGAGCAGATCCGTGCAGGGCAGTTACAACCTCTGCAGCCCCTCTGTGCAGCACACAGACTACGAGCCCTCAGCGAGGAAGAGGAGGAGGCTGACAACACATTCCCCGTGTTGTGATCAAACCCCTGTGGATAGAGCAACTCCAGGGCCCCCCAGCTCCCACTTGAAGCAGGCTCCCAAGCTCAGGGCTGCTCGGAGGCAAACCCGAGAGAGGTGCAGAGAGCAGAGGAGATCCCCACGGCGGGGCTCTGACCTGCACGGCCGCTTTGTGCAGTGCACAGACGACCAGCACCCCTCTGTGAGCAAGAGGAAGAGGAGGAGAACAAGTTCTTCCCGTTGTGACAGAGCCCCAGGGGATAACGCAGCTTCAGGGCCCTCCAACACCAGCTTCAAGCAGGCTCCTGTGCTCAGGGCTGCTCAGGAGCAATCCCGAGCGAGGCTGAGGGAGCGGAGGAGATCCCCAGAGCTGGGCTATGATCTCCACAGCCGGTTTGTGCAGCACGCAGCCCAGCGCCCTTCGGCGAGGAAGAGGAGGGTGCCCATGGCCTAGAGGGGCAGGTCTGAGAAGAGCTCGGGGCACTCTGGGAGTGCTGCAGTCAGATTTTGGCCCTGGCTGAAGCAGAAGGGAAGATTAGCACTGAGTTGATTTAGATTAGCACAGGTGTCCTTGTTTTCTTCTCAAAGATGAAGAAACAGTTGGTTTATATGGGCGATTATGCTTGTGAATAGAGTAATAGGCTTTAATTAGGATTCTTCATTCCACAGTGTAGATAGTTTTTGCTGCTAATATAGGTCAGTAGTTTTAAGCAATATTGATGGAATTTTTTAATTAAAGCTAGAAAAATAAATGTTAAGTACAGACTGATATTACCCTTGCCAATGTCTCTTTTTCTCAGTCTCAAGGTGAAATCTTGCTGGGTGTCCCCACTCAAAGGAGGAATCTCCAGGCACATTCTGAAAAGGGGAGGGGGGGGTTAGACATCTGTCCTGTTGAAGAGTGGGGCTTTTCCAGAGTGAAGTGATGGACTGTGAGTGTCACAGTGCTCAGGGAGCTGTGCCAGCTGGGGCAGGATGCTCTGCCTGAGCAGGGATACAGCAGCTCCAGCTGTGTCCTGTCTACACCTTAGCAGGAATGGCTTGAGCAAGGAGGGCCTCCTGTTTGTAGTGTTAAAGAATGCTGAGACCAGCTTGACCAAACTATCATGTCACTACTGTCACTGAAAACATCAGGATAAATTAAGCTCTCTAATGCTACTTTTAGTGTCAGGAAGCACACATTCCTTTCTTAGAGTGCCCTTCTGGGCAACTCCTCCCACTTTATATTCCAGGCATGATGCTGTGTGGTGTGGATGTCCCTCTGGGCAGTTCAGGTCACCTGTCCCAGCTGTGCTCTCTGCCAGTTTCTTTTGTGAGCCTCCTCACAGGCAGAGCAGAAGATGAGAAAACAAAATGTCCCTGACTCAGGACAAACGTGACTTAGCAAAACCCCAAACTTCAGCGTATTATCAACACCATTCTCATTGCAAATCCAGAACACAGCACTGTAAGAGCTACCGAAATAAAGAAATTAACTCTACCCTGTCTGAAATGAGAACAGTGGCATTCCAGCACAATTGCTGAATTACCTTTGTTAGTTCCCTCTTTATCTCTGGGTTCTGCCCAGTGTCCATGTGGTTCAGAAATTCTACATTCCTCGAGTCCATATTCAGCCATAAAATGCCTCTTCCAGGTCTGAGACCATTGATGCATATCAAGGTTAATTACAGTTGTTTTAGCAAAACGTAAAGCTTCAGGGCTTTTCCCAAGCTGTGTTCCCACTAGAGCAGCTTATGGCAAACCTTGCTAAATGTTGGCTACAGTGGCATATGACAGAGTGGAAAATTACACGGCTCATGATTAATTAAAAGAAGTAATTAGAAAACTGAATTAAAAGAATGAATTAGATAAGGTATTTGTAAAGTTCTATCATTTCCAACACCATGAGGACATGCAAACAGAGAATCCCTGATCTGAGGGCAGGAGCAGCAAGGATGTCCAGGCCTTCACATGGAAGTGAGAGTCAGACGGGTCACATGGGAGAAACCAAAGTGGTGCTAGTACCTTCTTCAGCAGCAAAGCCTATTTTGTTGAATAGACCTGCCAAAACCTAATGTAAAAATGTATCAGAGGCAGCCAGTCAGGTTATGCTATAGAAGGGCAGTCCCACTTTTGCATGACAAGGATTTCTAGCATACCTCCCTAAGGTGTGTGAATATCCCTCCCTTGAGCAGGGAAAGCCCTGAAGGTCACTTCTCATGGCTGAGCAAAATAGGTTTGCTCATGGTTGTTGGATGAGTGACATCAATCTCTACGTAATTGTTTTGCCTGATTTCATAGAATTGCTTCTCTGTTGCTTCCAAGATAGTGCACTATACTGTAACACTAGTAGTTAGTTAGGGTGTGTTACTATGCTAGTTCCACTATGTTAGTTATGTTAGTAAGGCTGCTGATGCTATGTAACAAATACTTGTGATCAAGTTATTTTGCTTAATGATTGCAATCAATTTAAATGAATTCTTAATTTTATTTATATCAATAGATTTGGTTTGCCGTCTTTAATCCCACGGGGCAACGTTGTATACAGGCTCAAGTACACCTCTGTAACCCTTTGGATAGAAACTGTTGAAGAGTCTGGGGCTGGGCTAGGACCCAGCTGCATGCAAACTTCTCTCGGAGGAGTTTAGAAAACAAAAGTGTCCTTCCTGTACCTGCTGACTTGACAGGAGGGCTTCTGTAACAAACTTTGTCTGGAGTGGGTCTGTTCTCCACTCACTGATAACTTTTGCAAGGAGCAGGGAGTTGGACTGGATGAGCATTATGGGTCCCTTCCCACGTGAGATATTCGATGATCTGATGATTCTATTACATGGTGGAAGGGGAAAGGGATTTTCTTTTTGCCACCATGGAAGTTGGGAGAAGTATTAGTAAAAACACTGGTAAAGGGAGGGCTGCAGGGAGCAGTATCACCTTCCATCACTAAATTGGACTAGGATTTCATAAAATTAAATGAAGACCAACAGCCATGCCTGGCCTTGCTTATTGAGCCTTCTCCCAAGCACAATGGGAATATCTGCTGGTAGTGGATAACATTGAGTGAGTTGGTCTGTGCTGTGAAAGATGGTCTGACTGCTTGGTGGGCACATCTGTCAAATAAATCTTAGCCAAAGAAATAATTGGAATGCTAAATCCTTGTTTGCTGCAGCAGATGTGGCAAAGAAAGTGGGTGATTTTTGGTTGGTTGGTTGGATGGGGATTATTGTTGTTGGTGGTGTTCTTTTAATCTTTCTGATTAATGACAAACTTAAGGAAGAAGGAGTAGGGGAACCTAGATGTTAATTTGTGGGCAAGAATGATCTTTTTGGTGCAACTTTCTCCCAAAGTATATGTGAGGACTGCATCAATACACACTCCTTTGTCTTGGGTTCCTCTACGGCAGAGTCACTGATGGTGTGACCCAGAAAGGAAATATGGGTACAGACACCCAAATGGTTTAAAGTGGGCATGTTTCAGCAGACTGTAGTACACAGTAGCAGAAGCAGGGGAAGTATCTGGCAGCAGAGGATCATAAAGCCAAGGAGGATTAGCAGTGCCTTAGCAAAACCTATAGCCTGCATACTTCTTCATGATACCCTAAAAAGGGTCCTTCAAATCTGCGAGCGATGAGGTATGCCAGGAAATAGATCAAGGTAACCTAATTTTTAGTTGTAATGATCTGGACATCAACAGGGAAATAAAAATTAAGATTGGCAATGAGTGAATCTTTTGTCCCTTATCCCCAAGTGAATGTGGACTGCATCTTTGTTTCACCTTCAAATTTTGCTGAGAAAGCATAAGTATGGTAAGCCTGTGTGGCAACTCTGTCATTAATCTGGCTGCATTATGAAGTAATAGTAATTACTGCAAAGTAAAACCAGATCTTGATATTTGTGTGGGATATCTGGGTTTATATAGAAATCATTTGCAAGTTCTGTAAAACTAGAGGTGGCTGTGAATCAGCTCATACACGTGCATCATATTTATCCAACCTCTTAACAACTATTCCTTATTGCTCCAATCAGCACTAGCCAGTCTCAGTGGACTTTATATAGATGTAGTATAAAGAGCTGTGGACAAACCTCTCTTCTGCTTCACTGCAGAGTGCTCAGAGTTGAAAGCTTTCCTGGAGACCTCAACATTTAGGGGTTTTTTCCTATCCTCTCTCTTCTTCTACCACACTCCACAACAGGAGAAACTACCTTTGTTATATTCAAATGTTGCAACTGATGATTTTTGAGACTTGAACTGATGAGTCCATGAAAAGATCTCTGCCACAACAAGTTTTCTTTTTCTACAGAGTAAAAGTGGTAGCTGAGCGTTTGAAGAGAGTAGTGAATATACAGCCTTTGAAGGCAATGCTATGAAAGAAGAATCAGTCAAAAATAGACAGAAACAAAACGCATAAGACTGCCTCATTTTCTTTAGAAGCTTTTATAATCTTTTCAGAAGATCTTCTCAAAATCTGAGTAGTATCTAAATTCCAGTCCTCTTTCTGTCTGTTCAAGCAGGCAGTTGTATTCTGACTGCAGATTTGCCCGGCTGTTTGCAGCTTCATCGGCTGCTGGACACTAAAACGAGGAGAGCTCTGCAAGGCACCAGAGAAGGATGATCCTTGGGAACCTCAGTGGATTGAGTGAATTCAGACTCCTGGGTTTTTCTGGAACCTCTCCTTTATACCCTTTGCTCTTTCTAGTTTTATTATCTCTTCATTTTCTCACCTGGATGGCAAACACAGTGATAGCTTTGATAACAAACAGTGATAATCGCCTTCACACCCCGATGTATTTCTTCCTCACTCAGCTGTCCTGTTGGGATATCTGCTATTTGTCTGTCATTATCCCAAGTATTCTCGAGAACCTGATGGTGGGAACAGTGCGTATTTCCAAGACAAGATGTGCAATGCAAATATTTTCCATCCTTTTCTTTGGAGTTGCTGAGTGTTTTCTCTTGGCTGCCATGTCCCTTGATGGTTATTTTGCAGTTTGCTGCCCCTTGCATTACACAATTATCATGAGCAGCAGGGTCTGCAGAAGCCTGGTTGTTGGAGCTTACATCTGTGGAACTGCTGTGGGCTTAGTTCACACCCTCATCACCTTCAGCTCACCCTTGTGTGGTTGTGCCATTGACCATTTCTTCTGTGAGATTCAGCCTCTCCTGGACGTGCTCTGTGGCAACACTCTCCCAAGTGAAATCCAGGTCATTGTGGTGGCTGTCTTTGCTATTCTGAGTCCTTTCTCACTGGTCATTTATTCCTGTATTCCTATCGTTTCCACAATTCTTCACATGGCATCAGCTGAGAGCCAGGAGAAGGCCTTTTCCACTTGCTCCTCACAGCTCCTGGTTGTGACTGTTTTTTATGGCACTGCAGGCTCCATGTACCTGCGGCCAAAATACAGCTACTGTGCATCTGTGGATAAATTCCTCTCCCTTTCTTATTCTCTGGTGACTCCTTTATTGAATCCCATCATTTGCAGTTTGAGGAATAAGGAGGTGAAAGGAGCCCTGAAAAAAAAATGGAGAAAACCTAAGTTAGTGTGGAAATGAAATTGAAGATTTGGGTTGTTCCAGGTGTTTGTGGTGGAATTTTTCACTCTAAATTCTTGTTCAGGAAAATCAATTTCCAGATCTACTTCAGCTGTTGGGGAGGAAGGAGGGAGAAGAGTGGAGATTTTTAGCTCTAAGAGGGAGTGTTAGAAGCTATGTTAACATTTTGGAAGGGAATTTCTTCCACATACTTAAGAAATTCTTCAATAAACTTATTTTTTCCTTTTCTTTTCCTTGCTATTTTTCAAAAACTTGAAAATTGTGCTTTACATACTTCTGAATTTTTGAACCAAAGAGTAATATTCAAGAGCCTGACATTACTGAAAGAACTGAAAAGAATGAGTTTTCACCTGATTGCATTTATTTCCTGAAACTGTTTAGTAAATGTGTTGGGGGAAAGGATAGGACATAGTTCAGGCAACAATGTGGAGCCCAGGATATTATTGAGTACTGATTTTAATTCTGAGATTGTTACTGGGGCAAAAAAAAAAAAAAAAAAAAAAAAAAAAAAGAGGTGTGCAAAATTGCATTCCTGCCCCACTGCCTCAAAGATATTTCTTCAATTTTAGAGTCATTGTTTTAAACATGTTAGACCAAGTGTAGTCCTTTGAAGTACTTAACCACTGTAATCTTCTGCAACTATTAATACAACTCTTTATATTAAATGCTCAAAGCTTAAATGATATTGGAAAGATAAGGACATGCATTACTCCTTAAATTAATCCTTCATTCCTGGAAATCACTGTAAATATAAATATCATGAAAGTACATGTCCTGGTTTGAAAGACAGCTGTTTGCTAAGGAAAGCAGAAGCTTCCCTTTGGACTGAAAAATGTGATCCTTCCTTCCTTCCTTCCTTCCTTCCTTCCTTCCTTCCTTCCTTCCTTCCTTCCTTCCGATTATTAGGATTTTGAAATTAAGGGAGCTCTCAGGCAAAGATATGGGGGTAGGAATAACAGTTCTTTACTAGTGTAACTAACAAGACAAACAAGAACAACAGCAGCTATGGAATTAGCCACAAACAGACCAGTAACTCAGTCCCAGTGTTTTTTGGCTGCAGGCACCTTTTCCCTGAGCTGCAGTTCCCGGTGCTGGGGGCGGGCAGGTCCCGCAGAGCTGCAGGAGGGCTGGGGGTGATGGCAGAGCTGTCCCAGGGAGAGACAGAGAGAGATGGAGAGAGCTCTCCGCTCACGGTGTGGGTCCTGGGGCTCAGCAGAGTGCTGGAAGGTGGCAGGTTCCAGCGAGAAGGCAGCAGGGCAGGGTCCCACAGCAGTGAGGATGGCTCCCGGCGATGGCATGGCAGGAATGCAACACAGGCGGCGATCGTCCTTCTCGTCCCAACTCCAAGGGGGAAATGGGACCCAGGCCCAGCCTTCCGCTTCCTCTTCTGGATGTTTCAATCTCGCGGGGTGTCCTTCTTCTCTCTCTCCTCCCCCTTGTCACCAGGGCCCAGTCAACAGGTATCTTAGCATGACAATGGGGAAAATTCCACAGAGGGAAAAGGGAAAGAAACAACCCCCAACAGTACAGGGTTCTTAATTGGATGTCATATGAATTTTTATCTTGAGCGTTTGTAAATCCACAAAAAAATTATAAGGTATAATATTCTTTGCAGAAGCTTGACATCTTTGATTTTAATCACATCTTATTTTGGGCCAAAAAAATTTATTATAGCAGAAAATGCTGTCTCATACTTTTAATTTTTTAAATTTCAAATTCATTACAAAAAGAATGCATTGTTTTTTGTCATATTGCTTTATTGGCATTACAGTTTCTCCCCTAGTCATATATGCTAGACTCCTTACAGCAGCATTCCTAGAGAATTACACAACTGTGTGTATTATGAAAGAAGTGATGAAGAGGGGAAACCCAAGTAAAAAAAGCAGTGGGGATAAGAAAAGTGTAATTTATAAAACAAAAAAAAAACCAAATAAACAAAACCCGAACCAAACAAAAAAACAAAGGTAAAATATGGTTCAGTAAAATGAAAGTAGGCATTAAAAACCTGGGAAGTTTCAGTCTGGTAAACCACCAGGTCCAATTCTTTCTTGATTGATTATGCAAAATTTGTGAGTTCTCAAGTTTGTGGACAACACTAAATCAGAGGGAGTAGACAATGTGCCAAAGGGCCCCCATGTTTTAATGAATCCAGAGGAAGGCTGGATGAGTTCCTTGAACAGAGAGCCCAGCTCTAGGTGTCCAAACCAGGTGGGATTCAGCTGCCTCTTCATGGCTTGATTTTGGGGGAGCTGCATCCATGGATTCACACTTGCCCATCTTAAGTGTCTGGAATCTGAGCCTGAAGGATGGTTTCTATCAAAATGGAAATTAGCACTTCTAGGGCAGGGATCTTGTGCTTCAGAAGGACTCTTTGCAGATGAGTGCTGTCCTCATGGCCTGGAATAGCAGGCATGCAGAAGAACTTACAGGACTGAGTCCCCTCCAGGGGAAGCTGCGTGTTCCTGGTCTCTGCTGGGGAAGAAAGGCTGGTGGTACCTTGGACAGGATGAGAAAGCAGAGAGTCAATGATAAAAACAAAAATCAACCTCTCCTTCACTTCCTTTCTGACTGAAACTGTAAAACAAAGCTCAGAGAACTCACATTTGTGGGATCAGTATGGTGACGAGGATTTGCAAATCTCAGCTGTTTCAAGAGAGGTGTTTAGCCCTCAAGTTACCTGAAGATCTATGAACCCTGAGGCTCTGTGAATGATTTCATTTGCCCAAGACTACTTGCACCGAACAAAATGAGTCTGCTTTACAGCAGAGCTTGGTCTCAGCTGATGCTAGAAATCTGACTGTGCAGTTGCCTCTTGAAGCAAGGTGCTCACTTTGAGAGAAAGTGTACAGGTGAAAAACTTGTCTTAATTCCTCCAGATGGAACAGATCTTCAGTATTGTTCCAGAAAACTCTGAATTAACCCCACCTGATCTGATTTCAGGCTCCAGAGCACTGAATGGGAAAGCCTTACTGTGACAGACAGGAGAGCCAGGGGAGAATCAAACCAACCATGGTGCAGAATAAACACAACTAAATCCAGTGCAGAGTTCCAGCTCTGTGCCAGGATCCTTGTGCTGGTCTGGAGCACAGAGGTGCGGGACGGAAACATGAAAACACACGCTTGGGCTCACAGGAATATCCAGAGACAATTAATCATCCTTTCAGAATTTCACGGAAGAGGTTAAAAGTGTCCACACCTTGCTTATTTTCATCTTTTGAATGGAAAAGGGGATTTTGAATTTAGCTTTCTGTAAATGCTTTCATTGTATCTGCTTAAGTATAGCTGGAAGAAACCTGACTCCGTCTGGCAATAGAAGTATATGCTACTTGGGAATAATTGTCATAGGTTAAACACCCAGCAGATTGCACCAGTGATTCCTGCTGTCACTAGAATAGCCAGCCCGTGGAATTTTGTGACTCTCATGCCCTTGCTGCTCCAGAAAACATTGTAAACTCTAGATTGGCAGTAAATTGGCAGTAAAAACAAAATAAAATAAAACACAAATACAAAAAGGCAGAAAAGACTGTAGTTCTTAAATCTGAGTAAGTCTATTGTTTTGCACTGCAGGTCTAGACATAATACGGTGAAAAATTAGTTTTTCTAGATAGAAAGTTTTACATCTAGGTATTTCTAATACATACATTTACAAGGGATATGCTAGACACTGAGCTCTCATTTTAAAATAGTACAGTAAAGCATGCTAAATTCTCCAAACCAATAATTGCCATTTCAGATTTTGTCTGAATCAGGTTTTATTCTTTGCCCAGCCAGTGCCCTCTCTGCTCTTTGTCTTTCTTTCCATCTTCCTCTGTCCTTTCTCTCTGTCTGTCTAACTAGCTCTTTTTTGACATCACTTCCTTGCATTCCTTGGGCTTTCTCCTCTGTCTCCCACTGCTGCAGCTCTCCTTTCTCAGCGGAAGGTCCCAATGCTTTTGTCTGCCTCAGGCTCTGCAGCCACCCAGCCCGGGGCTGTTCACACCCTGCTTTGTGCCAGCCTTCTCAAGCCCCTCGGTACGGTTCTGTTTGCCAGCACTGCCGTGCCCTGCTCCTCAGCACCTCCCAGCCGGGCCCCTGTGTCCGCCTGAGCCCGGCACTCAGCTGCGCTTCTCCAGCCCTCGGCAGCTCCCGCCTCCCTGCTCCCCCTCTCTGCTGTGCTCACACCCGGCAGAGCAGCACAGATCCGCCCCGTGCCCCAGCCCTGGCTCGGGGCCCGCCAGGAGCCTCCACCCTGCTCCTCACCTGCACCAGGTGTGCTGTCACCTGAGCAATGGCCAAACAACCGGGAGCCTGCAGCAGCCACTCATTCCCTGACACTGCAGCTGATGCCTCCATGGGCTTCCTAAAAGCACAGGCCACACAAAGCCAAGGGAATCAAAAGCAGATATATCTACTGAATAAATAAATTCCATACATCAATAGCAGTATCAATATCAATATCAATATCAATATCAATATCAATATCAATATTTATTGAAGGGCCTTCAGGAACATTTCAGGCAGACAAAGCGTCCCAGGGGCTACACTCCAAAATGGACCGTGGGTCACGGGTTCTCGTCCTTTTCTAAGTTTGGTCCATTTGCCTATTGGAGGTTTATTTCCAATGACAGCTTCAGGTAATGAAGTCATTTACCTTCAGTTTGTTCACCCCCAACTCACTTTTGTTTCCATTTCCTGGGGCCTGAGGCAGTGAGGGGTCCTTGATTGCCAGGCCTGGGCAGGAATTGCTGTGTCTGAGCAGAATGGGGAAGCAGCAGCTCACATTGTGCATGGAGTTTGGAGTCACACGCATAAGAATGGCAGGATTGCAAATCTACGAAAAATACAAAAGCTACAATCCTGAGGCATCAGGGGTGAATAGCAACCAGCTGCCTCTTTGGAGCCCGAGGAACAGCAACTGCCTGCCGCAAGGCCCAGAAGCTTGTTGGTCAAATGCAGCAGGAACAAAAGTGCCTCCAGCCATCCTGAGTGGGAATGTGGCTAAAGCTGTGTCTGATCCAAGGCAGCCTGGAGGAAGGAGTGAATGTGAAGCTGCTGAAGAGCTGCCCAGGAGAGGCTGGGGCCCTGGCAGCCAAGGCTCACCCAGTGCAGCCTCTGGGGGTCCCTTTGGTGGGGCCAGCCCAGGGTCAGCCTGTGGGTGCACCTTGGGGGCACACCAAACTCACTGGAAAGGACCCTCTGAGAGCTTGGGTGCCTTGCACAGGAGTCTCACAGGCACAGGCCAGTGGAAGAACAGAGTGCAGTGGAACAGAAATGCCCGGCAGCCTGAGGGCCAGACACAAGTGTGACCTGGCTTGTGACAGCTCTGGGCAGGGCTCTGCTCACTGGGCTCTGTGCTCTGGGGAAGGAGTTCACTGATCCTTCACTCAGGGGAGGCCCTGCCAGCCAGTGAACCCCTGTGCATCAGAGGACAGGGGGAGTCCCAGTGACTGCCACCTGGGAGAGGAGCCATGTGGTTCCAGGGCCCAGGAGCCATGTGCTTCTGTGACCTCAAGGGGATCCATCCCTGTGTGCCCCCATGTCACTGAGGGGCAGCGATGTGGCACCTCTCCAGTGATTGTGACTCACCTGCCCAGGGCTCAGTATCCTGAGAGCAGGCTAACGTGTCAGCAGGTCTTCAGGATAGCTCAGCTTAGTCCTGTGCTACGCACCTCTCTGCCTTTCAAGCAGATTTATTGTTTACTGTCCCCTTCAGCTTTTGTCCTCTCACAGGTAATTATGACTTGACTCTTGGGATAGATCATAGAGGAAGGAGAGAAAAGTCTAGGCTGCTTATACCTTCCTAGCTGAAGGCTGAGCTGTTGCCCCTTCGTAGGCTGTCCACATACAGGCTAGGCTAGAGTTCTTCTTTGCTGATTCTCTTTCCTTTACTATAGCCTAGGATAGGTAAGTAAGGGGTGAGTGCAGTCTGAGGGGCTGGGCTCAGCCCAGAGTGGCAAAAAGCCCACCTTGGATACTGCAGGAAGGAGTGGGACAGAAGGAGAGCAGCAAAGGCTGTAGTTAAGTTAGTGGCTGAAAGCTGGTCACTCCTGCAGAGGAGGGAAAAGCCAGAGAGCTCTGCTGTTGATGCTGTGACAGCAGCAGGGCCTCCTCAGAGAAGGTAACATGCACTGGAGCACTTCAGAAGGACCTTTGAAGCTCCTGGGGCTCTGTCACTGATCACAAAGGGGTGAGCCTGCAGTTCAGCAGTTGGCTCAAGCACCACTGAAACTCTTGATGGCAAATGCTGTTCTTTCCATAGGTTGTATTTCTTTGGAGTTTTTATTCCTTTGGTGAGATGTAGTCATTTCTTTGCAATCAGGTGAGGGGATTGATGCTGATCCCTTCCTGGAGCACGTCCTTGGTCATCCAGAGCTTTGCCCGCTGCTCCTGAGAGGGACGATGGCCACAACAGGGAACAATTCCTGTGAGTACCAGCTTCACTGGCAGCTTTGGACTTTGTGACTCCCCACAGACAGCTGACTTGACTGGTGCTCAGATCCCAGAATGATGTGCTCACAAGCTAGAGTGAAGTCTGGGATATTTGCTGAGAATAGCCAGACTGCCCCAGGTTGTTTAGTCCCAGGAAAACACCTTTTGTCACTGTGAAGGAGACTTTGAAACATCATTGCTCATAGGGAGGTCTGACAGGTCCTTGAGTTGCCTTTTGTGCTCAGTACTTGCTTGTTTTCAAGAAGTTCCAGTCAGTTAGAATCAGGGAAAGCTTGACCTGATAATCCAGTCTAGAGCTCTGGTGAGAAGGGAAGGTACCCTGAGGCCCAGAAATCAGAGCTGGGGCTTGTTGGACTCTTGGCAAAGTAAGCAGGGGAACAGACTTTTCCAAATCAGGAAATTTCAATGGCAGTGCTAGGCTTCCCCTGATACTGAGTTGAAGGTTTGAGCTGGTTGTCCTGACAGCTTGTGTAGAAAGCTCAAAGTTTAAATATGCTTTCTTTCCTCGCCTCATCTCTTTCCAAATGGAATTTCTCTGCAGTCATCGCCGAGGGAATAGCTCCTCCAAAAAGGATCCTCTTCCCACCAGAGAAGATTTGCATGGTCTGGCAGCAGAGACAGAGTGCTGGAGCAGGGCTCTTCAATGTGGGCAACACGTGCTTCCTCAACGCTGTCCTGCAGTGCCTGACCTACACCCCCCCACTGGCCAACTACCTGCTGTCCCAAGAGCACAGCCAGGCCTGTGAGTGCTTTTAGGAGCATCTCCTGAAAATCTCTTCATCAAGTCCCAGATTCCCAGAATGTAAAATTTGTTTTCAGACAACAGCAGCCCTTTGTCAGCCCCATGAGTCTGTACTCTTTGAACACTGGAGCCTAGAACCCACTTGTCCTAGCCTGCTGCCTTACCCTTAATGAAAACACCTCTTTCTCCCTGGCAGTCTTTATTCCTGCAAGTTCAACCCTCTGTGCTTATTGCACAGAAAGCTCTTGGTTTACCATCCCTCTCTGAAGATTTTCTGCACACTAAAATGCCCTGGGACCATTGGGACATTGGGAGGAGTGGAGTATTGGAGTGGAGTGGCAGTGCAAGAGGAGGAGTATCCCACTGCTGTGGATGTTTTGCTAACCTAAGGAGCTTCCCTGTGTCCCTCTTCAGGTCACCAGCAGGGTTTCTGCATGATGTGCATCATGGAAGCACACGTGAACAAGGTCCTGCGTTCCCCTGTCAGTGCCATCCTGCCTTTGGCTGTCCTCAAGGTTTTCAAACGTAAGTCGTACCAGGTGCTTGAACAGGTTTCCTTCCCTCCTTCTATGAGAGAACTGAAACCTTCTTTCTTAGGCATAGGAGAACATTTGGAGCCCGGCAGGGAGGAAGATGCCCATGATTTCTTGTGCTGTACTGTCAATGCCATGCAGACAGCTTGTCTGAGTGAAAGCAGCGAGTAAGCACAAGCAAATCACCCTCACAAAGTTCTGAGCCCTTTGCACTGCTTGGTGTGCTCCCATCAAGGGAAACCTAAACCCTGGGCTTTCAGGCCAAGCAAAACTCTTGCCGGAGATAATGCTCTGTCTTCCCACTTGTTTCCAGCTTGGACCTCTCATCTCAATCCACTACCATTGTCTCTCAAATCTTTGGAGGCTTTCTGAGATCCAGAGGTATGTTTCCTCAACTCTTACTCTCTTTGACATTGCCTGTGTCCTTCTGTCTGCCTGTGCCTGACAGTTGGTCTGGTCGGTCAGGTACAATGTGTAAATGGGCAGTGTCAGTCAGCTTCCCATTGCTGAGCATTTGGATTTTTCCTTCCAGTCACCTGCGTCAGCTGCAAAGCCGTTTCTGACTCCTACGAGGCCTTCCTGGATATCCCTTTGGATATCAGAGTAAGAAGCTTTTGCAGTTGTGCTTCAAGACATGCCAAGGCCTTGCAGCTTTTCAGAGTCAGCACATTTGTCTTAAAAACGTGTGCTGTGAGCACAAGAGATCTTGGTGGTGGGTGGGAAGGGGAATGGATGGTGTCCTCCTGCAGAGGCCATGGCACTGGTCTCTCTGTAGGTGCTGTCTTTAAGCTGGTTGAGCAGCATTATCCTCTCTGCATCCTCAATATATCCTCATCCTCCTTTGCTTTGCCCTCCCCTAACACTTGTCTGGCTCCCAGGCCGATGGGTTGGGTTGTTTGCACCACTGATGCCCCTGCATAGTGTCATGAGTTGATGTGAGTGGTGTGGTGGTACGGGGAGGGAGCTCCTGATGGCTCCGGGAGCCTCTGGGACACAGGGAGATGTTCAGCATCCCACTCTCTTTCTGTCTCCTTCTGGACAGCTTCATGGTGGGTCTCTTCAGCATCAGCTGCAGGGGTTTGCTTGTCAGCTCGTGGGAGTTGTTTGGGTGAGGCAATTTCCTGCAGCTCAGTGTGCTCATTTGTCACTCTTGCAGACAGCCTCGACCCTCACTGCAGCTCTGGAGGACTTTGTGAGACCCGAGCACCTGGATGGTGAAAACTGCTACAAATGTAGCACGTAAGATGATTACTAAGCACATATTACCAGCAGATCCTGTGTGAGGGAGTTGCATGTCATTGAGCAGAAGTCATCGCCTCATGGAGCTTTGCAGCACACAGAGGAGATGCAGCTTCTTTAAAATAGAGCAGGGAATAGCCTTAGAATAGCAAAAGCTGTGTGAGACAGGACAGGTTGCCTGGCCACCCTGGGGGAGGATTGGGTGCGTTTCAGCACTGGGTTCTGTGCTTGGTTTCAAGGTGTAAGAAGAATGTTGCTGCCTTCAAGAAGTTCACAGTCCATTGCGCACCCAAGGTTCTCACGGTGTGTCTAAAAAGGTTTGACTGTTTCACCGGTAGGAAGATCAGCAAGGTTTGTACACAGCCGGTGTGCAGCTTTCTCTTCCTGGAGCAGATTTCCCTGAGCTTGTGCCAAGGCACTGGTCTTGGGTTCGTCATGTTCCCTTCTGGGGAGAGAATTCCCTTGGGAAGACAGGCAAGCGCTCTTCTCCAGCAGAGCTGCTTTGGCCAAGAACAGTTTCCTGCCACTCAAAGCATTACACCTTTGTGATGGTGTGCTTTATGGAAAACCAGCTGCTTGTGAGCCCCAAAGATGTATTTACACACCTCTGGCCCCTGGATGTGGCAGGCTATTCTGTGTCATAGGTCAGGGTCACTTCTGAGCCCTGCTGGTGTCTGTGCAGGTTGTGAAGTACCCCGAGTACCTGGATCTTCGCCCGTACATGTCCCAGGCAGAGGGAGAACCCCTCCGTTACTCCTTGTATGCTGTCCTGGTGCACAGTGGGGTCAGCTGTCATACAGGACACTATTTCTGCTACACAAAGGTAGTCAGCAATGTCCTTCCTTCCTTTTTTCTTTCCTTGCCAATGGGGAAATGTGTGTGGGGAAGAGAAACTTTGCTGTCGGTGTTACTGACAGCCAAGGTTTTGGGGCAGGAGATGTCTTGAGGGGCTGGACTGGATTTGTGTTGACATACTGTTTGTTAGGTAGTTTTCTGCCTGTGTTTTTGGTGAGAAACCATGCAGAGATCTTTGTCCTTTTTTTTTCACAGGCCAGCAATGGGCTGTGGTACCTGATGGATGATGAGTCTGTGGAGCTTCGTTGCCTTGACACAGCTCTCAGGCAGCAAGCCTACCTGCTGTTTTATGCCAGGTAATAAGCAGCATTCAGATGCGTACAGAAGATGTGTCCTTTTCCCTGTCTATTGGTTTGCTTCTCATAGTGCAGAGAATGCAGAGATTTCTCACCAAAGGCAATTACTACCAGCTTCATTCAGTGCTGTGGAACCTGTGCTGTCCCATGTCTGTCCTTCAGGCTGCTGCCCTGATGTAGCCTGCTACTTGCCTGCTCTGTGATGCTAGACTTTTGTAGAAAAGAGTGAGGGAACTTAAAGGGACCTGCCAGGAAAGATGGGGAGGGAGCCTTTATCAGGAAGGGCTGGACAGGATGAAGGGTATCAGTTTTCAGCTGACCCATTATGGCAGGTTTCCATGAGATATTAGGAAGAAATGCTTGAGTGGAAGGGTGGTGAGAGCATGGAACAGGCTGCCCAAAGAAGGTGTGGGTGCCCCATCCTTGGAGGTTTTCAAGGCCAGGGTGGACAGGGCTTGGAGGGGCCTTGTCTATTGTGAGGTATTCCTGTCCATGACAGCGGGGTGGCACAAAATGAGCATTAAGATCCCTTCCAACCCAAGCAAGCGTGTGAATTTGTGCAATTCACATGAGGGTCTAGAAGGTATAAAGATGAGGTTTATCTGAGACAGGAGTAGACTTGGTGAGAAGACTCTAGCTAAAATTTCCATTAGTGGCCTTGGTTAAATCTTCTCTCTGTCATACAAACCTCTCCAAGGAAATGAGCGAATCCCAGAGAGGGCTGCAAAAACAGCCCAAAACTGAGATCTTTCTTTTCTTTTCTCCAGGTGTTCGGATCTGAAATTTGGAGAAAGGGCTTCTTCCTCACCGGCACCACCGTATGCCCCTTCCTTCCTTCCTCAGTGGGCAGCCAGCAGCGAGCAGGTGGCTCCTGTTGGCCCACAGGGCTTGCCTGGCAGCACGAAGGTAACTCTGGGGAGGAGGGTCAGTGCACTAGAGGAGCAGTGGATCTCCTTCTAGCATCTCAGCATTTCTCCTTTTCCCCCTCTCACCCTGCAGCACTCTTCACAGCCACAGTGCTGCCTCTTCTCCAAGCACCCCGGCTGCCTCCATCCCATTTGTGCCCCTTTGGCCCTTTGGCCTTGGCAGCCCTCCAGAAGAGCCTTTAGGAGGCTCAGAAATGTCCCTTCCCAGAACTCCTGGGAGATCCCCACTGACTCTGGTCCTTTCAGGAGAGAAGGGCAGGAACTCTCCACAGCTCTCTTTGCAGGACATGGCCCTCGGCATGGAAGGGGCTGGCAGGAAGCAGGACCGGAGCAGATCCCCGCTGTCGGGCAGGGATGGCCACAGCTGCTCTGGGGACACCACGGACTGGGACCACACAGCAGGGAGGAGAACGGGCCCTCCGAGTTGTAGCGCCACTGCCAGGGATGGTGAAGCTTCAGGACCTTCCAACAGGAGCTTGCAGTGTGCTCCTGGCCCCGGGGTTGCTCAGGAGCAGGTCCTGCTGAGGCGGAGGGACATGAGCAGATCCGTGCAGGGCAGCTACAACCTCTGCAGCCCCTCTGTGCAGCACACAGACTACGAGCCCTCAGCGAGGAAGAGGAGGAGGCTGACAACACATTCCCCATGTTTTGATGAAAGCCCTGTGGATAGAGCAGCTCCAGGGCCCCCCAGCTCCCGCTTGAAGCAGGCTCCCAAGCTCAGGGCTGCTCGGAGGCAAACCCGAGCGAGGTGCAGAGAGCAGAGGAGATCCCCACGGCGGGGCTCTGACCTGCACGGCCGCTTTGTGCAGTGCACAGACGACCAGCAGCCCTCTGTGAGCAAGAGGAAGAGGAGGAGAACAAGTTCTTCCCGTTGTGACAGAGCCCCAGGGGATAACGCAGCTTCAGGGCCCTCCAACACCAGCTTCAAGCAGGCTCCTGTGCTCAGGGCTGCTCAGGAGCAATCCCGAGCGAGGCTGAGGGAGCGGAGGAGATCCCCAGAGCTGGGCTATGATCTCCACAGCCGGTTTGTGCAGCACGCAGCCCAGCGCCCTTCGGCGAGGAAGAGGAGGGTGCCCATGGCCTAGAGGTGCACATCTGAGAAGAGCTCGGGGCACTCTGGGAGTGCTGCAGTCAGATTTTGGCCCTGGCTGAAGCAGAAGGGAAGATGAGCACTGAGTTTTTTATCACAGGTGTCCTTGTTTTCTTCTCAAAGATGAAGAAACTGTTGGTTTATATGGGCAATGATGCTTGTGAATAGAGTAATAGGCTTTAATTAGAATTCTTCATTCCACAGTGTAGATAGTTTTTGCTGCTAATATAGGTCAGTAGTTGAAAGCAATATTGATGCAATTTTTTAATTAAAGCTAGAAAAATAAATGTTAAGTACAGACTGATATTACCCTTGCCAATGTCTCTTTTTCTCAGTCTCAAGGTGAAATCTTGCTGGGTGTCCCCACTCAAAGGAGGAATCTCCAGCCACATTCTGAGAAGGGGAGGGGGGGTTAGACATCTGTCCTGTTGAAGAGTGGGGCTTTTCCAGAGTGAAGTGATGGACTGTGAGTGTCACAGTGCTCAGGGAGCTGTGCCAGCTGGGGCAGGATGCTGTGCCTGAGCAGGGATACAGCAGCTCCAGCTGTGTCCTGTCTACACCTTAGCAGGAATGGCTTGAGCAAGGAGGGCCTCCTGTTTGTAGTGTTAAAGAATGCTGAGACCAGCTTGACCAGACTATCATGTCACCACTGTCACTGAAAACATCAGGATAAATTAAGCTCTCTAATGCTACTTTTAGTGTCAGGAAGCACACATTCCTTTCTTAGAGTGCCCTTCTGGGCAACTCCTCCCACTTTATATTCCAGGCATGATGCTGTGTGGTGTGGATGTCCCTCTGGGCAGTTCAGGTCACCTGTCCCAGCTGTGCTCTCTGCCAGTTTCTTTTGTGAGCCTCCTCACAGGCAGAGCAGAAGATGAGAAAACAAAATGTCCCTGACTCAGGACAAACGTGACTGAGCAAAACCCCAAACTTCAGCGTATTATCAACACCATTCTCATTGCAAATCCAGAACACAGCACTGTAAGAGCTACCGAAATAAAGAAATTAACTCTACCCTGTCTGAAATGAGAACAGTGGCATTCCAGCACAATTGCTGAATTACCTTTGTTAGTTCCCTCTTTATCTCTGGGTTCTGCACAGTGTCCATGTGGTACAGAAATTCTATATTCCTTGAGTCCATATTCAGCCATAAAATGCCTCTTCCAGGTCTGAGACCATTGATGCATATCAAGGTTAATTACAGTTGTTTTAGCAAAACGTAAAGCTTCAGGGCTTTTCCCAAGCTGTGTTCCCACTAGAGCAGCTTATGACAAACCTTGCTAAATGTTGGCTACAGTGGCATATGACAGAGTGGAAAATTACACGGCTCATGATTAATTAAAAGAAGTAATTAGAAAACTGAATTAAAAGAATGAATTAGAAAAGGTATTTGTAAAGTTCTATCATTTCCAACACCATGAGGACATGCAAACAGAGAATCCCTGATCTGAGGGCAGGAGCAGCAAGGATGTCCAGGCCTTCACATGGAAGTGAGAGTCAGACGGGTCACATGGGAGAAACCAAAGTGGTGCTAGGACCTTCTTCAGCAGCAAAGCCTATTTTGTTGAATAGACCTGCCAAAACCTAATGTAAAAATGTATCAGAGGCAGCCAGTCAGGTTATGCTATAGAAGGGCAGTCCCACTTTTGCATGGCAAGGATTTCTAGCATACCTCCCTAAGGTGTGTGAATATCCCTCCCTTGAGCAGGGAAAGCCCTGAAGGTCACTTCTCATGGCTGAGCAAAATAGGTTTGCTCATGGTTGTTGGATGAGTGACATCAATCTCTACGTAATTGTTTTGCCTGATTTCATAGAATTGCTTCTCTGTTGCTTCCAAGATAGTGCACTATACTGTAACACTAGTAGTTAGTTAGGGTGTGTTACTATGCTAGTTCCACTATGTTAGTTATGTTAGTAAGGCTGCCGATGCTATGTAACAAATACTTGTGATCAAGTTATTTTGCTTAATGATTGCAATCAATTTAAATGAATTCTTAATTTTATTTATATCAATAGATTTGGTTTGCCGTCTTTAATCCCACGGGGCAACGTTGTATACAGGCTCAAGTACACCTCTGTAACCCTTTGCATAGAAACTGTTGAAGAGTCTGGGGCTGGGCTAGGACCCAGCTGCATGCAGACTTCTCTCTGAGGAGTTTAGAAAACAAAAGTGTCCTTCCTGTACCTGCTGACTTGACAGGAGGGCTCCTGTAACAAACTTTGTCTGGAGTGGGTCTGTTCTCCACTCACTGATAACTTTTGCAAGGAGCAGGGAGTTGGACTGGATGAGCATTATGGGTCCCTTCCCACGTGAGATATTCGATGATCTGATGATTCTATTACATGGTGGAAGGGGAAAGGGATTTTCTTTTTGCCACCATGGAAGTTGGGAGAAGTATTAGTAAAAACACTGGTAAAGGGAGGGCTGCAGGGAGCAGTATCACCTTCCATCACTTAATTGGACTAGGATTTCATAAAATTAAATGAAGACCAACAGCCATGCCTGGCCTTGCTTATTGAGCCTTCTCCCAAGCACAATGGGAATATCTGCTGGTAGTGGATAACATTGAGTGAGTTGGTCTGTGCTGTGAAAGATGGTCTGACTGCTTGGTGGGCACATCTGTCAAATAAATCTTAGCCAAAGAAATAATTGGAATGCTAAATCCTTGTTTGCTGCAGCAGATGTGGCAAAGAAAGTGGGTGATTTTTGGTTGGTTGGTTGGATGGGGATTATTGTTGTTGTTGGTGTTCTTTTAATCTTTCTGATTAATGACAAACTTAAGGAAGAAGGAGTAGGAGAACCTACATGTTAATTTGTGGGCAAGAATGATCTTTTTGGTGCAACTTTATCCCAAAATATATGTGAGGACTGGATCAATACACACTCCTTTGTCTTGGGTTCCTCTACGGCAGAGTCACTGATGGTGTGACCCAGAAAGGAAATATGGGTACAGACACCCAAATGGTTTAAAGTGGGCATGTTTCAGCAGACTGTAGTACACAGTAGCAGAAGCAGGGGAAGTATCTGGCAGCAGAGGATCATAAAGCCAAGGAGGATTAGCAGTGCCTTAGCAAAACCTATAGCCTGCATACTTCTTCATGATCCCCTAAAAAGGGTCCTTCAAATCTGCGAGCGATGAGGTATGCCAGGAAATAGATCAAGGTAAACTAATTTTTAGTTGTAATGATCTGGACATCAACAGGGAAATAAAAATCAAGATTGGCAATGAGTGAATCTTTTGTCCCTTATCCCCAAGTGAATGTGGGCTGCATCTTTGTTTCACCTTCAAATTTTGCTGAGAAAGCATAAGTATGGTAAGCCTGTGTGGCAACTCTGTCATTAATCTGGCTGCATTATGAAGTAATAGTAATTACTGCAAAGTAAAACCAGATCTTGATATTTGTGTGGGATATCTGGGTTTATATAGAAATCATTTGCAAGTTCTGTAAAACTAGAGGTGGCTGTGAATCAGCTCATACACGTGCATCATATTTATCCAACCTCTTAACAACTATTCCTTATTGCTCCAATCAGCACTAGCCAGTCTCAGTGGACTTTATATAGATGTAGTATAAAGAGCTGTGGACAAACCTCTCTTCTGCTTCACTGCACAGTGCTCAGAGTTGAAAGCTTTCCTGGAGACCTCAACATTTAGGGGTTTTTTTCCTATCCTCTCTCTTCTTCTACCACACTCCACAACAGGAGAAACTACCTTTGTTATATTCAAATGTTGCAACTCATGATTTTTGAGACTTGAACTGATTAGTCCATGAAAAGATCTCTGCCACAACAAGTTTTCTTTTTCTACAGAGTAAAAGTGGTAGCTGAGCGTTTGAAGAGAGTGGTGAATATACAGCCTTTGAAGGCAATGCTATGAAAGAAGAATCAGTCAAAAATAGACAGAAACAAAACGCATAAGACTGCCTCATTTTCTTTAGAAGCTTTTATAATCTTTTCAGAAGATCTTCTCAAAATCTGAGTAGTATCTAAATTCCAGTCCTCTTTCTGTCTGTTCAAGCAGGCAGTTGTATTCTGACTGCAGATTTGCCCGGCTGTTTGCAGCTTCATCGGCTGCTGGACACTAAAACGAGGAGAGCTCTGCAAGGCACCAGAGAAGGATGATCCTTGGGAACCTCAGTGGATTGAGTGAATTCAGACTCCTGGGTTTTTCTGGAACCTCTCCTTTACACCCTTTGCTCTTTGTAGTTTTATTATCTCTTCATATTCTCACCTTGATGGCGAACACAGTGATAGCTTTGATAACAAACAGTGATAATCGCCTTCACACCCCGATGTATTTCTTCCTCACTCAGCTGTCCTGTTGGGATATCTGCTATTTGTCAGTCATTATCCCAAGTATTCTCGAGAACCTGATGGTGGGAACAGTGAGTATTTCCAAGACAAGATGTGCAATGCAGATGTTTTCCTTCCTTTTCTTTGGAGTTGCTGAGTGTTTTCTCTTGGCCGCCATGTCCCTTGATGGTTATTTTGCAGTTTGCTGCCCCTTGCATTACACAATTATCATGAGCAGCAGGGTCTGCAGAAGCCTGGTTGTTGGAGCTTACATCTGTGGAACTGCTGTGGGCTTAGTTCACACCCTCATCACCTTCAGCTCACCCTTGTGTGGTTGTGCCATTGACCACTTCTTCTGTGAGATTCAGCCTCTCCTGGACGTGCTCTGTGGCAACACTCTCCCAAGTGAAATCCAGGTCATTGTGGTGGCTGTCTTTGTTATTCTGAGTCCTTTCTCACTGGTCATTTATTCCTGTATTCCTATCGTTTCCACAATTCTTCACGTGGCATCAGCTGAGAGCCAGGAGAAGGCGTTTTCCACTTGCTCCTCACAGCTCCTGGTTGTGACTGTTTTTTATGGCACTGCAGCCTCCATGTACCTGCGGCCAAAATACAGCTACTGTGCATCTGTGGATAAATTCCTCTCCCTTTCTTATTCTCTGGTGACTCCTTTATTGAATCCCATCATTTGCAGTTTGAGGAATAAGGAGGTGAAAGGAACCCTGAAGAAAACAATGGAGCAAACCTAAGTTAGTGTGGAAATGAAATAGAAGATTTGGGTTGTTCCAGGTGTTTGTGGTGGAATTTTTCACTCTAAATTCTTGTTCAGGAAAATCAATTTCCAGATCTACTTCAGCTATTGGGGAGGAAGGAGGGAGAAGAGTGGAGATTTTTAGCTCTAAGAGGGAGTGTTAGAAGCTATGTTAACATTTTGGAAGGGAATTTCTTCCACATACTTAAGAAATTCTTCAATAAACTTATTTTTTTCCTTTTCTTTTCCTCGCTATTTTTCAAAAGCTTGAAAATTGTGCTTTACATACTTCTGAATTTTTGAACCAAAGAGTAATATTCAAGAGCCTGACTTTACTGAAAGAACTGAAAAGAATGAGTTTTCACCTGTTTGCATTTATTTCCTGAAAATGTTTAGTAAATATGTTGGGGGAAAGGAGAGGACAGAGTTCAGGTAACAATGTGGAGCCCAGGATATTATTGAGGACTGATATTATTTCTGAGATTGTTACTGGGGAAAAAAAAAAAAAAAAAAAAAAAAAAAAAAAGAGGTGTGCAAAATTGCATTCCTGCCCCACTGCCTCAAAGATATTTCTTCAATTTTAGAGTCATTGTCTTAAACATGTTAGACCAAGTGTAAGCCTTTGAAGTACTTAACCACTGTAATCTTCTGCAACAATTAATACAACTCTTTATATTAAAAGCTCAAAGTGTAAATGATATTGGAAAGATAAGGACATGCATTACTCCTTAAATTAATCCTTCATTCCTGGAAATAACTGTAAATATAAATATCATGAAAGTACATGTCCTGGTTTGAAAGACAGCTGTTTGCTAAGGAAAGCAGAAGCTTCCCTTTGGACTGAAAAATGTGATCCTTCCTTCCTTCCTTCCTTCCTTCCTTCCTTCCTTCCTTCCTTCCTTCCTTCCTTCCTTCCGATTATTAGGATTTTGAAATTAAGGGAGCTCTCAGGCAAAGATATGGGGGTAGGAATAACAGTTCTGTACTAGTATAACTAGCAAGACAAACAAGAACAACAGCAGCTATGGAATTAGCCACAAACAGAACAGTAACTCAGTCCCAGTGTTTTTTGGCTGCAGGCACCTTTTCCCTGAGCTGCAGTTCCCGGTGCTGGGGGCGGGCAGGTCCCGCAGAGCTGCAGGAGGGCTGGGGGTGATGGCAGAGCTGTCCCAGGGAGAGACAGAGAGAGATGGAGAGAGCTCTCCGCTCACGGTGTGGGTCCTGGGGCTCAGCAGAGTGCTGGAAGGTGGCAGGTTCCAGCGAGAAGGCAGCAGGGCAGGGTCCCACAGCAGTGAGGATGGCTCCCGGCGATGGCATGGCAGGAATGCAACACAGGCGGCGATCGTCCTTCTCGTCCCAACTCCAAGGGGGAAATGGGACCCAGGCCCAGCCTTCCGCTTCCTCTTCTGGATGTTTCAACCTCGCAGGGTTTCCCTCTTCTCTCTCTCCTACCCCTTGTCACCAGGGCCCAGTCAACAGGTATCTTAGCATGACAATGGGGAAAATTCCACAGAGGGAAAAGGGAAAGAAACAACCCCCAACAGTACAGGGTTCTTAATTGGATGTCATATGAATTTTTATCTTGAGAGTTTGTAAATCCACAAAAAAATTATAAGGTATAATATCCTTTGCAGAAGCTTGACATCTTTGATTTTAATCACATCTTATTTTGGACCAAAAAGTTTATTATAACAGAAAATGCTGTCTCATACTTTTAATTTTGTAAATTTCAAATGCATTACAAAAAGAATGCATTGTTTTTTGTCATATTGCTTTATTGGCATTAAAGTTTCTCCCCTAGTCATATATGCTAGACTCCTTACAGCAGCATTCCTAGAGAATTGCACAACTGTGTGTATTATGAAAGAAGTGATGAAGAGGGGAAACCCAAGTAAAAAAAGCAGTGGGGATAAGAAAAGTGTAATTCATAAAACAAAAAACAAACAAAAAGCCCCCAACCAAACAAAAAAAAATGTTATAATATGGTTCAGTAAAATGAAAGTAAGCATTAAAAACCTGGGAAGTTTCAGTCTGATAAACCACCAGGTCCAATTCTTTCTTGATTGATTATGCAAAATTTGTGAGTTCTCAAGTTTGTGGAGAACACTAAATCAGAGGGAGTAGACAATGTGCCAAAGGGCCCCCATGTTTTAATGAATCCAGAGGAAGGCTGGATGAGTTCCTTGAACAGAGAGCCCAGCTCTAGGTGTCCAAACCAGGTGGGATTCAGCTGCCTCTTCATGGCTTGATTTTGGGGGAGCTGCATCCATGGATTCACACTTGCCCATATTAAGTGTCTGGAATCTGAGCCTGAAGGATGGTTTCTATCAAAATGGAAATTAGCACTTCTAGGGCACGGATCTTGTGCTTCAGAAGGACTCTTTGCAGATGAGTGCTGTCCTCAAGGCCTGGAATAGCAGGCATGCAGAAGAACTTACAGGACTGAGTCTCCTCCAGGGGAAGCTGCGTGTTCCTGGTCTCTGCTGGGGAAGAAAGGCTGGTGGTACCTTGGACAGGATGAGAAAGCAGAGAGTCAATGATAAAAACAAAAATCAACCTCTCCTTCACTTCCTTTCTGACTGAAACTGTAAAACAAAGCTCAGAGAACTCACATTTGTGGGATCAGTATGGTGACGAGGATTTGCAAATCTCAGCTGTTTCAAGAGAGGTGTTTAGCCCTCAAGTTACCTGAAGATCTATTAACCCTGAGGCTCTGTGAATGATTTCATTTGCCCAAGACTACTTGCACTGAACAAAATGAGTCTGCTTTACAGCAGAACTTGGTCTCAGCTGATGCTAGAAATCTGACTGTGCAGTTGCCTCTTGAAGCAAGGTGCTCACTTTGAGAGAAAGTGTACAGGTGTAAAACTTGTCTTAATTCCTCCAGTTGGAACAGATCTTCAGTATTGTTCCAGAAAACTCTGAATTAACCCCACCTGATCTGATTTCAGGCTCCAGAGCACTGAACGGGAAAGCCTTACTGTGACAGATAGGAGAGCCAGGGGAGAATCAAACCAACCATGGTGCAGAATAAACACAACTAAATCCAGTGCAGAGTTCCAGCTCTGTGCCAGGATCCTTGTGCTGGTCTGGAGCACAGAGGTGCGGGACGGAAACATGAAAACACACGCTTGGGCTCACAGGAATATCCAGAGACAATTAATCATCCTTTCAGAATTTCACAGAAGAGGTTAAAAGTGTCCACACCTTGCTTATTTTCATCTTTTGAATGGAAAAGGGGATTTTGAATTTAGCTTTCTGTAAATGCTTACATTGTATCTGCTTAAGTATAGCTGGAAGAAACCTGACTCCGTCTGGCAATAGAAGTATATGCTACTTGGGAATAATTGTCATAGGTTAAACACCCAGCAGATTGCACCAGTGATTCCTGCTGTCACTAGAATAGCCAGCCAGTGTAATTTTGTGACTCTCATGCCCTTGGTGCTCCAGAAAACATTGTAAACTCTAGATTGGCAGTAAATTGGCAGTAAAAACCAAATAAAATAAAACACAAATACAAAAAGGCAGAAAAGACTGTAGTTCTTAAATCTGAGTAAGTCTTTTGTTTTGCACTGCAGGTCTAGACATAATACGGTGAAAAATTAGTTTTTCTAGATAGAAAGTTTTACATCTAGGTATTTCTAATACATACTACATCTTTACAAGGGATATGCTAGACACTGAGCTCTCATTTTAAAATAGTGCAGTAAACCATGCTAAATTCTCCAAACCAATAATTGCCATTTCAGATTTTGTCTGAATCAGGTTTTATTCTTTCCCCAGCCAGTGCCCTCTCTGCTCTTTGTCTTTCTTTCCATCTTCCTCTGTCCTTTCTCTCTGTCTGTCTATCTAGCTCTTTTTTGACATCACTTCCTTGGATTCCTTGGGCTTTCTCCTCTGTCTCCCACTGCTGCAGCTCTCCTTTCTCAGCGGAAGGTCCCAATGCTTTTGTCTGCCTCAGGCTCTGCAGCCACCCAGCCCGGGGCTGTTCACACCCTGCTTTGTGCCAGCCTTCTCAAGCCCCTCGGTACGGTTCTGTTTGCCAGCACTGCCGTGCCCTGCTCCTCAGCACCTCCCAGCCGGGCCCCTGTGTCCGCCTGAGCCCGGCACTCAGCTGCGCTTCTCCAGCCCTCGGCAGCTCCCGCCTCCCTGCTCCCCCTCTCTGCTGTGCTCACACCCGGCAGAGCAGCACAGATCCGCCCCGTGCCCCAGCCCTGGCTCGGGGCCCGCCAGGAGCCTCCACCCTGCTCCTCACCTGCACCAGGTGTGCTGTCACCTGAGCAATGGCCAAACAACCGGGAGCCTGCAGCAGCCACTCATTCCCTGACACTGCAGCTGATGCCTCCATGGGCTTCCTAAAAGCACAGGCCACACAAAGCCAAGGGAATCAAAAGCAGATATATCTACTGAATAAATAAATTCCATACATCAATATCAGTATCAATATCAATATCAATATCAATATCAATATCAATATCAATATTTATTGAAGGGCCTTCAGGAACATTTCAGGCAGACAAAGCCTCCCAGGGGCTACACTCCAAAATGGACCATGGGTCACGGGTTCTCGTCCTTTTCTAAGTTTGGTCCATTTGCCTATTGGAGGTTCATCTTCCAATGACAGCTTCAGGTAATGAAGTCATTTACCTTCAGTTTGTTCACCCCCAACTCACTTTTGTTTCCATTTCCTGGGGCCTGAGGCAGTGAGGGGTCCTTGATTGCCAGGCCTGGGCAGGAATTGCTGTGTCTGAGCAGAATGGGGAAGCAGCAGCTCACATTGTGCATGGAGTTTGGAGTCACACGCATAAGAATGGCAGGATTGCAAATCTATGAAAAATACAAAAGCTACAATCCTGAGGCATCAGGGGTGAATAGCAACCAGCTGCCTCTTTGGAGCCCGAGGAACAGCAACTGCCTGCCGCAAGGCCCAAAAGCTTGTTGGTCAAATGCAGCAGGAACAAAAGTGCCTCCAGCCATCCTGAGTGGGAATGTGGCTAAAGCTGTGTCGGATCCAAGGCAGCCTGGAGGAAGGAGTGAATGTGAAGCTGCTGAAGAGCTGCCCAGGAGAGGCTGGGGCCCTGGCAGCCAAGGCTCACCCAGTGCAGCCTCTGGGGGTCCCTTTGGTGGGGCCAGCCCAGGGTCAGCCTGTGGGTGCACCTTGGGGGCACACCAAACTCACTGGAAAGGACCCTCTGAGAGCTTGGGTGCCTTGCACAGGAGTCTCACAGGCACAGGCCAGTGGAAGAACAGAGTGGAGTGGAACAGAAATGCCCGGCAGCCTGAGGGCCAGACACAAGTGTGACCTGGCTTGTGACAGCTCTGGGCAGGGCTCTGCTCACTGGGCTCTGTGCTCTGGGGAAGGAGTTCACTGATCCTTCACTCAGGGGAGGCCCTGCCAGCCAGTGAACCCCTGTGCATCAGAGGACAGGGGGAGTCCCAGTGACTGCCACCTGGGAGAGGAGCCATGTGGTTCCAGGGCCCAGGAGCCATGTGCTTCTGTGACCTCAAGGGGATCCATCCCTGTGTGCCCCCATGTCACTGAGGGGCAGCGATGTGGCACCTCTCCAGTGATTGTGACTCACCTGCCCAGGGCTCAGTATCCTGAGAGCAGGCTAACGTGTCAGCAGGTCTTCAGGATAGCTCAGCTTATTCCCGTGCTACGCACCTCTCTGCCTTTCAAGCAGATTTATTGTTTACTGTCCCCTTCAGCTTTTGTCCTCTCACAGGTAATTATGATTTGACTCTTGGGATAGATCATAGAGGAAGGAGAGAAAAGTCTAGGCTGCTTATACCTTCCTAGCTGAAGGCTGAGCTGTTGCCCCTTCGTAGGCTCTCCACATACAGGCTAGGCTAGAGTTCTTCTTTGCTGATTCTCTTTTCTTTACTATAGCCTAGGATAGGTAAGTAAGGGGTGAGTGCAGTCTGAGGGGCTGGGCTCAGCCCAGAGTGGCAAAAAGCCCACCTTGGATACTGCAGGAAGGAGTGGGACAGAAGGAGAGCAGCAAAGGCTGTAGTTAAGTTAGTGGCTGAAAGCTGGTCACTCCTGCAGAGGAGGGAAAAGCCAGAGAGCTCTGCTGTTGATGCTGTGACAGCAGCAGGGCCTCCTCAGAGAAGGTAACATGCACTGGAGCACTTCAGAAGGACCTTTGAAGCTCCTGGGGCTCTGTCACTGATCACAAAGGGGTGAGCCTGCAGTTCAGCAGTTGGCTCAAGCACCACTGAAACTCTTGATGGCAAATGCTGTTCTTTCCATAGGTTGTATTTCTTTGGAGTTTTTATTCCTTTGGTGAGATGTAGTCATTTCTTTGCAATCAGGTGAGGGGATTGATGCTGATCCCTTCCTGGAGCACGTCCTTGGTCATCCAGAGCTTTGCCCGCTGCTCCTGAGAGGGACGATGGCCACAACAGGGAACAATTCCTGTGAGTACCAGCTTCACTGGCAGCTTTGGACTTTGTGACTCCCCACAGACAGCTGACTTGACTGGTGCTCAGATCCCAGAAGGATGTGCTCACAAGCTAGAGTGAAGTCTGGGATGTTTGCTGAGAATAGCCAGACTGACCCAGGTTGTTTAGTCCCAGGAAAACACCTTTTGTCACTATGAAGAAGACTTTGAAACAACATTGCTCATAGGGAGGTCTGACAGGTCCTTGAGTTGCCTTTTGTGCTCAGTACTTGCTTGTTTTCAAGAAGTTCCAGTCAGTTAGAATCAGGGAAAGCTTGACCTGATAATCCAGTCTAGAGCTCTGGTGAGAAGGCAAGGTACCCTGAGGCCCAGAAATCAGAGCTGGGGCTTGTTGGACTCTTGGCAAAGTAAGCAGGGGAACAGACTTTTCCAAATCAGGAAATTTCAATGGCAGTGCTAGGCTTCCCCCGATACTGAGTTGAAGGTTTGAGCTGGTTGTCCTGACTGCTTGTGTAGAAAGCTCAAAGTTTAAATATGCTTTCTTTCCTCGCCTCATCTCTTTCCAAATGGAATTTCTCTGCAGTCATCGCCGAGGGAATAGCTCCTCCAAAAAGGATCCTCTTCCCACCAGAGAAGATTTGCATGGTCTGGCAGCAGAGACAGAGTGCTGGAGCAGGGCTCTTCAATGTGGGCAACACGTGCTTCCTCAACGCTGTCCTGCAGTGCCTGACCTACACCCCCCCACTGGCCAACTACCTGCTGTCCCAAGAGCACAGCCAGGCCTGTGAGTGCTTTTAGGAGCATCTCCTGAAAATCTCTTCATCAAGTCCCAGATTCCCAGAATGTAAAATTTGTTTTCAGACAACAGCAGCCCTTTGTCAGCCCCATGAGTCTGTACTCTTTGAACACTGGAGCCTAGAACCCACTTGTCCTAGCCTGCTGCCTTACCCTTAATGAAAACACCTCTTTCTCCCTGGCAGTCTTTATTCCTGCAAGTTCAACCCTCTGTGCTTATTGCACAGAAAGCTCTTGGTTTACCATCCCTCTCTGAAGATTTTCTGCACACTAAAATGCCCTGGGACCATTGGGACTTTGGGAGGAGTGGAGTATTGGAGTGGAGTGGCAGTGCAAGAGGAGGAGTATCCCACTGCTGTGGATGTTTTGCTAACCTAAGGACCTTCCCTGTGTCCCTCTTCAGGTCACCAGCAGGGTTTCTGCATGATGTGCATCATGGAAGCACACGTGAACAAGGTCCTGCGTTCCCCTGTCAGTGCCATCCTGCCTTTGGCTGTCCTCAAGGTTTTCAAACGTAAGTCGTACCAGGTGCTTGAACAGGTTTCCTTCCCTCCTTCTATGAGAGAACTGAAACCTTCTTTCTTAGGCATAGGAGAACATTTGGAGCCCGGCAGGGAGGAAGATGCCCATGACCTCTTGTGCTGTACTGTCAATGCCATGCAGACAGCTTGTCTGAGTGAAAGCAGCGAGTAAGCACAAGCAAATCACCCTCACAAAGTTCTGAGCCCTTTGCACTGCTTGGTGTGCTCCCATCAAGGGAGACCTAAAGCCTGGGCTTTCAGGCCAAGCAAAACTCTTGCAGGAGATAATGCTCTGTCTTCCCACTTGTTTCCAGCTTGGACCTCTCATCTCAATCCACTACCATTGTCTCTCAAATCTTTGGAGGCTTTCTGAGATCCAGAGGTATGTTTCCTCAACTCTTACTCTCTTTGACATTGCCTGTGTCCTTCTGTCTGCCTGTGCCTGACAGTTGGTCTGGTCGGTCAGGTACAATGTGTAAATGGGCAGTGTCAGTCAGCTTCCCATTGCTGAGCATTTGGATTTTTCCTTCCAGTCACCTGCGTCAGCTGCAAAGCCGTTTCTGACTCCTACGAGGCCTTCCTGGATATCCCTTTGGATATCAGAGTAAGAAGCTTTTGCAGTTGTGCTTCCAAGACATGCCAAGGCCCTTGCAGCTTTCCAGAGTCAGCACATTTGTCTTAAAAATGTGTGCTGTGAGCACAAGAGATCTTGGTGGTGGGTGGGAAGGGGAATGGATGGTGTCCTCCTGCAGAGGCCATGACACTGGTCTCTCTGTAGGTGCTGTCTTTAAGCTGGTCGAGCAGCATTATCCTCTCTGCACCCTCACTATATCCTCATCCTCCTTTGCTTTGCCCTCCCCTAACACTTGTCTGGCTCCCAGGCCGATGGGTTGGGTTGTTTGCACCACTGATGCCCCTGCATAGTGTCATGAGTTGATGTGAGTGGTGTGGTGGTACGGGGAGGGAGCTCTTGATGGCTCCGGGAGCCTCTGGGACACAGGGAGATGTTCAGCATCCCACTCTCTTTCTGTCTCCTTCTGGACAGCTTCATGGTGGGTCTCTTCAGCATCAGCTGCAGGGGTTTGCTTGTCAGCTCGTGGGAGTTGTTTGGGTGAGGCAATTTCCTGCAGCTCAGTGTGCTCATTTGTCACTCTTGCAGACAGCCTCGACCCTCACTGCAGCTCTGGAGGACTTTGTGAGACCCGAGCACCTGGATGGTGAAAACTTCTACAAATGTAACACGTAAGATGATTACTAAGCACATATTACCAGCAGATCCTGTGTGAGGGAGTTGCATGTCATTGAGCAGAAGTCATCGCCTCATGGAGCTTTGCTGCACACAGAGGAGATGCAGCTCCTTTAAAATAGAGCAGGGAATAGCCTTAGAATAGCAAAAGCTGTGTGAGACAGGACAGGTTGCCTGGCCACCCTGGGGGAGGATTGGGTGCATTTCAGCACTGGGTTCTGTGCTTGGTTTCAAGGTGTAAGAAGAATGTTGCTGCCTTCAAGAAGTTCACAGTCCATTGCGCACCCAAGGTTCTCACGGTGTGTCTAAAAAGGTTTGACTGTTTCACCGGTAGGAAGATCAGCAAGGTTTGTACACAGCCGGTGTGCAGCTTTCTCTTCCTGGAGCAGATTTCCCTGAGCTTGTGCCAAGGCACTGGTCTTGGGTTCGTCATGTTCCCTTCTGGGGAGAGAATTCCCTTGGGAAGACAGGCAAGCGCTCTTCTCCAGCAGAGCTGCTTTGGCCAAGAACAGTTTCCTGCCACTCAAAGCATTACACCTTTGTGATGGTGTGCTTTATGGAAAACCAGCTGCTTGTGAGCCCCAAAGATGTATTTACACACCTCTGGCCCCTGGATGTGGCAGGCTATTCTGTGTCATAGGTCAGGGTCACTTCTGAGCCCTGCTGGTGTCTGTGCAGGTTGTGAAGTACCCCGAGTACCTGGATCTTCGCCCGTACATGTCCCAGGCAGAGGGAGAACCCCTCCGTTACTCCTTGTATGCTGTTCTGGTGCACAGTGGGGTCAGCTGTCATACAGGACATTATTTCTGCTACACAAAGGTAGTCAGCAATGTCCTTCCTTCCTTTTTTCTTTCCTTGCCAATGGGGAAAATGTGTGTGGGGAAGACAACTTTGCTGTCGGTGTTACTGACAGCCAAGGTTTTGGGGCAGGAGATGTCTTGAGGGGCTGGACTGGATTTGTTTTGACATACTCTTTGTTAGGTAGTTTTCTGCCTGTGTTTTTGGTGAGAAACCATGCAGAGATCCTTGTCCTTTTTTTTTCACAGGCCAGCAATGGGCTGTGGTACCTGATGGATGATGAGTCTGTGGAGCTTCGTTGCCTTGACACAGCTCTCAGGCAGCAAGCCTACCTGCTGTTTTATGCCAGGTAATAAGCAGCATTCAGATGCGTTCAGAAGATGTTTCCTTTTCCCTGTTTATTGGTTTGCTTCTTATAGTGCAGAGAATGCAGATATTTCTCACCAAAGGCAATTACGACCAGCTTCATTCAGTGCTGTGGAACCTGTGCTGTCCCATGTCTGTCCTTCAGGCTGCTGCCCTGATGTAGCCTGCTACTTGCCTGCTCTGTGATGCTAGACTTTTGTAGAAAAGAGTGAGGGAACTTAAAGGGACCTGCCAGGAAAGATGGGGAGGGAGCCTTTATCAGGAAGGGTTGGACAGGATGAAGGGTATCAGTTTTCAGCTGACCCATTATGGCAGGTTTCCATGAGATATTAGGAAGAAATGCTTGAGTGGAAGGGTGGTGAGAGCATGGAACAGGCTGCCCAAAGAAGCTGTGGGTGCCCCATCCTTGGAGGTTTTCAAGGCCAGGGTGGACAGGGCTTGGAGGGGCCTTGTCTATTGTGAGGTATTCCTGTCCATGACAGCGGGGTGGCACAAAATGAGCATTAAGATCCCTTCCAACCCAAGCAAGCGTGTGAATTTTCACACGAGGGTCTAGAAGGTATAAAGATGAGGTTTATCTGAGATAGGAGTAGACTTGGTGGGAAGACTCTAGCTAAAATTTCCATTAGTGGCCTTGGTTAAATCTTCTCTCTGTCATAGAAACCTCTCCAAGGAAATGAGCGAATCCCAGAGAGGGCTGCAAAAACAGCCCCAAACTGAGACCATTCTTTTCTTTTCTCCAGGTGTTCGGATCTGAAAATTGGAGAAAGGGCTTCTTCCTCACTGGCACCACCGTATGCCCCTTCCTTCCTTCCTCAGTGGGCAGCCAGCAGCGAGCAGGTGGCTCCTGTTGGCCCACAGCGCTTGCCTGGCAGCACGAAGGTAACTCTGGGGAGGAGGGTCAGTGCACTAGAGGAGCAGTGGATCTCTTTCTAGCATCTGAGCATTTCTCCTTTTCCCCCTCTCAACCTGCAGCACTCTTCACAGCCACAGTGCTGCCTCTTCTCCAAGCACCCCGGCTGCCTCCATCCCATTTGTGCCCCTTTGGCCCTTTGGCCTTGGCAGCCCTCCAGAAGAGCCTTTGGGAGGCTCAGAAATGTCCCCTCCCAGAACTCCTGGGAGATCCCCACTGACTCTGGTCCTTTCAGGAGAGAAGGGCAGGAACTCTCCACAGCTCTCTTTGCAGGACATGGCCCTGGGCATGGAAGGCGCTGGCAGGAAGCAGGACCGGAGCAGATCCCCGCTGTCGGGCAGGGATGGCCACAGCTGCTCTGGGGTCAGCACGGACTGGGACCACACAGCAGGGAGGAGAACGGGCCCTCCGAGTTGTAGCGCCACTGCCAGGGATGGTGAAGCTTCAGGACCTTCCAACAGGAGCTTGCAGTGTGCTCCTGGCCCCGGGGTTGCTCAGGAGCAGGTCCTGCTGAGGCGGAGGGACATGAGCAGATCCGTGCAGGGCAGCTACAACCTCTGCAGCCCCTCTGTGCAGCACAAAGACTACGAGCCCTCAGCGAGGAAGAGGAGGAGGCTGACAACACATTCCCCGTGTTGTGATCAAACCCCTGTGGATAGAGCAGCTCCAGGGCCCCCCAGCTCCCGCTTGAAGCAGGCTCCCAAGCTCAGGGCTGCTCGGAGGCAAACCCGAGCGAGGTGCAGAGAGCAGAGGAGATCCCCACGGCGGGGCTCTGACCTGCACGGCCGCTTTGTGCAGTGCACAGACGACCAGCACCCCTCTCTGAGCAAGAGGAAGAGGAGGAGAACAAGTTCTTCCCATTGTGACAGAGCCCCAGGGGATAATGCAGCTTCAGGGCCCTCCAACACCAGCTTCAAGCAGGCTCCTGTGCTCAGGGCTGCTCAGGAGCAATCCCGAGCGAGGCTGAGGGAGCGGAGGAGATCCCCAGAGCTGGGCTATGATCTCCACAGCCGGTTTGTGCAGCACGCAGCCCAGCGCCCTTCGGCGAGGAAGAGGAGGGTGCCCATGGCCTAGAGGGGCAGGTCTGAGAAGAGCTCGGGGCACTCTGGGAGTGCTGCAGTCAGATTTTGGCCCTGGCTGAAGCAGAAGGGAAGATGAGCACTGAGTTTTTTATCACAGGTGTCCTTGTTTTCTTCTCAAAGATGAAGAAACAGTTGGTTTATATGGGCAATGATGCTTGTGACTAGAGTAATAGGCTTTAATTAGAATTCTTCATTCCACAGTGTAGATAGTTTTTGCTGCTAATATAGGTCAGTAGTTGAAAGCAATATTGATGCAATTTTTTAATTAAAGCTAGAAAAATAAATGTTAAGTACAGACTGATATTACCCTTGCCAATGTCTCTTTTTCTCAGTCTCAAGGTGAAATCTTGCTGGGTGTCCCCACTCAAAGGAGGAATCTCCAGCCACATTCTGAGAAGGGGAGGGGGGGTTAGACGTCTGTCCTGTTGAAGAGTGGGGCTTTTCCAGAGTGAAGTGATGGACTGGGAGTGTCACAGTGCTCAGGGAGCTGTGCCAGCTGGGGCAGGATGCTGTGCCTGAGCAGGGATACAGCAGCTCCAGCTGTGTCCTGTCTACACCTTAGCAGGAATGGCTTGAGCAAGGAGGGCCTCCTGTTTGTAGTGTTAAAGAATGCTGAGACCAGCTTGACCAAACTATCATGTCACCACTGTCACTGAAAACATCAGGATAAATTAAGCTCTCTAATGCTACTTTTAGTGTCAGGAAGCACACATTCCTTTCTTAGAGTGCCCTTCTGGGCAACTCCTCCCACTTTATATTCCAGGCATGATGCTGTGTGGTGTGGATGTCCCTCTGGGCAGTTCAGGTCACCTGTCCCAGCTGTGCTCTCTGCCAGTTTCTTTTGTGAGCCTCCTCACAGGCAGAGCAGAAGATGAGAAAACAAAATGTCCCTGACTCAGGATAAACGTGACTTAGCAAAACCCCAAACTTCAGCGTATTATCAACACCATTCTCATGGCAAATCCAGAACACAGCACTGTAAGAGCTACCGAAATAAAGAAATTAACTCTACCCTGTCTGAAATGAGAACAGTGGCATTCCAGCACAATTGCTGAATTACCTTTGTTAGTTCCCTCTTTATCTCTGGGTTCTGCACAGTGTCCATGTGGTTCAGAAATTCTACATTCCTTGAGTCCATATTCAGCCATAAAATGCCTCTTCCAGGTCTGAGACCATTGATGCATATCAAGGTTAATTACAGTTGTTTTAGCAAAACGTAAAGCTTCAGGGCTTTTCCCAAGCTGTGTTCCCACTAGAGCAGCTTATGGCAAACCTTGCTAAATGTTGGCTACAGTTGGATGAGTGACATCAATCTCTACGTAATTGTTTTGCCTGATTTCATAGAATTGCTTCTCTGTTGCTTCCAAGATAGTGCACTGTACTGTAACACTAGTAGTTAGTTAGGGTGTGTTACTATGCTAGTTCCACTATGTTAGTTATGTTAGTAAGGCTGCCGATGCTATGTAACAAATAATTGTGATCAAGTTATTTTGCTTAATGATTGCAATCAATTTAAATGAATTTCTAATTTTATTTATATCAATAGATTTGGTTTGCCGTCTTTAATCCCACGGGGCAACGTTGTATACAGGCTCAATTACACCTCTGTAACCCTTTGCATAGAAACTGTTGAAGAGTCTGGGGCTGGGCTAGGACCCAGCTGCATGCAGACTTCTCTCTGAGGAGTTTAGAAAACAAAAGTGTCTTTCCTGTACCTGCTGACTTGACAGGAGGGCTTCTGTAGCAAACTTTGTCTGGAGTGGGTCTGTTCTCCACTCACTGATAACTTTTGCAAGGAGCAGGGAGTTGGACTGGATGAGCATTATGGGTCCCTTCCCACGTGAGATATTCGATGATCTGATGATTCTATTACATGGTGGAAGGGGAAAGGGATTTTCTTTTTGCCACCATGGAAGCTGGGAGAAGTATTAGTAAAAACACTGGTAAAGGGAGGGCTGCAGGGAGCAGTATCACCTTCCATCACTAAATTGGACTAGGATTTCATAAAATTAAATGAAGACCAACAGCCATGCCTGGCCTTGCTTATTGAGCCTTCTCCCAAGCACAATGGGAATATCTGCTGGTAGTGGATAACATTGAGTGAGTTGGTCTGTGCTGTGAAAGATGGTCTGACTGCTTGGTGGGCACATCTGTCAAATAAATCTTAGCCAAAGAAATAATTGGAATGCTAAATCCTTGTTTGCTGCAGCAGATGTGGCAAAGAAAGTGGGTGATTTTTGGTTGGTTGGTTGGATGGGGATTATTGGTGTTGTTGGTGTTCTTTTAATCTTTCTGATTAATGACAAACCTTCGGAAGAAGGAGTAGGGGAACCTAGATGTTAATTTGTGGGCAAGAATGATCTTTTTGGTGCAACTTTATCCCAAAGTATATGTGAGGACTGGATCAATACACACTCCTTTGTCTTGGGTTCCTCTACGGCAGAGTCACTGATGGTGTGACCCAGAAATGAAATATGGGTACAGACACCGAAATGGTTGAAAGTGGGCATGTTTCAGCAGGCTGTAGTACACAGTAGCAGAAGCAGGGGAAGTATCTGGCAGCAGAGGATCATAAAGCCAAGGAGGATTAGCAGTGCCTTAGCAAAAGCTATAGCCTGCATACTTCTTCATGATCCCCTAAAAAGGGTCCTTCAAATCTGCGAGCGATGAGGTATGCCAGGAAATAGATCAAGGTAAACTAATTTTTATTTGTAATGATCTGGACATCAACAGGGAAATAAAAATTTCAGATTGGCAATGAGTGAATCTTTTGTCCCTTATCCCCAAGTGAATGTGGGCTGCATCTTTGTTTCACCTTCAAATTTTGCTGAGAAAGCATAAGTATGGTAAGCCTGTGTGGCAACTCTGTCATTAATCTGGCTGCATTATGAAGTAATAGTAATTACTGCAAAGTGAAACCAGATCTTGATAGTTCTGTAGGATATCTGGGTTTATATAGAAATCATTTGCAAGTTCTGTAAAACTAGAGGTGGCTGTGAATCAGCTCATACACGTGCATCATATTTATCCAACCTCTTAACAACTATTCCTTATTGCTCCAATCAGCACTAGCCAGTCTCAGTGGACTTTATATAGATGTAGTATAAAGAGCTGTGGACAAACCTCTCTTCTGCTTCACTGCAGAGTGCTCAGAGTTGAAAGCTTTCCTGGAGACCTCAACATTTAGGGGTTTTTTCCTATCCTCTCTCTTCTTCTACCACACTCCACAACAGGAGAAACTACCTTTGTTATATTCAAATGTTGCAACTGATGATTTTTGAGACTTGAACTGATGAGTCCATGAAAAGATCTCTGCCACAACAAGTTTTCTTCTTCTACAGAGTAAAAGTGGTAGCTGAGCGTTTGAAGAGAGTAGTGAATATACAGCCTTTGAAGGCAATGCTTTGAAAGAAGAATCAGTCAAAAATAGACAGAAACAAAACGCATAAGACTGCCTCATTTTCTTTCGAAGCTTTTATAATCTTTTCAGAAGATCTTCTCAAAATCTGAGTAGTATCTAAATTCCAGTCCTCTTTCTGTCTGTTCAAGCAGGCAGTTGTATTCTGACTGCAGATTTGCCCGGCTGTTTGCAGCTTCATCGGCTGCTGGACACTAAAACGAGGAGAGCTCTGCAAGGCACCAGAGAAGGATGATCCTTGGGAACCTCAGTGGATTGAGTGAATTCAGACTCCTGGGGTTTTCTGGAACCTCTCCTTTATACCCTTTGCTCTTTGTAGTTTTATTATCTCTTCATTTTCTCACCTTGATGGCGAACACAGTGATAGCTTTGATAACAAACAGTGATAATCGCCTTCACACCCCGATGTACTTCTTCCTCACTCAGCTGTCCTGTTGGGATATCTGCTATTTGTCTGTCATTATCCCAAGTATTCTCGAGAACCTGATGGTGGGAACAGTGAGTATTTCCAAGACAAGATGTGCAATGCAAATATTTTCCTTCCTTTTCTTTGGAGTTGCTGAGTGTTTTCTCTTGGCCGCCATGTCCCTTGATGGTTATTTTGCAGTTTGCTGCCCCTTGCATTACACAATGATCATGAGCAGCAGGGTCTGCAGAAGCCTGGTTGTTGGAGCTTACATCTGTGGAACTGCTGTGGGCTTAGTTCACACCCTCATCACCTTCAGCTCACCCTTGTGTGGTTCTGCCATTGACCACTTCTCCTGTGAGATTCAGCCTCTCCTGGACGTGCTCTGTGGCAACACTCTCCCAAGTGAAATCCAGGTCATTGTGGTGGCTGTCTTTGCTATTCTGAGTCCTTTCTCACTGGTCATTTATTCCTGTATTCCTATCGTTTCCACAATTCTTCACATGGCATCAGCTGAGAGCCAGGAGAAGGCGTTTTCCACTTGCTCCTCACAGCTCCTGGTTGTGACTGTTTTTTATGGCACTGCAGGCTCCATGTACCTGCGGCCAAAATACAGCTACTGTGCATCTGTGGATAAATTCCTCTCCCTTTCTTATTCTCTGGTGACTCCTTTATTGAATCCCATCATTTGCAGTTTGAGGAATAAGGAGGTGAAAGGAGCCCTGAAGGAAAAAATGGAGCAAACCTAAGTTAGTGTGGAAATGAAATAGAAGATTTGGGTTGTTCCAGGTGTTTGTGGTGGAATTTTTCACTCTAAATTCTTGTTCAGGAAAATCAATTTCCAGATCTAATTCATCTGTTGGGGAGGAAGGAGGGAGAAGAGTGGAGATTTTTAGCTCTAAGAGGGAGTGTTAGAAGCTATGTTAACATTTTGGAAGGGAATTTCTTCCACATACTTAAGAAATTCTTCAATAAACTTATTTTTTTCCTTTTCTTTTCCTTGCTATTTTTCAAAAGCTTGAAAATTGTACTTTACATACTTCTGAATTTTTGAACCAAAGAGCAACATTCAAGAGCCTGACTTTACTGAAAGAACTGAAAAGAATGAGTTTTCACCTGTTTGCATTTATTTCCTGAATCTGTTTAGTAAATCTGTTGGGGGAAAGGAGAGGACATAGTTCAGGCAACAATGTGGAGCCCAGGATATTATTGAGTACTGATTTTAATTCTGAGATTGTTACTGGGGAAAAAAAAAAAAAAAAAAAAAAAAAAAAAAGAGGTGTGCAGAATTGCATTCCTGCCCCACTGCCTCAAAGATATTTCTTCAATTTTAGAGTCATTGTTTTAAACATGTTAGTCCAAGTGTAGGCCTTTGAAGTACTTAACCACTGTAATCTTCTGTAACTATTAATACAACTCTTTATATTAAATGCTCAAAGCTTAAATGATATTGGAAAGATAAGGACATGCATTACTCCTTAAATTAATCCTTCATTCCTGGAAATAAATGAAAATATAAATATCATAAAAGTACATGTCCTGGTTTAAAAGACAGCTGTTTGCTAAGGAAAGCAGAAGCTTCCCTTTGGACTGAAAAATGTGATCCTTCCTTCCTTCCTTCCTTCCGATTATTAGGATTTTGAAATTAAGGGAGCTCTCAGGCAAAGATATGGGGGTAAGAATAACAGTTCTTTACTAGTGCAACTAACAAGACAAACAAGAACAACAGCAGCTATGAAATTAGCCACAAACAGAACAGTAACTCAGTCCCAGTGTTTTTTGGCTGCAGGCACCTTTTCCCTGAGCTGCAGTTCCCGGTGCTGGGGGCGGGCAGGTCCCGCAGAGCTGCAGGAGGGCTGGGGGTGATGGCAGAGCTGTCCCAGGGAGAGACAGAGAGAGATGGAGAGAGCTCTCCGCTCACGGTGTGGGTCCTGGGGCTCAGCAGAGTGCTGGAAGGTGGCAGGTTCCAGCGAGAAGGCAGCAGGGCAGGGTCCCACAGCAGTGAGGATGGCTCCCGGCGATGGCATGGCAGGAATGCAACACAGGCGGCGATCGTCCTTCTCGTCCCAACTCCAAGGGGGAAATGGGACCCAGGCCCAGCCTTCCGCTTCCTCTTCTGGATGTTTCAATCTCGCGGGGTGTCCTTCTTCTCTCTCTCCTCCCCCTTGTCACCAGGGCCCAGTCAACAGGTATCTTAGCATGACAATGGGGAAAATTCCACAGAGGGAAAAGGGAAAGAAACAACCCCCAACAGTACAGGGTTCTTAATTGGATGTCATATGAATTTTTATCTTGAGAGTTTGTAAATCCACAAAAAAATTATAAGGTATAATATTCTTTGCAGAAGCTTGACATCTTTGATTTTAATCACATCTTATTTTGGACCAAAAAATTTATTATAACAGAAAATGCTGTCTCATACATTTAATTTTTTAAATTTCAAATGCATTACAAAAAGAATGCATTGTTTTTTGTCATATTGCTTTATTGGCATTAAAGTTTCTCCCCTAGTCATATATGCTAGACTCCTTACAGCAGCATTCCTAGAGAATTGCACAACTGTGTATATTATGAAAGAAGTGATGAAGAGGGGAAACCCAAGTAAAAAAGCAGTGGGGATAAGAAAAGTGTAATTCATAAAACAAAAAACAAACAAAAAGCCCCCAACCAAACAAAAAAAATGGTAAAATATAGTTCAGTAAAATGAAAGTAAGCATTAAAAACCTGGGAAGTTTCAGTCTGGTAAACCACCAGGCCCAATTCTTTCTTGATTGATTATGCAAAATTTGTGAGTTCTCAAGTTTGTGGACAACACTAAATCAGAGGGAGTAGACAATGTGCCAAAGGGTCCCCATGTTTTAATGAATCCAGAGGAAGGCTGGATGAGTTCCTTGAACAGAGAGCCCAGCTCTAGGTGTCCAAACCAGGTGGGATTCAGCTGCCTCTTCATGGCTTGATTTTGGGGGAGCTGCATCCATGGATTCACACTTGCCCATATTAAGTGTCTGGAATCTGAGCCTGAAGGATGGTTTCTATCAAAATGGAAATTAGCACTTCTAGGGCACGGATCTTGTGCTTCAGAAGGAGTCTTTGCAGATGAGTGCTGTCCTCATGGCCTGGAATAGCAGGCATGCAGAAGAACTTACAGGACTGAGTCCCCTCCAGGGGAAGCTGCGTGTTCCTGGTCTCTGCTGGGGAAGAAAGGCTGGTGGTACCTTGGACAGGATGAGAAAGCAGAGAGTCAATGATAAAAACAAAAATCAACCTCTCCTTCACTTCCTTTCTGACTGAAACTGTAAAACAAAGCTCAGAGAACTCACATTTGTGGGATCAGTATGGTGACGAGGATTTGCAAATCTCAGCTGTTTCAAGAGAGGTGTTTAGCCCTCAAGTTACCTGAAGATCTATGAACCCTGAGGCTCTGTGAATGAATTCATTTTCCCAAGACTACTTGCACGGAACAAAATGAGTCTGCTTTACAGCAGAGCTTGGTCTCAGCTGATGCTAGAAATCTGACTGTGCAGTTGCCTCTTGAAGCAAGGTGCTCACTTTGAGAGAAAGTGTACAGGTGAAAAACTTGTCTTAATTCCTCCAGTTGGAACAGATCTTCAGTATTGTTCCAGAAAACTCTGAATTACCCCACCTGATCTGATTTCAGGCTCCAGAGCACTGAACGGGAAAGCCTTACTGTGACAGACAGGAGAGCCAGGGGAGAATCAAACCAACCATGGTGCAGAATAAACACAACTAAATCCAGTGCAGAGTTCCAGCTCTGTGCCAGGATCCTTGTGCTGGTCTGGAGCACAGAGGTGCGGGACGGAAACATGAAAACACACGCTTGGGCTCACAGGAATATCCAGAGACAATTAATCATCCTTTCAGAATTTCACGGAAGAGGTTAAAAGTGTCCACACCTTGCTTATTTTCATCTTTTGAATGGAAAAGGGGATTTTGAATTTAGCTTTCTGTAAATGCTTTCATTGTATCTGCTTAAGTATAGCTGGAAGAAACCTGACTCCGTCTGGCAATAGAAGTATATGCTACTTGGGAATAATTGTCATAGGTTAAACACCCAGCAGATTGCACCAGTGATTCCTGCTGTCACTAGAATAGCCAGCCCGTGGAATTTTGTGACTCTCATGCCCTTGGTGCTCCAGAAAACATTGTAAACTCTAGATTGGCAGTAAATTGGCAGTAAAAACCAAATAAAATAAAACACAAATACAAAAAGGCAGAAAAGACTGTAGTTCTTAAATCTGAGTAAGTCTATTGTTTTGCACTGCAGGTCTAGACATAATACGGTGAAAAATTAGTTTTTCTAGATAGAAAGTTTTACATCTAGGTATTTCTAATACGTACTACATCTTTACAAGGGATATGCTAGACACTGAGCTCTCATTTTAAAATACTACAGTAAACCATGCTAAATTCTTCAAACCAATAATTGCCATTTCAGATTTTGTCTGAATCAGGTTTTATTCTTTCCCCAGCCAGTGCCCTCTCTGCTCTTTGTCTTTCTTTCCATCTTCCTCTGTCCTTTCTCTCTGTCTGTCTAACTAGCTCTTTTTTGACATCACTTCCTTGGATTCCTTGGGCTTTCTCCTCTGTCTCCCACTGCTGCAGCTCTCCTTTCTCAGCGGAAGGTCCCAATGCTTTTGTCTGCCTCAGGCTCTGCAGCCACCCAGCCCGGGGCTGTTCACACCCTGCTTTGTGCCAGCCTTCTCAAGCCCCTCGGTACGGTTCTGTTTGCCAGCACTGCCGTGCCCTGCTCCTCAGCACCTCCCAGCCGGGCCCCTGTGTCCGCCTGAGCCCGGCACTCAGCTGCGCTTCTCCAGCCCTCGGCAGCTCCCGCCTCCCTGCTCCCCCTCTCTGCTGTGCTCACACCCGGCAGAGCAGCACAGATCCGCCCCGTGCCCCAGCCCTGGCTCGGGGCCCGCCAGGAGCCTCCACCCTGCTCCTCACCTGCACCAGGTGTGCTGTCACCTGAGCAATGGCCAAACAACCGGGAGCCTGCAGCAGCCACTCATTCCCTGACACTGCAGCTGATGCCTCCATGGGCTTCCTAAAAGCACAGGCCACACAAAGCCAAGGGAATCAAAAGCAGATATATCTACTGAATAAATAAATTCCATACATCAATATCAATATCAATATCAATATCAATAGCAATAGCAATATCAATATCAATATTTATTGAAGGGCCTTCAGGAACATTTCAGGCAGACAAAGCGTCCCAGGGGCTACACTCCAAAATGGACCGTGGGTCACGGGTTCTCGTCCTTTTCTAAGTTTGGTCCATTTGCCTATTGGAGGTTCATCTTCCAATGACAGCTTCAGGTAATGAAGTCATTTACCTTCAGTTTGTTCACCCCCAACTCACTTTTGTTTCCATTTCCTGGGGCCTGAGGCAGTGAGGGGTCCTTGATTGCCAGGCCTGGGCAGGAATTGCTGTGTCTGAGCAGAATGGGGAAGCAGCAGCTCACATTGTGCATGGAGTTTGGAGTCACACGCATAAGAATGGCAGGATTGCAAATCTATGAAAAATACAAAAGCTACAATCCTGAGGCATCAGGGGTGAATAGCAACCAGCTGCCTCTTTGGAGCCCGAGGAACAGCAACTGCCTGCCGCAAGGCCCAAAAGCTTGTTGGTCAAATGCAGCAGGAACAAAAGTGCCTCCAGCCATCCTGAGTGGGAATGTGGCTAAAGCTGTGTCGGATCCAAGGCAGCCTGGAGGAAGGAGTGAATGTGAAGCTGCTGAAGAGCTGCCCAGGAGAGGCTGGGGCCCTGGCAGCCAAGGCTCACCCAGTGCAGCCTCTGGGGGTCCCTTTGGTGGGGCCAGCCCAGGGTCAGCCTGTGGGTGCACCTTGGGGGCACACCAAACTCACTGGAAAGGACCCTCTGAGAGCTTGGGTGCCTTGCACAGGAGTCTCACAGGCACAGGCCAGTGGAAGAACAGAGTGGAGTGGAACAGAAATGCCCGGCAGCCTGAGGGCCAGACACAAGTGTGACCTGGCTTGTGACAGCTCTGGGCAGGGCTCTGCTCACTGGGCTCTGTGCTCTGGGGAAGGAGTTCACTGATCCTTCAGTCAGGGGCGGCCCTGCCAGCCAGTGAACCCCTGTGCATCAGAGGACAGGGGGAGTCCCAGTGACTGCCACCTGGGAGAGGAGCCATGTGGTTCCAGGGCCCAGGAGCCATGTGCTTCTGTGACCTCAAGGGGATCCATCCCTGTGTGCCCCCATGTCACTGAGGGGCAGCGATGTGGCACCTCTCCAGTGATTGTGACTCACCTGCCCAGGGCTCAGTATCCTGAGAGCAGGCTAACGTGTCAGCAGGTCTTCAGGATAGCTCAGCTTAGTCCTGTGCTACGCACCTCTCTGCCTTTCAAGCAGATTTATTGTTTACTGTCCCCTTCAGCTTTTGTCCTCTCACAGGTAATTATGACTTGACTCTTGGGATAGATCATAGAGGAAGGAGAGAAAAGTCTAGGCTGCTTATACCTTCCTAGCTGAAGGCTGAGCTGTTGCCCCTTCGTAGGCTCTCCACATACAGGCTAGGCTAGAGTTCTTCTTTGCTGATTCTCTTTTCTTTACTATAGCCTAGGATAGGTAAGTAAGGGGTGAGTGCAGTCTGAGGGGCTGGGCTCAGCCCAGAGTGGCAAAAAGCCCACCTTGGATACTGCAGGAAGGAGTGGGACAGAAGGAGAGCAGCAAAGGCTGTAGTTAAGTTAGTGGCTGAAAGCTGGTCACTCCTGCAGAGGAGGGAAAAGCCAGAGAGCTCTGCTGTTGATGCTGTGACAGCAGCAGGGCCTCCTCAGAGAAGGTAACATGCACTGGAGCACTTCAGAAGGACCTATGAAGCTCCTGGGGCTCTGTCACTGATCACAAAGGTGTGAGCCTGCAGTTCAGCAGTTGGCTCAAGCACCACTGAAACTCTTGATGGCAAATGCTGTTCTTTCCATAGGTTGCATTTCTTTGGAGTTTTTATTCCTTTGGTGAGATGTAGTCATTTCTTTGCAATCAGGTGAGGGGATTGATGCTGATCCCTTCCTGGAGCACATCCTTGGTCATCCAGAGCTTTGCCCGCTGCTCCTGAGAGGGACGATGGCCACAACAGGGAACAATTCCTGTGAGTACCAGCTTCACTGGCAGCTTTGGACTTTGTGACTCCCCACAGACAGCTGACATGACTGGTGCTCAGATCCCAGAATGATGTGCTCACAAGCTAGAGTGAAGTCTGGGATGTTTGCTGAGAATAGCCAGACTGACCCAGGTTGTTTAGTCCCAGGAAAACACCTTTTGTCACTGTGAAGAAGACTTTGAAACATCATTGCTCATAGGGAGGTCTGACAGGTCCTTGAGTTGCCTTTTGTGCTCAGTACTTGCTTGTTTTCAAGAAGTTCCAGTCAGTTAGAATCAGGGAAAGCTTGACCTGATAATCCAGTCTAGAGCTCTGGTGAGAAGGGAAGGTACCCTGAGGCCCAGAAATCAGAGCTGGGGCTTGTTGGACTCTTGGCAAAGTAAGCAGGGGAACAGACTTTTCCAAATCAGGAAATTTCAATGGCAGTGCTAGGCTTCCCCTGATACTGAGTTGAAGGTTTGAGCTGGTTGTCCTGACAGCTTGTGTAGAAAGCTCAAAGTTTAAATATGCTTTCTTTCCTCGCCTCATCTCTTTCCAAATGGAATTTCTCTGCAGTCATCGCCGAGGGAATAGCTCCTCCAAAAAGGATCCTCTTCCCACCAGAGAAGATTTGCATGGTCTGGCAGCAGAGACAGAGTGCTGGAGCAGGGCTCTTCAATGTGGGCAACACGTGCTTCCTCAACGCTGTCCTGCAGTGCCTGACCTACACCCCCCCACTGGCCAACTACCTGCTGTCCCAAGAGCACAGCCAGGCCTGTGAGTGCTTTTAGGAGCATCTCCTGAAAATCTCTTCATCAAGTCCCAGATTCCCAGAATGTAAAATTTGTTTTCAGACAACAGCAGCCCTTTGTCAGCCCCATGAGTCTGTACTCTTTGAACACTGGAGCCTAGAACCCACTTGTCCTAGCCTGCTGCCTTACCCTTAATGAAAACACCTCTTTCTCCCTGGCAGTCTTTATTCCTGCAAGTTCAACCCTCTGTGCTTATTGCACAGAAAGCTCTTGGTTTACCATCCCTCTCTGAAGATTTTCTGCACACTAAAATGCCCTGGGACCATTGGGACATTGGGAGGAGTGGAGTATTGGAGTGGAGTTGCAGTGCAAGAAGAGGAGTATCCCACTGCTGTGGATGTTTTGCTAACCTAAGGAGCTTCCCTGTGTCCCTCTTCAGGTCACCAGCAGGGTTTCTGCATGATGTGCATCATGGAAGCACACGTGAACAAGGTCCTGCGTTCCCCTGTCAGTGCCATCCTGCCTTTGGCTGTCCTCAAGGTTTTCAAACGTAAGTCGTACCAGGTGCTTGAACAGGTTTCCTTCCCTCCTTCTATGAGAGAACTGAAACCTTCTTTCTTAGGCATAGGAGAACATTTGGAGCCCGGCAGGGAGGAAGATGCCCATGACCTCTTGTGCTGTACTGTCAATGCCATGCAGACAGCTTGTCTGAGTGAAAGCAGCGAGTAAGCACAAGCAAATCACCCTCACAAAGTTCTGAGCCCTTTGCACTGCTTGGTGTGCTCCCATCAAGGGAGACCTAAAGCCTGGGCTTTCAGGCCAAGCAAAACTCTTGCAGGAGATAATGCTCTGTCTTCCCACTTGTTTCCAGCTTGGACCTCTCATCTCAATCCACTACCATTGTCTCTCAAATCTTTGGAGGCTTTCTGAGATCCAGAGGTATGTTTCCTCAACTCTTACTCTCTTTGACATTGCCTGTGTCCTTCTGTCTGCCTGTGCCTGACAGTTGGTCTGCTGGGACAGGTACAATGTGTAAATGGGCAGTGTCAGTCAGCTTCCCATTGCTGAGCATTTGGATTTTTCCTTCCAGTCACCTGCGTCAGCTGCAAAGCCGTTTCTGACTCCTACGAGGCCTTCCTGGATATCCCTTTGGATATCAGAGTAAGAAGCTTTTGCAGTTGTGCTTCAAGACATGCCAAGGCCCTTGCAGCTTTCCAGAGTCAGCACATTTGTCTTAAAAATGTGTGCTGTGAGCACAAGAGATCTTGGTGGTGGGTGGGAAGGGGAATGCATGGTGTCCTCCTGCAGAGGCCATGGCACTGGTCTCTCTGTAGGTGCTGTCTTTAAGCAGGTCGAACAGCTTTATCCTCTCTGCAACCACAATATATCCTCATCCTCCTTTGCTTTGCCCTCCCCTAACACTTGTCTGGCTCCCAGGCCGATGGGTTGGGTTGTTTGCACCACTGATGCCCCTGCATAGTGTCATGAGTTGATGTGAGTGGTGTGGTGGTACGGGGAGGGAGCTCTTGATGGCTCCGGGAGCCTCTGGGACACAGGGAGATGTTCAGCATCCCACTCTCTTTCTGTCTCCTTCTGGACAGCTTCATGGTGGGTCTCTTCAGCATCAGCTGCAGGGGTTTGCTTGTCAGCTCGTGGGAGTTGTTTGGGTGAGGCAATTTCCTGCAGCTCAGTGTGCTCATTTGTCACTCTTGCAGACAGCCTCGACCCTCACTGCAGCTCTGGAGGACTTTGTGAGACCCGAGCACCTGGATGGTGAAAACTGCTACAAATGTAGCACGTAAGATGATTACTAAGCACATATTACCAGCAGATCCTGTGTGAGGGAGTTGCATGTCATTGAGCAGAAGTCATCTTCTCATGGAGCTTTGCTGCACACAGAGGAGATGCAGCTCCTTTAAAATAGAGCAGGGAATAGCCTTAGAATAGCAAAAGCTGTGTGAGACAGGACAGGTTGCCTGGCCACCCTGGGGGAGGATTGGGTGCGTTTCAGCACTGGGTTCTGTGCTTGGTTTCAAGGTGTAAGAAGAATGTTGCTGCCTTCAAGAAGTTCACAGTCCATTGCGCACCCAAGGTTCTCACGGTGTGTCTAAAAAGGTTTGACTGTTTCACCGGTAGGAAGATCAGCAAGGTTTGTACACAGCCGGTGTGCAGCTTTCTCTTCCTGGAGCAGATTTCCCTGAGCTTGTGCCAAGGCACTGGTCTTGGGTTCGTCATGTTCCCTTCTGGGGAGAGAATTCCCTTGGGAAGACAGGCAAGCACTCTTCTCCAGCAGAGCTGCTTTGGCCAAGAACAGTTTCCTGCCACTCAAAGCATTACACCTTGGTGATGGTGTGCTTTATGGAAAACCAGCTGCTTGTGAGCCCCAAAGATGTATTTACACACCTCTGGCCCCTGGATGTGGCAGGCTATTCTGTGTCATAGGTCAGGGTCACTTCTGAGCCCTGCTGGTGTCTGTGCAGGTTGTGAAGTACCCCGAGTACCTGGATCTTCGCCCGTACATGTCCCAGGCAGAGGGAGAACCCCTCCGTTACTCCTTATATGCTGTCCTGGTGCACAGTGGGGTCAGCTGTCATACAGGACACTATTTCTGCTACACAAATGTAGTCAGCAATGTCCTTCCTTCCTTTTTTCTTTCCTTGCCAATGGGAAAATGTGTGTGGGGAAGACAACTTTGCTGTCGGTGTTACTGACAGCCAAGGTTTTGGGGCTGGAGATGTCTTTAGGGGCTGGACTGGATTTGTGTTGACATACTGTTTGTTAGGTATTTTTCTGCCTGTGTTTTTGGTGAGAAACCATGCAGAGATCTTTGTCCTTTTTTTTTCACAGGCCAGCAATGGGCTGTGGTACCTGATGGATGATGAGTCTGTGGAGCTTCGTTGCCTTGACACAGCTCTCAGGCAGCAAGCCTACCTGCTGTTTTATGCCAGGTAATAAGCAGCATTCAGATAGGTTCAGAAGATGTTTCCTTTTCCCTGTCTATTGGTTTGCTTCTCATAGTGCAGAGAATGCAGAGATTTCTCACCAAAGGCAATTACTACCAGCTTCATTCAGTGCTGTGGAACCTGTGCTGCCCCAAGTCTGTCCTTCAGGCTGCTGCCCTGATGTAGCCTGCTACTTGCCTGCTCTGTGATGCTAGACTTTTGTAGAAAAGAGTGAGGGAACTTAAAGGGACCTGCCAGGAAAGATGGGGAGGGAGCCTTTATCAGGAAGGGTTGGACAGGATGAAGGGTATCAGTTTTCAGCTGACCCATTATGGCAGGTTTCCATGAGATATTAGGAAGAAATGCTTGAGTGGAAGGGTGGTGAGAGCATGGAACAGGCTACCCAAAGAAGCTGTGGGTGCCCCATCCTTGGAGGTTTTCAAGGCCAGGTTGGACAGGGCTTGGAGGAGCCTTGTCTATTGTGAGGTATTCCTGTCCATGACAGCGGGGTGGCACAAAATGAGCATTAAGATCCCTTCCAACCCAAGCAAGCGTGTGAATTTTCACATGAGGGTCTAGAAGGTATAAAGATGAGTTTTGTCTGAGATAGGAGTAGACTTGGTGGGAAGACTCTAGCTAAAATTTCCATTAGTGGCCTTGGTTAAATCTTCTCTCTGTCATAGAAACCTCTCCAAGGAAATGAGCGAATCCCAGAGAGGGCTGCAAAAACAGCCCCAAACTGAGACCATTCTTTTCTTTTCTCCAGGTGTTCGGATCTGAAAATTGGAGAAAGGGCTTCTTCCTCACTGGCACCACCGTATGCCCCTTCCTTCCTTCCTCAGTGGGCAGCCAGCAGCGAGCAGGTGGCTCCTGTTGGCCCACAGGGCTTGCCTGGCAGCACGAAGGTAACTCTGGGGAGGAGGGGCAGTGCACTAGAGGAGCAGTGGATCTCCTTCTAGCATCTCAGCATTTCTCCTTTTCCCCCTCTCACCCTGCAGCACTCTTCACAGCCACAGTGCTGCCTCTTCTCCAAGCACCCCGGCTGCCTCCATCCCATTTGTGCCCCTTTGGCCCTTTGGCCTTGGCAGCCCTCCAGAAGAGCCTTTAGGAGGCTCAGAAATGTCCCCTCCCAGAACTCCTGGGAGATCCCCACTGACTCTGGTCCTTTCAGGAGAGAAGGGCAGGAACTCTCCACAGCTCTCTTTGCAGGACATGGCCCTGGGCATGGAAGGCGCTGGCAGGAAGCAGGACCGGAGCAGATCCCCGCAGTCGGGCAGGGATGGCCACAGCTGCTCTGGGGTCAGCACGGACTGGGACCACACAGCAGGGAGGAGAACGGGCCCTCCGAGTTGTAGCGCCACTGCCAGGGATGGTGAAGCTTCAGGACCTTCCAACAGGAGCTTGCAGTGTGCTCCTGGCCCCGGGGTTGCTCAGGAGCAGGTCCTGCTGAGGCGGAGGGACATGAGCAGATCTGTGCAGGGCAGCTACAACCTCTGCAGCCCCTCTGTGCAGCACAAAGACTACGAGCCCTCAGCGAGGAAAAGGAGGAGGCTGACAACACATTCCCCATGTTTTGATGAAATCCCTGTGGATAGAGCAGCTCCAGGGCCCCCCAGCTCCCGCTTGAAGCAGGCTCCCAAGCTCAGGGCTGCTCGGAGGCAAACCCGAGCGAGGTGCAGAGAGCAGAGGAGATCCCCACGGCGGGGCTCTGACCTGCACGGCCGCTTTGTGCAGTGCACAGACGACCAGCAGCCCTCTGTGAGCAAGAGGAAGAGGAGGAGAACAAGTTCTTCCCGTTGTGACAGAGCCCCAGGGGATTGCGCAACTTCAGGGCCCTCCAACACCAGCTTCAAGCAGGCTCCTGTGCTCAGGGCTGCTCAGGAGCAATCCCGAGTGAGGCTGAGGGAGCGGAGGAGATCCCCAGAGCTGGGCTATGATCTCCACAGCCGGTTTGTGCAGCACGCAGCCCAGCGCCCTTCGGCGAGGAAGAGGAGGGTGCCCATGGCCTAGAGGGGCACATCTGAGAAGAGCTCGGGGCACTCTGGGAGTGCTGCAGTCAGATTTTGGCCCTGGCTGAAGCAGAAGGGAAGATGAGCACTGAGGTTTTTATCACAGGTGCCCTTGTTTTTTTCTCAAAGATGAAGAAACATTTGGTTTATATGGGCGATGATGCTTGTGAATAGAGTAATAGGCTTTAATTAGAATTCTTCATTCCACAGTGTAGATAGTTTTTGCTGCTAATATAGGTCAGTAGTTGAAAGCAATATTGATGCAATTTTTTAATTAAAGCTAGAAAAATAAATGTTAAGTACAGACTGATATTACCCTTGCCAATGTCTCTTTTTCTCAGTCTCAAGGTGAAATCTTGCTGGGTGTCCCCACTCAAAGGAGGAATCTCCAGCCACATTCTGAGAAGGGGAGGGGGGGTTAGACATCTGTCCTGTTGAAGAGTGGGGCTTTTCCAGAGTGAAGTGATGGACTGTGAGTGTCACAGTGCTCAGGGAGCTGTGCCAGCTGGGGCAGGATGCTCTGCCTGAGCAGGGATACAGCAGCTCCAGCTGTGTCCTGTCTACACCTTAGCAGGAATGGCTTGAGCAAGGAGGGCCTCCTGTTTGTAGTGTTAAAGAATGCTGAGACCAGCTTGACCAAACTATCATGTCACCACTGTCACTGAAAACATCAGGATAAATTAAGCTCTCTAATGCTACTTTTAGTGTCAGGAAGCACACATTCCTTTCTTAGAGTGCCCTTCTGGGCAACTCCTCCCACTTTATATTCCAGGCATGATGCTGTGTGGTGTGGATGTCCCTCTGGGCAGTTCAGGTCACCTGTCCCAGCTGTGCTCTCTGCCAGTTTCTTTTGTGAGCCTCCTCACAGGCAGAGCAGAAGATGAGAAAACAAAATGTCCCTGACTCAGGACAAACGTGACTGAGCAAAACCCCAAACTTCAGCGTATTATCAACACCATTCTCATTGCAAATCCAGAACACAGCACTGTAAGAGCTACCGAAATAAAGAAATTAACTCTACCCTGTCTGAAATGAGAACAGTGGCATTCCAGCACAATTGCTGAATTACCTTTGTTAGTTCCCTCTTTATCTCTGGGTTCTGCACAGTGTCCATGGGGTTCAGAAATTCTACATTCCTTGAGTCCATATTCAGCCATAAAATGCCTCTTCCAGGTCTGAGACCATTGATGCATATCAAGGTTAATTACAGTTGTTTTAGCAAAACGTAAAGCTTCAGGGCTTTTCCCAAGCTGTGTTCCCACTAGAGCAGCTTATGACAAACCTTGCTAAATGTTGGCTACAGTGGCATATGACAGAGTGGAAAATTACACGGCTCATGATTAATTAAAATAAGTAATTAGAAAACTGAATTAAAAGAATGAATTAGAAAAGGTATTTGTAAAGTTCTATCATTTCCAACACCATGAGGACATGCAAACAGAGAATCCCTGATCTGAGGGCAGGAGCAGCAAGGATGTCCAGGCCTTCACATGGAAGTGAGAGTCAGACGGGTCACATGGGAGAAACCAAAGTGGTGCTAGTACCTTCTTCAGCAGCAAAGCCTATTTTGTTGAATGGACCTGCCAAAACCTAATGTAAAAATGTATCAGAGGCAGCCAGTCAGGTTATGCTATAGAAGGGCAGTCCCACTTTTGCATGACAAGGATTTCTAGCATACCTCCCTAAGGTGTGTGAATATCCCTCCCTTGAGCAGGGAAAGCCCTGAAGGTCACTTCTCATGGCTGAGCAAAATAGGTTTGCTCATGGTTGTTGGATGAGTGACATCAATCTCTACGTAATTGTTTTGCCTGATTTCATAGAATTGCTTCTCTGTTGCTTCCAAGATAGTGCACTATACTGTAACACTAGTAGTTAGTTAGGGTGTGTTACTATGCTAGTTCCACTATGTTAGTTATGTTAGTAAGGCTGCCGATGCTATGTAACAAATTGTTGTGATCAAGTTATTTTGCTTAATGATTGCAATCAATTTAAATGAATTCTTAATTTTATTTATATCAATAGATTTGGTTTGCCGTCTTTAATCCCACGGGGCAACGTTGTATACAGGCTCAAGTACACCTCTGTAACCCTTTGCATAGAAACTGTTGAAGAGTCTGGGGCTGGGCTAGGACCCAGCTGCATGCAGACTTCTCTCTGAGGAGTTTAGAAAACAAAAGTGTCCTTCCTGTACCTGCTGACTTGACAGGAGGGCTTCTGTAGCAAACTTTGTCTGGAGTGGGTCTGTTCTCCACTCACTGATAACTTTTGCAAGGAGCAGGGAGTTGGACTGGATGAGCATTATGGGTCCCTTCCCACGTGAGATATTCGATGATCTGATGATTCTATTACATGGTGGAAGGGGAAAGGGATTTTCTTTTTGCCACCATGGAAGTTGGGAGAAGTATTAGTAAAAACACTGGTAAAGGGAGGGCTGCAGGGAGCAGTATCACCTTCCATCACTAAATTGGACTAGGATTTCATAAAATTAAATGAAGACCAACAGCCATGCCTGGCCTTGCTTATTGAGCCTTCTCCCAAGCACAATGGGAATATCTGCTGGTAGTGGATAACATTGAGTGAGTTGGTCTGTGCTGTGAAAGATGGTCTGACTGCTTGGTGGGCACATCTGTCAAATAAATCTTAGCCAAAGAAATAATTGGAATGCTAAATCCTTGTTTGCTGCAGCAGATGTGGCAAAGAAAGTGGGTGATTTTTGGTTGGTTGGTTGGTTGGATGGGGATTATTGTTGTTGGTGGTGTTCTTTTAATCTTTCTGATTAATGACAAACCTTCGGAAGAAGGAGTAGGGGAACCTACATGTTAATTTGTGGGCAAGAATGATCTTTTTGGTGCAACTTTCTCCCAAAGTATATGTGAGGACTGGATCAATACACACTCCTTTGTCTTGGGTTCCTCTACGGCAGAGTCACTGATGGTGTGACCCAGAAAGGAAATATGGGTACAGACACCCAAATGGTTTAAAGTGGGCATGTTTCAGCAGGCTGTAGTACACAGTAGCAGAAGCAGGGGAAGTATCTGGCAGCAGAGGATCATAAAGCCAAGGAGGATTAGCCGTGCCTTAGCAAAACCTATAGCCTGCATACTTCTTCATGATCCCCTAAAAAGGGTCCTTCAAATCTGCGAGCGATGAGGTATGCCAGGAAATAGATCAAGGTAAACTAATTTTTAGTTGTAATGATCTGGACATCAACAGGGAAATAAAAATTAAGATTGGCAATGAGTGAATCTTTTGTCCCTTATCCCCAAGTGAATGTGGGCTGCATCTTTGTTTCACCTTCAAATTTTGCTGAGAAAGCATAAGTATGGTAAGCCTGTGTGGCAACTCTGTCATTAATCTGGCTGCATTATGAAGTAATAGTAATTACTGCAAAGTAAAACCAGATCTTGATATTTGTGTGGGATATCTGGGTTTATATAGAAATCATTTGCAAGTTCTGTAAAACTAGAGGTGGCTGTGAATCAGCTCATACACGTGCATCATATTTATCCAACCTCTTAACAACTATTCCTTATTGCTCCAATCAGCACTAGCCAGTCTCAGTGGACTTTATATAGATGTAGTATAAAGAGCTGTGGACAAACCTCTCTTCTGCTTCACTGCAGAGTGCTCAGAGTTGAAAGCTTTCCTGGAGACCTCAACATTTAGGGGTTTTTTCCTATCCTCTCTCTTCTTCTACCACACTCCACAACAGGAGAAACTACCTTTGTTATATTCAAATGTTGCAACTGATGATTTTTGAGACTTGAACTGATTAGTCCATGAAAAGATCTCTGCCACAACAAGTTTTCTTTTTCTACAGAGTAAAAGTGGTAGCTGAGCATTTGAAGAGAGTGGTGAATATACAGCCTTTGAAGGCAATGCTATGAAAGAAGAATCAGTCAAAAATAGACAGAAACAAAACGCATAAGACTGCCTCATTTTCTTTAGAAGCTTTTATAATCTTTTCAGAAGATCTTCTCAAAATCTGAGTAGTATCTAAATTCCAGTCCTCTTTCTGTCTGTTCAAGCAGGCAGTTGTATTCTGACTGCAGATTTGCCCGGCTGTTTGCAGCTTCATCGGCTGCTGGACACTAAAACGAGGAGAGCTCTGCAAGGCACCAGAGAAGGATGATCCTTGGGAACCTCAGTGGATTGAGTGAATTCAGACTCCTGGGTTTTTCTGGAACCTCTCCTTTACACCCTTTGCTCTTTGTAGTTTTATTATCTCTTCATATTCTCACCTTGATGGCGAACACAGTGATAGCTTTGATAACAAACAGTGATAATCGCCTTCACACCCCGATGTATTTCTTCCTCACTCAGCTGTCCTGTTGGGATATCTGCTATTTGTCAGTCATTATCCCAAGTATTCTCGAGAACCTGATGGTGGGAACAGTGAGTATTTCCAAGACAAGATGTGCAATGCAGATGTTTTCCTTCCTTTTCTTTGGAGTTGCTGAGTGTTTTCTCTTGGCCGCCATGTCCCTTGATGGTTATTTTGCAGTTTGCTCCCCCTTGCATTACACAATGATCATGAGCAGCAGGGTCTGCAGAAGCCTGGTTGTTGGAGCTTACATCTGTGGAACTGCTGAGGGCTTAGTTCACACCCTCATCACCTTCAGCTCACCCTTGTGTGGTTGTGCCATTGACCACTTCTTCTGTGAGATTCAGCCTCTCCTGGACCTGCTCTGTGGCAACACTCTCCCAAGTGAAATCCAGGTCATTGTGGTGGCTGTCTTTGCTATTCTGAGTCCTTTCTCACTGGTCATTTATTCCTGTATTCCTATCGTTTCCACAATTCTTCACATGGCATCAGCTGAGAGCCAGGAGAAGGCGTTTTCCACTTGCTCCTCACAGCTCCTGGTTGTGACTGTTTTTTATGGCACTGCAGGCTCCATGTACCTGCGGCCAAAATACAGCTACTGTGCATCTGTGGATAAATTCCTCTCCCTTTCTTATTCTCTGGTGACTCCTTTATTGAATCCCATCATTTGCAGTTTGAGGAATAAGGAGGTGAAAGGAGCCCTGAAGGAAAAAATGGAGCAAACCTAAGTTAGTGTGGAAATGAAATAGAAGATTTGGGTTGTTCCAGGTGTTTGTGGTGGAATTTTTCACTCTAAATTCTTGTTCAGGAAAATCGATTTCCAGATCTACTTCAGTTATTGGGGAGGAAGGAGGGAGAAGAGTGGAGATTTTTAGCTCTAAGAGGGAGTGTTAGAAGCTATGTTAACATTTTGGAAGGGAATTTCTTCCACATACTTAAGAAATTCTTCAATAAACTTATTTTTTTCCTTTTCTTTTCCTTGCTATTTTTCAAAAGCTTGAAAATTGTGCTTTACATACTTCTGAATTTTTGAACCAAAGAGTAATATTCAAGAGCCTGACTTTACTGAAAGAACTGAAAAGAATGAGTTTTCACCTGTTTGCATTTATTTCCTGAAACTGTTTAGTAAATCTGTTGGGGGAAAGGAGAGGACATAGTTCAGGCAACAATGTGGAGCCCAGGATATTATTGAGTACTGATTTTAATTCTGAGATTGTTACTGGGGAAAAAAAAAAAAAAAAAAAAAAAAGAGGTGTGCAGAATTGCATTCCTGCCCCACTGCCTCAAAGACATTTCTTCAATTTTAGAGTCATTGTTTTAAACATGTTAGACCAAGTGTAGGCCTTTGAAGTACTTAACCACTGTAATCTTCTGCAACTATTAATACAACTCTTTATATTAAATGCTCAAAGCTTAAATGATATTGGAAAGATAAGGACATGCATTACTCCTTAAATTAATCCTTCATTCCTGGAAATAACTGTAAATATAAATATCATGAAAGTACATGTCCTGGTTTGAAAGACAGCTGTTTGCTAAGGAAAGCAGAAGATTCCCTTTGGACTGAAAAATGTGATCCTTCCTTCTTTCCTTCCTTCCTTCCTTCCTTCCTTCCTTCCTTCCTTCCTTCCTTCTTTCCTTCCTTCCGATTATTAGGATTTTGAAATTAAGGGAGCTCTCAGGCAAAGATATGGGGGTAGGAATAACAGTTCTGTACTAGTGTAACTAACAAGACAAACAAGAACAACAGCAGCTATGGAATTAGCCACAAACAGACCAGTAACTCAGTCCCAGTGTTTTTTGGCTGCAGGCACCTTTTCCCTGAGCTGCAGTTCCCGGTGCTGGGGGCGGGCAGGTCCCGCAGAGCTGCAGGAGGGCTGGGGGTGATGGCAGAGCTGTCCCAGGGAGAGACAGAGAGAGATGGAGAGAGCTCTCCGCTCACGGTGTGGGTCCTGGGGCTCAGCAGAGTGCTGGAAGGTGGCAGGTTCCAGCGAGAAGGCAGCAGGGCAGGGTCCCACAGCAGTGAGGATGGCTCCCGGCGATGGCATGGCAGGAATGCAACACAGGCGGCGATCGTCCTTCTCGTCCCAACTCCAAGGGGGAAATGGGACCCAGGCCCAGCCTTCCGCTTCCTCTTCTGGATGTTTCAATCTCGCGGGGTGTCCTTCTTCTCTCTCTCCTCCCCCTTGTCACCAGGGCCCAGTCAACAGGTATCTTAGCATGACAATGGGGAAAATTCCACAGAGGGAAAAGGGAAAGAAACAACCCCCAACAGTACAGGGTTCTTAATTGGATGTCATATGAATTTTTATCTTGAGAGTTTGTAAATCCACAAAAAAATTATAAGGTATAATATTCTTTGCAGAAGCTTGACATCTTTGATTTTAATCACATCTTATTTTGGACCAAAAAATTTATTATAACAGAAAATGCTGTCTCATACTTTTAATTTTTTAAATTTCAAATGCATTACAAAAAGAATGCATTGTTTTTTGTCATATTGCTTTATTGGCATTAAAGTTTCTCCCCTAGTCATATATGCTAGACTCCTTACAGCAGCATTCCTAGAGAATTGCACAACTGTGTGTATTATGAAAGAAGTGATGAAGAGGGGAAACCCAAGTAAAAAAAGCAGTGGGGATAAGAAAAGTGTAATTCTTTAAAAAAAAAAAAAAACAACATAAAACGAAAAACCACCCAACCAAACAAAAAAAACAAAGGTAAAATATGGTTCACTTAAATGAAAGTAGGTATTAAAAACCTGGGAAGTTTCAGTCTGGTAAACCACCAGGTCCAATTCTTTCTTGATTGATTATGCAAAATTTGTGAGTTCTCAAGTTTGTGGGCAACACTAAATCAGAGGGAGTAGACAATGTGCCAAAGGGCCCCCATGTTTTAATGAATCCAGAGGAAGGCTGGATGAGTTCCTTGAACAGAGAGCCCAGCTCTAGGTGTCCAAACCAGGTGGGATTCAGCTGCCTCTTCATGGCTTGATTTTGGGGGAGCTGCATCCATGGATTCACACTTGCCCATCTTAAGTGTCTGGAATCTGAGCCTGAAGGATGGTTTCTATCAAAATGGAAATTAGCACTTCTAGGGCAGGGATCTTGTGCTTCAGAAGGACTCTTTGCAGATGAGTGCTGTCCTCATGGCCTGGAATAGCAGGCATGCAGAAGAACTTACAGGACTGAGTCCCCTCCAGGGGAAGCTGCGTGTTCCTGGTCTCTGCTGGGGAAGAAAGGCTGGTGGTACCTTGGACAGGATGAGAAAGCAGAGAGTCAATGATAAAAACAAAAATCAACCTCTCCTTCACTTCCTTTCTGACTGAAACTGTAAAACAAAGCTCAGAGAACTCACATTTGTGGGATCAGTATGGTGACGAGGATTTGCAAATCTCAGCTGTTTCAAGAGAGGTGTTTAGCCCTCAAGTTACCTGAAGATCTATGAACCCTGAGGCTCTGTGAATGATTTCATTTGCCCAAGACTACTTGCACGGAACAAAATGAGTCTGCTTTACAGCAGAGCTTGGTCTCAGCTGATGCTAGAAATCTGACTGTGCAGTTGCCTCTTGAAGCAAGGTGCTCACTTTGAGAGAAAGTGTACAGGTGAAAAACTTGTCCTAATTCCTCCAATTGGAACAGATCTTCAGTATTGTTCCAGAAAACTCTGAATTACCCCACCTGATCTGATTTCAGGCTCCAGAGCACTGAATGGGAAAGCCTTACTGTGACAGACAGGAGAGCCAGGGGAGAATCAAACCAACCATGGTGCAGAATAAACACAACTAAATCCAGTGCAGAGTTCCAGCTCTGTGCCAGGATCCTTGTGCTGGTCTGGAGCACAGAGGTGCGGGACGGAAACATGAAAACACACGCTTGGGCTCACAGGAATATCCAGAGACAATTAATCATCCTTTCAGAATTTCACGGAAGAGGTTAAAAGTGTCCACACCTTGCTTATTTTCATCTTTTGAATGGAAAAGGGGATTTTGAATTTAGCTTTCTGTAAATGCTTACATTGTATCTGCATAAGTACAGCTGGAAGAAACCTGACTCAGTCTGGCAATAGAAGTATATGCTACTTGGGAATAATTGTCATAGGTTAAACACCCAGCAGATTGCACCAGTGATTCCTGCTGTCACTAGAATAGCCAGCCCGTGTAATTTTGTGATTCTTATGCCCTTGGTGCTCCAGAAAGATTTTAACTGTAGATTGGCAGTAAATTGGAAAGAAGCCAAAATAAAATAAAACACAAAAACAAAAAGGCAGAAAAGACTGTAGTTCTTAAATCTGAGTAAGTCTTTTGTTTTGCACGGAAGGTCTGGACATAATACGGTGAAAAATTATTTTTTCTAGATAGAAAGTTTTACATCTAGGTATTTCTAGTACATACTACATCTTTACAAGGGATATGCTAGACACTGAGCTCTCATTTTAAAATAGTGCAGTAAACCATGCTAAATTCTCCAAACCAATAATTGCCATTTCAGATTTTGTCTGAATCAGGTTTTATTCTTTCCCCAGCCAGTGCCCTCTCTGCTCTTTGTCTTTCTTTCCATCTTCCTCTGTCCTTTCTCTCTGTCTGTCTATCTAGCTCTTTTTTGACATCACTTCCTTGGATTCCTTGGGCTTTCTCCTCTGTCTCCCACTGCTGCAGCTCTCCTTTCTCAGCGGAAGGTCCCAATGCTTTTGTCTGCCTCAGGCTCTGCAGCCACCCAGCCCGGGGCTGTTCACACCCTGCTTTGTGCCAGCCTTCTCAAGCCCCTCGGTACGGTTCTGTTTGCCAGCACTGCCGTGCCCTGCTCCTCAGCACCTCCCAGCCGGGCCCCTGTGTCCGCCTGAGCCCGGCACTCAGCTGCGCTTCTCCAGCCCTCGGCAGCTCCCGCCTCCCTGCTCCCCCTCTCTGCTGTGCTCACACCCGGCAGAGCAGCACAGATCCGCCCCGTGCCCCAGCCCTGGCTCGGGGCCCGCCAGGAGCCTCCACCCTGCTCCTCACCTGCACCAGGTGTGCTGTCACCTGAGCAGTGGCCAAACAACCGGGAGCCTGCAGCAGCCACTCATTCCCTGACACTGCAGCTGATGCCTCCATGGGCTTCCTAAAAGCACAGGCCACACAAAGCCAAGGGAATCAAAAGCAGATATATCTACTGAATAAATAAATTCCATACATCAATATCAATATCAATATCAATATCAATATCGATATCAATATCAATATCAATATCAATATCAATATCAATATCAATATCAATATTTATTGAAGGGCCTTCAGGAACATTTCAGGCAGACAAAGCCTCCCAGGGGCTACACTCCAAAATGGACCGTGGGTCACGGGTTCTCGTCCTTTTCTAAGTTTGGTCCATTTGCCTATTGGAGGTTTATTTCCAATGACAGCTTCGGGTAATGAAGTCATTTACCTTCAGTTTGTTCACCCCCAACTCACTTTTGTTTCCATTTCCTGGGGCCTGAGGCAGTGAGGGGTCCTTGATTGCCAGGCCTGGGCAGGAATTGCTGTGTCTGAGCAGAATGGGGAAGCAGCAGCTCACACTGTGCATGGAGTTTGGAGTCACACGCATAAGAATGGCAGGATTGCAAATCTATGAAAAATAGAAAAGCTACAATCCTGAGGCATCAGGGGTGAATAGCAACCAGCTGCCTCTTTGGAGCCCGAGGAACAGCAACTGCCTGCCGCAAGGCCCAAAAGCTTGTTGGTCAAATGCAGCAGGAACAAAAGTGCCTCCAGCCATCCTGAGTGGGAATGTGGCTAAAGCTGTGTCGGATCCAAGGCAGCCTGGAGGAAGGAGTGAATGTGAAGCTGCTGAAGAGCTGCCCAGGAGAGGCTGGGGCCCTGGCAGCCAAGGCTCACCCAGTGCAGCCTCTGGGGGTCCCTTTGGTGGGGCCAGCCCAGGGTCAGCCTGTGGGTGCACCTTGGGGGCACACCAAACTCACTGGAAAGGACCCTCTGAGAGCTTGGGTGCCTTGCACAGGAGTCTCACAGGCACAGGCCAGTGGAAGAACAGAGTGCAGTGGAACAGAAATGCCCGGCAGCCTGAGGGCCAGACACAAGTGTGACCTGGCTTGTGACAGCTCTGGGCAGGGCTCTGCTCACTGGGCTCTGTGCTCTGGGGAAGGAGTTCACTGATCCTTCACTCAGGGGAGGCCCTGCCAGCCAGTGAACCCCTGTGCATCAGAGGACAGGGGGAGTCCCAGTGACTGCCACCTGGGAGAGGAGCCATGTGGTTCCAGGGCCCAGGAGCCATGTGCTTCTGTGACCTCAAGGGGATCCATCCCTGTGTGCCCCCATGTCACTGAGGGGCAGCGATGTGGCACCTCTCCAGTGATTGTGACTCACCTGCCCAGGGCTCAGTATCCTGAGAGCAGGCTAATGTGTCAGCAGGTCTTCAGGATAGCTCAGCTTATTCCCGTGCTACGCACCTCTCTGCCTTTCAAGCAGATTTATTGTTTACTGTCCCCTTCAGCTTTTGTCCTCTCACAGGTAATTATGATTTGACTCTTGGGATAGATCATAGAGGAAGGAGAGAAAAGTCTAGGCTGCTTATACCTTCCTAGCTGAAGGCTGAGCTGTTGCCCCTTCGTAGGCTGTCCACATACAGGCTAGGCTAGAGTTCTTCTTTGCTGATTCTCTTTCCTTTACTATAGCCTAGGATAGGTAAGTAAGGGGTGAGTGCAGTCTGAGGGGCTGGGCTCAGCCCAGAGTGGCAAAAAGCCCACCTTGGATACTGCAGGAAGGAGTGGGACAGAAGGAGAGCAGCAAAGGCTGTAGTTAAGTTAGTGGCTGAAAGCTGGTCACTCCTGCAGAGGAGGGAAAAGCCAGAGAGCTCTGCTGTTGATGCTGTGACAGCAGCAGGGCCTCCTCAGAGAAGGTAACATGCACTGGAGCACTTCAGAAGGACCTTTGAAGCTCCTGGGGCTCTGTCACTGATCACAAAGCTGTGAGCCTGCAGTTCAGCAGCTGGCTCAAGCACCACTGAAACTCTTGATGGCAAATGCTGTTCTTTCCATAGGTTGTATTTCTTTGGAGTTTTTATTCCTTTGGTGAGATGTAGTCATTTCTTTGCAATCAGGTGAGGGGATTGATGCTGATCCCTTCCTGGAGCACGTCCTTGGTCATCCAGAGCTTTGCCCGCTGCTCCTGAGAGGGACGATGGCCACAACAGGGAACAATTCCTGTGAGTACCAGCTTCACTGGCAGCTTTGGACTTTGTGACTCCCCACAGACAGCTGACATGACTGGTGCTCAGATCCCAGAATGATGTGCTCACAAGCTAGAGTGAAGTCTGGGATGTTTGCTGAGAATAGCCAGACTGACCCAGGTTGTTTAGTCCCAGGAAAACACCTTTTGTCACGATGAAGAAGACTTTGAAACATCATTGCTCATAGGGAGGTCTGACAGGTCCTTGAGTTGCCTTTTGTGCTCAGTACTTGCTTGTTTTCAAGAAGTTCCAGTCAGTTAGAATCAGGGAAAGCTTGACCTGATAATCCAGTCTAGAGCTCTGGTGAGAAGGGAAGGTACCCTGAGGCCCAGAAATCAGAGCTGGGGCTTGTTGGACTCTTGGCAAAGTAAGCAGGGGAACAGACTTTTCCAAATCAGGAAATTCCAATGGCAGTGCTAGGCTTCCCCTGATAGTGAGTTGAAGGTTTGAGCTGGTTGTCCTGACATCTTGTGTAGAAAGCTCAAAGTTTAAATATGCTTTCTTTCCTCGCCTCATCTCTTTCCAAATGGAATTTCTCTGCAGTCATCGCCGAGGGAATAGCTCCTCCAAAAAGGATCCTCTTCCCACCAGAGAAGATTTGCATGGTCTGGCAGCAGAGACAGAGTGCTGGAGCAGGGCTCTTCAATGTGGGCAACACGTGCTTCCTCAACGCTGTCCTGCAGTGCCTGACCTACACCCCCCCACTGGCCAACTACCTGCTGTCCCAAGAGCACAGCCAGGCCTGTGAGTGCTTTTAGGAGCATCTCCTGAAAATCTCTTCATCAAGTCCCAGATTCCCAGAATGTAAAATTTGTTTTCAGACAACAGCAGCCCTTTGTCAGCCCCATGAGTCTGTACTCTTTGAACACTGGAGCCTAGAACCCACTTGTCCTAGCCTGCTGCCTTACCCTTAATGAAAACACCTCTTTCTCCCTGGCAGTCTTTATTCCTGCAAGTTAAACCCTCTGTGCTTATTGCACAGAAAGCTCTTGGTTTACCATCCCTCTCTGAAGATTTTCTGCACACTAAAATGCCCTGGGACCATTGGGACTTTGGGAGGAGTGGAGTATTGGAGTGGAGTGGCAGTGCAAGAGGAGGAGTATCCCACTGCTGTGGATGTTTTGCTAACCTAAGGACCTTCCCTGTGTCCCTCTTCAGGTCACCAGCAGGGTTTCTGCATGATGTGCATCATGGAAGCACACGTGAACAAGGTCCTGCGTTCCCCTGTCAGTGCCATCCTGCCTTTGGCTGTCCTCAAGGTTTTCAAACGTAAGTCGTACCAGGTGCTTGAACAGGTTTCCTTCCCTCCTTCTATAAGAAAACTGAAACCTTCTTTCTTAGGCATAGGAGAACATTTGGAGCCCGGCAGGGAGGAAGATGCCCATGACTTCTTGTGCTGTACTGTCAATGCCATGCAGACAGCTTGTCTGAGTGAAAGCAGCGAGTAAGCACAAGCAAATCACCCTCACCAAGTTCTGAGCCCTTTGCACTGCTTGGTGTGCTCCCATCAAGGGAAACCTAAACCCTGGGCTTTCAGGCCAAGCAAAACTCTTGCCGGAGATAATGCTCTGTCTTCCCACTTGTTTCCAGCTTGGACCTCTCATCTCAATCCACTACCATTGTCTCTCAAATCTTTGGAGGCTTTCTGAGATCCAGAGGTATGTTTCCTCAACTCTTACTCTCTTTGACATTGCCTGTGTCCTTCTGTCTGCCTGTGCCTGACAGTTGGTCTGCTGGGACAGGTACAATGTGTAAATGGGCAGTGTCAGTCAGCTTCCCATTGCTGAGCATTTGGATTTTTCCTTCCAGTCACCTGCGTCAGCTGCAAAGCCGTTTCTGACTCCTACGAGGCCTTCCTGGATATCCCTTTGGATATCAGAGTAAGAAGCTTTTGCAGTTGTGCTTCAAGACATGCCAAGGCCCTTGCAGCTTTCCAGAGTCAGCACATTTGTCTTAAAAATGTGTGCTGTGAGCACAAGAGATCTTGGTGGTGGGTGGGAAGGGGAATGGATGGTGTCCTCCTGCAGAGGCCATGGCACTGGTCTCTCTGTAGGTGCTGTCTTTAAGCTGGTCGAGCAGCATTATCCTCTCTGCAACCACAATATATCCTCATCCTCCTTGGCTTTGCCCTCCCCTAACACTTGTCTGGCTCCCAGGCCGATGGGTCGGGTTGTTTGCACCACTGATGCCCCTGCATAGTGTCATGAGTTGATGTGAGTGGTGTGGTGGTACAGGGAGGGAGCTCTTGATGGCTCCGGGAGCCTCTGGGACACAGGGAGATGTTCAGCATCCCACTCTCTTTCTGTCTCCTTCTGGACAGCTTCATGGTGGGTCTCTCCAGCATCAGCTGCAGGGGTTTGCTTGTCAGCTCGTGGGAGTTGTTTGGGTGAGGCAATTTCCTGCAGCTCAGTGTGCTCATTTGTCACTCTTGCAGACAGCCTCGACCCTCACTGCAGCTCTGGAGGACTTTGTGAGACCCGAGCACCTGGATGGTGAAAACTGCTACAAATGTAACACGTAAGATGATTACTAAGCACATATTACCAGGAGATCCTGTGTGAGGGAGTTGCATGTCATTGAGCAGAAGTCATCTTCTCATGGAGCTTTGCTTCACACAGAGGAGATGCAGCTTCTTTAAAATAGAGCAGGGAATAGCCTTAGAATAGCAAAAGCTGTGTGAGACAGGACAGGTTGCCTGGCCACCCTGGGGGAGGATTGGGTGCATTTCAGCACTGGGTTCTGTGCTTGGTTTCAAGGTGTAAGAAGAATGTTGCTGCCTTCAAGAAGTTCACAGTCCATTGCGCACCCAAGGTTCTCACGGTGTGTCTAAAAAGGTTTGACTGCTTCACCGGTAGGAAGATCAGCAAGGTTTGTACACAGCCGGTGTGCAGCTTTCTCTTCCTGGAGCAGATTTCCCTGAGCTTGTGCCAAGGCACTGGTCTTGGGTTCGTCATGTTCCCTTCTGGGGAGAGAATTCCCTTGGGAAGACAGGCAAGCACTCTTCTCCAGCAGAGCTGCTTTGGCCAAGAACAGTTTCCTGCCACTCAAAGCATTACACCTTTGTGATGGTGTGCTTTATGGAAAACCAGCTGCTTGTGAGCCCCAAAGATGTATTTACACACCTCTGGCCCCTGGATGTGGCAGGCTATTCTGTGTCATAGGTCAGGGTCACTTCTGAGCCCTGCTGGTGTCTGTGCAGGTTGTGAAGTACCCCGAGTACCTGGATCTTCGCCCGTACATGTCCCAGGCAGAGGGAGAACCCCTCCGTTACTCCTTGTATGCTGTCCTGGTGCACAGTGGGGTCAGCTGTCATACAGGACACTATTTCTGCTACACAAAGGTAGTCAGCAATGTCCTTCATTCCTTCCTTCCTTCCTTCCTTCCTTCCTTCCTTCCTTCCTGCCTTCCTTCCTTCCTTGCCAATGGGGAAAATGTGTGTGGGGAAGACAACTTTACTGTCGGTGTTGCTGACAGCCAAGGTTTTGGGGCAGGAGATGTCTTGAGAGGCTGGACTGGATTTGTTTTGACATACTCTTTGTTAGGTAGTTTTCTGCCTGTGTTTTTGGTGAGAAACCATGCAGAGATCCTTGTCCTTTTTTTTTCACAGGCCAGCAATGGGCTGTGGTACCTGATGGATGATGAGTCTGTGGAGCTTCGTTGCCTTGACACAGCTCTCAGGCAGCAAGCCTACCTGCTGTTTTATGCCAGGTAATAAGCAGCATTCAGATACGTTCAGAAGATGTTTCCTTTTCCCTGTTTATTGGTTTGCTTCGCATAGTGCAGAGAATGCAGAGATTTCTCACCAAAGGCAATTACTACCAGATTCATTCACTGCTCTGGAACCTGTGCTGCCCCATGTCTGTGCTTCAGGCTGCTGCCCTGATGTAGCCTGCTACCTGCCTGCTCTGTGATGCTAGACTTTTGTAGAAAAGAGTGAGGGAACTTAAAGGGACCTGCCAGGAAAGATGGGGAGGGAGCCTTTATCAGGAAGGGCTGGACAGGATGAAGGGTATCAGTTTTCAGCTGACCCATTATGGCAGGTTTCCATGAGATATTAGGAAGAAATGCTTGAGTGGAAGGGTGGTGAGAGCATGGAACAGGCTGCCCAAAGAAGCTGTGGGTGCCCCATCCTTGGAGGTTTTCAAGGCCAGGGTGGACAGGTCTTGGAGAGGCCTTGTCTATTGTGAGGTATTCCTGTCCATGACAGCGGGGTGGCACAAAATGAGCATTAAGATCCCTTCCAACCCAAGCAAGCGTGTGAATTTTGTGCAATTCACATGAGGGTCTAGAAGGTATAAAGATGAGGTTTATCTGAGATAGGAGTAGACTTGGTGGGAAGACTCTAGCTAAAATTTCCATTAGTGGCCTTGGTTAAATCTTCTCTCTGTCATACAAATCTCTCCAAGGAAATGAGCGAATCCCAGAGAGGGCTGCAAAACAGCCCCAAACTGAGATGATTCTTTTCTTTTCTCCAGGTGTTCAGATCTGAAAATTGGAGAAAGGGCTTCTTCCTCACTGGCACCACCGTATGCCCCTTCCTTCCTTCCTCAGTGGGAAGCTTCAGGACCTTCCAACAGGAGCTTGCAGTGTGCTCCTGGCCCCGGGGTTGCTCAGGAGCAGGTCCTGCTGAGGCGGAGGGACATGAGCAGATCCGTGCAGGGCAGCTACAACCTCTGCAGCCCCTCTGTGCAGCACACAGACTACGAGCCCTCAGCGAGGAAGAGGAGGAGGCTGACAACACATTCCCCGTGTTGTGATCAAACCCCTGTGGATAGAGCAACTCCAGGGCCCCCCAGCTCCCACTTGAAGCAGGCTCCCAAGCTCAGGGCTGCTCGGAGGCAAACCCGAGTGAGGTGCAGAGAGCAGAGGAGATCCCCACGGCGGGGCTCTGACCTGCACGGCCGCTTTGTGCAGTGCACAGACGACCAGCAGCCCTCTGTGAGCAAGAGGAAGAGGAGGAGAACAAGTTCTTCCCGTTGTGACAGAGCCCCAGGGGATTGCGCAACTTCAGGGCCCTCCAACACCAGCTTCAAGCAGGCTCCTGTGCTCAGGGCTGCTCAGGAGCAATCCCGAGCGAGGCTGAGGGAGCGGAGGAGATCCCCAGAGCTGGGCTATGATCTCCACAGCCGGTTTGTGCAGCACGCAGCCCAGCGCCCTTCGGCGAGGAAGAGGAGGGTGCCCATGGCCTAGAGGGGCACGTCTGAGAAGAGCTCGGGGCACTCTGGGAGTGCTGCAGTCATATTTTGGCCCTGGCTGAAGCAGAAGGGAAGATGAGCACTGAGGTTTTTATCACAGGTGCCCTTGTTTTCTTCTCAAAGATGAAGAAACATTTGGTTTATATGGGCGATTATGCTTGTGACTAGAGTAATAGGCTTTAATTAGAATTCTTCATTCCACATTGTAGATAGTTTTTGCTGCTAATATAGGTCAGTAGTTGAAATCAATATTGAAGCAATTTTTTAATTAAAGCTAGAAAAATAAATGTTAAGTACTGACTGATATTACCCTTGCCAATGTCTCTTTTTCTCAGTCTCAAGGTGAAATCTTGCTGGGTGTCCCCACTCAAAGGAGGATTCTCCAGCCACATTCTGAGAAGGGGAGGGGGGGTTAGACGTCTGTCCTGTTGAAGAGTGGGGCTTTTCCAGAGTGAAGTGATGGACTGTGAGTGTCACAGTGCTCAGGGAGCTGTGCCAGCTGGGGCAGGATGCTCTGCCTGAGCAGGGATACAGCAGCTCCAGCTGTGTCCTGTCTACACCTTAGCAGGAATGGCTTGAGCAAGGAGGGCCTCCTGTTTGTAGTGTTAAAGAATGCTGAGACCAGCTTGACCAAACTATCATGTCACCAGTGTCACTGAAAACATCAGGATAAATTAAGCTCTCTAATGCTACTTTTAGTGTCAGGAAGCACACATTCCTTTCTTAGAGTGCCCTTCTGGGCAACTCCTCCCACTTTATATTCCAGGCATGATGCTGTGTGGTGTGGATGTCCCTCTGGGCAGTTCAGGTCACCTGTCCCAGCTGTGCTCTCTGCCAGTTTCTTTTGTGAGCCTCCTCACAGGCAGAGCAGAAGATGAGAAAACAAAATGTCCCTGACTCAGGACAAACGTGACTGAGCAAAACCCCAAACTTCAGCGTATTATCAACACCATTCTCATTGCAAATCCAGAACACAGCACTGTAAGAGCTACCGAAATAAAGAAATTAACTCTACCCTGTCTGAAATGAGAACAGTGGCATTCCAGCAAAATTGCTGAATTACCTTTGTTAGTTCCCTCTTTATCTCTGGGTTATGCCCAGTGTCCATGTGGTTCAGAAATTCTACATTCCTTGAGTCCATATTCAGCCATAAAATGCCTCTTCCAGGTCTGAGACCATTGATGAATATCAAGGTTAATTACAGTTGTTTTAGCAAAACGTAAAGCTTCAGGGCTTTTCCCAAGCTGTGTTCCCACTAGAGCAGCTTATGGCAAACCTTGCTAAATGTTGGCTACAGTGGCATATGACAGAGTGGAAAATTACACGGCTCATGATTAATTAAAAGAAGTAATTAGAAAACTGAATTAAAAGAATGAATTAGAAAAGGTATTTGTAAAGTTCTATCATTTCCAACACCATGAGGACATGCAAACAGAGAATCCCTGATCTGAGGGCAGGAGCAGCAAGGATGTCCAGGCCTTCACATGGAATTGAGAGTCAGACGGGTCACATGGGAGAAACCAAAGTGGTGCTAGTACCTTCTTCAGCAGCAAAGCCTATTTTGTTGAATAGACCTGCCAAAACCTAATGTAAAAATGTATCAGAGGCAGCCAGTCAGGTTATGCTATAGAAGGGCAGTCCCACTTTTGCATGACAAGGATTTCTAGCATACCTCCCTAAGGTGTGTGACTATCCCTCCCTTGAGCAGGGAAAGCCCTGAAGGTCACTTCTCATGGCTGAGCAAAATAGGTTTGCTCATGGTTGTTGGATGAGTGACATCAATCTCTACGTAATTATTTTGCCTGATTTCATAGAATTGCTTCTCTGTTGCTTCCAAGATAGTGCACTATACTGTAACACTAGTAGTTAGTTAGGGTGTGTTACTATGCTAGTTCCACTATGCTAGTTATGTTAGTAAGGCTGCCGATGCAATGTGACAAATACTTGTGATCAAGTTATTTTGCTTAATGATTGCAATCAATTTAAATGAATTCTTAATTTTATTTATATCAATAGATTTGGTTTGCCGTCTTTAATCCCACGGGGCACAGTTGTATACAGGCTCAAGTACACCTCTGTAACCCTTTGCATAGAAACTGTTGAAGAGTCTGGGGCTGGGCTAGGACCCAGCTGCATGCAGACTTCTCTCTGAGGAGTTTAGAAAACAAAAGTGTCCTTCCTGTACCTGCTGACTTGACAGGAGGGCTTCTGTAGCAAACTTTGTCTGGAGTGCGTCTGTTCTCCACTCACTGATAACTTTTGCAAGGAGCAGGGAGTTGGACTGGATGAGCATTATGGGTCCCTTCCCACGTGAGATATTCGATGATCTGATGATTCTATTACATGGTGGAAGGGGAAAGGGATTTTCTTTTTGCCACCATGGAAGTTGGGAGAAGTATTAGTAAAAACACTGGTAAAGGGAGGGCTGCAGGGAGCAGTATCACCTTCCATCACTAAATTGGACTAGGATTTCATAAAATTAAATGAAGACCAACAGCCATGCCTGGCCTTGCTTATTGAGCCTTCTCCCAAGCACAATGGGAATATCTGCTGGTAGTGGATAACATTGAGTGAGTTGGTCTGTGCTGTGAAAGATGGTCTGACTGCTTGGTGGGCACATCTGTCAAATAAATCTTAGCCAAAGAAATAATTGGAATGCTAAATCCTTGTTTGCTGCAGCAGATGTGGCAAAGAAAGTGGGTGATTTTTGGTTGGTTGGTTGGTTGGATGGGGATTATTGTTGTTGGTGGTGTTCTTTTAATCTTTCTGATTAATGACAAACCTTCGGAAGAAGGAGTAGGGGAACCTAGATGTTAATTTGTGGGCAAGAATGATCTTTTTGGTGCAACTTTCTCCCAAAGTATATGTGAGGACTGCATCAATACACACTCCTTTGTCTTGGGTTCCTCTACGGCAGAGTCACTGATGGTGTGACCCAGAAAGGAAATATGGGTACAGACACCAAAATGGTTTAAAGTGGGCATGTTTCAGCAGACTGTAGTACACAGTAGCAGAAGCAGGGGAAGTATCTGGCAGCAGAGGATCATAAAGCCAAGGAGGATTAGCAGTGCCTTAGCAAAACCTATAGCCTGCATACTTCTTCATGATACCCTAAAAAGGGTCCTTCAAATCTGCGAGCGATGAGGTATGCCAGGAAATAGATCAAGGTAAACTAATTTTTAGTTGTAATGATCTGGACATCAACAGGGAAATAAAAATTAAGATTGGCAATGAGTGAATCTTTTGTCCCTTATCCCCAAGTGAATGCGGGCTGCATCTTTGTTTCACCTTCAAATTTTGCTGAGAAAGCATAAGTATGGTAAGCCTGTGTGGCAACTCTGTCATTAATCTGGCTGCATTATGAAGTAATAGTAATTACTGCAAAGTAAAACCAGATCTTGATATTTGTGTGGGATATCTGGGTTTATATAGAAATCATTTGCAAGTTCTGTAAAACTAGAGGTGGCTGTGAATCAGCTCATACACGTGCATCATATTTATCCAACCTCTTAACAACTATTCCTTATTGCTCCAATCAGCACTAGCCAGTCTCAGTGGACTTTATATAGATGTAGTATAAAGAGCTGTGGACAAACCTCTCTTCTGCTTCACTGCAGAGTGCTCAGAGTTGAAAGCTTTCCTGGAGACCTCAACATTTAGGGGTTTTTTCCTATCCTCTCTCTTCTTCTACCACACTCCACAACAGGAGAAACTACCTTTGTTATATTCAAATGGTGCAACTGATGATTTTTGAGACTTGAACTGATTAGTCCATGAAAAGATCTCTGCCACAACAAGTTTTCTTTTTCTACAGAGTAAAAGTGGTAGCTGAGCGTTTGAAGAGAGTAGTGAATATACAGCCTTTGAAGGCAATGCTATGAAAGAAGAATCAGTCAAAAAGAGACAGAAACAAAACGCATAAGACTGCCTCATTTTCTTTAGAAGCTTTTATAATCTTTTCAGAAGATCTTCTCAAAATCTGAGTAGTATCTAAATTCCAGTCCTCTTTCTGTCTGTTCAAGCAGGCAGTTGTATTCTGACTGCAGATTTGCCCGGCTGTTTGCAGCTTCATCGGCTGCTGGACACTAAAACGAGGAGAGCTCTGCAAGGCACCAGACAAGGATGATCCTTGGGAACATCAGTGGATTGAGTGAATTCAGACTCCTGGGTTTTTCTGGAACCTCTCCTTTACACCCTTTGCTCTTTGTAGTTTTATTATCTCTTCATTTTCTCACCTGGATGGCGAACACAGTGATAGCTTTGGTAACAAACAGTGATAATCGCCTTCACACCCCGATGTATTTCTTCCTCACTCAGCTGTCCTGTTGGGATATCTGCTATTTGTCAGTCATTATCCCAAGTATTCTCGAGAACCTGATGGTGGGAACAGTGAGTATTTCCAAGACAAGATGTGCAATGCAAATGTTTTCCTTCCTTTTCTTTGGAGTTGCTGAGTGTTTTCTCTTGGCCGCCATGTCCCTTGATGGTTATTTTGCAGTTTGCTCCCCCTTGCATTACACAATGATCATGAGCAGCAGGGTCTGCAGAAGCCTGGTTGTTGGAGCTTACATCTGTGGAACTGCTGTGGGCTTAGTTCACACCCTCATCACCTTCAGCTCACCCTTGTGTGGTTGTGCCATTGACCACTTCTTCTGTGAGATTCAGCCTCTCCTGGACCTGCTCTGTGGCAACACTCTCCCAAGTGAAATCCAGGTCATTGTGGTGGCTGTCTTTGCTATTCTGAGTCCTTTCTCACTGGTCATTTATTCCTGTATTCCTATCGTTTCCACAATTCTTCACATGGCATCAGCTGAGAGCCAGGAGAAGGCGTTTTCCACTTGCTCCTCACAGCTCCTGGTTGTGACTGTTTTTTATGGCACTGCAGGCTCCATGTACCTGCGGCCAAAATACAGCTACTGTGCATCTGTGGATAAATTCCTCTCCCTTTCTTATTCTCTGGTGACTCCTTTATTGAATCCCATCATTTGCAGTTTGAGGAATAAGGAGGTGAAAGGAGCCCTGAAGGAAAAAATGGAGCAAACCTAAGTTAGTGTGGAAATGAAATTGAAGATTTGGGTTGTTCCAGGTGTTTGTGGTGGAATTTTTCACTCTAAATTCTTGTTCAGGAAAATCGATTTCCAGATCTACTTCAGCTATTGGGGAGGAAGGAGGGAGAAGAGTGGAGATTTTTAGCTCTAAGAGGGAGTGTTAGAAGCTATGTTAACATTTTGGAAGGGAATTTCTTCCACATACTTAAGAAATTCTTCAATAAACTTATTTTTTTCCTTTTCTTTTCCTTGCTATTTTTCAAAAGCTTGAAAATTGCGCTTTACATACTTCTGAATTTTTGAACCAAAGAGTAATATTCAAGAGCCTGACTTTACTGAAAGAACTGAAAAGAATGAGTTTTCACCTGTTTGCATTTATTTCCTGAAACTGTTTAGTAAATCTGTTGGGGGAAAGGAGAGGACATAGTTCAGGCAATAATGTGGAGCCCAAGAAATTACTGAGGACTGATTTTAATTCTGAGATTGTTACTGGGGGAAAAAAAAAAAAAAAAAAAAAAAAAGAGGTGTGCAAAATTGCATTCCTGCCCCACTGCCTCAAAGATATTTCTTCAATTTTAGAGTCATTGTTTTAAACATGTTAGACCAAGTGTATGCCTTTGAAGTACTTAACCACTGTAATCTTCTGTAACTATTAATACAACTCTTTATATTAAATGCTCAAAGCTTAAATGATATTGGAAAGATAAGGACATGCATTACTCCTTAAATTAATCCTTCATTCCTGGAAATAAATGAAAATATAAATATCATAAAAGTACATGTCCTGGTTTAAAAGACAGCTGTTTGCTAAGGAAAGCAGAAGCTTCCCTTTGGACTGAAAAATGTGATCCTTCCTTCCTTCTTTCCTTCCGATTATTAGGATTTTGAAATTAAGGGAGCTCTCAGGCAAAGATATGGGGGTAGGAATAACAGTTCTTTACTAGTATATCTACCAAGACAAACAAGAACAACAGTAGCTATGAAATTAGCCACAAACAGACCAGTAACTCAGTCCCAGTGTTTTTTGGCTGCAGGCACCTTTTCCCTGAGCTGCAGTTCCCGGTGCTGGGGGCGGGCAGGTCCCGCAGAGCTGCAGGAGGGCTGGGGGTGATGGCAGAGCTGTCCCAGGGAGAGACAGAGAGAGATGGAGAGAGCTCTCCGCTCACGGTGTGGGTCCTGGGGCTCAGCAGAGTGCTGGAAGGTGGCAGGTTCCAGCGAGAAGGCAGCAGGGCAGGGTCCCACAGCAGTGAGGATGGCTCCCGGCGATGGCATGGCAGGAATGCAACACAGGCGGCGATCGTCCTTCTCGTCCCAACTCCAAGGGGGAAATGGGACCCAGGCCCAGCCTTCCGCTTCCTCTTCTGCATGTTTCAATCTCGCGGGGTGTCCCTCTTCTCTCTCTCCTCCCCCTTGTCACCAGGGCCCAGTCAACAGGTATCTTAGCATGACAATGGGGAAAATTCCACAGAGGGAAAGGGAAAGAAACAACCCCCAACAGTACAGGGTTCTTAATTGGATGTCATATGAATTTTTATCTTGAGAGTTTGTAAATCCACAAAAAAATTATAAGGTATAATATTCTTTGCAGAAGCTTGACATCTTTGTTTTTAATCACATCTTATTTTGGACCAAAAAAATTATTATAACAGAAAATGCTGTCTCATACTTTTAATTTTTTAAATTTCAAATGCATTACAAAAAGAATGCATTGTTTTTTGTCATATTGCTTTATTGGCATTAAAGTTTCTCCCCTAGTCATATATGCTAGACTCCTTACAGCAGCATTCCTAGACAATTGCACAACTGTGTATATTATGAAAGAAGTGATGAAGAGGGGAAACCCAAGTAAAAAAAGCAGTGGGGATAAGAAAAGTGTAATTCATAAAACAAAAAAACAAACAAAAAGCCCGCAACCAAACAAAAAAAATGGTAAAATATAGTTCAGTAAAATGAAAGTAAGCATTAAAAACCTGGGAAGTTTCAGTCTGTTAAACCACCAGGCCCAATACATTCTTGATTGATTATGCAAAATTTGTGAGTTCTCAAGTTTGTGGACAACACTAAATCAGAGGGAGTAGACAATGTGCCAAAGGGCCCCCATGTTTTAATGAATCCAGAGGAAGGCTGGATGAGTTCCTTGAACAGAGAGCCCAGCTCTAGGTGTCCAAACCAGGTGGGATTCAGCTGCCTCTTCATGGCTTGATTTTGGGGGAGCTGCATCCATGGATTCACACTTGCCCATCTTAAGTGTCTGGAATCTGAGCCTGAAGGATGGTTTCTATCAAAATGGAAATTAGCACTTCTAGGGCAGGGATCTTGTGCTTCAGAAGGACTCTTTGCAGATGAGTGCTGTCCTCATGGCCTGGAATAGCAGGCATGCAGAAGAACTTACAGGACTGAGTCCCCTCCAGGGGAAGCTGCGTGTTCCTGGTCTCTGCTGGGGAAGAAAGGCTGGTGGTACCTTGGACAGGATGAGAAAGCAGAGAGTCAATGATAAAAACAAAAATCAACCTCTCCTTCACTTCCTTTCTGACTGAAACTGTAAAACAAAGCTCAGAGAACTCACATTTGTGGGATCAGTATGGTGACGAGGATTTGCAAATCTCAGCTGTTTCAAGAGAGGTGTTTAGCCCTCAAGTTACCTGAAGATCTATGAACCCTGAGGCTCTGTGAATGATTTCATTTGCCCAAGACTACTTGCACGGAACAAAATGAGTCTGCTTTACAGCAGAGCTTGGTCTCAGCTGATGCTAGAAATCTGACTGTGCAGTTGCCTCTTGAAGCAAGGTGCTCACTTTGAGAGAAAGTGTACAGGTGAAAAACTTGTCTTAATTCCTCCAGTTGGAACAGATCTTCAGTATTGTTCCAGAAAACTCTGAATTAACCCCACCTGATCTGATTTCAGCCTCCAGAGCACTGAATGGGAAAGCCTTACTGTGACAGACAGGAGAGCCAGGGGAGAATCAAACCAACCATGGTGCAGAATAAACACAACTAAATCCAGTGCAGAGTTCCAGCTCTGTGCCAGGATCCTTGTGCTGGTCTGGAGCACAGAGGTGCGGGACGGAAACATGAAAACACACGCTTGGGCTCACAGGAATATCCAGAGACAATTAATCATCCTTTCAGAATTTCACAGAAGAGGTTAAAAGTGTCCACACCTTGCTTATTTTCATCTTTTGAATGGAAAAGGGGATTTTGAATTTAGCTTTCTGTAAATGCTTTCATTGTATCTGCTTAAGTATAGCTGGAAGAAACCTGACTCCGTCTGGCAATAGAAGTATATGCTACTTGGGAATAATTGTCATAGCTTAAACACCCAGCAGATTGCACCAGTTATTCCTGCTGTCACTAGAATAGCCAGCCCGTGTAATTTTGTGATTCTCATGCCCTTGGTGCTCCAGAAAGATTTTAACTGTAGATTGGCAGTAAATTGGAAAGAAGCCAAAATAAAATAAAACACAAAAACAAAAAGGCAGAAAAGACTGTAGTTCTTAAATCTGAGTAAGTCTTTTGTTTTGCACTGCAGGTCTAGACATAAAGCGGTGAAAAATTAGTTTTTCTAGATAGAAAGTTTTACATCTAGGTATTTCTAATACATACTACATCTTTACAAGGGATATGCTAGACACTGAGCTCTCATTTTAAAATAGTACAGTAAACCATGCTAAATTCTCCAAACCAATAATTGCCATTTCAGATTTTGTCTGAATCAGGTTTTATTCTTTCCCCAGCCAGTGCCCTCTCTGCTCTTTGTCTTTCTTTCCATCTTCCTCTGTCCTTTCTCTCTGTCTGTCTAACTAGCTCTTTTTTGACATCACTTCCTTGGATTCCTTGGGCTTTCTCCTCTGTCTCCCACTGCTGCAGCTCTCCTTTCTCAGCGGAAGGTCCCAATGCTTTTGTCTGCCTCAGGCTCTGCAGCCACCCAGCCCGGGGCTGTTCACACCCTGCTTTGTGCCAGCCTTCTCAAGCCCCTCGGTACGGTTCTGTTTGCCAGCACTGCCGTGCCCTGCTCCTCAGCACCTCCCAGCCGGGCCCCTGTGTCCGCCTGAGCCCGGCACTCAGCTGCGCTTCTCCAGCCCTCGGCAGCTCCCGCCTCCCTGCTCCCCCTCTCTGCTGTGCTCACACCCGGCAGAGCAGCACAGATCCGCCCCGTGCCCCAGCCCTGGCTCGGGGCCCGCCAGGAGCCTCCACCCTGCTCCTCACCTGCACCAGGTGTGCTGTCACCTGAGCAATGGCCAAACAACCGGGAGCCTGCAGCAGCCACTCATTCCCTGACACTGCAGCTGATGCCTCCATGGGCTTCCTAAAAGCACAGGCCACACAAAGCCAAGGGAATCAAAAGCAGATATATCTACTGAATAAATAAATTCCATACATCAATATCAATATCAATATCAATATCAATATCAATATCAATATCAATATCAATATCAATATTTATTGAAGGGCCTTCAGGAACATTTCAGGCAGACAAAGCCTCCCAGGGGCTACACTCCAAAATGGACCGTGGGTCACGGGTTCTCGTCCTTTTCTAAGTTTGGTCCATTTGCCTATTGGAGGTTTATTTCCAATGACAGCTTCAGGTAATGAAGTCATTTACCTTCAGTTTGTTCACCCCCAACTCACTTTTGTTTCCATTTCCTGGGGCCTGAGGCAGTGAGGGGTCCTTGATTGCCAGGCCTGGGCAGGAATTGCTGTGTCTGAGCAGAATGGGGAAGCAGCAGCTCACACTGTGCATGGAGTTTGGAGTCACACGCATAAGAATGGCAGGATTGCAAATCTATGAAAAATACAAAAGCTACAATCCTGGGGCATCAGGGGTGAATAGCAACCAGCTGCCTCTTTGGAGCCCGAGGAACAGCAACTGCCTGCCGCAAGGCCCAAAAGCTTGTTGGTCAAATGCAGCAGGAACAAAAGTGCCTCCAGCCATCCTGAGTGGGAATGTGGCTAAAGCTGTGTCGGATCCAAGGCAGCCTGGAGGAAGGAGTGAATGTGAATCTGCTGAAGAGCTGCCCAGGAGAGGCTGGGGCCCTGGCAGCCAAGGCTCACCCAGTGCAGCCTCTGGGGGTCCCTTTGGTGGGGCCAGCCCAGGGTCAGCCTGTGGGTGCACCTTGGGGGCACACCAAACTCACTGGAAAGGACCCTCTGAGAGCTTGGGTGCCTTGCACAGGAGTCTCACAGGCACAGGCCAGTGGAAGAACAGAGTGCAGTGGAACAGAAATGCCCGGCAGCCTGAGGGCCAGACACAAGTGTGACCTGGCTTGTGACAGCTCTGGGCAGGGCTCTGCTCACTGGGCTCTGTGCTCTGGGGAAGGAGTTCACTGATCCTTCACTCAGGGCCGGCCCTGCCAGCCAGTGAACCCCTGTGCATCAGAGGACAGGGGGAGTCCCAGTGACTGCCACCTGGGAGAGGAGCCATGTGGTTCCAGGGCCCAGGAGCCATGTGCTTCTGTGACCTCAAGGGGATCCATCCCTGTGTGCCCCCATGTCACTGAGGGGCAGCGATGTGGCACCTCTCCAGTGATTGTGACTCACCTGCCCAGGGCTCAGTATCCTGAGAGCAGGCTAACGTGTCAGCAGGTCTTCAGGATAGCTCAGCTTAGTCCTGTGCTACGCACCTCTCTGCCTTTCAAGCAGATTTATTGTTTACTGTCCCCTTCAGCTTTTGTCCTCTCACAGGTAATTATGATTTGACTCTTGGGATAGATCATAGAGGAAGGAGAGAAAAGTCTAGGCTGCTTATACCTTCCTAGTTGAAGGCTGAGCTGTTGCCCCTTCGTAGGCTGTCCACATACAGGCTAGGCTGGAGTTCTTCTTTGCTGATTCTCTTTCCTTTACTATAGCCTAGGATAGGTAAGTAAGGGGTGAGTGCAGTCTGAGGGGCTGGGCTCAGCCCAGAGTGGCAAAAAGCCCACCTTGGATACTGCAGGAAGGAGTGGGACAGAAGGAGAGCAGCAAAGGCTGTAGTTAAGTTAGTGGCTGAAAGCTGGTCACTCCTGCAGAGGAGGGAAAAGCCAGAGAGCTCTGCTGTTGATGCTGTGACAGCAGCAGGGCCTCCTCAGAGAAGGTAACATGCACTGGAGCACTTCAGAAGGACCTTTGAAGCTCCTGGGGCTCTGTCACTGATCACAAAGCTGTGAGCCTGCAGTTCAGCAGCTGGCTCAAGCACCACTGAAACTCTTGATGGCAAATGCTGTTCTTTCCATAGGTTGTATTTCTTTGGAGTTTTTATTCCTTTGGTGAGATGTAGTCATTTCTTTGCAATCAGGTGAGGGGATTGATGCTGATCCCTTCCTGGAGCACGTCCTTGGTCATCCAGAGCTTTGCCCGCTGCTCCTGAGAGGGACGATGGCCACAACAGGGAACAATTCCTGTGAGTACCAGCTTCACTGGCAGCTTTGGACTTTGTGACTCCCCACAGACAGCTGACATGACTGGTGCTCAGATCCCAGAATGATGTGCTCACAAGCTAGAGTGAAGTCTGGGATGTTTGCTGAGAATAGCCAGACTGCCCCAGGTTGTTTAGTCCCAGGAAAACACCTTTTGTCACTTTGAAGGAGACTTTGAAACATCATTGCTCATAGGGAGGTCTGACAGGTCCTTGAGCTGCCTTTTGTGCTCAGTACTTGCTTGTTTTCAAGAAGTTCCAGTCAGTTAGAATCAGGGAAAGCTTGACCTGATAATCCAGTCTAGAGCTCTGGTGAGAAGGCAAGGTACCCTGAGGCCCAGAAATCAGAGCTGGGGCTTGTTGGACTCTTGGCAAAGTAAGCAGGGGAACAGACTTTTCCAAATCAGGAAATTTCAATGGCAGTGCTAGGCTTCCCCTGATAGTGAGTTGAAGGTTTGAGCTGGTTGTCCTGACTGCTTGTGTAGAAAGCTCAAAGTTTAAATATGCTTTCTTTCCTCGCCTCATCTCTGTCCAAATGGAATTTCTCTGCAGTCATCGCCGAGGGAATAGCTCCTCCACAAAGGATCCTCTTCCCACCAGAGAAGATTTGCATGGTCTGGCAGCAGAGACAGAGTGCTGGAGCAGGGCTCTTCAATGTGGGCAACACGTGCTTCCTCAACGCTGTCCTGCAGTGCCTGACCTACACCCCCCCACTGGCCAACTACCTGCTGTCCCAAGAGCACAGCCAGGCCTGTGAGTGCTTTTAGGAGCATCTCCTGAAAATCTCTTCATCAAGTCCCAGGTTCCCAGAATGTAAAATTTGTTTTCAGACAACAGCAGCCCTCTGTCAGCCCCATGAGTCTGTACTCTTTGAACACTGGAGCCTAGAACCCACTTGTCCTAGCCAGCTGTCTTACCCTTAATGAAAACACCTCTTTCTCCCTGGCAGTCTTTATTCCTGCGAGTTAAACCCTCTGTGCTTATTGCACAGAAAGCTCTTGGTTTACCATCCCTCTCTGAAGATTTTCTGCACACTAAGATGCCCTGGGACCATTGGGACATTGGGAGGAGTGGAGTATTGGACTGGAGTGGCAGTGCAAGAGGAGGAGTATCCCACTGCTGTGGATGTTTTGCTAACCTAAGGACTTTCCCTGTGTCCCTCTTCAGGTCACCAGCAGGGTTTCTGCATGATGTGCATCATGGAAGCACACGTGAACAAGGTCCTGCGTTCCCCTGTCAGTGCCATCCTGCCTTTGGCTGTCCTCAAGGTTTTCAAACGTAAGTCGTACCAGGTGCTTGAACAGGTTTCCTTCCCTCCTTCTATGAGAGAACTGAAACCTTCTTTCTTAGGCATAGGAGAACATTTGGAGCCCGGCAGGGAGGAAGATGCCCATGACTTCTTGTGCTGTACTGTCAATGCCATGCAGACAGCTTGTCTGAGTGAAAGCAGCGAGTAAGCACAAGCAAATCACCCTCACCAAGTTCTGAGCCCTTTGCACTGCTTGGTGTGCTCCCATCAAGGGAAACCTAAACCCTGGGCTTTCAGGCCAAGCAAAATTCTTGCCGGAGATAATGCTCTGTCTTCCCACTTGTTTCCAGCTTGGACCTCTCATCTCAATCCACTACCATTGTCTCTCAAATCTTTGGAGGCTTTCTGAGATCCAGAGGTATGTTTCCTCAACTCTTACTCTCTTTGACATTGCCTGTGTCCTTCTGTCTGCCTGTGCCTGACAGTTGGTCTGCTGGGACAGGTACAATGTGTAAATGGGCAGTGTCAGTCAGCTTCCCATTGCTGAGCATTTGGATTTTTCCTTCCAGTCACCTGCGTCAGCTGCAAAGCCGTTTCTGACTCCTACGAGGCCTTCCTGGATATCCCTTTGGATATCAGAGTAAGAAGCTTTTGCAGTTGTGCTTCAAGACATGCCAAGGCCCTTGCAGCTTTCCAGAGTCAGCACATTTGTCTTCAAAATGTGTGCTGTGAGCACAAGAGATCTTGGTGGTGGGTGGGAAGGGGAATGGATGGTGTCCTCCTGCAGAGGCCATGGCACTGGTCTCTCTGTAGGTGCTGTCTTTAAGCTGGTCGAGCAGCATTATCCTCTCTGCACCCTCACTATATCCTCATCCTCCTTTGCTTTGCCCTCCCCTAACACTTGTCTGGCTCCCAGGCCGATGGGTTGGGTTGTTTGCACCACTGATGCCCCTGCATAGTGTCATGAGTTGATGTGAGTGGTGTGGTGGTACGGGGAGGGAGCTCTTGATGGCTCCGGGAGCCTCTGGGACACAGGGAGATGTTCAGCATCCCACTCTCTTTCTGTCTCCTTCTGGACAGCTTCATGGTGGGTCTCTTCAGCATCAGCTGCAGGGGTTTGCTTGTCAGCTCGTGGGAGTTGTTTGGGTGAGGCAATTTCCTGCAGCTCAGTGTGCTCATTTGTCACTCTTGCAGACAGCCTCGACCCTCACTGCAGCTCTGGAGGACTTTGTGAGACCCGAGCACCTGGATGGTGAAAACTGCTACAAATGTAACACGTAAGATGATTACTAAGCACATATTACCAGGAGATCCTGTGTGAGGGAGTTGCATGTCATTGAGCAGAAGTCATCTTCTCATGGAGCTTTGCTGCACACAGAGGAGATGCAGCTCCTCTAAAATAGAGCAGGGAATAGCCTTAGAATAGCAAAAGCTGTGTGAGACAGGACAGGTTGCCTGGCCACCCTGGGGGAGGATTGGGTGCATTTCAGCACTGGGTTCTGTGCTTGGTTTCAAGGTGTAAGAAGAATGTTGCTGCCTTCAAGAAGTTCACAGTCCATTGCGCACCCAAGGTTCTCACGGTGTGTCTAAAAAGGTTTGACTGTTTCACCGGTAGGAAGATCAGCAAGGTTTGTACACAGCCGGTGTGCAGCTTTCTCTTCCTGGAGCAGATTTCCCTGAGCTTGTGCCAAGGCACTGGTCTTGGGTTCGTCATGTTCCCTTCTGGGGAGAGAATTCCCTTGGGAAGACAGGCAAGCGCTCTTCTCCAGCAGAGCTGCTTTGGCCAAGAACAGTTTCCTGCCACTCAAAGCATTACACCTTTGTGATGGTGTGCTTTATGGAAAACCAGCTGCTTGTGAGCCCCAAAGATGTATTTACACACCTCTGGCCCCTGGATGTGGCAGGCTATTCTGTGTCATAGGTCAGGGTCACTTCTGAGCCCTGCTGGTGTCTGTGCAGGTTGTGAAGTACCCCGAGTACCTGGATCTTCGCCCGTACATGTCCCAGGCAGAGGGAGAACCCCTCCGTTACTCCTTGTATGCTGTCCTGGTGCACAGTGGGGTCAGCTGTCATACAGGACACTATTTCTGCTACACAAAGGTAGTCAGCAATGTCCTTCCTTCCTTTTTTCTTTCCTTGCCAATGGGGAAAATGTGTGTGGGGAAGAGAAACTTTGCTGTCTGTGTTACTGACAGCCAAGGTTTTGGGGCAGGAGATGTCTTGAGGGGCTGGACTGGATTTGTGTTGACATACTGTTTGTTAGGTAGTTTTCTGCCTGTGTTTTTGGTGAGAAACCATGCAGAGATCCTTGTCCTTTTTTTTTCCACAGGCCAGCAATGGGCTGTGGTACCTGATGGATGATGAGTCTGTGGAGCTTCGTTGCCTTGACACAGCTCTCAGGCAGCAAGCCTACCTGCTGTTTTATGCCAGGTAATAAGCAGCATTCAGATACGTTCAGAAGATGTGTCCTTTTCCCTGTCTATTGGTTTGCTTCTCATAGTGCAGAGAATGCAGAGATTTCTCACCAAAGGCAATTACTACCAGCTTCATTCAGTGCTGTGGAACCTGTGCTGCCCCAAGTCTGTCCTTCAGGCTGCTGCCCTGATGTAGCCTGCTACTTGCCTGCTCTGTGATGCTAGACTTTTGTAGAAAAGAGTGAGGGAACTTAAAGGGACTTGCCAGGAAAGATGGGGAGGGAGACTTTATCCGGAAGGGTTGGACAGGATGAAGGGTATCAGTTTTCAGCTGACCCATTATGGCAGGTTTCCATGAGATATTAGGAAGAAATGCTTGAGTGGAAGGGTGGTGAGAGCATGGAACAGGCTGCCCAAAGAAGCTGTGGGTGCCCCATCCTGGGAGGTTTTCAAGGCCAGGGTGGACAGGGCTTGGAGGGGCCTTGTCTATTGTGAGGTATTCCTGTCCATGACAGCGGGGTGGCACAAAATGAGCATTAAGATCCCTTCCAACACAAGCAAGCGTGTGAATTTTGTGCAATTCACATGAGGGTCTAGAAGGTATAAAGATGAGGTTTATCTGAGACAGGAGTAGACTTGGTGGGAAGACTCTAGCGAAAATTTCCATTAGTGGCCTTGGTTAAATCTTCTCTCTGTCATCGAAACCTCTCCAAGGAAATGAGCGAATCCCAGAGAGGGCTGCAAAAACAGCCCCAAACTGAGACCATTCTTTTCTTTTCTCCAGGTGTTCGGATCTGAAAATTGGAGAAAGGGCTTCTTCCTCACTGGCACCACCGTATGCCCCTTCCTTCCTTCCTCAGTGGGCAGCCAGCAGCGAGCAGGTGGCTCCTGTTGGCCCACAGGGCTTGCCTGGCAGCACGAAGGTAACTCTGGGGAGGAGGGTCAGTGCACTAGAGGAGCAGTGGATCTCCTTCTAGCATCTCAGCATTTCTCCTTTTCCCCCTGCCACTCTGCAGCACTCTTCACAGCCACAGTGCTGTCTCTTCTCCAAGCACCCCGGCTGCCTCCATCCCATTTGTGCCCCTTTGGCTCTTTGGCCTTGGCAGCCCTACATAAGAGCCTTTAGGAGGCTCAGAAATGTCCCCTCCCTGAACTCCTGGGCGTTCCCCACTGACTCTGGTCCTTTCAGGAGAGAAGGGCAGGAACTCTCCACAGCTCTCTTTGCAGGACATGGCCCTGGGCATGGAAGGCGCTGGCAGGAAGCAGGACCGGAGCAGATCCCCGCTGTCGGGCAGGGATGGCCACAGCTGCTCTGGGGTCAGCACGGACTGGGACCACACAGCAGGGAGGAGAACGGGCCCTCCGAGTTGTAGCGCCACTGCCAGGGATGGTGAAGCTTCAGGACCTTCCAACAGGAGCTTGCAGTGTGCTCCTGGCCCCGGGGTTGCTCAGGAGCAGGTCCTGCTGAGGCGGAGGGACATGAGCAGATCCGTGCAGGGCAGCTACAACCTCTGCAGCCCCTCTGTGCAACACACAGACTACGAGCCCTCAGCGAGGAAAAGGAGGAGGCTGACAACACATTCCCCAAGTTGTGATCAAACCGCTGTGGATAGAGCAACTCCAGGGCTCCCCAGCTCCCGCTTGAAGCAGGCTCCCAAGCTCAGGGCTGCTCGGAGGCAAACCCGAGCGAGGTGCAGAGAGCAGAGGAGATCCCCACGGCGGGGCTCTGACCTGCACGGCCGCTTTGTGCAGTGCACAGACGACCAGCACCCCTCTCTGAGCAAGAGGAAGAGGAGGAGAACAAGTTCTTCCCGTTGTGACAGAGCCCCAGGGGATAACGCAGCTTCAGGGCCCTCCAACACCAGCTTCAAGCAGGCTCCTGTGCTCAGGGCTGCTCAGGAGCAATCCCGAGCGAGGCTGAGGGAGCGGAGGAGATCCCCAGAGCTGGGCTATGATCTCCACAGCCGGTTTGTGCAGCACGCAGCCCAGCGCCCTTCGGCGAGGAAGAGGAGGGTGCCCATGGCCTAGAGGGGCACGTCTGAGAAGAGCTCGGGGCACTCTGGGAGTGCTGCAGTCATATTTTGGCCCTGGCTGAAGCAGAAGGGAAGATTAGCACTGAGTTTTTTATCACAGGTGCCCTTTTTTTCTTCTCAAAGATGAAGAAACAGTTGGTTTATATGGGCGATGATGCTTGTGACTAGAGTAATAGGCTTTAATTAGAATTCTTCATTCCACATTGTAGATAGTTTTTGCTGCTAATATAGGTCAGTAGTTGAAATCAATATTGAAGCAATTTTTTAATTAAAGCTAGAAAAATAAATGTTAAGTACAGACTGATATTACCCTTGCCAATGTCTCTTTTTCTCAGTCTCAAGGTGAAATCTTGCTGGGTGTCCCCACTCAAAGGAGGAATCTCCAGCCACATTCTGAGAAGGGGAAGGGGGGTTAGACATCTGTCCTGTTGAAGAGTGGGGCTTTTCCAGAGTGAAGTGATGGACTGTGAGTGTCACAGTGCTCAGGGAGCTGTGCCAGCTGGGGCAGGATGCTGTGCCTGAGCAGGGATACAGCAGCTCCAGCTGTGTCCTGTCTACACCTTAGCAGGAATGGCTTGAGCAAGGAGGGCCTCCTGTTTGTAGTGTTAAAGAATGCTGAGACCAGCTTGACCAAACTATCATGTCACCAGTGTCACTGAAAACATCAGGATAAATTAAGCTCTCTAATGCTACTTTTAGTGTCAGGAAGCACACATTCCTTTCTTAGAGTGCCCTTCTGGGCAACTCCTCCCACTTTATATTCCAGGCATGATGCTGTGTGGTGTGGATGTCCCTCTGGGCAGTTCAGGTCATCACCTGTCCCAGCTGTGCTCTCTGCCAGTTTCTTTTGTGAGCCTCCTCACAGGCAGAGCAGAAGATGAGAAAACAAAATGTCTCTGACTCAGGATAAACGTGACTGAGCAAAACCCCAAACTTCAGCGTATTATCAACACCATTCTCATTGCAAATCCAGAACACAGCACTGTAAGAGCTACCGAAATAAAGAAATTAACTCTACCCTGCCTGAAATGAGAACAGTGGCATTCCAGCACAATTGCTGAATTACCTTTGTTAGTTCCCTCTTTATCTCTGGGTTCTGCACAGTGTCCATGTGGTTCAGAAATTCTACATTCCTTGAGTCCATATTCAGCCATAAAATGCCTCTTCCAGGTCTGAGACCATTGATGCATATCAAGGTTAATTACAGTTGTTTTAGCAAAACGTAAAGCTTCAGGGCTTTTCCCAAGCTGTGTTCCCACTAGAGCAGCTTATGGCAAACCTTGCTAAATGTTGGCTACAGTGGCATATGACAGAGTGGAAAATTACACGGCTCATGATTAATTAAAAGAAGTAATTAGAAAACTGAATTAAAAGAATGAATTAGAAAAGGTATTTGTAAAGTTCTATCATTTCCAACACCATGAGGACATGCAAACAGAGAATCCCTGATCTGAGGGCAGGAGCAGCAAGGATGTCCAGGCCTTCACATGGAAGTGAGAGTCAGACGGGTCACATGGGAGAAACCAAAGTGGTGCTAGTACCTTCTTCAGCAGCAAAGCCTATTTTGTTGAATAGACCTGCCAAAACCTAATGTAAAAATGTATCAGAGGCAGCCAGTCAGGTTATGCTATAGAAGGGCAGTCCCACTTTTGCATGACAAGGATTTCTAGCATACCTCCCTAAGGTGTGTGAATATCCCTCCCTTGAGCAGGGAAAGCCCTGAAGGTCACTTCTCATGGCTGAGCAAAATAGGTTTGCTCATGGTTGTTGGATGAGTGACATCAATCTCGACGTAATTGTTTTGCCTGATTTCATAGAATTGCTTCTCTGTTGCTTCCAAGATAGTGCACTATACTGTAACACTAGTAGTTAGTTAGGGTGTGTTACTATGCTAGTTCCACTATGTTAGTTATGTTAGTAAGGCTGCCGATGCTATGTGACAAATACTTGTGATCAAGTTATTTTGCTTAATGATTGCAATCAATTTAAATGAATTCTTAATTTTATTTATATCAATAGATTTGGTTTGCCGTCTTTAATCCCACGGGGCACAGTTGTATACAGGCTCAAGTACACCTCTGTAACCCTTTGCGTAGAAACTGTTGAAGAGTCTGGGGCTGGGCTAGGATCCAGCTGCATGCAGACTTCTCTCTGAGGAGTTTAGAAAACAAAAGTGTCCTTCCTGTACCTGCTGACTTGACAGGAGGGCTTCTGTAGCAAACTTTGTCTGGAGTGGGTCTGTTCTCCACTCACTGATAACTTTTGCAAGGAGCAGGGAGTTGGACTGGATGAGCATTATGGGTCCCTTCCCACGTGAGATATTCGATGATCTGATGATTCTATTACATGGTGGAAGGGGAAAGGGATTTTCTTTTTGCCACCATGGAAGTTGGGAGAAGTATTAGTAAAAACACTGGTAAAGGGAGGGCTGCAGGGAGCAGTATCACCTTCCATCACTAAATTGGACTAGGATTTCATAAAATTAAATGAAGACCAACAGCCATGCCTGGCCTTGCTTATTGAGCCTTCTCCCAAGCACAATGGGAATATCTGCTGGTAGTGGATAACATTGAGTGAGTTGGTCTGTGCTGTGAAAGATGGCCTGACTGCTTGGTGGGCACATCTGTCAAATAAATCTTAGCCAAAGAAATAATTGGAATGCTAAATCCTTGTTTGCTGCAGCAGATGTGGCAAAGAAAGTGGGTGATTTTTGGTTGGTTGATTGGATGGGGATTATTGTTGTTGGTGGTGTTCTTTTAAACTTTCTGATTAATGACAAAGCTTCGGAAGAAGGAGTAGGGGAACCTACATGTTAATTTGTGGGCAAGAATGATCTTTTTGGTGCAACTTTATCCCAAAGTATATGTGAGGACTGCATCAATACACACTCCTTTGTCTTGGGTTCCTCTACGGCAGAGTCACTGATGGTGTGACCCAGAAATGAAATATGGGTACAGACACCCAAATGGTTTAAAGTGGGCATGTTTCAGCAGACTGTAGTACACAGTAGCAGAAGCAGGGGAAGTATCTGGCAGCAGAGGATCATAAAGCCAAGGAGGATTAGCAGTGCCTTAGCAAAAGCTATAGCCTGCATACTTCTTCATGATACCCTAAAAAGGGTCCTTCAAATCTGCGAGCGATGAGGTATGCCAGGAAATAGATCAAGGTAAACTAAATTTAGTTGTAGTGATCTGGACACCAACAGGGAAATAAAAATCAAGATTGGCAATGAGTGAATCTTTTGTCCCTTATCCCCAAGTGAATGTGGGCTGCATCTTTGTTTCACCTTCAAATTTTGCTGAGAAAGCATAAGTATGGTAAGCCTGTGTGGCAACTCTGTCATTAATCTGGCTGCATTATGAAGTAATAGTAATTACTGCAAAGTAAAACCAGATCTTGATATTTGTGTGGGATATTTGGGTTTATATAGAAATCATTTACAAGTTCTGTAACACTAGAGGTGGCTGTGAATCAGCTCATACACGTGCATCATATTTATCCAACCTCTTAACAACTATTCCTTATTGCTCCAATCAGCACTAGCCAGTCTCAGTGGACTTTATATAGATGTAGTATAAAGAGCTGTGGACAAACCTCTCTTCTGCTTCACTGCACAGTGCTCAGAGTTGAAAGCTTTCCTGGAGACCTCAACATTTAGGGGTTTTTTCCTATCCTCTCTCTTCTTCTACCACACTCCACAACAGGAGAAACTACCTTTGTTATATTCAAATGTTGCAACTGATGATTTTTGAGACTTGAACTGATTAGTCCATGAAAAGATCTCTGCCACAACAAGTTTTCTTTTTCTACAGAGTAAAAGTGGTAGCTGAGCGTTTGAAGAGAGTGGTGAATATACAGCCTTTGAAGGCAATGCTATGAAAGAAGAATCAGTCAAAAAGAGACAGAAACAAAACGCACAAGACTGCCTCATTTTCTTTAGAAGCTTTTATAATCTTTTCAGAAGATCTTCTCAAAATCTGAGTAGTATCTAAATTCCAGTCCTCTTTCTGTCTGTTCAAGCAGGCAGTTGTATTCTGACTGCAGATTTGCCCGGCTGTTTGCAGCTTCATCGGCTGCTGGACACTAAAACGAGGAGAGCTCTGCAAGGCACCAGAGAAGGATGATCCTTGGGAACCTCAGTGGATTGAGTGAATTCAGACTCCTGGGTTTTTCTGGAACCTCTCCTTTACACCCTTTGCTCTTTCTAGTTTTATTATCTCTTTATATTCTCACCTTGATGGCGAACACAGTGATAGCTTTGATAACAAACAGTGATAATCGCCTTCACACCCCGATGTATTTCTTCCTCACTCAGCTGTCCTGTTGGGATATCTGCTATTTGTCAGTCATTATCCCAAGTATTCTCGAGAACCTGATGGTGGGAACAGTGCGTATTTCCAAGACATGATGTGCAATGCAAATATTTTCCTTCCTTTTCTTTGGAGTTGCTGAGTGTTTTCTCTTGGCCGCCATGTCCCTTGATGGTTATTTTGCAGTTTGCTCCCCCTTGCATTACACAATTATCATGAGCAGCAGGGTCTGCAGAAGCCTGGTTGTTGGAGCTTACATCTGTGGAACTGCTGAGGGCTTAGTTCACACCCTCATCACCTTCAGCTCACCCTTGTGTGGTTGTGCCATTGACCACTTCTTCTGTGAGATTCAGCCTCTCCTGGACGTGCTCTGTGGCAACACTCTCCCAAGTGAAATCCAGGTCATTGTGGTGGCTGTCTTTGCTATTCTGAGTCCTTTCTCACTGGTCATTTATTCCTGTATTCCTATCGTTTCCACAATTCTTCACATGGCATCAGCTGAGAGCCAGGAGAAGGCGTTTTCCACTTGCTCCTCACAGCTCCTGGTTGTGACTGTTTTTTATGGCACTGCAGGCTCCATGTACCTGCGGCCAAAATACAGCTACTGTGCATCTGTGGATAAATTCCTCTCCCTTTCTTATTCTCTGGTGACTCCTTTATTGAATCCCATCATTTGCAGTTTGAGGAATAAGGAGGTGAAAGGAGCCCTGAAGGAAAAAATGGAGAAAACCTAAGTTAGTGTGGAAATGAAATTGAAGATTTGGGTTGTTCCAGGTGTTTGTGGTGGAATTTTTCACTCTAAATTCTTGTTCAGGAAAATCAATTTCCAGATCTACTTCATCTGTTGGGGAGGAAGGAGGGAGAAGAGTGGAGATTTTTAGCTCTAAGAGGGAGTGTTAGAAGCTATGTTAACATTTTGGAAGGGAATTTCTTCCACATACTTAAGAAATTCTTCAATAAACTTATTTTTTTCCTTTTCTTTTCCTTGCTATTTTTCAAAAGCTTGAAAATTGTGCTTTACATACTTCTGAATTTTTGAACCAAAGAGTAATATTCAAGAGCCTGACTTTAGTGAAAGAACTGAAAAGAATGAGTTTTCACCTGTTTGCATTTATTTCCTGAAAATGTTTAGTAAATCTGTTGGGGGAAAGGAGAGGACAGAATTCAGACAACAATGTGGAGCCCAGGATATTATTGAGTACTGATTTTAATTCTGAGATTGTTACTGGGGAAAAAAAAAAAAAAAAAAAAAAAAAAAAAAAAGAGGTGTGCAGAATTGCATTCCTGCCCCACTGCCTCAAAGATATTTCTTCAATTTTAGAGTCATTGTTTTAAACATGTTAGACCAAGTGTAGGCCTTTGAAGTACTTAACCACTGTAATCTTCTGTAACTATTAATACAACTCTTTATATTAAATGCTCAAAGCTTAAATGATATTGGAAAGATAAGGACATGCATTACTCCTTAAATTAATCCTTCATTCCTGGAAATAACTGAAAATATAAATATCATAAAAGTACATGTCCTGGTTTAAAAGACAGCTGTTTGCTAAGGAAAGCAGAAGCTTCCCTTTGGACTGAAAAATGTGATCCGTCCTTCCTTCCTTCCATCCGATTATTAGGATTTTGAAATTAAGGGAGCTCTCAGGCAAAGATATGGGGGTAGGAATAACAGTTCTTTACTAGTGCAACTAACAAGACAAACAAGAACAACAGTAGCTATGGAATTAGCCACAAACAGACCAGTAACTCAGTCCCAGTGTTTTTTGGCTGCAGGCACCTTTTCCCTGAGCTGCAGTTCCCGGTGCTGGGGGCGGGCAGGTCCCGCAGAGCTGCAGGAGGGCTGGGGGTGATGGCAGAGCTGTCCCAGGGAGAGACAGAGAGAGATGGAGAGAGCTCTCCGCTCACGGTGTGGGTCCTGGGGCTCAGCAGAGTGCTGGAAGGTGGCAGGTTCCAGCGAGAAGGCAGCAGGGCAGGGTCCCACAGCAGTGAGGATGGCTCCCGGCGATGGCATGGCAGGAATGCAACACAGGCGGCGATCGTCCTTCTCGTCCCAACTCCAAGGGGGAAATGGGACCCAGGCCCAGCCTTCCGCTTCCTCTTCTGCATGTTTCAATCTCGCGGGGTGTCCTTCTTCTCTCTCTCCTCCCCCTTGTCACCAGGGCCCAGTCAACAGGTATCTTAGCATGATAATGGGGAAAATTCCACAGAGGGAAAAGGGAAAGAAACAACCCCCAACAGTACAGGGTTCTTAATTGGATGTCATATGAATTTTTATCTTGAGCGTTTGTAAATCCACAAAAAAATTATAAGGTATAATATCCTTTGCAGAAGCTTGACATCTTTGATTTTAATCACATCTTATTTTGGACCAAAAAATTTATTATAACAGAAAATGCTGTCTCATACTTTTAATTTTTAAAATTTCAAATGCATTACAAAAAGAATGCATTGTTTTTTGTCATATTGCTTTATTGGCATTAAAGTTTCTCCCCTAGTCATATATGCTAGACTCCTTACAGCAGCATTCCTAGAGAATTGCACAACTGTGTGTATTATGAAAGAAGTGATGAAGAGGGGAAACCCAAGTAAAAAAAGCAGTGGGGATAAGAAAAGTGTAATTCATAAAACAAAAAACAAACAAAAAGCCCCCAACCAAACAAAAAAAAATGTTATAATATGGTTCAGTAAAATGAAAGTAAGCATTAAAAACCTGGGAAGTTTCATTCTGGTAAACCACCAGGCCCAATACTTTCTTGATTGATTATGCAAAATTTGTGAGTTCTCAAGTTTGTGGACAACACTAAATCAGAGGGAGTAGACAATGTGCCAAAGGACCCCCATGTTTTAATGAATCCAGAGGAAGGCTGGATGAGTTCCTTGAACAGAGAGCCCAGCTCTAGGTGTCCAAACCAGGTGGGATTCAGCTGCCTCTTCATGGCTTGATTTTGGGGGAGCTGCATCCATGGATTCACACTTGCCCATCTTAAGTGTCTGGAATCTGAGCGTGAAGGATGGTTTCTATCAAAATGGAAATTAGCACTTCTAGGGCACGGATCTTGTGCTTCAGAAGGAGTCTTTGCAGATGAGTGCTGTCCTCATGGCCTGGAATAGCAGGCATGCAGAAGAACTTACAGGACTGAGTCCCCTCCAGGGGAAGCTGCGTGTTCCTGGTCTCTGCTGGGGAAGAAAGGCTGGTGGTACCTTGGACAGGATGAGAAAGCAGAGAGTCAATGATAAAAAACAAAAATCAACCTCTCCTTCACTTCCTTTCTGACTGAAACTGTAAAACAAAGCTCAGAGAACTCACATTTGTGGGATCAGTATGGTGACGAGGATTTGCAGATCTCAGCTGTTTCAAGAGAGGTGTTTAGCCCTCAAGTTACCTGAAGATCTATGAACCCTGAGGCTCTGTGAATGATTTCATTTGCCCAAGACTACTTGCACCGAACAAAATGGGTCTGCTTTACAGCAGAGCTTGGTCTCAGCTGATGCTAGAAATCTGACTGTGCAGTTGCCTCTTGAAGCAAGGTGCTCACTTTGAGAGAAAGTGTACAGGTGAAAAACTCGTCTTAATTCCTCCAGTTGGAACAGATCTTCAGTATTGTTCCAGAAAACTCTGAATTAACCCCACCTGATCTGATTTCAGGCTCCAGAGCACTGAATGGGAAAGCCTTACTGTGACAGACAGGAGAGCCAGGGAAGAATCAAACCAACCATGGTGCAGAATAAACACAACTAAATCCAGTGCAGAGTTCCAGCTCTGTGCCAGGATCCTTGTGCTGGTCTGGAGCACAGAGGTGCGGGACGGAAACATGAAAACACACGCTTGGGCTCACAGGAATATCCAGAGACAATTAATCATCCTTTCAGAATTTCACGGAAGAGGTTAAAAGTGTCCACACCTTGCTTATTTTCATCTTTTGAATGGAAAAGGGGATTTTGAATTTAGCTTGCTGTAAATGCTTTCATTGTATCTGCTTAAGTATAGCTGGATGAAACCTGACTCCGTCTGGCAATAGAAGTATATGCTACTTGGGAATAATTGTCATAGGTTAAACACCCAGCAGATTGCACCAGTGATTCCTGCTGTCACTAGAATAGCCAGCCCGTGGAATTTTGTGACTCTCATGCCCTTGGTGCTCCAGAAAACATTGTAAACTCTAGATTGGCAGTAAATTGGCAGTAAAAACAAAATAAAATAAAACACAAATACAAAAAGGCAGAAAAGACTGTAGTTCTTAAATCTGAGTAAGTCTATTGTTTTGCACTGCAGGTCTAGATATAATACGGTGAAAAATTAGTTTTTCTAGATAGAAAGTTTTACATCTAGGTATTTCTAATACGTACTACATCTTTACAAGGGATATGCTAGACACTGAGCTCTCATTTTAAAATAGTGCAGTAAACCATGCGAAATTCTTCAAACCAATAATTGCCATTTCAGATTTTGTCTGAATCAGGTTTTATTCTTTCCCCAGCCAGTGCCCTCTCTGCTCTTTGTCTTTCTTTCCATCTTCCTCTGTCCTTTCTCTCTGTCTGTCTAACTAGCTCTTTTTTGACATCACTTCCTTGGATTCCTTGGGCTTTCTCCTCTGTCTCCCACTGCTGCAGCTCTCCTTTCTCAGCGGAAGGTCCCAATGCTTTTGTCTGCCTCAGGCTCTGCAGCCACCCAGCCCGGGGCTGTTCACACCCTGCTTTGTGCCAGCCTTCTCAAGCCCCTCGGTACGGTTCTGTTTGCCAGCACTGCCGTGCCCTGCTCCTCAGCACCTCCCAGCCGGGCCCCTGTGTCCGCCTGAGCCCGGCACTCAGCTGCGCTTCTCCAGCCCTCGGCAGCTCCCGCCTCCCTGCTCCCCCTCTCTGCTGTGCTCACACCCGGCAGAGCAGCACAGATCCGCCCCGTGCCCCAGCCCTGGCTCGGGGCCCGCCAGGAGCCTCCACCCTGCTCCTCACCTGCACCAGGTGTGCTGTCACCTGAGCAATGGCCAAACAACCGGGAGCCTGCAGCAGCCACTCATTCCCTGACACTGCAGCTGATGCCTCCATGGGCTTCCTAAAAGCACAGGCCACACAAAGCCAAGGGAATCAAAAGCAGATATATCTACTGAATAAATAAATTCCATACATCAATATCAATATCAATATCAATATCAATATCAATATCAATATCAATATCAATATTTATTGAAGGGCCTTCAGGAACATTTCAGGCAGACAAAGCCTCCCAGGGGCTACACTCCAAAATGGACCGTGGGTCACGGGTTCTCGTCCTTTTCTAAGTTTGGTCCATTTGCCTATTGGAGGTTTATTTCCAATGACAGCTTCGGGTAATGAAGTCATTTACCTTCAGTTTGTTCACCCCCAACTCACTTTTGTTTCCATTTCCTGGGGCCTGAGGCAGTGAGGGGTCCTTGATTGCCAGGCCTGGGCAGGAATTGCTGTGTCTGAGCAGAATGGGGAAGCAGCAGCTCACACTGTGCATGGAGTTTGGAGTCACACGCATAAGAATGGCAGGATTGCAAATCTGTGAGAAATACAAAAGCTACAATCCTGAGGCATCAGGGGTGAATAGCAACCAGCTGCCTCTTTGGAGCCCGAGGAACAGCAACTGCCTGCCGCAAGGCCCAGAAGCTTGTTGGTCAAATGCAGCAGGAACAAAAGTGCCTCCAGCCATCCTGAGTGGGAATGTGGCTAAAGCTGTGTCGGATCCAAGGCAGCCTGGAGGAAGGAGTGAATGTGAAGCTGCTGAAGAGCTGCCCAGGAGAGGCTGGGGCCCTGGCAGCCAAGGCTCACCCAGTGCAGCCTCTGGGGGTCCCTTTGGTGGGGCCAGCCCAGGGTCAGCCTGTGGGTGCACCTTGGGGGCACACCAAACTCACTGGAAAGGACCCTCTGAGAGCTTGGGTGCCTTGCACAGGAGTCTCACAGGCACAGGCCAGTGGAAGAACAGAGTGCAGTGGAACAGAAATGCCCGGCAGCCTGAGGGCCAGACACAAGTGTGACCTGGCTTGTGACAGCTCTGGGCAGGGCTCTGCTCACTGGGCTCTGTGCTCTGGGGAAGGAGTTCACTGATCCTTCAGTCAGGGGAGGCCCTGCCAGCCAGTGAACCCCTGTGCATCAGAGGACAGGGGGAGTCCCAGTGACTGCCACCTGGGAGAGGAGCCATGTGGTTCCAGGGCCCAGGAGCCATGTGCTTCTGTGACCTCAAGGGGATCCATCCCTGTGTGCCCCCATGTCACTGAGGGGCAGTGATGTGGCACCTCTCCAGTGATTGTGACTCACCTGCCCAGGGCTCAGTATCCTGAGAGCAGGCTAACGTGTCAGCAGGTCTTCAGGATAGCTCAGCTTATTCCCGTGCTACGCACCTCTCTGCCTTTCAAGCAGATTTATTGTTTACTGTCCCCTTCAGCTTTTGTCCTCTCACAGGTAATTATGATTTGACTCTTGGGATAGATCATAGAGGAAGGAGAGAAAAGTCTAGGCTGCTTATACCTTCCTAGCTGAAGGCTGAGCTGTTGCCCCTTCGTAGGCTGTCCACATACAGGCTAGGCTAGAGTTCTTCTTTGCTGATTCTCTTTCCTTTACTATAGCCTAGGATAGGTAAGTAAGGGGTGAGTGCAGTCTGAGGGGCTGGGCTCAGCCCAGAGTGGCAAAAAGCCCACCTTGGATACTGCAGGAAGGAGTGGGACAGAAGGAGAGCAGCAAAGGCTGTAGTTAAGTTAGTGGCTGAAAGCTGGTCACTCCTGCAGAGGAGGGAAAAGCCAGAGAGCTCTGCTGTTGATGCTGTGACAGCAGCAGGGCCTCCTCAGAGAAGGTAACATGCACTGGAGCACTTCAGAAGGACCTTTGAAGCTCCTGGGGCTCTGTCACTGATCACAAAGCTGTGAGCCTGCAGTTCAGCAGCTGGCTCAAGCACCACTGAAACTCTTGATGGCAAATGCTGTTCTTTCCATAGGTTGTATTTCTTTGGAGTTTTTATTCCTTTGGTGAGATATAGTCATTTCTTTGCAATCAGGTGAGGGGATTGATGCTGATCCCTTCCTGGAGCACGTCCTTGGTCATCCAGAGCTTTGCCCGCTGCTCCTGAGAGGGACGATGGCCACAACAGGGAACAATTCCTGTGAGTACCAGCTTCACTGGCAGCTTTGGACTTTGTGACTCCCCACAGACAGCTGACATGACTGGTGCTCAGATCCCAGAAGGATGTGCTCACAAGCTAGAGTGAAGTCTGGGATGTTTGCTGAGAATAGCCAGACTGACCCAGGTTGTTTAGTCCCAGGAAAACACCTTTTGTCACTGTGAAGAAGACTTTGAAACATCATTGCTCATAGGGAGGTCTGACAGGTCCTTGAGCTGCCTTTTGTGCTCAGTACTTGCTTGTTTTCAAGAAGTTCCAGTCAGTTAGAATCAGGGAAAGCTTGACCTGATAATCCAGTCTAGAGCTCTGGTGAGAAGGGAAGGTACCCTGAGGCCCAGAAATCAGAGCTGGGGCTTGTTGGACTCTTGGCAAAGTAAGCAGGGGAACAGACTTTTCCAAATCAGGAAATTTCAATGGCAGTGCTAGGCTTCCCCCGATACTGAGTTGAAGGTTTGAGCTGGTTGTCCTGACTGCTTGTGTAGAAAGCTCAAAGTTTAAATATGCTTTCTTTCCTCGCCTCATCTCTTTCCAAATGGAATTTCTCTGCAGTCATCGCCGAGGGAATAGCTCCTCCAAAAAGGATCCTCTTCCCACCAGAGAAGATTTGCATGGTCTGGCAGCAGAGACAGAGTGCTGGAGCAGGGCTCTTCAATGTGGGCAACACGTGCTTCCTCAACGCTGTCCTGCAGTGCCTGACCTACACCCCCCCACTGGCCAACTACCTGCTGTCCCAAGAGCACAGCCAGGCCTGTGAGTGCTTTTAGGAGCATCTCCTGAAAATCTCTTCATCAAGTCCCAGATTCCCAGAATGTAAAATTTGTTTTCAGACAACAGCAGCCCTTTGTCAGCCCCATGAGTCTGTACTCTTTGAACACTGGAGCCTAGAACCCACTTGTCCTAGCCTGCTGCCTTACCCTTAATGAAAACACCTCTTTCTCCCTGGCAGTCTTTATTCCTGCAAGTTCAACCCTCTGTGCTTATTGCACAGAAAGCTCTTGGTTTACCATCCCTCTCTGAACATTTTCTGCACACTAAAATGCCCTGGGACCATTGGGACATTGGGAGGAGTGGAGTATTGGACTGGAGTGGCAGTGCAAGAGGAGGAGTATCCCACTGCTGTGGATGTTTTGCTAACCTAAGGACCTTCCCTGTGTCCCTCTTCAGGTCACCAGCAGGGTTTCTGCATGATGTGCATCATGGAAGCACACGTGAACAAGGTCCTGCGTTCCCCTGTCAGTGCCATCCTGCCTTTGGCTGTCCTCAAGGTTTTCAAACGTAAGTCGTACCAGGTGCTTGAACAGGTTTCCTTCCCTCCTTCTATGAGAGAACTGAAACCTTCTTTCTTAGGCATAGGAGAACATTTGGAGCCCGGCAGGGAGGAAGATGCCCATGACTTCTTGTGCTGTACTGTCAATGCCATGCAGACAGCTTGTCTGAGTGAAAGCAGCGAGTAAGCACAAGCAAATCACCCTCACAAAGTTCTGAGCCCTTTGCACTGCTTGGTGTGCTCCCATCAAGGGAAACCTAAACCCTGGGCTTTCAGGCCAAGCAAAACTCTTGCCGGAGATAATGCTCTGTCTTCCCACTTGTTTCCAGCTTGGACCTCTCATCTCAATCCACTACCATTGTCTCTCAAATCTTTGGAGGCTTTCTGAGATCCAGAGGTATGTTTCCTCAACTCTTACTCTCTTTGACATTGCCTGTGTCCTTCTGTCTGCCTGTGCCTGACAGTTGGTCTGCTGGGACAGGTACAATGTGTAAATGGGCAGTGTCAGTCAGCTTCCCATTGCTGAGCATTTGGATTTTTCCTTCCAGTCACCTGCGTCAGCTGCAAAGCCGTTTCTGACTCCTACGAGGCCTTCCTGGATATCCCTTTGGATATCAGAGTAAGAAGCTTTTGCAGTTGTGCTTCAAGACATGCCAAGGCCCTTGCAGCTTTCCAGAGTCAGCACATTTGTCTTCAAAATGTGTGCTGTGAGCACAAGAGATCTTGGTGGTGGGTGGGAAGGGGAATGGATGGTGTCCTCCTGCAGAGGCCATGGCACTGGTCTCTCTGTAGGTGCTGTCTTTAAGCTGGTCGAGAAGCATTATCCTCTCTGCACCCTCAATATATCCTCATCCTCCTTTGCTTTGCCCTCCCCTAACACTTGTCTGGCTCCCAGGCCGATGGGTTGGGTTGTTTGCACCACTGATGCCCCTGCATAGTGTCATGAGTTGATGTGAGTGGTGTGGTGGTACGGGGAGGGAGCTCCTGATGGCTCCGGGAGCCTCTGGGACACAGGGAGATGTTCAGCATCCCACTCCCTTTCTGTCTCCTTCTGGACAGCTTCATGGTGGGTCTCTTCAGCATCAGCTGCAGGGGTTTGCTTGTCAGCTCGTGGGAGTTGTTTGGGTGAGGCAATTTCCTGCAGCTCAGTGTGCTCATTTGTCACTCTTGCAGACAGCCTCCACCCTCACTGCAGCTCTGGAGGACTTTGTGAGACCCGAGCACCTGGATGGTGAAAACTGCTACAAACGTAACACGTAAGATGATTACTAAGCACATATTACCAGGAGATCCTGTGTGAGGGAGTTGCATGTCATTGAGCAGAAGTCATCGCCTCATGGAGCTTTGCTGCACACAGAGGAGATGCAGCTTCTTTAAAATAGAGCAGGGAATAGCCTTAGAATAGCAAAAGCTGTGTGAGACAGGACAGGTTGCCTGGCCACCCTGGGGGAGGATTGGGTGCGTTTCAGCACTGGGTTCTGTGCTTGGTTTCAAGGTGTAAGAAGAATGTTGCTGCCTTCAAGAAGTTCACAGTCCATTGCGCACCCAAGGTTCTCACGGTGTGTCTAAAAAGGTTTGACTGTTTCACCGGTAGGAAGATCAGCAAGGTTTGTACACAGCCGGTGTGCAGCTTTCTCTTCCTGGAGCAGATTTCCCTGAGCTTGTGCCAAGGCACTGGTCTTGGGTTGGTCATGTTCCCTTCTGGGGAGAGAATTCCCTTGGGAAGACAGGCAAGCGCTCTTCTCCAGCAGAGCTGCTTTGGCCAAGAACAGTTTCCTGCCACTCAAAGCATTACACCTTTGTGATGGTGTGCTTTATGGAAAACCAGCTGCTTGTGAGCCCCAAAGATGTATTTACACACCTCTGGCCCCTGGATGTGGCAGGCTATTCTGTGTCATAGGTCAGGGTCACTTCTGAGCCCTGCTGGTGTCTGTGCAGGTTGTGAAGTACCCCAAGTACCTGGATCTTCGCCCGTACATGTCCCAGGCAGAGGGAGAACCCCTCCGTTACTCCTTGTATGCTGTCCTGGTGCACAGTGGGGTCAGCTGTCATACAGGACACTATTTCTGCTACACAAAGGTAGTCAGCAATGTCCTTCCTTCCTTTTTTCTTTCCTTGCCAATGGGGAAAATGTGTGTGGGGAAGAGAAACTTTGCTGTCGGTGTTACTGACAGCCAAGGTTTTGGGGCAGGAGATGTCTTGAGGGGCTGGACTGGATTTGTTTTGACATACTCTTTGTTAGGTAGTTTTCTGCCTGTGTTTTTGGTGAGAAACCATGCAGAGATCTTTGTCCTTTTTTTTTTCACAGGCCAGCAATGGGCTGTGGTACCTGATGGATGATGAGTCTGTGGAGCTTCGTTGCCTTGACACAGCTCTCAGGCAGCAAGCCTACCTGCTGTTTTATGCCAGGTAATAAGCAGCATTCAGATGCGTTCAGAAGATGTTTCCTTTTCCCTGTCTATTGGTTTGCTTCTCATAGTGCAGAGAATGCAGAGATTTCTCACCAAAGGCAATTACTACCAGCTTCATTCAGTGCTGTGGAACCTGTGCTGCCCCATGTCTGTGCTTCAGGCTGCTGCCCTGATGTAGCCTGCTATTTGCCTGCTCTGTGATGCTAGACTTTTGTAGAAAAGAGTGAGGGAACTTAAAGGGACCTGCCAGGAAAGATGGGGAGGGAGCCTTTATCAGGAAGGGCTGGACAGGATGAAGGGTATCAGTTTTCAGCTGACCCATTATGGCAGGTTTCCATGAGATATTAGGAAGAAATGCTTGAGTGGAAGGGTGGTGAGAGCATGGAACAGGCTGCCCAAAGAAGCTGTGGGTGCCCCATCCTTGGAGGCTTTCAAGGCCAGGGTGGACAGGGCTTGGAGGGGCCTTGTCTATTGTGAGGTATTCCTGTCCATGACAGCGGGGTGGCACAAAATGAGCATTAAGATCCCTTCCAACCCAAGCAAGCGTGTGAATTTGTGAAATTCACATGAGGGTCTAGAAGGTATAAAGATGAGTTTTGTCTGAGATAGGAGTAGACTTGGTGAGATGACTCTAGCTAAAATTTCCATTAGTGGCCTTGGTTAAATCTTCTCTCTGTCATAGAAACCTCTCCAAGGAAATGAGCGAATCCCAGAGAGGGCTGCAAAAACAGCCCCAAACTGAGATCTTTCTTTTCTTTTCTCCAGGTGTTCTGATCTGAAAATTGGAGAAAGGGCTTCTTCCTCACTGGCACCACCGTATGCCCCTTCCTTCCTTCCTCAGTGGGCAGCCAGCAGCGAGCAGGTGGCTCCTGTTGGCCCACAGGGCTTGCCTGGCAGCACAAAGGTAACTCTGGGGAGGAGGGTCAGTGCACTAGAGGAGCAGTGGATCTCTTTCTAGCATCTCAGCATTTCTCCTTTTCCCCCTCTCAACATGCAGCACTCTTCACAGCCACAGTGCTGCCTCTTCTCCAAGCACCCCGGCTGCCTCCATCCCATTTGTGCCCCTTTGGCCCTTTGGCCTTGGCAGCCCTCCAGAAGAGCCTTTGGGAGGCTCAGAAATGTCCCTTCCCAGAACTCCTGGGAGATCCCCACTGACTCTGGTCCTTTCAGGAGAGAAGGGCAGGAACTCTCCACAGCTCTCTTTGCAGGACATGGCCCTGGGCATGGAAGGTGCTGGCAGGAAGCAGGACCGGAGCAGATCCCCGCTGTCGGGCAGGGATGGCCACAGCTGCTCTGGGGTCAGCACGGACTGGGACCACACAGCAGGGAGGAGAACGGGCCCTCCGAGTTGTAGCGCCACTGCCAGGGATGGTGAAGCTTCAGGACCTTCCAACAGGAGCTTGCAGAGTGCTCCTGGCCCCGGGGTTGCTCAGGAGCAGGTCCTGCTGAGGCGGAGGGACATGAGCAGATCCGTGCAGGGCAGCTACAACCTCTGCAGCCCCTCTGTGCAGCACACAGACTACGAGCCCTCAGCGAGGAAGAGGAGGAGGCTGACAACACATTCCCCGTGTTGTGATCAAACCCCTGTGGATAGAGCAACTCCAGGGCCCCCCAGCTCCCGCTTGAAGCAGGCTCCCAAGCTCAGGGCTGCTCGGAGGCAAACCCGAGCGAGGTGCAGAGAGCAGAGGAGATCCCCACGGCGGGGCTCTGACCTGCACGGCCGCTTTGTGCAGTGCACAGACGAGCAGCACCCCTCTCTGAGCAAGAGGAAGAGGAGGAGAACAAGTTCTTCCCGTTGTGACAGAGCCCCAGGGGATAATGCAGCTTCAGGGCCCTCCAACACCAGCTTCAAGCAGGCTCCTGTGCTCAGGGCTGCTCAGGAGCAATCCCGAGCGAGGCTGAGGGAGCGGAGGAGATCCCCAGAGCTGGGCTATGATCTCCACAGCCGGTTTGTGCAGCACGCAGCCCAGCGCCCTTCGGCGAGGAAGAGGAGGGTGCCCATGGCCTAGAGGGGCAGGTCTGAGAAGAGCTCGGGGCACTCTGGGAGTGCTGCAGTCAGATTTTGGCCCTGGCTGAAGCAGAAGGGAAGATGAGCACTGAGGTTTTTATCACAGGTGTCTTTGTTTTCTTCTCAAAGATGAAGAAACAGTTGGTTTATATGGGCGATTATGCTTGTGACTAGAGTAATAGGCTTTAATTAGAATTCTTCATTCCACAGTGTAGATAGTTTTTGCTGCTAATATAGGTCAGTAGTTGAAATCAATATTGAAGCAATTTTTTAATTAAAGCTAGAAAAATAAATGTTAAGTACAGACTGATATTACCCTTGCCAATGTCTCTTTTTCTCGGTCTCAAGGTGAAATCTTGCTGGGTGTCCCCACTCAAAGGAGGAATCTCCAGCCACATTCTGAGAAGGGGAGGGGGGGTTAGACATCTGTCCTGTTGAAGAGTGGGGCTTTTCCAGAGTGAAGTGATGGACTGTGAGTGTCACAGTGCTCAGGGAGTTGTGCCAGCTGGGGCAGGATGCTCTGCCTGAGCAGGGATACAGCAGCTCCAGCTGTGTCCTGTCTACACCTTAGCAGGAATGGCTTGAGCAAGGAGGGCCTCCTGTTTGTAGTGCTAAAGAATGCTGAGACCAGCTTGACCAAACTATCATGTCACCACTGTTACTGAAAACATCAGGATAAATTAAGCTCTCTAATGCTACTTTTAGTGTCAGGAAGCACACATTCCTTTCTTAGAGTGCCCTTCTGGGCAACTCCTCCCACTTTATATTCCAGGCATGATGCTGTGTGGTGTGGATGTCCCTCTGGGCAGTTCAGGTCACCTGTCCCAGCTGTGCTCTCTGCCAGTTTCTTTTGTGAGCCTCCTCACAGGCAGAGCAGAAGATGAGAAAACAAAATGTCCCTGACTCAGGATAAAGGTGACTGAGCAAAACCTCAAACTTCAGCGTATTATCAACACCATTCTCATTGCAAATCCAGAACACAGCACTGTAAGAGCTACCGAAATAAAGAAATTAACTCTACCCTGTCTGAAATGAGAACAGTGGCATTCCAGCACAATTGCTGAATTACCTTTGTTAGTTCCCTCTTTATCTCTGGGTTCTGCACAGTGTCCATGTGGTTCAGAAATTCTACATTCCTTGAGTCCATATTCAGCCATAAAATGCCTCTTCCAGGTCTGAGACCATTGATGCATATCAAGGTTAATTACAGTTGTTTTAGCAAAACGTAAAGCTTCAGGGCTTTTCCCAAGCTGTGTTCCCACTAGAGCAGCTTATGGCAAACCTTGCTAAATGTTGGCTACAGTGGCATATGACAGAGTGGAAAATTACACGGCTCATGATTAATTAAAAGAAGTAATTAGAAAACTGAATTAAAAGAATGAATTAGAAAAGGTATTTGTAAAGTTCTATCATTTCCAACACCATGAGGACATGCAAACAGAGAATCCCTGATCTGAGGGCAGGAGCAGCAAGGATGTCCAGGCCTTCACATGGAAGTGAGAGTCAGACGGGTCACATGGGAGAAACCAAAGTGGTGCTAGTACCTTCTTCAGCAGCAAAGCCTATTTTGTTGAATAGACCTGCCAAAACCTAATGTAAAAATGTATCAGAGGCAGCCAGTCAGGTTATGCTATAGAAGGGCAGTCCCACTTTTGCATGACAAGGATTTCTAGCATACCTCCCTAAGGTGTGTGAATATCCCTCCCTTGAGCAGGGAAAGCCCTGAAGGTCACTTCTCATGGCTGAGCAAAATAGGTTTGCTCATGGTTGTTGGATGAGTGACATCAATCTCTACGTAATTGTTTTGCCTGATTTCATAGAATTGCTTCTCTGTTGCTTCCAAGATCGTGCACTGTACTGTAACACTAGTAGTTAGTTAGGGTGTGTTACTATGCTAGTTCCACTATGTTAGTTATGTTAGTAAGGCTGCCGATGCTATGTGACAAATACTTGTGATCAAGTTATTTTGCTTAATGATTGCAATCAATTTAAATGAATTCTTAATTTTATTTATATCAATAGATTTGGTTTGCCGTCTTTAATCCCACGGGGCACAGTTGTATACAGGCTCAAGTACACCTCTGTAACCCTTTGCATAGAAACTGTTGAAGAGTCTGGGGCTGGGCTAGGACCCAGCTGCATGCAGACTTCTCTCTGAGGAGTTTAGAAAACAAAAGTGTCTTTCCTGTACCTGCTGACTTGACAGGAGGGCTTCTGTAGCAAACTTTGTCTGGAGTGCGTCTGTTCTCCACTCACTGATAACTTTTGCAAGGAGCAGGGAGTTGGACTGGATGAGCATTATGGGTCCCTTCCCACGTGAGATATTCGATGATCTGATGATTCTATTACATGGTGGAAGGGGAAAGGGATTTTCTTTTTGCCACCATGGAAGTTGGGAGAAGTATTAGTAAAAACACTGGTAAAGGGAGGGCTGCAGGGAGCAGTATCACCTTCCATCACTAAATTGGACTAGGATTTCATAAAATTAAATGAAGACCAACAGCCATGCCTGGCCTTGCTTATTGAGCCTTCTCCCAAGCACAATGGGAATATCTGCTGGTAGTGGATAACATTGAGTGAGTTGGTCTGTGCTGTGAAAGATGGTCTGACTGCTTGGTGGGCACATCTGTCAAATAAATCTTAGCCAAAGAAATAATTGGAATGCTAAATCCTTGTTTGCTGCAGCAGATGTGGCAAAGAAAGTGGGTGATTTTTGGTTGGTTGGTTGGATGGGGATTATTGTTGTTGGTGGTGTTCTTTTAATCTTTCTGATTAATGACAAACCTTAGGAAGAAGGAGTAGGAGAACCTACATGTTAATTTGTGGGCAAGAATGATCTTTTTGGTGCAACTTTATCCCAAAGTATATGTGAGGACTGGATCAATACACACTCCTTTGTCTTGGGTTCCTCTACGGCAGAGTCACTGATGGTGTGACCCAGAAAGGAAATATGGGTACAGACACCCAAATGGTTGAAAGTGGGCATGTTTCAGCAGGCTGTAGTACACAGTAGCAGAAACAGGGGAAGTATCTGGCAGCAGAGGATCATAAAGCCAAGGAGGATTAGCAGTGCCTTAGCAAAAGCTATAGCCTGCATACTTCTTCATGATCCCCTAAAAAGGGTCCTTCAAATCTGCGAGCGATGAGGTATGCCAGGAAATAGATCAAGGTAAACTAATTTTTAGTTGTAATGATCTGGACATCAACAGGGAAATAAAAATTAAGATTGGCAATGAGTGAATCTTTTGTCCCTTATCCCCAAGTGAATGTGGGCTGCATCTTTGTTTCACCTTCAAATTTTGCTGAGAAAGCATAAGTATGGTAAGCCTGTGTGGCAACTCTGTCATTAATCTGGCTGCATTATGAAGTAATAGTAATTACTGCAAAGTAAAACCAGATCTTGATAGTTCTGTAGGATATCTGGGTTTATATAGAAATCATTTGCAAGTTCTGTAAAACTAGAGGTGGCTGTGAATCAGCTCATACACGTGCATCATATTTATCCAACCTCTTAACAACTATTCCTTATTGCTCCAATCAGCACTAGCCAGTCTCAGTGGACTTTATATAGATGTAGTATAAAGAGCTGTGGACAAACCTCTCTTCTGCTTCACTGCACAGTGCTCAGAGTTGAAAGCTTTCCTGGAGACCTCAACATTTAGGGGTTTTTTCCTATCCTCTCTCTTCTTCTACCACACTCCACAACAGGAGAAACTACCTTTGTTATATTCAAATGGTGCAACTGATGATTTTTGAGACTTGAACTGATTAGTCCATGAAAAGATCTCTGCCACAACAAGTTTTCTTTTTCTACAGAGTAAAAGTGGTAGCTGAGCTTTTGAAGAGAGTAGTGAATATACAGCCTTTGAAGGCAATGCTTTGAAAGAAGAATCAGTCAAAAATAGACAGAAACAAAACGCATAAGACTGCCTCATTTTCTTTAGAAGCTTTTATAATCTTTTCAGAAGATCTTCTCAAAATCTGAGTAGTATCTAAATTCCAGTCCTCTTTCTGTCTGTTCAAGCAGGCAGTTGTATTCTGACTGCAGATTTGCCCGGCTGTTTGCAGCTTCATCGGCTGCTGGACACTAAAATGAGGAGAGCTCTGCAAGGCACCAGACAAGGATGATCCTTGGGAACCTCAGTGGATTGAGTGAATTCAGACTCCTGGGTTTTTCTGGAACCTCTCCTTTACACCCTTTGCTCTTTCTAGTTTTATTATCTCTTTATATTCTCACCTTGATGGCGAACACAGTGATAGCTTTGATAACAAACAGTGATAATCGCCTTCACACCCCGATGTATTTCTTCCTCACTCAGCTGTCCTGTTGGGATATCTGCTATTTGTCTGTCATTATCCCAAGTATTCTCGAGAACCTGATGGTGGGAACAGTGAGTATTTCCAAGACAAGATGTGCAATGCAGATGTTTTCCTTCCTTTTCTTTGGAGTTGCTGAGTGTTTTCTCTTGGCCGCCATGTCCCTTGATGGTTATTTTGCAGTTTGCTGCCCCTTGCATTACACAATGATCATGAGCAGCAGGGTCTGCAGAAGCCTGGTTGTTGGAGCTTACATCTGTGGAACTGCTGTGGGCTTAGTTCACACCCTCATCACCTTCAGCTCACCCTTGTGTGGTTGTGCCATTGACCACTTCTTCTGTGAGATTCAGCCTCTCCTGGACGTGCTCTGTGGCAACACTCTCCCAAGTGAAATCCAGGTCATTGTGGTGGCTGTCTTTGCTATTCTGAGTCCTTTCTCACTGGTCATTTATTCCTATATTGGTGTCGTTTCCACAATTCTTCACATGGCATCAGCTGAGAGCCAGGAGAAGGCGTTTTCCACTTGCTCCTCACAGCTCCTGGTTGTGACTGTTTTTTATGGCACTGCAGGCTCCATGTACCTGCGGCCAAAATACAGCTACTGTGCATCTGTGGATAAATTCCTCTCCCTTTCTTATTCTCTGGTGACTCCTTTATTGAATCCCATCATTTGCAGTTTGAGGAATAAGGAGGTGAAAGGAGCCCTGAAGGAAAAAATGGAGAAAACCTAAGTTAGTGTGGAAATGAAATAGAAGATTTGGGTTGTTCCAGGTGTTTGTGGTGGAATTTTTCACTCTAAATTCTTGTTCAGGAAAATCAATTTCCAGATCTACTTCATCTGTTGGGGAGGAAGGAGGGAGAAGAGTGGAGATTTTTAGCTCTAAGAGGGAGTGTTAGAAGCTATGTTAACATTTTGGAAGGGAATTTCTTCCACATACTTAAGAAATTCTTCAATAAACTTATTTTTTTCCTTTTCTTTTCCTTGCTATTTTTCAAAAGCTTGAAAATTGTGCTTTACATACTTCTGAATTTTTGAACCAAAGAGTAATATTCAAGAGCCTGACTTTACTGAAAGGACTGAAAAGAATGAGTTTTCACCTGTTTGCATTTATTTCCTGAAAGTGTTTAGTAAATCTGTTGGGGGAAAGGAGAGGACATAGTTCAGGCAATAATGTGGAGCCCAAGAAATTACTGAGGACTGATTTTTAATTCTGAGATTGTTACTGGGGCAAAAAAAAAAAAAAAAAAAAAAAAAGAGGTGTGCAAAATTGCATTCCTGCCCCACTGCCTCAAAGATATTTCTTCAATTTTAGAGTCATTGTTTTAAACATGTTAGACCAAGTGTAGGCCTTTGAAGTACTTAACCACTGTAATCTTCTGTAACTATTAATACAACTCTTTATATTAAATGCTCAAAGCTTAAATGATATTGGAAAGATAAGGACATGCATTACTCCTTAAATTAATCCTTCATTCCTGGAAATAACTGTAAATATAAATATCATGAAAGTACATGTCCTGGTTTGAAAGACAGCTGTTTGCTAAGGAAAGCAGAAGCTTCCCTTTGGACTGAAAAATGTGATCCTTCCTTCCTTCAATCCGATTATTAGGATTTTGAAATTAAGGGAGCTCTCAGGCAAAGATATGGGGGTAGGAATAACAGTTCTTTACTAGTGCAACTAACAAGACAAACAAGAACAACAGCAGCTATGGAATTAGCCACAAACAGACCAGTAACTCAGTCCCAGTGTTTTTTGGCTGCAGGCACCTTTTCCCTGAGCTGCAGTTCCCGGTGCTGGGGGCGGGCAGGTCCCGCAGAGCTGCAGGAGGGCTGGGGGTGATGGCAGAGCTGTCCCAGGGAGAGACAGAGAGAGATGGAGAGAGCTCTCCGCTCACGGTGTGGGTCCTGGGGCTCAGCAGAGTGCTGGAAGGTGGCAGGTTCCAGCGAGAAGGCAGCAGGGCAGGGTCCCACAGCAGTGAGGATGGCTCCCGGCGATGGCATGGCAGGAATGCAACACAGGCGGCGATCGTCCTTCTCGTCCCAACTCCAAGGGGGAAATGGGACCCAGGCCCAGCCTTCCGCTTCCTCTTCTGGATGTCTCAATCTCGCGGGGTGTCCTTCTTCTCTCTCTCCTCCCCCTTGTCACCAGGGCCCAGTCAACAGGTATCTTAGCATGACAATGGGGAAAATTCCACAGAGGGAAAAGGGAAAGAAACAACCCCCAACAGTACAGGGTTCTTAATTGGATGTCATATGAATTTTTATCTTGAGCGTTTGTAAATCCACAAAAAAATTATAAGGTATAATATCCTTTGCAGAAGCTTGACATCTTTGATTTTAATCACATCTTATTTTGGACCAAAAAATTTATTATAACAGAAAATGCTGTCTCATACTTTTAATTTTTTAAATTTCAAATGCATTACAAAAAGAATGCATTGTTTTTTGTCATATTGCTTTATTGGCATTAAAGTTTCTCCCCTAGTCATATATGCTAGACTCCTTACAGCAGCATTCCTAGAGAATTGCACAACTGTGTGTATTATGAAAGAAGTGATGAAGAGGGGAAACCCAAGTAAAAAAAGCAGTGGGGATAAGAAAAGTGTAATTCATAAAACAAAAAACAAACAAAAAGCCCCCAACCAAAGAAAAAAAATGTTATAATATGGTTCAGTAAAATGAAAGTAAGCATTAAAAACCTGGGAAGTTTCAGTCTGGTAAACCACCAGGTCCAATTCTTTCTTGATTGATTATGCAAAATTTGTGAGTTCTCAAGTTTGTGGGCAACACTAAATCAGAGGGAGTAGACAATGTGCCAAAGGGCCCCCATGTTTTAATGAATCCAGAGGAAGGCTGGATGAGTTCCTTGAACAGAGAGCCCAGCTCTAGGTGTCCAAACCAGGTGGGATTCAGCTGCCTCTTCATGGCTTGATTTTGGGGGAGCTGCATCCATGGATTCACACTTGCCCATCTTAAGTGTCTGGAATCTGAGCCTGAAGGATGGTTTCTATCAAAATGGAAATTAGCACTTCTAGGGCAGGGATCTTGTGCTTCAGAAGGACTCTTTGCAGATGAGTGCTGTCCTCATGGCCTGGAATAGCAGGCATGCAGAAGAACTTACAGGACTGAGTCCCCTCCAGGGGAAGCTGCGTGTTCCTGGTCTCTGCTGGGGAAGAAAGGCTGGTGGTACCTTGGACAGGATGAGAAAGCAGAGAGTCAATGATAAAAACAAAAATCAACCTCTCCTTCACTTCCTTTCTGACTGAAACTGTAAAACAAAGCTCAGAGAACTCACATTTGTGGGATCAGTATGGTGACGAGGATTTGCAAATCTCAGCTGTTTCAAGAGAGGTGTTTAGCCCTCAAGTTACCTGAAGATCTATGAACCCTGAGGCTCTGTGAATGATTTCATTTGCCCAAGACTACTTGCACCGAACAAAATGAGTCTGCTCTACAGCAGAGCTTGGTCTCAGCTGATGCTAGAAATCTGACTGTGCAGTTGCCTCTTGAAGCAAGGTGCTCGCTTTGAGAGAAAGTGTACAGGTGAAAAACTTGTCTTAATTCCTCCAGTTGGAACAGATCTTCAGTATTGTTCCAGAAAACTCTGAATTAACCCCACCTGATCTGATTTCAGGCTCCAGAGCACTGAATGGGAAAGTCTTACTGTGACAGACAGGAGAGCCAGGGGAGAATCAAACCAACCATGGTGCAGAATAAACACAACTAAATCCAGTGCAGAGTTCCAGCTCTGTGCCAGGATCCTTGTGCTGGTCTGGAGCACAGAGGTGTGGGACGGAAACATGAAAACACACGCTTGGGCTCACAGGAATATCCAGAGACAATTAATCATCCTTTCAGAATTTCACGGAAGAGGTTAAAAGTGTCCACACCTTGCTTATTTTCACCTTTTGAATGGAAAAGGGGATTTTGAATTTAGCTTTCTGTAAATGCTTTCATTGTATCTGCTTAAGTATAGCTGGAAGAAACCTGACTCCGTCTGGCAATAGAAGTATATGCTACTTGGGAATAATTGTCATAGGTTAAACACCCAGCAGATTGCACCAGTGATTCCTGCTGTCACTAGAATAGCCAGCCCGTGGAATTTTGTGACTCTCATGCCCTTGGTGCTCCAGAAAACATTGTAAACTCTAGATTGGCAGTAAATTGGCAGTAAAAACCAAATAAAATAAAACACAAATACAAAAAGGCAGAAAAGACTGTAGTTCTTAAATCTGAGTAAGTCTTTTGTTTTGCACTGCAGGTCTAGACATAATACGGTGAAAAATTAGTTTTTCTAGATAGAAAGTTTTACATCTAGGTATTTCTAATACATACTACATCTTTACAAGGGATATGCTAGACACTGAGCTCTCATTTTAAAATAGTGCAGTAAACCATGCTAAATTCTCCAAACCAATAATTGCCATTTCAGATTTTGTCTGAATCAGGTTTTATTCTTTCCCCAGCCAGTGCCCTCTCTGCTCTTTGTCTTTCTTTCCATCTTCCTCTGTCCTTTCTGTCTGTCTGTCTAACTAGCTCTTTTTTGACATCACTTCCTTGCATTCCTTGGGCTTTCTCCTCTGTCTCCCACTGCTGCAGCTCTCCTTTCTCAGCGGAAGGTCCCAATGCTTTTGTCTGCCTCAGGCTCTGCAGCCACCCAGCCCGGGGCTGTTCACACCCTGCTTTGTGCCAGCCTTCTCAAGCCCCTCGGTACGGTTCTGTTTGCCAGCACTGCCGTGCCCTGCTCCTCAGCACCTCCCAGCCGGGCCCCTGTGTCCGCCTGAGCCCGGCACTCAGCTGCGCTTCTCCAGCCCTCGGCAGCTCCCGCCTCCCTGCTCCCCCTCTCTGCTGTGCTCACACCCGGCAGAGCAGCACAGATCCGCCCCGTGCCCCAGCCCTGGCTCGGGGCCCGCCAGGAGCCTCCACCCTGCTCCTCACCTGCACCAGGTGTGCTGTCACCTGAGCAATGGCCAAACAACCGGGAGCCTGCAGCAGCCACTCATTCCCTGACACTGCAGCTGATGCCTCCATGGGCTTCCTAAAAGCACAGGCCACACAAAGCCAAGGGAATCAAAAGCAGATATATCTACTGAATAAATAAATTCCATACATCAATATCAATATCAATATCGATATCAATATCAATATCAATATCAATATCAATATCAATATTTATTGAAGGGCCTTCAGGAACATTTCAGGCAGACAAAGCCTCCCAGGGGCTACACTCCAAAATGGACCGTGGGTCACGGCTTCTCATCCTTTTCTAAGTTTGGTCCATTTGCCTATTGGAGGTTTATTTCCAATGAGAGCTTCAGGTAATGAAGTCATTTACCTTCAGTTTGTTCACCCCCAACTCACTTTTGTTTCCATTTCCTGGGGCCTGAGGCAGTGAGGGGTCCTTGATTGCCAGGCCTGGGCAGGAATTGCTGTGTCTGAGCAGAATGGGGAAGCAGCAGCTCACACTGTGCATGGAGTTTGGAGTCACACGCATAAGAATGGCAGGACTGCAAATCTATGAAAAATACAAAAGCTACAATCCTGAGGCATCAGGGGTGAATAGCAACCAGCTGCCTCTTTGGAGCCCGAGGAACAGCAACTGCCTGCCGCAAGGCCCAGAAGCTTGTTGGTCAAATGCAGCAGGAACAAAAGTGCCTCCAGCCATCCTGAGTGGGAATGTGGCTAAAGCTGTGTCGGATCCAAGGCAGCCTGGAGGAAGGAGTGAATGTGAAGCTGCTGAAGAGCTGCCCAGGAGAGGCTGGGGCCCTGGCAGCCAAGGCTCACCCAGTGCAGCCTCTGGGGGTCCCTTTGGTGGGGCCAGCCCAGGGTCAGCCTGTGGGTGCACCTTGGGGGCACACCAAACTCACTGGAAAGGACCCTCTGAGAGCTTGGGTGCCTTGCACAGGAGTCTCACAGGCACAGGCCAGTGGAAGAACAGAGTGCAGTGGAACAGAAATGCCCGGCAGCCTGAGGGCCAGACACAAGTGTGACCTGGTTTGTGACAGCTCTGGGCAGGGCTCTGCTCACTGGGCTCTGTGCTCTGGGGAAGGAGTTCACTGATCCTTCACTCAGGGGAGGCCCTGCCAGCCAGTGAACCCCTGTGCATCAGAGGACAGGGGGAGTCCCAGTGACTGCCACCTGGGAGAGGAGCCATGTGGTTCCAGGGCCCAGGAGCCATGTGCTTCTGTGACCTCAAGGGGATCCATCCCTGTGTGCCCCCATGTCACTGAGGGGCAGCGATGTGGCACCTCTCCAGTGATTGTGACTCACCTGCCCAGGGCTCAGTATCCTGAGAGCAGGCTAACGTGTCAGCAGGTCTTCAGGATAGCTCAGCTTATTCCCGTGCTACGCACCTCTCTGCCTTTCAAGCAGATTTATTGTTTACTGTCCCCTTCAGCTTTTGTCCTCTCACAGGTAATTATGACTTGACTCTTGGGATAGATCATAGAGGAAGGAGAGAAAAGTCTAGGCTGCTTATACCTTCCTAGCTGAAGGCTGAGCTGTTGCCCCTTCGTAGGCTGTCCACATACAGGCTAGGCTAGAGTTCTTCTTTGCTGATTCTCTTTCCTTTACTATAGCCTAGGATAGGTAAGTAAGGGGTGAGTGCAGTCTGAGGGGCTGGGCTCAGCCCAGAGTGGCAAAAAGCCCACCTTAGATACTGCAGGAAGGAGTGGGACAGAAGGAGAGCAGCAAAGGCTGTAGTTAAGTTAGTGGCTGAAAGCTGGTCACTCCTGCAGAGGAGGGAAAAGCCAGAGAGCTCTGCTGTTGATGCTGTGACAGCAGCAGGGCCTCCTCAGAGAAGGTAACATGCACTGGAGCACTTCAGAAGGACCTTTGAAGCTCCTGGGGCTCTGTCACTGAGCACAAAGCTGTGAGCCTGCAGTTCAGCAGCTGGCTCAAGCACCACTGAAACTCTTGATGGCAAATGCTGTTCTTTCCATAGGTTGTATTTCTTTGGAGTTTTTATTCCTTTGGTGAGATGTAGTCATTTCTTTGCAATCAGGTGAGGGGATTGATGCTGATCCCTTCCTGGAGCACGTCCTTGGTCATCCAGAGCTTTGCCCGCTGCTCCTGAGAGGGACGATGGCCACAACAGGGAACAATTCCTGTGAGTACCAGCTTCACTGGCAGCTTTGGACTTTGTGACTCCCCACAGACAGCTGACATGACTGGTGCTCAGATCCCAGAAGGATGTGCTCACAAGCTAGAGTGAAGTCTGGGATGTTTGCTGAGAATAGCCAGACTGACCCAGGTTGTTTAGTCCCAGGAAAACACCTTTTGTCACTGTGAAGAAGACTTTGAAACATCATTGCTCATAGGGAGGTCTGACAGGTCCTTGAGTTGCCTTTTGTGCTCAGTACTTGCTTGTTTTCAAGAAGTTCCAGTCAGTTAGAATCAGGCAAAGCTTGACCTGATAATCCAGTCTAGAGCTCTGGTGAGAAGGGAAGGTACCCTGAGGCCCAGAAATCAGAGCTGGGGCTTGTTGGACTCTTGGCAAAGTAAGCAGGGGAACAGACTTTTCCAAATCAGGAAATTTCAATGGCAGTGCTAGGCTTCCCCTGATACTGAGTTGAAGGTTTGAGCTGGTTGTCCTGACAGCTTGTGTAGAAAACTCAAAGTTTAAATATGCTTTCTTTCCTCGCCTCATCTCTTTCCAAATGGAATTTCTCTGCAGTCATCGCCGAGGGAATAGCTCCTCCAAAAAGGATCCTCTTCCCACCAGAGAAGATTTGCATGGTCTGGCAGCAGAGACAGAGTGCTGGAGCAGGGCTCTTCAATGTGGGCAACACGTGCTTCCTCAACGCTGTCCTGCAGTGCCTGACCTACACCCCCCCACTGGCCAACTACCTGCTGTCCCAAGAGCACAGCCAGGCCTGTGAGTGCTTTTAGGAGCATCTCCTGAAAATCTCTTCATCAAGTCCCAGATTCCCAGAATGTAAAATTTGATTTCACACAACAGCAGCCCTTTGTCAGCCCCATGAGTCTGTACTCTTTGAACACTGGAGCCTAGAACCCACTTGTCCTAGCCTGCTGCCTTACCCTTAATGAAAACACCTCTTTCTCCCTGGCAGTCTTTATTCCTGCAAGTTCAACCCTCTGTGCTTATTGCACAGAAAGCTCTTGGTTTACCATCCCTCTCTGAACATTTTCTGCACACTAAAATGCCCTGGGACCATTGGGACATTGGGAGGAGTGGAGTATTGGACTGGAGTGGCAGTGCAAGAGGAGGAGTATCCCACTGCTGTGGATGTTTTGCTAACCTAAGGACCTTCCCTGTGTCCCTCTTCAGGTCACCAGCAGGGTTTCTGCATGATGTGCATCATGGAAGCACACGTGAACAAGGTCCTGCGTTCCCCTGTCAGTGCCATCCTGCCTTTGGCTGTCCTCAAGGTTTTCAAACGTAAGTCGTACCAGGTGCTTGAACAGGTTTCCTTCCCTCCTTCTATGAGAGAACTGAAACCTTCTTTCTTAGGCATAGGAGAACATTTGGAGCCCGGCAGGGAGGAAGATGCCCATGACTTCTTGTGCTGTACTGTCAATGCCATGCAGACAGCTTGTCTGAGTGAAAGCAGCGAGTAAGCACAAGCAAATCACCCTCACAAAGTTCTGAGCCCTTTGCACTGCTTGGTGTGCTCCCATCAAGGGAAACCTAAACCCTGGGCTTTCAGGCCAAGCAAAACTCTTGCCGGAGATAATGCTCTGTCTTCCCACTTGTTTCCAGCTTGGACCTCTCATCTCAATCCACTACCATTGTCTCTCAAATCTTTGGAGGCTTTCTGAGATCCAGAGGTATGTTTCCTCAACTCTTACTCTCTTTGACATTGCCTGTGTCCTTCTGTCTGCCTGTGCCTGACAGTTGGTCTGGTCGGTCAGGTACAATGTGTAAATGGGCAGTGTCAGTCAGCTTCCCATTGCTGAGCATTTGGATTTTTCCTTCCAGTCACCTGCGTCAGCTGCAAAGCTGTTTCTGACTCCTACGAGGCCTTCCTGGATATCCCTTTGGATATCAGAGTAAGAAGCTTTTGCAGTTGTGCTTCAAGACATGCCAAGGCCCTTGCAGCTTTCCAGAGTCAGCACATTTGTCTTCAAAATGTGTGCTGTGAGCACAAGAGATCTTGGTGGTGGGTGGGAAGGGGAATGGATGGTGTCCTCCTGCAGAGGCCATGGCACTGGTCTCTCTGTAGGTGCTGTCTTTAAGCTGGTCGAGCAGCATTATCCTCTCTGCACCCTCAATATATCCTCATCCTCCTTTGCTTTGCCCTCCCCTAACACTTGTCTGGCTCCCAGGCCGATGGGTTGGGTTGTTTGCACCACTGATGCCCCTGCATAGTGTCATGAGTTGATGTGAGTGGTGTGGTGGTACGGGGAGGGAGCTCTTGATGGCTCCGGGAGCCTCTGGGACACAGGGAGATGTTCAGCATCCCACTCTCTTTCTGTCTCCTTCTGGACAGCTTCATGGTGGGTCTCTTCAGCATCAGCTGCAGGGGTTTGCTTGTCAGCTCGTGGGAGTTGTTTGGGTGAGGCAATTTCCTGCAGCTCAGTGTGCTCATTTGTCACTCTTGCAGACAGCCTCGACCCTCACTGCAGCTCTGGAGGACTTTGTGAGACCCGAGCACCTGGATGGTGAAAACTGCTACAAATGTAACACGTAAGATGATTACTAAGCACATATTACCAGGAGATCCTGTGTGAGGGAGTTGCATGTCATTGAGCAGAAGTCATCGCCTCATGGAGCTTTGCTGCACACAGAGGAGATGCAGCTCCTTTAAAATAGAGCAGGGAATAGCCTTAGAATAGCAAAAGCTGTGTGAGACAGGACAGGTTGCCTGGCCACCCTGGGGGAGGATTGGGTGCATTTCAGCACTGGGTTCTGTGCTTGGTTTCAAGGTGTAAGAAGAATGTTGCTGCCTTCAAGAAGTTCACAGTCCATTGCGCACCCAAGGTTCTCACGGTGTGTCTAAAAAGGTTTGACTGTTTCACCGGTAGGAAGATCAGCAAGGTTTGTACACAGCCGGTGTGCAGCTTTCTCTTCCTGGAGCAGATTTCCCTGAGCTTGTGCCAAGGCACTGGTCTTGGGTTCGTCATGTTCCCTTCTGGGGAGAGAATTCCCTTGGGAAGACAGGCAAGCGCTCTTCTCCAGCAGAGCTGCTTTGGCCAAGAACAGTTTCCTGCCACTCAAAGCATTACACCTTTGTGATGGTGTGCTTTATGGAAAACCAGCTGCTTGTGAGCCCCAAAGATGTATTTACACACCTCTGGCCCCTGGATGTGGCAGGCTATTCTGTGTCATAGGTCAGGGTCACTTCTGAGCCCTGCTGGTGTCTGTGCAGGTTGTGAAGTACCCCGAGTACCTGGATCTTCGCCCGTACATGTCCAAGGCAGAGGGAGAACCCCTCCGTTACTCCTTGTATGCTGTCCTGGTGCACAGTGGGGTCAGCTGTCATACAGGACACTATTTCTGCTACACAAAGGTAGTCAGCAATGTCCTTCCTTCCTTTTTTCTTTCCTTGCCAATGGGGAAAATGTGTGTGAGGAAGAGAAACTTTGCTGTCGGTGTTACTGACAGCCAAGGTTTTGGGGCAGGAGATGTCTTTAGGGGCTGGACTGGATTTGTTTTGACATACTCTTTGTTAGGTAGTTTTCTGCCTGTGTTTTTGTGAGAAACCATGCAGAGATCCTTGTCCTTTTTTTTCCACAGGCCAGCAATGGGCTGTGGTACCTGATGGATGATGAGTCTGTGGAGCTTCGTTGCCTTGACACAGCTCTCAGGCAGCAAGCCTACCTGCTGTTTTATGCCAGGTAATAAGCAGCATTCAGATACGTTCAGAAGATGTGTCCTTTTCCCTGTCTATTGGTTTGCTTCTCATAGTGCAGAGAATGCAGAGATTTCTCACCAAAGGCAATTACTACCAGCTTCATTCAGTGCTGTGGAACCTGTGCTGCCCCAAGTCTGTCCTTCAGGCTGCTGCCCTGATGTAGCCTGCTACTTACCTGCTCTGTGATGCTAGACTTTTGTAGAAAAGAGTGAGGGAACTTAAAGGGACCTGCCAGGAAAGATGGGGAGGGAGCCTTTATCAGGAAGGGTTGGACAGGATGAAGGGTATCAGTTTTCAGCTGACCCATTATGGCAGGTTTCCATGAGATATTAGGAAGAAATGCTTGAGTGGAAGGGTGGTGAGAGCATGGAACAGGCTGCCCAAAGAAGCAGTGGGTGCCCCATCCTTGGAGGTTTTCAAGGCCAGGGTGGACAGGGCTTGCAGAGGCCTTGTCTATTGTGAGGTATTCCTGTCCATGACAGCGGGGTGGCACAAAATGAGCATTAAGATCCCTTCCAACCCAAGCAAGCGTGTGAATTTTGTGCAATTCACATGAGGGTCTAGAAGGTATAAAGATGAGGTTTATCTGAGACAGGAGTAGACTTGGTGAGAAGACTCTAGCTAAAATTTCCTTAGTGGACTTGGTTAAATCTTCTCTCTGTCATCGAAACCTCTCCAAGGAAATGAGCGAATCCCAGAGAGGGCTGCAAAAACAGCCCCAAACTGAGATCTTTCTTTTCTTTTCTCCAGGTGTTCAGATCTGAAAATTGGAGAAAGGGCTTCTTCCTCACTGGCACCACCGTATGCCCCTTCCTTCCTTCCTCAGTGGGCAGCCAGCAGCGAGCAGGTGGCTCCTGTTGGCCCACAGGGCTTGCCTGGCAGCACGAAGGTAACTCTGGGGAGGAGGGTCAGTGCACTAGAGGAGCAGTGGATCTCCTTCTAGCATCTGAGCATTTCTCCTTTTCCCCCTCTCAACATGCAGCACTCTTCACAGCCACAGTGCTGTCTCTTCTCCAAGCACCCCGGCTGCCTCCATCCCATTTGTGCCCCTTTGGCCCTTTGGCCTTGGCAGCCCTCCAGAAGAGCCTTTAGGAGGCTCAGAAATGTCCCCTCCCAGAACTCCTGGGGGTTCCCTACTGACTCTGGTCCTTTCAGGAGAGAAGGGCAGGAACTCTCCACAGCTCTCTTTGCAGGACATGGCCCTGGGCATGGAAGGCACTGGCAGGGAGCAGGACCGGAGCAGATCCCCGCTGTCGGGCAGGGATGGCCACAGCTGCTCTGGGGTCAGCACGGACTGGGACCACACAGCAGGGAGGAGAGCGGGCCCTCCGAGTTGTAGCGCCACTGCCAGGGATGGTGAAGCTTCAGGACCTTCCAACAGGAGCTTGCAGTGTGCTCCTGGCCCCGGGGTTGCTCAGGAGCAGGTCCTGCTGAGGCGGAGGGACATGAGCAGATCCGTGCAGGGCAGCTACAACCTCTGCAGCCCCTCTGTGCAGCACACAGACTATGAGCCCTCAGCGAGGAAGAGGAGGAGGCTGACAACACATTCCCCGTGTTGTGATCAAACCCCTGTGGATAGAGCAGCTCCAGGGCCCCCCAGCTCCCGCTTGAAGCAGGCTCCCAAGCTCAGGGCTGCTCGGAGGCAAACCCGAGCGAGGTGCAGAGAGCAGAGGAGATCCCCACGGCGGGGCTCTGACCTGCACGGCCGCTTTGTGCAGTGCACAGACGAGCAGCACCCCTCTCTGAGCAAGAGGAAGAGGAGGAGAACAAGTTCTTCCCGTTGTGACAGAGCCCCAGGGGATAATGCAGCTTCAGGGCCCTCCAACACCAGCTTCAAGCAGGCTCCTGTGCTCAGGGCTGCTCAGGAGCAATCCCGAGCGAGGCTGAGGGAGCGGAGGAGATCCCCAGAGCTGGGCTAGGATCTCCACAGCCGGTTTGTGCAGCACGCAGCCCAGCGCCCTTCGGCGAGGAAGAGGAGGGTGCCCATGGCCTAGAGGCACAGGTCTGAGAAGAGCTCCGGGCACTCTGGGAGTGCTGCAGTCAGATTTTGGCCCTGGCTGAAGCAGAAGGGAAGATTAGCACTGAGATTTTTATCACAGGTGTCCTTTTTTTCTTCTCAAAGATGAAGAAACAGTTGGTTTATATGGTGGATGATGCTTGTGAATAGAGTAATAGGCTTTAATTAGAATTCTTCATTCCACAGTGTAGATAGATTTTGCTGCTAATATAGGTCAGTAGTTGAAATCAATATTGTAGCAATTTTTTAATTAAAGCTAGAAAAATAAATGTTAAGTACAGACTGATATTACCCTTGCCAATGTCTCTTTTTCTCAGTCTCGAGGTGAAATCTTGCTGGGTGTCCCCACTCAAAGGAGGAATCTCCAGGCACATTCTGAGAAGGGGAAGGGGGGTTAGACGTCTGTCCTGTTGAAGAGTGGGGCTTTTCCAGAGTGAAGTGATGGACTGGGAGTGTCACAGTGCTCAGGGAGCTGTGCCAGCTGGGGCAGGATGCTCTGCCTGAGCAGGGATACAGCAGCTCCAGCTGTGTCCTGTCTACACCTTAGCAGGAATGGCTTGAGCAAGGAGGGCCTCCTGTTTGTAGTGTTAAAGAATGCTGAGACCAGCTTGACCAAACTATCATGTCACCACTGTCACTGAAAACATCAGGATAAATTAAGCTCTCTAATGCTACTTTTAGTGTCAGGAAGCACACATTCCTTTCTTAGAGTGCCCTTCTGGGCAACTCCTCCCACTTTATATTCCAGGCATGATGCTGTGTGGTGTGGATGTCCCTCTGGGCAGTTCAGGTCACCTGTCCCAGCTGTGCTCTCTGCCAGTTTCTTTTGTGAGCCTCCTCACAGGCAGAGCAGAAGATGAGAAAACAAAATGTCCGTGACTCAGGACAAACGTGACTGAGCAAAACCCCAAACTTCAGCGTATTATCAACACCATTCTCATTGCAAATCCAGAACACAACACTGTAAGAGCTACCGAAATAAAGAAATTAACTCTACCCTGTCTGAAATGAGAACAGTGGCATTCCAGCACAATTGCTGAATTACCTTTGTTAGTTCCCTCTTTATCTCTGGGTTATGCCCAGTGTCCATGTGGTTCAGAAATTCTACATTCCTTGCATCCAGCTTCAGCCATAAAATGCCTCTTCCAGGTCTGAGACCATTGATGCATATCAAGGTTAATTACAGTTGTTTTAGCAAAACGTAAAGCTTCAGGGCTTTTCCCAAGCTGTGTTCCCACTAGAGCAGCTTATGGCAAACCTTGCTAAATGTTGGCTACAGTGGCATATGACAGAGTGGAAAATTACACGGCTCATGATTAATTAAAAGAAGTAATTAGAAAATTGAATTAAAAGAATGAATTAGAAAAGGTATTTGTAAAGTTCTATCATTTCCAACACCATGAGGACATGCAAACAGAGAATCCCTGATCTGAGGGCAGGAGCAGCAAGGATGTCCAGGCCTTCACATGGAAGTGAGAGTCAGACGGGTCACATGGGAGAAACCAAAGTGGTGCTAGTACCTTCTTCAGCAGCAAAGCCTATTTTGTTGAATAGACCTGCCAAAACCTAATGTAAAAATGTATCAGAGGCAGCCAGTCAGGTTATGCTATAGAAGGGCAGTCCCACTTTTGCATGACAAGGATTTCTAGCATACCTCCCTAAGGTGTGTGAATATCCCTCCCTTGAGCAGGGAAAGCCCTGAAGGTCACTTCTCATGGCTGAGCAAAATAGGTTTGCTCATGGTTGTTGGATGAGTGACATCAATCTCTACGTAATTGTTTTGCCTGATTTCATAGAATTGCTTCTCTGTTGCTTCCAAGATAGTGCACTGTACTGTAACACTAGTAGTTAGTTAGGGTGTGTTACTATGCTAGTTCCACTATGTTAGTTATGTTAGCAAGGCTGCCGATGCTATGTAACAAATACTTGTGATCAAGTTATTTTGCTTAATGATTGCAATCAATTTAAATGAATTCTTAATTTTATTTATATCAATAGATTTGGTTTGCCGTCTTTAATCCCACGGGGCAACGTTGTATACAGGCTCAATTACACCTCTGTAACCCTTTGCATAGAAACTGTTGAAGAGTCTGGGGCTGGGCTAGGATCCAGCTGCATGCAGACTTCTCTCTGAGGAGTTTAGAAAACAAAAGTGTCCTTCCTGTACCTGCTGACTTGACAGGAGGGCTTCTGTAACAAACTTTGTCTGGAGTGGGTCTGTTCTCCACTCACTGATAACTTTTGCAAGGAGCAGGGAGTTGGACTGCATGAGCATTATGGGTCCCTTCCCACGTGAGATATTCGATGATCTGATGATTCTATTACATGGTGGAAGGGGAAAGGGATTTTCTTTTTGCCACCATGGAAGTTGGGAGAAGTATTAGTAAAAACACTGGTAAAGGGAGGGCTGCAGGGAGCAGTATCACCTTCCATCACTAAATTGGACTAGGATTTCATAAAATTAAATGAAGACCAACACCCGTGCCTGGCCTTGCTTATTGAGCCTTCTCCCGAGCACAATGGGAATATCTGCTGGTAGTGGATAACATTGAGTGAGTTGGTCTGTGCTGTGAAAGATGGTCTGACTGCTTGGTGGGCACATCTGTCAAATAAATCTTAGCCAAAGAAATAATTGGAATGCTAAATCCTTGTTTGCTGCAGCAGATGTGGCAAAGAAAGTGGGTGATTTTTGGTTGGTTGGTTGGATGGGGATTATTGTTGTTGGTGGTGTTCTTTTAATCTTTCTGATTAATGACAAACCTTCGGAAGAAGGAGTAGGGGAACCTAGATGTTAATTTGTGGGCAAGAATGATCTTTTTGGTGCAACTTTCTCCCAAAATATATGTGAGGACTGGATCAATACACACTCCTTTGTCTTGGGTTCCTCTACGGCAGAGTCACTGATGGTGTGACCCAGAAAGGAAATATGGGTACAGACACCCAAATGGTTTAAAGTGGGCATGTTTCAGCAGACTGTAGTACACAGTAGCAGAAGCAGGGGAAGTATCTGGCAGCAGAGGATCATAAAGCCAAGGAGGATTAGCAGTGCCTTAGCAAAACCTATAGCCTGCATACTTCTTCATGATACCCTAAAAAGGGTCCTTCAAATCTGCGAGCGATGAGGTATGCCAGGAAATAGATCAAGGTAAACTAATTTTTAGTTGCAATGATCTGGACATCAACAGGGAAATAAAAATCAAGTTTGGCAATGAGTGAATCTTTTGTCCCTTATCCCCAAGTGAATGTGGGCTGCATCTTTGTTTCACCTTCAAATTTTGCTGAGAAAGCATAAGTATGGTAAGCCTGTGTGGCAACTCTGTCATTAATCTGGCTGCATTATGAAGTAATAGTAATTACTGCAAAGTAAAACCAGATCTTGATATTTGTGTGGGATATCTGGGTTTATATAGAAATCATTTGCAAGTTCTGTAAAACTAGAGGTGGCTGTGAATCAGCTCATACACGTGCATCATATTTATCCAACCTCTTAACAACTATTCCTTATTGCTCCAATCAGCACTAGCCAGTCTCAGTGGACTTTATATAGATGTAGTATAAAGAGCTGTGGACAAACCTCTCTTCTGCTTCACTGCAGAGTGCTCAGAGTTGAAAGCTTTCCTGGAGACCTCAACATTTAGGGTGTTTTTCCTATCCTCTCTCTTCTTCTACCACACTCCACAACAGGAGAAACTACCTTTGTTATATTCAAATGTTGCAACTGATGATTTTTGAGACTTGAACTGATTAGTCCATGAAAAGATCTCTGCCACAACAATTTTTCTTTTTCTACAGAGTAAAAGTGGTAGCTGAGCGTTTGAAGAGAGTGGTGAATATACAGCCTTTGAAGGCAATGCTATGAAAGAAGAATCCGTCAAAAATAGACAGAAACAAAACGCATAAGACTGCCTCATTTTCTTTAGAAGCTTTTATAATCTTTTCAGAAGATCTTCTCAAAATCTGAGTAGTATCTAAATTCCAGTCCTCTTTCTGTCTGTTCAAGCAGGCAGTTGTATTCTGACTGCAGATTTGCCCGGCTGTTTGCAGCTTCATCGGCTGCTGGACACTAAAACGAGGAGAGCTCTGCAAGGCACCAGACAAGGATGATCCTTGGGAACCTCAGTGGATTGAGTGAATTCAGACTCCTGGGTTTTTCTGGAACCTCTCCTTTACACCCTTTGCTCTTTGTAGTTTTATTATCTCTTCATATTCTCACCTTGATGGCGAACACAGTGATAGCTTTGATAACAAACAGTGATAATCGCCTTCACACCCCGATGTATTTCTTCCTCATTCAGCTGTCCTGTTGGGATATCTGCTATTTGTCAGTCATTATCCCAAGTATTCTCGAGAACCTGATGGTGGGAACAGTGAGTATTTCCAAGACAAGATGTGCAATGCAGATGTTTTCCTTCCTTTTCTTTGGAGTTGCTGAGTGTTTTCTCTTGGCCGCCATGTCCCTTGATGGTTATTTTGCAGTTTGCTCCCCCTTGCATTACACAATGATCATGAGCAGCAGGGTCTGCAGAAGCCTGGTTGTTGGAGCTTACATCTGTGGAACTGCTGTGGGCTTAGTTCACACCCTCATCACCTTCAGCTCACCCTTGTGTGGTTGTGCCATTGACCACTTCTTCTGTGAGATTCAGCCTCTCCTGGACCTGCTCTGTGGCAACACTCTCCCAAGTGAAATCCAGGTCATTGTGGTGGCTGTCTTTGCTATTCTGAGTCCTTTCTCACTGGTCATTTATTCCTATATTGGTATCGTTTCCACATTTCTTCACATGGCATCAGCTGAGAGCCAGGAGAAGGCGTTTTCCACTTGCTCCTCACAGCTCCTGGTTGTGACTGTTTTTTATGGCGCTGCAGGCTCCATGTACCTGCGGCCAAAATACAGCTACTGTGCATCTGTGGATAAATTCCTCTCCCTTTCTTATTCTCTGGTGACTCCTTTATTGAATCCCATCATTTGCAGTTTGAGGAATAAGGAGGTGAAAGGAGCCCTGAAGGAAAAAATGGAGCAAACCTAAGTTAGTGTGGAAATGAAATAGAAGATTTGGGTTGTTCCAGGTGTTTGTGGTGGAATTTTTCACTCTAAATTCTTGTTCAGGAAAATCGATTTCCAGATCTACTTCAGCTATTGGGGAGGAAGGAGGGAGAAGAGTGGAGATTTTTAGCTCTAAGAGGGAGTGTTAGAAGCTATGTTAACATTTTGGAAGGGAATTTCTTCCACATACTTAAGAAATTCTTCAATAAACTTATTTTTTTCCTTTTCTTTTCCTTGCTATTTTTCAAAAGCTTGAAAATTGTGCTTTACATACTTCTGAATTTTTGAACCAAAGAGTAATATTCAAGAGCCTGACTTTACTGAAAGAACTGAAAAGAATGAGTTTTCACCTGTTTGCATTTATTTCCTGAAAGTGTTTAGTAAATCTGTTGGGGGAAAGGAGAGGACAGAGTTCAGGTAACAATGTGGAGACCAGGATATTATTGAGTACTGATTTTATTTCTGAGATTGTTACTGGGGCAAAAAAAAAAAAAAAAAGAGGTGTGCAAAATTGCATTCCTGCCCCACTGCCTCAAAGATATTTCTTCAATTTTAGAGTCATTGTTTTAAACATGTTAGACCAAGTGTAGGCCTTTGAAGTACTTAACCACTGTAATCTTCTGCAACTATTAATACAAATCTTTATATTAAATGCTCAAAGTGTAAATGATATTGGAAAGATAAGGACATGCATTACTCCTTAAATTAATCCTTCATTCCTGGAAATAACTGTATATATAAATATCATGAAAGTACATGTCCTGGTTTGAAAGACAGCTGTTTGCTAAGGAAAGCAGAAGCTTCCCTTTGGACTGAAAAATGTGATCCTTCCTTCCTTCCTTCCTTCCTTCCTTCCTTCCTTCCTTCCTTCCTTCCTTCCTTCCTTCCTTCCGATTATTAGGATTTTGAAATTAAGGGAGCTCTCAGGCAAAGATATGGGGGTAGGAATAACAGTTCTTTACTAGTGTAACTAACAAGACAAACAAGAACAACAGTAGCTATGGAATTACCCACAAACAGACCAGTAACTCAGTCCCAGTGTTTTTTGGCTGCAGGCACCTTTTCCCTGAGCTGCAGTTCCCGGTGCTGGGGGCGGGCAGGTCCCGCAGAGCTGCAGGAGGGCTGGGGGTGATGGCAGAGCTGTCCCAGGGAGAGACAGAGAGAGATGGAGAGAGCTCTCCGCTCACGGTGTGGGTCCTGGGGCTCAGCAGAGTGCTGGAAGGTGGCAGGTTCCAGCGAGAAGGCAGCAGGGCAGGGTCCCACAGCAGTGAGGATGGCTCCCGGCGATGGCATGGCAGGAATGCAACACAGGCGGCGATCGTCCTTCTCGTCCCAACTCCAAGGGGGAAATGGGACCCAGGCCCAGCCTTCCGCTTCCTCTTCTGGATGTTTCAATCTCGCGGGGTGTCCTTCTTCTCTCTCTCCTCCCCCTTGTCACCAGGGCCCAGTCAACAGGTATCTTAGCATGACAATGGGGAAAATTCCACAGAGGGAAAAGGGAAAGAAACAACCCCCAACAGTACAGTGTTCTTAATTGGATGTCATATGAATTTTTATCTTGAGAGTTTGTAAATCCACAAAAAAATTATAAGGTATAATATTCTTTGCAGAAGCTTGACATCTTTGATTTTAATCACATCTTATTTTGGACCAAAAAATTTATTATAACAGAAAATGCTGTCTCATACTTTTAATTTTTTAAATTTCAAATGCATTACAAAAAGAATGCATTGTTTTATGTCATATTGCTTTATTGGCATTAAAGTTTCTCCCCTAGTCATATATGCTAGACTCCTTACAGCAGCATTCCTAGAGAATTGCACAACTGTGTGTATTATGAAAGAAGTGATGAAGAGGGGAAACCCAAGTAAAAAAAGCAGTGGGGATAAGAAAAGTGTAATTCTTTAAAAAAAAAAAAAACAACATAAAACGAAAAACCACCCAACCAAACAAAAAAAACAAAGGTAAAATATGGTTCACTTAAATGAAAGTAGGTATTAAAAACCTGGGAAGTTTCAGTCTGGTAAACCACCAGGTCCAATTCTTTCTTGATTGATTATGCAAAATTTGTGAGTTCTCAAGTTTGTGGACAACACTAAATCAGAGGGAGTAGACAATGTGCCAAAGGGCCCCCATGTTTTAATGAATCCAGAGGAAGGCTGGATGAGTTCCTTGAACAGAGAGCCCAGCTCTAGGTGTCCAAACCAGGTGGGATTCAGCTGCCTCTTCATGGCTTGATTTTGGGGGAGCTGCATCCATGGATTCACACTTGCCCATCTTAAGTGTCTGGAATCTGAGCCTGAAGGATGGTTTCTATCAAAATGGAAATTAGCACTTCTAGGGCAGGGATCTTGTGCTTCAGAAGGACTCTTTGCAGATGAGTGCTGTCCTCATGGCCTGGAATAGCAGGCATGCAGAAGAACTTACAGGACTGAGTCCCCTCCAGGGGAAGCTGCGTGTTCCTGGTCTCTGCTGGGGAAGAAAGGCTGGTGGTACCTTGGACAGGATGAGAAAGCAGAGAGTCAATGATAAAAACAAAAATCAACCTCTCCTTCACTTCCTTTCTGACTGAAACTGTAAAACAAAGCTCAGAGAACTCACATTTGTGGGATCAGTATGGTGACGAGGATTTGCAAATCTCAGCTGTTTCAAGAGAGGTGTTTAGCCCTCAAGTTACCTGAAGATCTATGAACCCTGAGGCTCTGTGAATGATTTCTTTTGCCCAAGACTACTTGCACCGAACAAAATGAGTCTGCTTTACAACAGAGCTTGGTCTCAGCTGATGCTAGAAATCTGACTGTGCAGTTGCCTCTTGAAGCAAGGTGCTCACTTTTAGAGAAAGTGTACAGGTGAAAAACTTGTCCTAATTCCTCCAATTGGAACAGATCTTCAGTATTGTTCCAGAAAACTCTGAATTACCCCACCTGATCTGATTTCAGGCTCCAGAGCACTGAATGGGAAAGCCTTACTGTGACAGACAGGAGAGCCAGGGGAGAATCAAACCAACCATGGTGCAGAATAAACACAACTAAATCCAGTGCAGAGTTCCAGCTCTGTGCCAGGATCCTTGTGCTGGTCTGGAGCACAGAGGTGCGGGACGGAAACATGAAAACACACGCTTGGGCTCACAGGAATATCCAGAGACAATTAATCATCCTTTCAGAATTTCACGGAAGAGGTTAAAAGTGTCCACACCTTGCTTATTTTCATCTTTTGAATGGAAAAGGGGATTTTGAATTTAGCTTTCTGTAAATGCTTACATTGTATCTGCATAAGTACAGCTGGAAGAAACCTGACTCCGTCTGGCAATAGAAGTATATGCTACTTGGGAATAATTGTCATAGGTTAAACACCCAGCAGATTGCACCAGTGATTCCTGCTGTCACTAGAATAGCCAGCCCGTGTAATTTTGTGATTCTTATGCCCTTGGTGCTCCAGAAAGATTTTAACTGTAGATTGGCAGTAAATTGGAAAGAAGCCAAAATAAAATAAAACACAAAAACAAAAAGGCAGAAAAGACTGTAGTTCTTAAATCTGAGTAAGTCTTTTGTTTTGCACGGAAGGTCTGGACATAATACGGTGAAAAATTATTTTTTCTAGATAGAAAGTTTTACATCTAGGTATTTCTAGTACATACTACATCTTTACAAGGGATATGCTAGACACTGAGCTCTCATTTTAAAATAGTGCAGTAAACCATGCTAAATTCTCCAAACCAATAATTGCCATTTCAGATTTTGTCTGAATCAGGTTTTATTCTTTCCCCAGCCAGTGCCCTCTCTGCTCTTTGTCTTTCTTTCCATCTTCCTCTGTCCTTTCTCTCTGTCTGTCTAACTAGCTCTTTTTTGACATCACTTCCTTGCATTCCTTGGGCTTTCTCCTCTGTCTCCCACTGCTGCAGCTCTCCTTTCTCAGCGGAAGGTCCCAATGCTTTTGTCTGCCTCAGGCTCTGCAGCCACCCAGCCCGGGGCTGTTCACACCCTGCTTTGTGCCAGCCTTCTCAAGCCCCTCGGTACGGTTCTGTTTGCCAGCACTGCCGTGCCCTGCTCCTCAGCACCTCCCAGCCGGGCCCCTGTGTCCGCCTGAGCCCGGCACTCAGCTGCGCTTCTCCAGCCCTCGGCAGCTCCCGCCTCCCTGCTCCCCCTCTCTGCTGTGCTCACACCCGGCAGAGCAGCACAGATCCGCCCCGTGCCCCAGCCCTGGCTCGGGGCCCGCCAGGAGCCTCCACCCTGCTCCTCACCTGCACCAGGTGTGCTGTCACCTGAGCAATGGCCAAACAACCGGGAGCCTGCAGCAGCCACTCATTCCCTGACACTGCAGCTGATGCCTCCATGGGCTTCCTAAAAGCACAGGCCACACAAAGCCAAGGGAATCAAAAGCAGATATATCTACTGAATAAATAAATTCCATACATCAGTATCAATATCAATATCAATATCAATATCAATATCAATATCAATATCAATATCAATATCAATATTTATTGAAGGGCCTTCAGGAACATTTCAGGCAGACAAAGCCTCCCAGGGGCTACACTCCAAAATGGACCGTGGGTCACGGGTTCTCATCCTTTTCTAAGTTTGGTCCATTTGCCTATTGGAGGTTCATCTTCCAATGACAGCTTCGGGAATTGAAGTCATTTACCTTCAGTTTGTTCACCCCCAACTCACTTTTGTTTCCATTTCCTGGGGCCTGGGGCAGTGAGGGGTCCTTGATTGCCAGGCCTGGGCAGGAATTGCTGTGTCTGAGCAGAATGGGGAAGCAGCAGCTCACACTGTGCATGGAGTTTGGAGTCACACGCATAAGAATGGCAGGATTGCAAATCTACGAAAAATACAAAAGCTACAATCCTGAGGCATCAGGGGTGAATAGCAACCAGCTGCCTCTTTGGAGCCCGAGGAACAGCAACTGCCTGCCGCAAGGCCCAAAAGCTTGTTGGTCAAATGCAGCAGGAACAAAAGTGCCTCCAGCCATCCTGAGTGGGAATGTGGCTAAAGCTGTGTCGGATCCAAGGCAGCCTGGAGGAAGGAGTGAATGTGAAGCTGCTGAAGAGCTGCCCAGGAGAGGCTGGGGCCCTGGCAGCCAAGGCTCACCCAGTGCAGCCTCTGGGGGTCCCTTTGGTGGGGCCAGCCCAGGGTCAGCCTGTGGGTGCACCTTGGGGGCACACCAAACTCACTGGAAAGGACCCTCTGAGAGCTTGGGTGCCTTGCACAGGAGTCTCACAGGCACAGGCCAGTGGAAGAACAGAGTGCAGTGGAACAGAAATGCCCGGCAGCCTGAGGGCCAGACACAAGTGTGACCTGGCTTGTGACAGCTCTGGGCAGGGCTCTGCTCACTGGGCTCTGTGCTCTGGGGAAGGAGTTCACTGATCCTTCACTCAGGGGAGGCCCTGCCAGCCAGTGAACCCCTGTGCATCAGAGGACAGGGGGAGTCCCAGTGACTGCCACCTGGGAGAGGAGCCATGTGGTTCCAGGGCCCAGGAGCCATGTGCTTCTGTGACCTCAAGGGGATCCATCCCTGTGTGCCCCCATGTCACTGAGGGGCAGCGATGTGGCACCTCTCCAGTGATTGTGACTCACCTGCCCAGGGCTCAGTATCCTGAGAGCAGGCTAACGTGTCAGCAGGTCTTCAGGATAGCTCAGCTTATTCCCGTGCTACGCACCTCTCTGCCTTTCAAGCAGATTTATTGTTTACTGTCCCCTTCAGCTTTTGTCCTCTCACAGGTAATTATGATTTGACTCTTGGGATAGATCATAGAGGAAGGAGAGAAAAGTCTAGGCTGCTTATACCTTCCTAGCTGAAGGCTGAGCTGTTGCCCCTTCGTAGGCTGTCCACATACAGGCTAGGCTAGAGTTCTTCTTTGCTGATTCTCTTTCCTTTACTATAGCCTAGGATAGGTAAGTAAGGGGTGAGTGCAGTCTGAGGGGCTGGGCTCAGCCCAGAGTGGCAAAAAGCCCACCTTGGATACTGCAGGAAGGAGTGGGACAGAAGGAGAGCAGCAAAGGCTGTAGTTAAGTTAGTGGCTGAAAGCTGGTCACTCCTGCAGAGGAGGGAAAAGCCAGAGAGCTCTGCTGTTGATGCTGTGACAGCAGCAGGGCCTCCTCAGAGAAGGTAACATGCACTGGAGCACTTCAGAAGGACCTTTGAAGCTCCTGGGGCTCTGTCACTGATCACAAAGCTGTGAGCCTGCAGTTCAGCAGCTGGCTCAAGCACCACTGAAACTCTTGATGGCAAATGCTGTTCTTTCCATAGGTTGTATTTCTTTGGAGTTTTTATTCCTTTGGTGAGATGTAGTCATTTCTTTGCAATCAGGTGAGGGGATTGATGCTGATCCCTTCCTGGAGCACGTCCTTGGTCATCCAGAGCTTTGCCCGCTGCTCCTGAGAGGGACGATGGCCACAACAGGGAACAATTCCTGTGAGTACCAGCTTCACTGGCAGCTTTGGACTTTGTGACTCCCCACAGACAGCTGACATGACTGGTGCTCAGATCCCAGAAGGATGTGCTCACAAGCTAGAGTGAAGTCTGGGATGTTTGCTGAGAATAGCCAGACTGCCCCAGGTTGTTTAGTCCCAGGAAAACACCTTTTGTCACGATGAAGAAGACTTTGAAACATCATTGCTCATAGGGAGGTCTGACAGGTCCTTGAGTTGCCTTTTGTGCTCAGTACTTGCTTGTTTTCAAGAAGTTCCAGTCAGTTAGAATCAGGGAAAGCTTGACCTGATAATCCAGTCTAGAGCTCTGGTGAGAAGGCAAGGTACCCTGAGGCCCAGAAATCAGAGCTGGGGCTTGTTGGACTCTTGGCAAAGTAAGCAGGGGAACAGACTTTTCCAAATCAGGAAATTCCAATGGCAGTGCTAGGCTTCCCCTGATAGTGAGTTGAAGGTTTGAGCTGGTTGTCCTGACATCTTGTGTAGAAAGCTCAAAGTTTAAATATGCTTTCTTTCCTCGCCTCATCTCTTTCCAAATGGAATTTCTCTGCAGTCATCGCCGAGGGAATAGCTCCTCCAAAAAGGATCCTCTTCCCACCAGAGAAGATTTGCATGGTCTGGCAGCAGAGACAGAGTGCTGGAGCAGGGCTCTTCAATGTGGGCAACACGTGCTTCCTCAACGCTGTCCTGCAGTGCCTGACCTACACCCCCCCACTGGCCAACTACCTGCTGTCCCAAGAGCACAGCCAGGCCTGTGAGTGCTTTTAGGAGCATCTCCTGAAAATCTCTTCATCAAGTCCCAGATTCCCAGAATGTAAAATTTGTTTTCAGACAACAGCAGCCCTTTGTCAGCCCCATGAGTCTGTACTCTTTGAACACTGGAGCCTAGAACCCACTTGTCCTAGCCTGCTGCCTTACCCTTAATGAAAACACCTCTTTCTCCCTGGCAGTCTTTATTCCTGCAAGTTAAACCCTCTGTGCTTATTGCACAGAAAGCTCTTGGTTTGCCATCCCTCTCTGAAGATTTTCTGCACACTAAAATGCCCTAGGACCATTGGGACTTTGGGAGGAGTGGAGTATTGGAGTGGAGTGGCAGTGCAAGAGGAGGAGTATCCCACTGCTGTGGATGTTTTGCTAACCTAAGGACCTTCCCTGTGTCCCTCTTCAGGTCACCAGCAGGGTTTCTGCATGATGTGCATCATGGAAGCACACGTGAACAAGGTCCTGCGTTCCCCTGTCAGTGCCATCCTGCCTTTGGCTGTCCTCAAGGTTTTCAAACGTAAGTCGTACCAGGTGCTTGAACAGGTTTCCTTCCCTCCTTCTATAAGAAAACTGAAACCTTCTTTCTTAGGCATAGGAGAACATTTGGAGCCCGGCAGGGAGGAAGATGCCCATGACTTCTTGTGCTGTACTGTCAATGCCATGCAGACAGCTTGTCTGAGTGAAAGCAGCGAGTAAGCACAAGCAAATCACCCTCACAAAGTTCTGAGCCCTTTGCACTGCTTGGTGTGCTCCCATCAAGGGAAACCTAAACCCTGGGCTTTCAGGCCAAGCAAAACTCTTGCAGGAGATAATGCTCTGTCTTCCCACTTGTTTCCAGCTTGGACCTCTCATCTCAATCCACTACCATTGTCTCTCAAATCTTTGGAGGCTTTCTGAGATCCAGAGGTATGTTTCCTCAACTCTTACTCTCTTTGACATTGCCTGTGTCCTTCTGTCTGCCTGTGCCTGACAGTTGGTCTGCTGGGACAGGTACAATGTGTAAATGGGCAGTGTCAGTCAGCTTCCCATTGCTGAGCATTTGGATTTTTCCTTCCAGTCACCTGCGTCAGCTGCAAAGCCGTTTCTGACTCCTACGAGGCCTTCCTGGATATCCCTTTGGATATCAGAGTAAGAAGCTTTTGCAGTTGTGCTTCAAGACATGCCAAGGCCCTTGCAGCTTTCCAGAGTCAGCACATTTGTCTTAAAAATGTGTGCTGTGAGCACAAGAGATCTTGGTGGTGGGTGGGAAGGGGAATGGATGGTGTCCTCCTGCAGAGGCCATGGCACTGGTCTCTCTGTAGGTGCTGTCTTTAAGCTGGTCGAGCAGCATTATCCTCTCTGCACCCTCAATATATCCTCATCCCCCTTTGCTTTGCCCTCCCCTAACACTTGTCTGGCTCCCAGGCCGATGGGTTGGGTTGTTTGCACCACTGATGCCCCTGCATAGTGTCATGAGTTGATGTGAGTGGTGTGGTGGTACAGGGAGGGAGCTCTTGATGGCTCCGGGAGCCTCTGGGACACAGGGAGATGTTCAGCATCCCACTCTCTTTCTGTCTCCTTCTGGACAGCTTCATGGTGGGTCTCTTCAGCATCAGCTGCAGGGGTTTGCTTGTCAGCTCGTGGGAGTTGTTTGGGTGAGGCAATTTCCTGCAGCTCAGTGTGCTCATTTGTCACTCTTGCAGACAGCCTCGACCCTCACTGCAGCTCTGGAGGACTTTGTGAGACCCGAGCACCTGGATGGTGAAAACTGCTACAAATGTAACACGTAAGATGATTACTAAGCACATATTACCAGGAGATCCTGTGTGAGGGAGTTGCATGTCATTAAATGAGCAGAAGTCATCGCCTCATGGAGCTTTGCTGCACACAGAGGAGATGCAGCTTCTTTAAAATAGAGCAGGGAATAGCCTTAGAATAGCAAAAGCTGTGTGAGACAGGACAGGTTGCCTGGCCACCCTGGGGGAGGATTGGGTGCATTTCAGCACTGGGTTCTGTGCTTGGTTTCAAGGTGTAAGAAGAATGTTGCTGCCTTCAAGAAGTTCACAGTCCATTGCGCACCCAAGGTTCTCACGGTGTGTCTAAAAAGGTTTGACTGTTTCACCGGTAGGAAGATCAGCAAGGTTTGTACACAGCCGGTGTGCAGCTTTCTCTTCCTGGAGCAGATTTCCCTGAGCTTGTGCCAAGGCACTGGTCTTGGGTTCGTCATGTTCCCTTCTGGGGAGAGAATTCCCTTGGGAAGACAGGCAAGCACTCTTCTCCAGCAGAGCTGCTTTGGCCAAGAACAGTTTCCTGCCACTCAAAGCATTACACCTTTGTGATGGTGTGCTTTATGGAAAACCAGCTGCTTGTGAGCCCCAAAGATGTATTTACACACCTCTGGCCCCTGGATGTGGCAGGCTATTCTGTGTCATAGGTCAGGGTCACTTCTGAGCCCTGCTGGTGTCTGTGCAGGTTGTGAAGTACCCCGAGTACCTGGATCTTCGCCCGTACATGTCCCAGGCAGAGGGAGAACCCCTCCGTTACTCCTTGTATGCTGTCCTGGTGCACAGTGGGGTCAGCTGTCATACAGGACACTATTTCTGCTACACAAAGGTAGTCAGCAATGTCCTTCATTCCTTCCTTCCTTCCTTCCTTCCTTCCTTCCTTCCTGCCTTCCTTCCTTCCTTGCCAATGGGGAAAATGTGTGTGGGGAAGAGAAACTTTACTGTCGGTGTTACTGACAGCCAAGGTTTTGGGGCAGGAGATGTCTTGAGGGGCTGGACTAGATTTGTTTTGACATACTGTTTGTTAGGTAGTTTTCTGCCTGTGTTTTTGGTGAGAAACCATGCAGAGATCCTTGTCCTTTTTTTTTCACAGGCCAGCAATGGGCTGTGGTACCTGATGGATGATGAGTCTGTGGAGCTTCGTTGCCTTGACACAGCTCTCAGGCAGCAAGCCTACCTGCTGTTTTATGCCAGGTAATAAGCAGCATTCAGATACGTTCAGAAGATGTTTCCTTTTCCCTGTTTATTGGTTTGCTTCTTATAGTGCAGAGAATGCAGAGATTTCTCACCAAAGGCAATTACTACCAGCTTCATTCAGTGCTGTGGAACCTGTGCTGCCCCAAGTCTGTCCTTCAGGCTGCTGCCCTGATGTAGCCTGCTACCTGCCTGCTCTGTGATGCTAGACTTTTGTAGAAAAGAGTGAGGGAACTTAAAGGGACCTGCCAGGAAAGATGGGGAGGGAGCCTTTATCAGGAAGGGCTGGACAGGATGAAGGGTATCAGTTTTCAGCTGACCCATTATGGCAGGTTTCCATGAGATATTAGGAAGAAATGCTTGAGTGGAAGGGTGGTGAGAGCATGGAACAGGCTGCCCAAAGAAGCTGTGGGTGCCCCATCCTTGGAGGTTTTCAAGGCCAGGGTGGACAGGTCTTGGAGAGGCCTTGTCTATTGTGAGGTATTCCTGTCCATGACAGCGGGGTGGCACAAAATGAGCATTAAGATCCCTTCCAACCCAAGCAAGCGTGTGAATTTTGTGCAATTCACATGAGGGTCTAGAAGGTATAAAGATGAGGTTTATCTGAGATAGGAGTAGACTTGGTGGGAAGACTCTAGCTAAAATTTCCATTAGTGGCCTTGGTTAAATCTTCTCTCTGTCATACAAATCTCTCCAAGGAAATGAGCGAATCCCAGAGAGGGCTGCAAAACAGCCCCAAACTGAGATGATTCTTTTCTTTTCTCCAGGTGTTCAGATCTGAAAATTGGAGAAAGGGCTTCTTCCTCACTGGCACCACCGTATGCCCCTTCCTTCCTTCCTCAGTGGGAAGCTTCAGGACCTTCCAACAGGAGCTTGCAGTGTGCTCCTGGCCCCGGGGTTGCTCAGGAGCAGGTCCTGCTGAGGCGGAGGGACATGAGCAGATCCGTGCAGGGCAGCTACAACCTCTGCAGCCCCTCTGTGCAGCACACAGACTACGAGCCCTCAGCGAGGAAGAGGAGGAGGCTGACAACAAATTCCCCGTGTTGTGATCAAACCCCTGTGGATAGAGCAACTCCAGGGCTCCCCAGCTCCCGCTTGAAGCAGGCTCCCAAGCTCAGGGCTGCTCGGAGGCAAACCCGAGCGAGGTGCAGAGAGCAGAGGAGATCCCCACGGCGGGGCTCTGACCTGCACGGCCGCTTTGTGCAGTGCACAGACGAGCAGCACCCCTCTGTGAGCAAGAGGAAGAGGAGGAGAACAAGTTCTTCCCGTTGTGACAGAGCCCCAGGGGATAATGCAGCTTCAGGGCCCTCCAACACCAGCTTCAAGCAGGCTCCTGTGCTCAGGGCTGCTCAGGAGCAATCCCGAGCGAGGCTGAGGGAGCGGAGGAGATCCCCAGAGCTGGGCTATGATCTCCACAGCCGGTTTGTGCAGCATGCAGCCCAGCGCCCTTCGGCGAGGAAGAGGAGGGTGCCCATGGCCTAGAGGGGCACGTCTGAGAAGAGCTCGGGGCACTCTGGGAGTGCTGCAGTCATATTTTGGCCCTGGCTGAAGCAGAAGGGAAGATGAGCACTGAGGTTTTTATCACAGGTGCCCTTGTTTTCTTCTCAAAGATGAAGAAACATTTGGTTTATATGGGCGATTATGCTTGTGAATAGAGTAATAGGCTTTAATTAGAATTCTTCATTCCACAGTGTAGATAGTTTTTGCTGCTAATATAGGTCAGTAGTTGAAAGCAATATTGATGCAATTTTTTAATTAAAGCTAGAAAAATAAATGTTAAGTACAGACTGATATTACCCTTGCCAATGTCTCTTTTTCTCAGTCTCAAGGTGAAATCTTGCTGGGTGTCCCCACTCAAAGGAGGAATCTCCAGCCACATTCTGAGAAGGGGAGGGGGGGGTTAGACATCTGTCCTGTTGAAGAGTGGGGCTTTTCCAGAGTGAAGTGATGGACTGGGAGTGTCACAGTGCTCAGGGAGCTGTGCCAGCTGGGGCAGGATGCTCTGCCTGAGCAGGGATACAGCAGCTCCAGCTGTGTCCTGTCTACACCTTAGCAGGAATGGCTTGAGCAAGGAGGGCCTCCTGTTTGTAGTGTTAAAGAATGCTGAGACCAGCTTGACCAAACTATCATGTCACCACTGTCACTGAAAACATCAGGATAAATTAAGCTCTCTAATGCTACTTTTAGTGTCAGGAAGCACACATTCCTTTCTTAGAGTGCCCTTCTGGGCAACTCCTCCCACTTTATATTCCAGGCATGATGCTGTGTGGTGTGGATGTCCCTCTGGGCAGTTCAGGTCACCTGTCCCAGCTCTGCTCTCTGCCAGTTTCTTTTGTGAGCCTCCTCACAGGCAGAGCAGAAGATGAGAAAACAAAATGTCCCTGACTCAGGACAAACGTGACTGAGCAAAACCCCAAACTTCAGCGTATTATCAACACCATTCTCATTGCAAATCCAGAACACAGCACTGTAAGAGCTACCGAAATAAAGAAATTAACTCTACCCTGTCTGAAATGAGAACAGTGGCATTCCAGCACAATTGCTGAATTACCTTTGTTAGTTCCCTCTTTATCTCTGGGTTATGCCCAGTGTCCATGTGGTTCAGAAATTCTACATTCCTTGAGTCCATATTCAGCCATAAAATGCCTCTTCCAGGTCTGAGACCATTGATGCATATCAAGGTTAATTACAGTTGTTTTAGCAAAACGTAAAGCTTCAGGGCTTTTCCCAAGCTGTGTTCCCACTAGAGCAGCTTATGGCAAACCTTGCTAAATGTTGGCTACAGTGGCATATGACAGAGTGGAAAATTACACTGCTCATGATTAATTAAAAGAAGTAATTAGAAAACTGAATTAAAAGAATGAATTAGAAAAGGTATTTGTAAAGTTCTATCATTTCCAACACCATGAGGACATGCAAACAGAGAATCCCTGATCTGAGGGCAGGAGCAGCAAGGATGTCCAGGCGTTCACATGGAAGTGAGAGTCAGACGGGTCACATGGGAGAAACCAAAGTGGTGCTAGTACCTTCTTCAGCAGCAAAGCCTATTTTGTTGAATAGACCTGCCAAAACCTAATGTAAAAATGTATCAGAGGCAGCCAGTCAGGTTATGCTATAGAAGGGCAGTCCCACTTTTGCATGGCAAGGATTTCTAGCATACCTCCCTAAGGTGTGTGAATATCCCTCCCTTGAGCAGGGAAAGCCCTGAAGGTCACTTCTCATGGCTGAGCAAAATAGGTTTGCTCATGGTTGTTGGATGAGTGACATCAATCTCTACGTAATTGTTTTGCCTGATTTCATAGAATTGCTTCTCTGTTGCTTCCAAGATAGTGCACTATACTGTAACACTAGTAGTTAGTTAGGGTGTGTTACTATGCTAGTTCCACTATGTTAGTTATGTTAGTAAGGCTGCCGATGCTATGTAACAAATACTTGCGATCAAGTTATTTTGCTTAATGATTGCAATCAATTTAAATGCATTCTTAATTTTATTTATATCAATAGATTTGGTTTGCCGTCTTTAATCCCACGGGGCACAGTTGTATACAGGCTCAAGTACACCTCTGTAACCCTTTGCATAGAAACTGTTGAAGAGTCTGGGGCTGGGCTAGGACCCAGCTGCATGCAGACTTCTCTCTGAGGAGTTTAGAAAACAAAAGTGTCCTTCCTGTACCTGCTGACTTGACAGGAGGGCTTCTGTAGCAAACTTTGTCTGGAGTGGGTCTGTTCTCCACTCACTGATAACTTTTGCAAGGAGCAGGGAGTTGGACTGGATGAGCATTATGGGTCCCTTCCCACGTGAGATATTCGATGATCTGATGATTCTATTACATGGTGGAAGGGGAAAGGGATTTTCTTTTTGCCACCATGGAAGTTGGGAGAAGTATTAGTAAAAACACTGGTAAAGGGAGGGCTGCAGGGAGCAGTATCACCTTCCATCACTAAATTGGACTAGGATTTCATAAAATTAAATGAAGACCAACAGCCATGCCTGGCCTTGCTTATTGAGCCTTCTCCCAAGCACAATGGGAATATCTGCTGGTAGTGGATAACATTGAGTGAGTTGGTCTGTGCTGTGAAAGATGGTCTGACTGCTTGGTGGGCACATCTGTCAAATAAATCTTAGCCAAAGAAATAATTGGAATGCTAAATCCTTGTTTGCTGCAGCAGATGTGGCAAAGAAAGTGGGTGATTTTTGGTTGGTTGGTTGGTTGGATGGGGATTATTGTTGTTGGTGGTGTTCTTTTAATCTTTCTGATTAATGACAAACCTTCGGAAGAAGGAGTAGGGGAACCTAGATGTTAATTTGTGGGCAAGAATGATCTTTTTGGTGCAACTTTCTCCCAAAGTATATGTGAGGACTGCATCAATACACACTCCTTTGTCTTGGGTTCCTCTACGGCAGAGTCACTGATGGTGTGACCCAGAAAGGAAATATGGGTACAGACACCCAAATGGTTTAAAGTGGGCATGTTTCAGCAGACTGTAGTACACAGTAGCAGAAGCAGGGGAAGTATCTGGCAGCAGAGGATCATAAAGCCAAGGAGGATTAGCAGTGCCTTAGCAAAACCTATAGCCTGCATACTTCTTCATGATACCCTAAAAAGGGTCCTTCAAATCTGCGAGCGATGAGGTATGCCAGGAAATAGATCAAGGTAAACTAATTTTTAGTTGTAATGATCTGGACATCAACAGGGAAATAAAAATTAAGATTGGCAATGAGTGAATCTTTTGTCCCTTATCCCCAAGTGAATGTGGGCTGCATCTTTGTTTCACCTTCAAATTTTGCTGAGAAAGCATAAGTATGGTAAGCCTGTGTGGCAACTCTGTCATTAATCTGGCTGCATTATGAAGTAATAGTAATTACTGCAAAGTAAAACCAGATCTTGATAGTTCTGTAGGATATCTGGGTTTATATAGAAATCATTTGCAAGTTCTGTAAAACTAGAGGTGGCTGTGAATCAGCTCATACACGTGCATCATATTTATCCAACCTCTTAACAACTATTCCTTATTGCTCCAATCAGCACTAGCCAGTCTCAGTGGACTTTATATAGATGTAGTATAAAGAGCTGTGGACAAACCTCTCTTCTGCTTCACTGCAGAGTGCTCAGAGTTGAAAGCTTTCCTGGAGACCTCAACATTTAGGGGTTTTTTCCTATCCTCTCTCTTCTTCTACCACACTCCACAACAGGAGAAACTACCTTTGTTATATTCAAATGGTGCAACTGATGATTTTTGAGACTTGAACTGATTAGTCCATGAAAAGATCTCTGCCACAACAAGTTTTCTTTTTCTACAGAGTAAAAGTGGTAGCTGAGCGTTTGAAGAGAGTAGTGAATATACAGCCTTTGAAGGCAATGCTATGAAAGAAGAATCAGTCAAAAAGAGACAGAAACAAAACGCATAAGACTGCCTCATTTTCTTTAGAAGCTTTTATAATCTTTTCAGAAGATCTTCTCAAAATCTGAGTAGTATCTAAATTCCAGTCCTCTTTCTGTCTGTTCAAGCAGGCAGTTGTATTCTGACTGCAGATTTGCCCGGCTGTTTGCAGCTTCATCGGCTGCTGGACACTAAAACGAGGAGAGCTCTGCAAGGCACCAGACAAGGATGATCCTTGGGAACATCAGTGGATTGAGTGAATTCAGACTCCTGGGTTTTTCTGGAACCTCTCCTTTACACCCTTTGCTCTTTGTAGTTTTATTATCTCTTCATTTTCTCACCTGGATGGCGAACACAGTGATAGCTTTGATAACAAACAGTGATAATCGCCTTCACACCCCGATGTATTTCTTCCTCACTCAGCTGTCCTGTTGGGATATCTGCTATTTGTCAGTCATTATCCCAAGTATTCTCGAGAACCTGATGGTGGGAACAGTGAGTATTTCCAAGACAAGATGTGCAATGCAAATGTTTTCCTTCCTTTTCTTTGGAGTTGCTGAGTGTTTTCTCTTGGCCGCCATGTCCCTTGATGGTTATTTTGCAGTTTGCTCCCCCTTGCATTACACAATGATCATGAGCAGCAGGGTCTGCAGAAGCCTGGTTGTTGGAGCTTACATCTGTGGAACTGCTGAGGGCTTAGTTCACACCCTCATCACCTTCAGCTCACCCTTGTGTGGTTGTGCCATTGACCACTTCTTCTGTGAGATTCAGCCTCTCCTGGACGTGCTCTGTGGCAACACTCTCCCAAGTGAAATCCAGGTCATTGTGGTGGCTGTCTTTGCTATTCTGAGTCCTTTCTCACTGGTCATTTATTCCTGTATTCCTATCGTTTCCACAATTCTTCACATGGCATCAGCTGAGAGCCAGGAGAAGGCGTTTTCCACTTGCTCCTCACAGCTCCTGGTTGTGACTGTTTTTTATGGCACTGCAGGCTCCATGTACCTGCGGACAAAATACAGCTACTGTGCATCTGTGGATAAATTCCTCTCCCTTTCTTATTCTCTGGTGACTCCTTTATTGAATCCCATCATTTGCAGTTTGAGGAATAAGGAGGTGAAAGGAGCCCTGAAGGAAAAAATGGAGCAAACCTAAGTTAGTGTGGAAATGAAATAGAAGATTTGGGTTGTTCCAGGTGTTTGTGGTGGAATTTTTCACTCTAAATTCTTGTTCAGGAAAATCGATTTCCAGATCTACTTCAGCTATTGGGGAGGAAGGAGGGAGAAGAGTGGAGATTTTTAGCTCTAAGAGGGAGTGTTAGAAGCTATGTTAACATTTTGGAAGGGAATTTCTTCCACATACTTAAGAAATTCTTCAATAAACTTATTTTTTTCCTTTTCTTTTCCTTGCTATTTTTCAAAAGCTTGAAAATTGTGCTTTACATACTTCTGAATTTTTGAACCAAAGAGTAATATTCAAGAGCCTGACTTTACTGAAAGAACTGAAAAGAATGAGTTTTCACCTGTTTGCATTTATTTCCTGAAACTGTTTAGTAAATCTGTTGGGGGAAAGGAGAGGACATAGTTCAGGCAATAATGTGGAGCCCAAGAAATTACTGAGGACTGATTTTTAATTCTGAGATTGTTACTGGGGCAAAAAAAAAAAAAAAAAAAAAAAAAAGAGGTGTGCAAAATTGCATTCCTGCCCCACTGCCTCAAAGATATTTCTTCAATTTTAGAGTCATTGTTTTAAACATGTTAGACCAAGTGTAGGCCTTTGAAGTACTTAACCACTGTAATCTTCTGTAACTATTAATACAACTCTTTATATTAAATGCTCAAAGCTTAAATGATATTGGAAAGATAAGGACATGCATTACTCCTTAAATTAATCCTTCATTCCTGGAAATAAATGAAAATATAAATATCATAAAAGTACATGTCCTGGTTTAAAAGACAGCTGTTTGCTAAGGAAAGCAGAAGCTTCCCTTTGGACTGAAAAATGTGATCCTTCCTTCCTTCTTTCCTTCCGATTATTAGGATTTTGAAATTAAGGGAGCTCTCAGGCAAAGATATGGGGGTAGGAATAACAGTTCTTTACTAGTATATCTACCAAGACAAACAAGAACAACAGTAGCTATGAAATTAGCCACAAACAGACCAGTAACTCAGTCCCAGTGTTTTTTGGCTGCAGGCACCTTTTCCCTGAGCTGCAGTTCCCGGTGCTGGGGGCGGGCAGGTCCCGCAGAGCTGCAGGAGGGCTGGGGGTGATGGCAGAGCTGTCCCAGGGAGAGACAGAGAGAGATGGAGAGAGCTCTCCGCTCACGGTGTGGGTCCTGGGGCTCAGCAGAGTGCTGGAAGGTGGCAGGTTCCAGCGAGAAGGCAGCAGGGCAGGGTCCCACAGCAGTGAGGATGGCTCCCGGCGATGGCATGGCAGGAATGCAACACAGGCGGCGATCGTCCTTCTCGTCCCAACTCCAAGGGGGAAATGGGACCCAGGCCCAGCCTTCCGCTTCCTCTTCTGGATGTCTCAATCTCGCGGGGTGTCCCTCTTCTCTCTCTCCTCCCCCTTGTCACCAGGGCCCAGTCAACAGGTATCTTAGCATGACAATGGGGAAAATTCCACAGAGGGAAAGGGAAAGAAACAACCCCCAACAGTACAGGGTTCTTAATTGGATGTCATATGAATTTTTATCTTGAGAGTTTGTAAATCCACAAAAAAATTATAAGGTATAATATTCTTTGCAGAAGCTTGACATCTTTGATTTTAATCACATCTTATTTTGGACCAAAAAAGTTATTATAACAGAAAATGCTGTCTCATACTTTTAATTTTTTAAATTTCAAATGCATTACAAAAAGAATGCATTGTTTTTTGTCATATTGCTTTATTGGCATTAAAGTTTCTCCCCTAGTCATATATGCTAGACTCCTTACAGCAGCATTCCTAGACAATTGCACAACTGTGTATATTATGAAAGAAGTGATGAAGAGGGGAAACCCAAGTAAAAAAGCAGTGGGGATAAGAAAAGTGTAATTCATAAAACAAAAAAACAAACAAAAAGCCCGCAACCAAACAAAAAAAATGGTAAAATATAGTTCAGTAAAATGAAAGTAAGCATTAAAAACCTGGGAAGTTTCAGTCTGTTAAACCACCAGGCCCAATACATTCTTGATTGATTATGCAAAATTTGTGAGTTCTCAAGTTTGTGGACAACACTAAATCAGAGGGAGTAGACAATGTGCCAAAGGGCCCCCATGTTTTAATGAATCCAGAGGAAGGCTGGATGAGTTCCTTGAACAGAGAGCCCAGCTCTAGGTGTCCAAACCAGGTGGGATTCAGCTGCCTCTTCATGGCTTGATTTTGGGGGAGCTGCATCCATGGATTCACACTTGCCCATCTTAAGTGTCTGGAATCTGAGCCTGAAGGATGGTTTCTATCAAAATGGAAATTAGCACTTCTAGGGCAGGGATCTTGTGCTTCAGAAGGAGTCTTTGCAGATGAGTGCTGTCCTCATGGCCTGGAATAGCAGGCATGCAGAAGAACTTACAGGACTGAGTCCCCTCCAGGGGAAGCTGCGTGTTCCTGGTCTCTGCTGGGGAAGAAAGGCTGGTGGTACCTTGGACAGGATGAGAAAGCAGAGAGTCAATGATAAAAACAAAAATCAACCTCTCCTTCACTTCCTTTCTGACTGAAACTGTAAAACAAAGCTCAGAGAACTCACATTTGTGGGATCAGTATGGTGACGAGGATTTGCAAATCTCAGCTGTTTCAAGAGAGGTGTTTAGCCCTCAAGTTACCTGAAGATCTATGAACCCTGAGGCTCTGTGAATGATTTCTTTTGCCCGTGACTACTTGCACCGAACAAAATGAGTCTGCTTTACAACAGAGCTTGGTCTCAGCTGATGCTAGAAATCTGACTGTGCAGTTGCCTCTTGAAGCAAGGTGCTCACTTTTAGAGAAAGTGTACAGGTGAAAAACTTGTCCTAATTCCTCCAATTGGAACAGATCTTCAGTATTGTTCCAGAAAACTCTGAATTACCCCACCTGATCTGATTTCAGGCTCCAGAGCACTGAATGGGAAAGCCTTACTGTGACAGACAGGAGAGCCAGGGGAGAATCAAACCAACCATGGTGCAGAATAAACACAACTAAATCCAGTGCAGAGTTCCAGCTCTGTGCCAGGATCCTTGTGCTGGTCTGGAGCACAGAGGTGCGGGACGGAAACATGAAAACACACGCTTGGGCTCACAGGAATATCCAGAGACAATTAATCATCCTTTCAGAATTTCACAGAAGAGGTTAAAAGTGTCCACACCTTGCTTATTTTCATCTTTTGAATGGAAAAGGGGATTTTGAATTTAGCTTTCTGTAAATGCTTTCATTGTATCTGCTTAAGTATAGCTGGAAGAAACCTGACTCCGTCTGGCAATAGAAGTATATGCTACTTGGGAATAATTGTCATAGGTTAAACACCCAGCAGATTGCACCAGTGATTCCTGCTGTCACTAGAATAGCCAGCCCGTGTAATTTTGTGACTCTCATGCCCTTGGTGCTCCAGAAAACATTGTAAACTCTAGATTGGCAGTAAATTGGCAGTAAAAACCAAATAAAATAAAACACAAAAACAAAAAGGCAGAAAAGACTGTAGTTCTTAAATCTGAGTAAGTCTTTTGTTTTGCACTGCACGTCTAGACATAATACGGTGAAAAATTAGTTTTTCTAGATAGAAAGTTTTACATCTAGGTATTTCTAATACGTACTACATCTTTACAAGGGATATGCTAGACACTGAGCTCTCATTTTAAAATAGTGCAGTAAACCATGCTAAATTCTCCAAACCAATAATTGCCATTTCAGATTTTGTCTGAATCAGGTTTTATTCTTTCCCCAGCCAGTGCCCTCTCTGCTCTTTGTCTTTCTTTCCATCTTCCTCTGTCCTTTCTCTCTGTCTGTCTAACTAGCTCTTTTTTGACATCACTTCCTTGCATTCCTTGGGCTTTCTCCTCTGTCTCCCACTGCTGCAGCTCTCCTTTCTCAGCGGAAGGTCCCAATGCTTTTGTCTGCCTCAGGCTCTGCAGCCACCCAGCCCGGGGCTGTTCACACCCTGCTTTGTGCCAGCCTTCTCAAGCCCCTCGGTACGGTTCTGTTTGCCAGCACTGCCGTGCCCTGCTCCTCAGCACCTCCCAGCCGGGCCCCTGTGTCCGCCTGAGCCCGGCACTCAGCTGCGCTTCTCCAGCCCTCGGCAGCTCCCGCCTCCCTGCTCCCCCTCTCTGCTGTGCTCACACCCGGCAGAGCAGCACAGATCCGCCCCGTGCCCCAGCCCTGGCTCGGGGCCCGCCAGGAGCCTCCACCCTGCTCCTCACCTGCACCAGGTGTGCTGTCACCTGAGCAATGGCCAAACAACCGGGAGCCTGCAGCAGCCACTCATTCCCTGACACTGCAGCTGATGCCTCCATGGGCTTCCTAAAAGCACAGGCCACACAAAGCCAAGGGAATCAAAAGCAGATATATCTACTGAATAAATAAATTCCATACATCAATATCAATATCAATATCAATATCAATATCAATATCAATATCAATATCAATATCAATATCAATATTTATTGAAGGGCCTTCAGGAACATTTCAGTCAGACAAAGCCTCCCAGGGGCTACACTCCAAAATGGACCGTGGGTCACGGGTTCTCGTCCTTTTCTAAGTTTGGTCCATTTGCCTATTGGAGGTTCATTTCCAATGACAGCTTCGGGTAATGAAGTCATTTACCTTCAGTTTGTTCACCCCCAACTCACTTTTGTTTCCATTTCCTGGGGCCTGAGGCAGTGAGGGGTCCTTGATTGCCAGGCCTGGGCAGGAATTGCTGTGTCTGAGCAGAATGGGGAAGCAGCAGCTCACACTGTGCATGGAGTTTGGAGTCACACGCATAAGAATGGCAGGATTGCAAATCTGTGAGAAATACAAAAGCTACAATCCTGAGGCATCAGGGGTGAATAGCAACCAGCTGCCTCTTTGGAGCCCGAGGAACAGCAACTGCCTGCCGCAAGGCCCAAAAGCTTGTTGGTCAAATGCAGCAGGAACAAAAGTGCCTCCAGCCATCCTGAGTGGGAATGTGGCTAAAGCTGTGTCTGATCCAAGGCAGCCTGGAGGAAGGAGTGAATGTGAAGCTGCTGAAGAGCTGCCCAGGAGAGGCTGGGGCCCTGGCAGCCAAGGCTCACCCAGTGCAGCCTCTGGGGGTCCCTTTGGTGGGGCCAGCCCAGGGTCAGCCTGTGGGTGCACCTTGGGGGCACACCAAACTCACTGGAAAGGACCCTCTGAGAGCTTGGCTGCCTTGCACAGGAGTCTCACAGGCACAGGCCAGTGGAAGAACAGAGTGCAGTGGAACAGAAATGCCCGGCAGCCTGAGGGCCAGACACAAGTGTGACCTGGCTTGTGACAGCTCTGGGCAGGGCTCTGCTCACTGGGCTCTGTGCTCTGGGGAAGGAGTTCACTGATCCTTCACTCAGGGCCGGCCCTGCCAGCCAGTGAACCCCTGTGCATCAGAGGACAGGGGGAGTCCCAGTGACTGCCACCTGGGAGAGGAGCCATGTGGTTCCAGGGCCCAGGAGCCATGTGCTTCTGTGACCTCAAGGGGATCCATCCCTGTGTGCCCCCATGTCACTGAGGGGCAGCGATGTGGCACCTCTCCAGTGATTGTGACTCACCTGCCCAGGGCTCAGTATCCTGAGAGCAGGCTAACGTGTCAGCAGGTCTTCAGGATAGCTCAGCTTAGTCCCGTGCTACGCACCTCTCTGCCTTTCAAGCAGATTTATTGTTTACTGTCCCCTTCAGCTTTTGTCCTCTCACAGGTAATTATGATTTGACTCTTGGGATAGATCATAGAGGAAGGAGAGAAAAGTCTAGGCTGCTTATACCTTCCTAGTTGAAGGCTGAGCTGTTGCCCCTTCGTAGGCTGTCCACATACAGGCTAGGCTAGAGTTCTTCTTTGCTGATTCTCTTTTCTTTACTATAGCCTAGGATAGGTAAGTAAGGGGTGAGTGCAGTCTGAGGGGCTGGGCTCAGCCCAGAGTGGCAAAAAGCCCACCTTGGATACTGCAGGAAGGAGTGGGACAGAAGGAGAGCAGCAAAGGCTGTAGTTAAGTTAGTGGCTGAAAGCTGGTCACTCCTGCAGAGGAGGGAAAAGCCACAGAGCTCTGCTGTTGATGCTGTGACAGCAGCAGGGCCTCCTCAGAGAAGGTAACATGCACTGGAGCACTTCAGAAGGACCTTTGAAGCTCCTGGGGCTCTGTCACTGATCACAAAGGGGTGAGCCTGCACTTCAGCAGCTGGCTCAAGCACCACTGAAACTCTTGATGGCAAATGCTGTTCTTTCCATAGGTTGTATTTCTTTGGAGTTTTTATTCCTTTGGTGAGATGTAGTCATTTCTTTGCAATCAGGTGAGGGGATTGATGCTGATCCCTTCCTGGAGCACGTCCTTGGTCATCCAGAGCTTTGCCCACTGCTCCTGAGAGGGACGATGGCCACAACAGGGAACAATTCCTGTGAGTACCAGCTTCACTGGCAGCTTTGGACTTTGTGACTCCCCACAGACAGCTGACATGACTGGTGCTCAGATCCCAGAATGATGTGCTCACAAGCTAGAGTGAAGTCTGGGATGTTTGCTGAGAATAGCCAGACTGACCCAGGTTGTTTAGTCCCAGGAAAACACCTTTTGTCACTATGAAGAAGACTTTGAAACATCATTGCTCATAGGGAGGTCTGACAGGTCCTTGAGTTGCCTTTTGTGCTCAGTACTTGCTTGTTTTCAAGAAGTTCCAGTCAGTTAGAATCAGGGAAAGCTTGACCTGATAATCCAGTCTAGAGCTCTGGTGAGAAGGCAAGGTACCCTGAGGCCCAGAAATCAGAGCTGGGGCTTGTTGGACTCTTGGCAAAGTAAGCAGGGGAACAGACTTTTCCAAATCAGGAAATTTCAATGGCAGTGCTAGGCTTCCCCTGATAGTGAGTTGAAGGTTTGAGCTGGTTGTCCTGACTGCTTGTGTAGAAAACTCAAAGTTTAAATATGCTTTCTTTCCTCGCCTCATCTCTTTCCAAATGGAATTTCTCTGCAGTCATCGCCGAGGGAATAGCTCCTCCAAAAAGGATCCTCTTCCCACCAGAGAAGATTTGCATGGTCTGGCAGCAGAGACAGAGTGCTGGAGCAGGCCTCTTCAATGTGGGCAACACGTGCTTCCTCAACGCTGTCCTGCAGTGCCTGACCTACACCCCCCCACTGGCCAACTACCTGCTGTCCCAAGAGCACAGCCAGGCCTGTGAGTGCTTTTAGGAGCATCTCCTGAAAATCTCTTCATCAAGTCCCAGATTCCCAGAATGTAAAATTTGTTTTCAGACAACAGCAGCCCTTTGTCAGCCCCATGAGTCTGTACTCTTTGAACACTGGAGCCTAGAACCCACTTGTCCTAGCCTGCTGCCTTACCCTTAATGAAAACACCTCTTTCTCCCTGGCAGTCTTTATTCCTGCAAGTTAAACCCTCTGTGCTTATTGCACAGAAAGCTGTTGGTTTACCATCCCTCTCTGAAGATTTTCTGCACACTAAAATGCCCTGGGACCATTGGGACATTGGGAGGAGTGGAGTATTGGACTGGAGTGGCAGTGCAAGAGGAGGAGTATCCCACTGCTGTGGATGTTTTGCTAACCTAAGGACCTTCCCTGTGTCCCTCTTCAGGTCACCAGCAGGGTTTCTGCATGATGTGCATCATGGAAGCACACGTGAACAAGGTCCTGCGTTCCCCTGTCAGTGCCATCCTGCCTTTGGCTGTCCTCAAGGTTTTCAAACGTAAGTCGTACCAGGTGCTTGAACAGGTTTCCTTCCCTCCTTCTATGAGAGAACTGAAACCTTCTTTCTTAGGCATAGGAGAACATTTGGAGCCCGGCAGGGAGGAAGATGCCCATGACTTCTTGTGCTGTACTGTCAATGCCATGCAGACAGCTTGTCTGAGTGAAAGCAGCGAGTAAGCACAAGCAAATCACCCTCACAAAGTTCTGAGCCCTTTGCACTGCTTGGTGTGCTCCCATCAAGGGAAACCTAAACCCTGGGCTTTCAGGCCAAGCAAAACTCTTGCCGGAGATAATGCTCTGTCTTCCCACTTGTTTCCAGCTTGGACCTCTCATCTCAATCCACTACCATTGTCTCTCAAATCTTTGGAGGCTTTCTGAGATCCAGAGGTATGTTTCCTCAACTCTTACTCTCTTTGACATTGCCTGTGTCCTTCTGTCTGCCTGTGCCTGACAGTTGGTCTGCTGGGACAGGTACAATGTGTAAATGGGCAGTGTCAGTCAGCTTCCCATTGCTGAGCATTTGGATTTTTCCTTCCAGTCACCTGCGTCAGCTGCAAAGCCGTTTCTGACTCCTACGAGGCCTTCCTGGATATCCCTTTGGATATCAGAGTAAGAAGCTTTTGCAGTTCTGCTTCAAGACATGCCAAGGCCCTTGCAGCTTTCCAGAGTCAGCACATTTGTCTTCAAAATGTGTGCTGTGAGCACAAGAGATCTTGGTGGTGGGTGGGAAGGGGAATGGATGGTGTCCTCCTGCAGAGGCCATGGCACTGGTCTCTCTGTAGGTGCTGTCTTTAAGCTGGTCGAGCAGCATTATCCTCTCTGCACCCTCACTATATCCTCATCCTCCTTTGCTTTGCCCTCCCCTAACACTTGTCTGGCTCCCAGGCCGATGGGTTGGGTTGTTTGCACCACTGATGCCCCTGCATAGTGTCATGAGTTGATGTGAGTGGTGTGGTGGTACGGGGAGGGAGCTCTTGATGGCTCCGGGAGCCTCTGGGACACAGGGAGATGTTCAGCATCCCACTCTCTTTCTGTCTCCTTCTGGACAGCTTCATGGTGGGTCTCTCCAGCATCAGCTGCAGGGGTTTGCTTGTCAGCTCGTGGGAGTTGTTTGGGTGAGGCAATTTCCTGCAGCTCAGTGTGCTCATTTGTCACTCTTGCAGACAGCCTCGACCCTCACTGCAGCTCTGGAGGACTTTGTGAGACCCGAGCACCTGGATGGTGAAAACTGCTACAAATGTAGCACGTAAGATGATTACTAAGCACATATTACCAGCAGATCCTGTGTGAGGGAGTTGCATGTCATTGAGCAGAAGTCATCGCCTCATGGAGCTTTGCTGCACACAGAGGAGATGCAGCTTCTTTAAAATAGAGCAGGGAATAGCCTTAGAATAGCAAAAGCTGTGTGAGACAGGACAGGTTGCCTGGCCACCCTGGGGGAGGATTGGGTGCATTTCAGCACTGGGTTCTGTGCTTGGTTTCAAGGTGTAAGAAGAATGTTGCTGCCTTCAAGAAGTTCACAGTCCATTGCGCACCCAAGGTTCTCACGGTGTGTCTAAAAAGGTTTGACTGTTTCACCGGTAGGAAGATCAGCAAGGTTTGTACACAGCCGGTGTGCAGCTTTCTCTTCCTGGAGCAGATTTCCCTGAGCTTGTGCCAAGGCACTGGTCTTGGGTTCGTCATGTTCCCTTCTGGGGAGAGAATTCCCTTGGGAAGACAGGCAAGCGCTCTTCTCCAGCAGAGCTGCTTTGGCCAAGAACAGCTTCCTGCCACTCAAAGCATTACACCTTTGTGATGGTGTGCTTTATGGAAAACCAGCTGCTTGTGAGCCCCAAAGATGTATTTACACACCTCTGGCCCCTGGATGTGGCAGGCTATTCTGTGTCATAGGTCAGGGTCACTTCTGAGCCCTGCTGGTGTCTGTGCAGGTTGTGAAGTACCCCGAGTACCTGGATCTTCGCCCGTACATGTCCCAGGCAGAGGGAGAACCCCTCCGTTACTCCTTGTATGCTGTCCTGGTGCACAGTGGGGTCAGCTGTCATACAGGACACTATTTCTGCTACACAAAGGTAGTCAGCAATGTCCTTCCTTCCTTTTTTCTTTCCTTGCCAATGGGGAAAATGTGTGTGGGGAAGAGAAACTTTGCTGTCTGTGTTACTGACAGCCAAGGTTTTGGGGCAGGAGATGTCTTGAGGGGCTGGACTGGATTTGTGTTGACATACTGTTTGTTAGGTAGTTTTCTGCCTGTGTTTTTGGTGAGAAACCATGCAGAGATCCTTGTCCTTTTTTTTTCCACAGGCCAGCAATGGGCTGTGGTACCTGATGGATGATGAGTCTGTGGAGCTTCGTTGCCTTGACACAGCTCTCAGGCAGCAAGCCTACCTGCTGTTTTATGCCAGGTAATAAGCAGCATTCAGATGCGTTCAGAAGATGTTTCCTTTTCCCTGTCTATTGGTTTGCTTCTCATAGTGCAGAGAATGCAGAGATTTCTCACCAAAGGCAATTACTACCAGCTTCATTCAGTGCTGTGGAACCTGTGCTGCCCCAAGTCTGTCCTTCAGGCTGCTGCCCTGATGTAGCCTGCTACTTGCCTGCTCTGTGATGCTAGACTTTTGTAGAAAAGAGTGAGGGAACTTAAAGGGACCTGCCAGGAAAGATGGGGAGGGAGCCTTTATCCGGAAGGGCTGGACAGGATGAAGGGTATCAGTTTTCAGCTGACCCATTATGGCAGGTTTCCATGAGATATTAGGAAGAAATGCTTGAGTGGAAGGGTGATGAGAGCATGGAACAGGCTGCCCAAAGAAGCTGTGGGTGCCCCATCCTTGGAGGTTTTCAAGGCCAGGGTGGACAGGGCTTGGAGGGGCCTTGTCTATTGTGAGGTATTCCTGTCCATGACAGCGGGGTGGCACAAAATGAGCATTAAGATCCCTTCCAACCCAAGCAAGCGTGTGAATTTGTGAAATTCACATGAGGGTCTAGAAGGTATAAAGATGAGTTTTGTCTGAGATAGGAGTAGACTTGGTGAGAAGACTCTAGCTAAAATTTCCATTAGTGGCCTTGGTTAAATCTTCTCTCTGTCATACAAAGCTCTCCAAGGAAATGAGCGAATCCCAGAGAGGGCTGCAAAAACAGCCCCAAACGGAGATCATTCTTTTCTTTTCTCCAGATGTTCTGATCTGAAAATTGGAGAAAGGGCTTCTTCCTCACTGGCACCACCGTATGCCCCTTCCTTCCTTCCTCAGTGGGCAGCCAGCAGCGAGCAGGTGGCTCCTGTTGGCCCACAGGGCTTGCCTGGCAGCACGAAGGTAACTCTGGGGAGGAGGGTCAGTGCACTAGAGGAGCAGTGGATCTCTTTCTAGCATCTGAGCATTTCTCCTTTTCCCCCTCTCAACATGCAGCACTCTTCACAGCCACAGTGCTGCCTCTTCTCCAAGCACCCCGGCTGCCTCCATCCCATTTGTGCCCCTTTGGCCCTTTGGCCTTGGCAGCCCTCCAGAAGAGCCTTTGGGAGGCTCAGAAATGTCCCTTCCCAGAACTCCTGGGAGATCCCCACTGACTCTGGTCCTTTCAGGAGAGAAGGGCAGGAACTCTCCACAGCTCTCTTTGCAGGACATGGCCCTGGGCATGGAAGGCGCTGGCAGGAAGCAGGACCGGAGCAGATCCCCGCTGTCGGGCAGGGATGGCCACAGCTGCTCTGGGGTCAGCACGGACTGGGACCACACAGCAGGGAGGAGAACGGGCCCTCCGAGTTGTAGCGCCACTGCCAGGGATGGTGAAGCTTCAGGACCTTCCAACAGGAGCTTGCAGTGTGCTCCTGGCCCCGGGGTTGCTCAGGAGCAGGTCCTGCTGAGGCGGAGGGACATGAGCAGATCCGTGCAGGGCAGCTACAACCTCTGCAGCCCCTCTGTGCAGCACAAAGACTACGAGCCCTCAGCGAGGAAGAGGAGGAGGCTGACAACACATTCCCCGTGTTGTGATCAAACCCCTGTGGATAGAGCAGCTCCAGGGCCCCCCAACTCCCGCTTGAAGCAGGCTCCCAAGCTCAGGGCTGCTCGGAGGCAAACCCGAGCGAGGTGCAGAGAGCAGAGGAGATCCCCACGGCGGGGCTCTGACCTGCACGGCCGCTTTGTGCAGTGCACAGACGACCAGCAGCCCTCTGTGAGCAAGAGGAAGAGGAGGAGAACAAGTTCTTCCCGTTGTGACAGAGCCCCAGGGGATAACGCAGCTTCAGGGCCCTCCAACACCAGCTTCAAGCAGGCTCCTGTGCTCAGGGCTGCTCAGGAGCAATCCCGAGCGAGGCTGAGGGAGCGGAGGAGATCCCCAGAGCTGGGCTATGATCTCCACAGCCGGTTTGTGCAGCACGCAGCCCAGCGCCCTTCGGCGAGGAAGAGGAGGGTGCCCATGGCCTAGAGGGGCAGGTCTGAGAAGAGCTCGGGGCACTCTGGGAGTGCTGCAGTCAGATTTTGGCCCTGGCTGAAGCAGAAGGGAAGATGAGCACTGAGTTTTTTATCACAGGTGTCCTTGTTTTCTTCTCAAAGATGAAGAAACTGTTGGCTTATATGGGCAATGATGCCTGTGAATAGAGTAATAGGCTTTATTTAGAATTCTTCATTCCACAGTGTAGATAGTTTTTGCTGCTAATATAGGTCAGTAGTTTTAAGCAATATTGATGCAATTTTTTAATTAAAGCTAGAAAAATAAATGTTAAGTACAGACTGATATTACCCTTGCCAATGTCTCTTTTTCTCAGTCTCAAGGTGAAATCTTGCTGGGTGTCCCCACTCAAAGGAGGAATCTCCAGCCACATTCTGAGAAGGGGAGGGGGGGTTAGACATCTGTCCTGTTGAAGAGTGGGGCTTTTCCAGAGTGAAGTGATGGACTGTGAGTGTCACAGTGCTCAGGGAGCTGTGCCAGCTGGGGCAGGATGCTCTGCCTGAGCAGGGATACAGCAGCTCCAGCTGTGTCCTGTCTACACCTTAGCAGGAATGGCTTGAGTAAGGAGGGCCTCCTGTTTGTAGTGCTAAAGAATGCTGAGACCAGCTTGACCAAACTATCATGTCACCACTGTCACTGAAATCATCAGGATAAATTAAGCTCTCTAATGCTACTTTTAGTGTCAGGAAGCACACATTCCTTTCTTAGAGTGCCCTTCTGGGCAACTCCTCCCACTTTATATTCCAGGCATGATGCTGTGTGGTGTGGATGTCCCTCTGGGCAGTTCAGGTCACCTGTCCCAGCTGTGCTCTCTGCCAGTTTCTTTTGTGAGCCTCCTCACAGGCAGAGCAGAAGATGAGAAAACAAAATGTCCCTGACTCAGGATAAAGGTGACTGAGCAAAACCTCAAACTTCAGCGTATTATCAACACCATTCTCATTGCAAATCCAGAACACAGCACTGTAAGAGCTACCGAAATAAAGAAATTAACTCTACCCTGTCTGAAATGAGAACAGTGGCATTCCAGCACAATTGCTGAATTACCTTTGTTAGTTCCCTCTTTCTCTCTGGGTTCTGCACAGTGTCCATGTGGTTCAGAAATTCTACATTCCTTGAGTCCATATTCAGCCATAAAATGCCTCTTCCAGGTCTGAGACCATTGATGCATATCAAGGTAAATTACAGTTGTTTTAGCAAAACGTAAAGCTTCAGGGCTTTTCCCAAGCTGTGTTCCCACTAGAGCAGCTTATGGCAAACCTTGCTAAATGTTGGCTACAGTGGCATATGACAGAGTGGAAAATTACACGGCTCATGATTAATTAAAAGAAGTAATTAGAAAACTGAATTAAAAGAATGAATTAGAAAAGGTATTTGTAAAGTTCTATCATTTCCAACACCATGAGGACATGCAAACAGAGAATCCCTGATCTGAGGGCAGGAGCAGCAAGGATGTCCAGGCCTTCACATGGAAGTGAGAGTCAGACGGGTCACATGGGAGAAACCAAAGTGGTGCTAGTACCTTCTTCAGCAGCAAAGCCTATTTTGTTGAATAGACCTGCCAAAACCTAATGTAAAAATGTATCAGAGGCAGCCAGTCAGGTTATGCTATAGAAGGGCAGTCCCACTTTTGCATGACAAGGATTTCTAGCATACCTCCCTAAGGTGTGTGAATACCCCTCCCTTGAGCAGGGAAAGCCCTGAAGGTCACTTCTCATGGCTGAGCAAAATAGGTTTGCTCATGGTTGTTGGATGAGTGACATCAATCTCTACGTAATTGTTTTGCCTGATTTCATAGAATTGCTTCTCTGTTGCTTCCAAGATAGTGCACTATACTGTAACACTAGTAGTTAGTTAGGGTGTGTTACTATGCTAGTTCCACTATGTTAGTTATGTTAGTAAGGCTGCCGATGCTATGTAACAAATACTTGTGATCAAGTTATTTTGCTTACTGATTGCAATCAATTTAAATGAATTCTTAATTTTATTTATATCAGTAGATTTGGTTTGCCGTCTTTAATCCCACGGGGCAACGTTGTATACAGGCTCAATTACACCTCTGTAACCCTTTGCATAGAAACTGTTGAAGAGTCTGGGGCTGGGCTAGGATCCAGCTGCATGCAGACTTCTCTCTGAGGAGTTTAGAAAACAAAAGTGTCCTTCCTGTACCTGCTGACTTGACAGGAGGGCTTCTGTAACAAACTTTGTCTGGAGTGGGTCTGTTCTCCACTCACTGATAACTTTTGCAAGGAGCAGGGAGTTGGACTGGATGAGCATTATGGGTCCCTTCCCACGTGAGATATTCGATGATCTGATGATTCTATTACATGGTGGAAGGGGAAAGGGATTTTCTTTTTGCCACCATGGAAGCTGGGAGAAGTATTAGTAAAAACACTGGTAAAGGGAGGGCTGCAGGGAGCAGTATCACCTTCCATCACTAAATTGGACTAGGATTTCATAAAATTAAATGAAGACCAACAGCCATGCCTGGCCTTGCTTATTGAGCCTTCTCCCAAGCACAATGGGAATATCTGCTGGTAGTGGATAACATTGAGTGAGTTGGTCTGTGCTGTGAAAGATGGTCTGACTGCTTGGTGGGCACATCTGTCAAATAAATCTTAGCCAAAGAAATAATTGGAATGCTAAATCCTTGTTTGCTGCAGCAGATGTGGCAAAGAAAGTGGGTGATTTTTGGTTGGTTGATTAGTTGGTTGGATGGGGATTATTGTTGTTGCTGGTGTTCTTTTAATCTTTTTGATTAATGACAAACCTTCGGAAGAAGGAGTAGGAGAACCTAGATGTTAATTTGTGGGCAAGAATGATCTTTTTGGTGCAACTTTATCCCAAAGTATATGTGAGGACTGCATCAATACACACTCCTTTGTCTTGGGTTCCTCTACGGCAGAGTCACTGATGGTGTGACCCAGAAAGGAAATATGGGTACAGACACCCAAATGGTTTAAAGTGGGCATGTTTCAGCAGGCTGTAGTACACAGTAGCAGAAGCAGGGGAAGTATCTGGCAGCAGAGGATCATAAAGCCAAGGAGGATTAGCAGTGCCTTAGCAAAACCTATAGCCTGCATACTTCTTCATGATACCCTAAAAAGGGTCCTTCAAATCTGCGAGCGATGAGGTATGCCAGGAAATAGATCAAGGTAAACTAATTTTTAGTTGTAATGATCTGGACATCAACAGGGAAATAAAAATCAAGATTGGCAATGAGTGAATCTTTTGTCCCTTATCCCCAAGTGAATGTGGGCTGCATCTTTGTTTCACCTTCAAATTTTGCTGAGAAAGCATAAGTATGGTAAGCCTGTGTGGCAACTCTGTCATTAATCTGGCTGCATTATGAAGTAATAGTAATTACTGCAAAGTAAAACCAGATCTTGATATTTGTGTGGGATATCTGGGTTTATATAGAAATCATTTGCAAGTTCTGTAAAACTAGAGGTGGCTGTGAATCAGCTCATACACGTGCATCATATTTATCCAACCTCTTAACAACTATTCCTTATTGCTCCAATCAGCACTAGCCAGTCTCAGTGGACTTTATATAGATGTAGTATAAAGAGCTGTGGACAAACCTCTCTTCTGCTTCACTGCAGAGTGCTCAGAGTTGAAAGCTTTCCTGGAGACCTCAACATTTAGGGGTTTTTTCCTATCCTCTCTCTTCTTCTACCACACTCCACAACAGGAGAAACTACCTTTGTTATATTCAAATGGTGCAACTGATGATTTTTGAGACTTGAACTGATGAGTCCATGAAAAGATCTCTGCCACAACAAGTTTTCTTCTTCTACAGAGTAAAAGTGGTAGCTGAGCATTTGAAGAGAGTGGTGAATATACAGCCTTTGAAGGCAATGCTTTGAAAGAAGAATCAGTCAAAAAGAGACAGAAACAAAACGCATAAGACTGCCTCATTTTCTTTCGAAGCTTTTATAATCTTTTCAGAAGATCTTCTCAAAATCTGAGTAGTATCTAAATTCCAGTCCTCTTTCTGTCTGTTCAAGCAGGCAGTTGTATTCTGACTGCAGATTTGCCCGGCTGTTTGCAGCTTCATCGGCTGCTGGACACTAAAATGAGGAGAGCTCTGCAAGGCACCAGAGAAGGATGATCCTTGGGAACCTCAGTGGATTGAGTGAATTCAGACTCCTGGGTTTTTCTGGAACCTCTCCTTTACACCCTTTGCTCTTTCTAGTTTCATTATCTCTTTATATTCTCACCTTGATGGCGAACACAGTGATAGCTTTGATAACAAACAGTGATAATCGCCTTCACACCCCGATGTATTTCTTCCTCACTCAGCTGTCCTGTTGGGATATCTGCTATTTGTCTGTCATTATCCCAAGTATTCTCGAGAACCTGATGGTGGGAACAGTGAGTATTTCCAAGACAAGATGTGCAATGCAGATGTTTTCCTTCCTTTTCTTTGGAGTTGCTGAGTGTTTTCTCTTGGCCGCCATGTCCCTTGATGGTTATTTTGCAGTTTGCTGCCCCTTGCATTACACAATTATCATGAGCAGCAGGGTCTGCAGAAGCCTGGTTGTTGGAGCTTACATCTGTGGAACTGCTGTGGGCTTAGTTCACACCCTCATCACCTTCAGCTCACCCTTGTGTGGTTGTGCCATTGACCACTTCTTCTGTGAGATTCAGCCTCTCCTGGACGTGCTCTGTGGCAACACTCTCCCAAGTGAAATCCAGGTCATTGTGGTGGCTGTCTTTGCTATTCTGAGTCCTTTCTCACTGGTCATTTATTCCTGTATTCCTATCGTTTCCACAATTCTTCACATGGCATCAGCTGAGAGCCAGGAGAAGGCGTTTTCCACTTGCTCCTCACAGCTCCTGGTTGTGACTGTTTTTTATGGCACTGCAGGCTCCATGTACCTGCGGCCAAAATACAGCTACTGTGCATCTGTGGATAAATTCCTCTCCCTTTCTTATTCTCTGGTGACTCCTTTATTGAATCCCATCATTTGCAGTTTGAGGAATAAGGAGGTGAAAGGAGCCCTGAAGGAAAAAATGGAGCAAACCTAAGTTAGTGTGGAAATGAAATAGAAGATTTGGGTTGTTCCAGGTGTTTGTGGTGGAATTTTTCACTCTAAATTCTTGTTCAGGAAAATCGATTTCCAGATCTACTTCAGCTATTGGGGAGGAAGGAAGGAGAAGAGTGGAGATTTTTAGCTCTAAGAGGGAGTGTTAGAAGCTATGTTAACATTTTGGAAGGGAATTTCTTCCACATACTTAAGAAATTCTTCAATAAACTTATTTTTTTCCTTTTCTTTTCCTTGCTATTTTTCAAAAGCTTGAAAATTGTGCTTTACATACTTCTGAATTTTTGAACCAAAGAGTAATATTCAAGAGCCTGACTTTACTGAAAGAACTGAAAAGAATTAGTTTTCACCTGTTTGCATTTATTTCCTGAAACTGTTTAGTAAATCTGTTGGGGGAAAGGAGAGGACATAGTTCAGGCAATAATGTGGAGCCCAAGAAATTACTGAGGACTGATTTTTAATTCTGAGATTGTTACTGGGGCAAAAAAAAAAAAAAAAAAAAAAAAAAGAGGTGTGCAAAATTGCATTCCTGCCCCACTGCCTCAAAGATATTTCTTCAATTTTAGAGTCATGGTTTTAAACATGTTAGACCAAGTGTAGGCCTTTGAAGTACTTAACCACTGTAATCTTCTGTAACTATTAATACAACTCTTTATATTAAATGCTCAAAGCTTAAATGATATTGGAAAGATAAGGACATGCATTACTCCTTAAATTAATCCTTCATTCCTGGAAATAACTGTAAATATAAATATCATAAAAGTACATGTCCTGGTTTGAAAGACAGCTGTTTCCTAAGGAAAGCAGAAGCTTCCCTTTGGACTGAAAAATGTGACCCTTCCTTCCTTCCTTCCGATTATTAGGATTTTGAAATTAAGGGAGCTCTCAGGCAAAGATATGGGGGTAGGAATAACAGTTCTTTACTAGTGTAACTAGCAAGACAAATAAGAACAACAGTAGCTATGGAATTAGCCACAAACAGAACAGTAACTCAGTCCCAGTGTTTTTTGGCTGCAGGCACCTTTTCCCTGAGGTGCAGTTCCCGGTGCTGGGGGCGGGCAGGTCCCGCAGAGCTGCAGGAGGGCTGGGGGTGATGGCAGAGCTGTCCCAGGGAGAGACAGAGAGAGATGGAGAGAGCTCTCCGCTCACGGTGTGGGTCCTGGGGCTCAGCAGAGTGCTGGAAGGTGGCAGGTTCCAGCGAGAAGGCAGCAGGGCAGGGTCCCACAGCAGTGAGGATGGCTCCCGGCGATGGCATGGCAGGAATGCAACACAGGCGGCGATCGTCCTTCTCGTCCCAACTCCAAGGGGGAAATGGGACCCAGGCCCAGCCTTCCGCTTCCTCTTCTGGATGTTTCAATCTCGCGGGGTTTCCCTCTTCTCTCTCTCCTCCCCCTTGTCACCAGGGCCCAGTCAACAGGTATCTTAGCATGACAATGGGGAAAATTCCACAGAGGAAAAAGGGAAAGAAACAACCCCCAACAGTACAGGGTTCTTAATTGGATGTCATATGAATTTTTATCTTGAGCGTTTGTAAATCCACAAAAAAATTATAAGGTATAATATTCTTTGCAGAAGCTTGACATCTTTGATTTTAATCACATCTTATTTTGTACCAAAAAATTTATTATAACAGAAAATGCTGTCTCATACTTTTAATTTTTTAAATTTCAAATGCATTACAAAAAGAATGCATTGTTTTTTGTCATATTGCTTTATTGGCATTAAAGTTTCTCCCCTAGTCATATATGCTAGACTCCTTACAGCAGCATTCCTAGAGAATTACACAACTGTGTGTATTATGAAAGAAGTGATGAAGAGGGGAAACCCAAGTAAAAAAAGCAGTGGGAATAAGAAAAGTGTAATTCATAAAACAAAAAAAAACCAAATAAACAAAACCCGAAACCAACAAAAAATATGGTAAAATATGGTTCAGTTAAATGAAAGTAGGTATTAAAAACCTGGGAAGTTTCAGTCTGGTAAACCACCAGGTCCAATTCTTTCTTGATTGATTATGCAAAATTTGTGAGTTCTCAAGTTTGTGGACAACACTAAATCAGAGGGAGTAGACAATGTGCCAAAGGGCCCCCATGTTTTAATGAATCCAGAGGAAGGCTGGATGAGTTCCTTGAACAGAGAGCCCAGCTCTAGGTGTCCAAACCAGGTGGGATTCAGCTGCCTCTTCATGGCTTGATTTTGGGGGAGCTGCATCCATGGATTCACACTTGCCCATCTTAAGCGTCTGGAATCTGAGCCTGAAGGATGGTTTCTATCAAAATGGAAATTAGCACTTCTAGGGCAGGGATCTTGTGCTTCAGAAGGACTCTTTGCAGATGAGTGCTGTCCTCATGGCCTGGAATAGCAGGCATGCAGAAGAACTTACAGGACTGAGTCCCCTCCAGGGGAAGCTGCGTGTTCCTGGTCTCTGCTGGGGAAGAAAGGGTGGTGGTACCTTGGACAGGATGAGAAAGCAGAGAGTCAATGATAAAAACAAAAATCAACCTCTCCTTCACTTCCTTTCTGACTGAAACTGTAAAACAAAGCTCAGAGAACTCACATTTGTGGGATCAGTATGGTGACGAGGATTTGCAAATCTCAGCTGTTTCAAGAGAGGTGTTTAGCCCTCAAGTTACCTGAAGATCTATGAACCCTGAGGCTCTGTGAATGATTTCATTTGCCCAAGACTACTTGCACCGAACAAAATGAGTCTGCTTTACAGCAGAGCTTGGTCTCAGCTGATGCTACAAATCTGACTGTGCAGTTGCCTCTTGAAGCAAGGTGCTCACTTTGAGAGAAAGTGTACAGGTGAAAAACTTAATTCCTCCAATTGGAACAGATCTTCAGTATTGTTCCAGAAAACTCTGAATTACCCCACCTGATCTGATTTCAGGCTCCAGAGCACTGAACGGGAAAGCCTTACTGTGACAGACAGGAGAGCCAGGGGAGAATCAAACCAACCATGGTGCAGAATAAACACAACTAAATCCAGTGCAGAGTTCCAGCTCTGTGCCAGGATCCTTGTGCTGGTCTGGAGCACAGAGGTGCGGGACGGAAACATGAAAACACACGCTTGGGCTCACAGGAATATCCAGAGACAATTAATCATCCTTTCAGAATTTCACGGAAGAGGTTAAATGTGTCCACACCTTGCTTATTTTCATCTTTTGAATGGAAAAGGGGATTTTGAATTTAGCTTTCTGTAAATGCTTACATTGTATCTGCTTAAGTATAGCTGGAAGAAACCTGACTCCGTCTGGCAATAGAAGTATAGGCTACTTGGGAATAATTGTCATAGGTTAAACACCCAGCAGATTGCACCAGTGATTCCTGCTGTCACTAGAATAGCCAGCCCGTGTAATTTTGTGACTCTCATGCCCTTGGTGCTCCAGAAAACATTGTAAACTCTAGATTGGCAGTAAATTGGCAGTAAAAACCAAATAAAATAAAACACAAATACAAAAAGGCAGAAAAGACTGTAGTTCTTAAATCTGAGTAAGTCTTTTGTTTTGCACTGCACGTCTAGACATAATACGGTGAAAAATTAGTTTTTCTAGATGGAAAGTTTTACGTCTAGGTATTTCTAATACGTACTACATCTTTACAAGGGATATGCTAGACACTGAGCTCTCATTTTAAAATAGTACAGTAAAGCATGCTAAATTCTCCAAACCAATAATTGCCATTTCAGATTTTGTCTGAATCAGGTTTTATTCTTTCCCCAGCCAGTGCCCTCTCTGCTCTTTGTCTTTCTTTCCATCTTCCTCTGTCCTTTCTCTCTGTCTGTCTAACTAGCTCTTTTTTGACATCACTTCCTTGCATTCCTTGGGCTTTCTCCTCTGTCTCCCACTGCTGCAGCTCTCCTTTCTCAGCGGAAGGTCCCAATGCTTTTGTCTGCCTCAGGCTCTGCAGCCACCCAGCCCGGGGCTGTTCACACCCTGCTTTGTGCCAGCCTTCTCAAGCCCCTCGGTACGGTTCTGTTTGCCAGCACTGCCGTGCCCTGCTCCTCAGCACCTCCCAGCCGGGCCCCTGTGTCCGCCTGAGCCCGGCACTCAGCTGCGCTTCTCCAGCCCTCGGCAGCTCCCGCCTCCCTGCTCCCCCTCTCTGCTGTGCTCACACCCGGCAGAGCAGCACAGATCCGCCCCGTGCCCCAGCCCTGGCTCGGGGCCCGCCAGGAGCCTCCACCCTGCTCCTCACCTGCACCAGGTGTGCTGTCACCTGAGCAATGGCCAAACAACCGGGAGCCTGCAGCAGCCACTCATTCCCTGACACTGCAGCTGATGCCTCCATGGGCTTCCTAAAAGCACAGGCCACACAAAGCCAAGGGAATCAAAAGCAGATGTATCTACTGAATAAATAAATTCCATACATCAATATCAATATCAATATCGATATCAATATCAATATCAATATCAATATCAATATCAATATCAATATCAATATCAATATTTATTGAAGGGCCTTCAGGAACATTTCAGGCAGACAAATCCTCCCAGGGGCTACACTCCAAAACGGACCGTGGGTCACGGGTTCTCGTCCTTTTCTAAGTTTGGTCCATTTGCCTATTGGAGGTTTATTTCCAATGACAGCTTCGGGAATTGAAGTCATTTACCTTCAGTTTGTTCACCCCCAACTCACTTTTGTTTCCATTTCCTGGGGCCTGAGGCAGTGAGGGGTCCTTGATTGCCAGGCCTGGGCAGGAATTGCTGTGTCTGAGCAGAATGGGGAAGCAGCAGCTCACACTGTGCATGGAGTTTGGAGTCACACGCATAAGAATGGCAGGATTGCAAATCTATGAAAAATACAAAAGCTACAATCCTGAGGCATCAGGGGTGAATAGCAACCAGCTGCCTCTTTGGAGCCCGAGGAACAGCAACTGCCTGCCGCAAGGCCCAAAATCTTGTTGGTCAAATGCAGCAGGAACAAAAGTGCCTCCAGCCATCCTGAGTGGGAATGTGGCTAAAGCTGTGTCGGATCCAAGGCAGCCTGGAGGAAGGAGTGAATGTGAAGCTGCTGAAGAGCTGCCCAGGAGAGGCTGGGGCCCTGGCAGCCAAGGCTCACCCAGTGCAGCCTCTGGGGGTCCCTTTGGTGGGGCCAGCCCAGGGTCAGCCTGTGGGTGCACCTTGGGGGCACACCAAACTCACTGGAAAGGACCCTCTGAGAGCTTGGGTGCCTTGCACAGGAGTCTCACAGGCACAGGCCAGTGGAAGAACAGAGTGGAGTGGAACAGAAATGCCCGGCAGCCTGAGGGCCAGACACAAGTGTGACCTGGCTTGTGACAGCTCTGGGCAGGGCTCTGCTCACTGGGCTCTGTGCTCTGGGGAAGGAGTTCACTGATCCTTCACTCAGGGGAGGCCCTGCCAGCCAGTGAACCCCTGTGCATCAGAGGACAGGGGGAGTCCCAGTGACTGCCACCTGGGAGAGGAGCCATGTGGTTCCAGGGCCCAGGAGCCATGTGCTTCTGTGACCTCAAGGGGATCCATCCCTGTGTGCCCCCATGTCACTGAGGGGCAGCGATGTGGCACCTCTCCAGTGATTGTGACTCACCTGCCCAGGGCTCAGTATCCTGAGAGCAGGCTAACGTGTCAGCAGGTCTTCAGGATAGCTCAGCTTAGTCCTGTGCTACGCACCTCTCTGCCTTTCAAGCAGATTTATTGTTTACTGTCCCCTTCAGCTTTTGTCCTCTCACAGGTAATTATGACTTGACTCTTGGGATAGATCATAGAGGAAGGAGAGAAAAGTCTAGGCTGCTTATACCTTCCCAGCTGAAGGCTGAGCTGTTGCCCCTTCGTAGGCTCTCCACATACAGGCTAGGCTAGAGTTCTTCTTTGCTGATTCTCTTTCCTTTACTATAGCCTAGGATAGGTAAGTAAGGGCTGACTGCAGTCTGAGGGGCTGGGCTCAGCCCAGAGTGGCAAAAAGCCCACCTTGGATACTGCAGGAAGGAGTGGGACAGAAGGAGAGCAGCAAAGGCTGTAGTTAAGTTAGTGGCTGAAAGCTGGTCACTCCTGCAGAGGAGGGAAAAGCCAGAGAGCTCTGCTGTTGATGCTGTGACAGCAGCAGGGCCTCCTCAGAGAAGGTAACATGCACTGGAGCACTTCAGAAGGACCTTTGAAGCTCCTGGGGCTCTGTCACTGATCACAAAGCTGTGAGCCTGCAGTTCAGCAGCTGGCTCAAGCACCACTGAAACTCTTGATGGCAAATGCTGTTCTTTCCATAGGTTGTATTTCTTTGGAGTTTTTATTCCTTTGGTGAGATGTAGTCATTTCTTTGCAATCAGGTGAGGGGATTGATGCTGATCCCTTCCTGGAGCACGTCCTTGGTCATCCAGAGCTTTGCCCGCTGCTCCTGAGAGGGACGATGGCCACAACAGGGAACAATTCCTGTGAGTACCAGCTTCACTGGCAGCTTTGGACTTTGTGACTCCCCACAGACAGCTGACATGACTGGTGCTCAGATCCCAGAATGATGTGCTCACAAGCTAGAGTGAAGTCTGGGATGTTTGCTGAGAATAGCCAGACTGACCCAGGTTGTTTAGTCCCAGGAAAACACCTTTTGTCACGATGAAGAAGACTTTGAAACATCATTGCTCATAGGGAGGTCTGACAGGTCCTTGAGTTGCCTTTTGTGCTCAGTACTTGCTTGTTTTCAAGAAGTTCCAGTCAGTTAGAATCAGGGAAAGCTTGACCTGATAATCCAGTCTAGAGCTCTGGTGAGAAGGCAAGGTACCCTGAGGCCCAGAAATCAGAGCTGGGGCTTGTTGGACTCTTGGCAAAGTAAGCAGGGGAGCAGACTTTTCCAAATCAGGAAATTTCAATGGCAGTGCTAGGCTTCCCCCGATACTGAGTTGAAGGTTTGAGCTGGTTGTCCTGACTGCTTGTGTAGAAAGCTCAAAGTTTAAATATGCTTTCTTTCCTCGCCTCATCTCTTTCCAAATGGAATTTCTCTGCAGTCATCGCCGAGGGAATAGCTCCTCCAAAAAGGATCCTCTTCCCACCAGAGAAGATTTGCATGGTCTGGCAGCAGAGACAGAGTGCTGGAGCAGGGCTCTTCAATGTGGGCAACACGTGCTTCCTCAACGCTGTCCTGCAGTGCCTGACCTACACCCCCCCACTGGCCAACTACCTGCTGTCCCAAGAGCACAGCCAGGCCTGTGAGTGCTTTTAGGAGCATCTCCTGAAAATCTCTTCATCAAGTCCCAGATTCCCAGAATGTAAAATTTGTTTTCAGACAACAGCAGCCCTTTGTCAGCCCCATGAGTCTGTACTCTTTGAACACTGGAGCCTAGAACCCACTTGTCCTAGCCTGCTGCCTTACCCTTAATGAAAACACCTCTTTCTCCCTGGCAGTCTTTATTCCTGCAAGTTCAACCCTCTGTGCTTATTGCACAGAAAGCTCTTGGTTTACCATCCCTCTCTGAAGATTTTCTGCACACTAAAATGCCCTGGGACCATTGGGACATTGGGAGGAGTGGAGTATTGGAGTGGAGTGGCAGTGCAAGAGGAGGAGTATCCCACTGCTGTGGATGTTTTGCTAACCTAAGGACCTTCCCTGTGTCCCTCTTCAGGTCACCAGCAGGGTTTCTGCATGATGTGCATCATGGAAGCACACGTGAACAAGGTCCTGCGTTCCCCTGTCAGTGCCATCCTGCCTTTGGCTGTCCTCAAGGTTTTCAAACGTAAGTCGTACCAGGTGCTTGAACAGGTTTCCTTCCCTCCTTCTATGAGAGAACTGAAACCTTCTTTCTTAGGCATAGGAGAACATTTGGAGCCCGGCAGGGAGGAAGATGCCCATGACTTCTTGTGCTGTACTGTCAATGCCATGCAGACAGCTTGTCTGAGTGAAAGCAGCGAGTAAGCACAAGCAAATCACCCTCACCAAGTTCTGAGCCCTTTGCACTGCTTGGTGTGCTCCCATCAAGGGAAACCTAAACCCTGGGCTTTCAGGCCAAGCAAAACTCTTGCCGGAGATAATGCTCTGTCTTCCCACTTGTTTCCAGCTTGGACCTCTCATCTCAATCCACTACCATTGTCTCTCAAATCTTTGGAGGCTTTCTGAGATCCAGAGGTATGTTTCCTCAACTCTTACTCTCTTTGACATTGCCTGTGTCCTTCTGTCTGCCTGTGCCTGACAGTTGGTCTGCTGGGACAGGTACAATGTGTAAATGGGCAGTGTCAGTCAGCTTCCCATTGCTGAGCATTTGGATTTTTCCTTCCAGTCACCTGCGTCAGCTGCAAAGCCGTTTCTGACTCCTACGAGGCCTTCCTGGATATCCCTTTGGATATCAGAGTAAGAAGCTTTTGCAGTTGTGCTTCAAGACATGCCAAGGCCCTTGCAGCTTTCCAGAGTCAGCACATTTGTCTTAAAAATGTGTGCTGTGAGCACAAGAGATCTTGGTGGTGGGTGGGAAGGGGAATGGATGGTGTCCTCCTGCAGAGGCCATGGCACTGGTCTCTCTGTAGGTGCTGCCTTTAAGCTGGTCGAGCAGCATTATCCTCTCTGCAACCACAATATATCCTCATCCTCCTTTGCTTTGCCCTCCCCTAACACTTGTCTGGCTCCCAGGCCGATGGGTTGGGTTGTTTGCACCACTGATGCCCCTGCATAGTGTCATGAGTTGATGTGAGTGGTGTGGTGGTACGGGGAGGGAGCTCTTGATGGCTCCGGGAGCCTCTGATACACAGGGAGATGTTCAGCATCCCACTCTCTTTCTGTCTCCTTCTGGACAGCTTCATGGTGGGTCTCTTCAGCATCAGCTGCAGGGGTTTGCTTGTCAGCTCGTGGGAGTTGTTTGGGTGAGGCAATTTCCTGCAGCTCAGTGTGCTCATTTGTCACTCTTGCAGACAGCCTCCACCCTCACTGCAGCTCTGGAGGACTTTGTGAGACCCGAGCACCTGGATGGTGAAAACTGCTACAAATGTAGCACGTACGATGATTACTAAGCACATATTACCAGCAGATCCTGTGTGAGGGAGTTGCATGTCATTGAGCAGAAGTCATCTTCTCATGGAGCTTTGCTGCACACAGAGGAGATGCAGCTTCTTTAAAATAGAGCAGGGAATAGCCTTAGAATAGCAAAAGCTGTGTGAGACAGGACAGGTTGCCTGGCCACCCTGGGGGAGGATTGGGTGCATTTCAGCACTGGGTTCTGTGCTTGGTTTCAAGGTGTAAGAAGAATGTTGCTGCCTTCAAGAAGTTCACAGTCCATTGCGCACCCAAGGTTCTCACGGTGTGTCTAAAAAGGTTTGACTGTTTCACCGGTAGGAAGATCAGCAAGGTTTGTACACAGCCGGTGTGCAGCTTTCTCTTCCTGGAGCAGATTTCCCTGAGCTTGTGCCAAGGCACTGGTCTTGGGTTCGTCATGTTCCCTTCTGGGGAGAGAATTCCCTTGGGAAGACAGGCAAGTGCTCTTCTCCAGCAGAGCTGCTTTGGCCAAGAACAGTTTCCTGCCACTCAAAGCATTACACCTTTGTGATGGTGTGCTTTATGGAAAACCAGCTGCTTGTGAGCCCCAAAGATGTATTTACACACCTCTGGCCCCTGGATGTGGCAGGCTATTCTGTGTCATAGGTCAGGGTCACTTCTGAGCCCTGCTGGTGTCTGTGCAGGTTGTGAAGTACCCCGAGTACCTGGATCTTCGCCCGTACATGTCCCAGGCAGAGGGAGAACCCCTCCGTTACTCCTTGTATGCTGTCCTGGTGCACAGTGGGGTCAGCTGTCATACAGGACACTATTTCTGCTACACAAAGGTAGTCAGCAATGTCCTTCCTTCCTTCCTTCCTTCCTTCCTTCCTTCCTTCCTTCCTTCCTGCCTTCCTTCCTTCCTTGCCAATGGGGAAAATGTGTGTGGGGAAGAGAAACTTTACTGTCGGTGTTACTGACAGCCAAGGTTTTGGGGCAGGAGATGTCTTGAGGGGCTTGACTGGATTTGTTTTGACATACTCTTTGTTAGGTAGTTTTCTGCCTGTGTTTTTGGTGAGAAACCATGCAGAGATCCTTCTCCTTTTTTTTTCACAGGCCAGCAATGGGCTGTGGTACCTGATGGATGATGAGTCTGTGGAGCTTCGTTGCCTTGACACAGCTCTCAGGCAGCAAGCCTACCTGCTGTTTTATGCCAGGTAATAAGCAGCATTCAGATACGTTCAGAAGATGTGTCCTTTTCCCTGTTTATTGGTTTGCTTCTTATAGTGCAGAGAATGCAGAGATTTCTCACCAAAGGCAATTACTACCAGCTTCATTCAGTGCTCTGGAACCTGTGCTGCCCCATGTCTGTGCTTCAGGCTGCTGCCCTGATGTAGCCTGCTACCTGCCTGCTCTGTGATGCTAGACTTTTGTAGAAAAGAGTGAGGGAACTTAAAAGGACCTGCCAGGAAAGATGGGGAGGGAGCCTTTATCAGGAAGGGCTGGACAGGATGAAGGGTATCAGTTTTCAGCTGACCCATTATGGCAGGTTTCCATGAGATATTAGGAAGAAATGCTTGAGTGGAAGGGTGGTGAGAGCATGGAACAGGCTGCCCAAAGAAGCTGTGGGTGCCCCATCCTTGGAGGTTTTCAAGGCCAGGGTGGACAGGGCTTGCAGAGGCCTTGTCTATTGTGAGGTATTCCTGTCCATGACAGCGGGGTGGCACAAAATGAGCATTAAGATCCCTTCCAACCCAAGCAAGCGTGTGAATTTTGTGCAATTCACATGAGGGTCTAGAAGGTACAAAGATGAGGTTTATCTGAGACAGGAGTAGACTTGGTGGGAAGACTCTAGCTAAAATTTCCATTAGTGGCCTTGGTTAAATCTTCTCTCTGTCATAGAAACCTCTCCAAGGAAATGAGCGAATCCCAGAGAGGGCTGCAAAACAGCCCCAAACTGAGATCATTCTTTTCTTTTCTCCAGGTGTTCTGATCTGAAAATTGGAGAAAGGGCTTCTTCCTCACTGGCACCACCGTATGCCCCTTCCTTCCTTCCTCAGTGGGAAGCTTCAGGACCTTCCAACAGGAGCTTGCAGTGTGCTCCTGGCCCCGGGGTTGCTCAGGAGCAGGTCCTGCTGAGGCGGAGGGACATGAGCAGATCCGTGCAGGGCAGCTACAACCTCTGCAGCCCCTCTGTGCAGCCCACAGACTACGAGCCCTCAGCGAGGAAGAGGAGGAGGCTGACAACACATTCCCCGTGTTGTGATCAAACCCCTGTGGATAGAGCAGCTCCAGGGCCCCCCAGCTCCCGCTTGAAGCAGGCTCCCAAGCTCAGGGCTGCTCGGAGGCAAACCCGAGCGAGGTGCAGAGAGCAGAGGAGATCCCCACGGCGGGGCTCTGACCTGCACGGCCGCTTTGTGCAGTGCACAGACGACCAGCACCCCTCTGTGAGCAAGAGGAAGAGGAGGAGAACAAATTCTTCCCGTTGTGACAGAGCCCCAGGGGATAACGCAGCTTCAGGGCCCTCCAACACCAGCTTCAAGCAGGCTCCTGTGCTCAGGGCTGCTCAGGAGCAATCCCGAGCGAGGCTGAGGGAGCGGAGGAGATCCCCAGAGCTGGGCTATGATCTCCACAGCCGGTTTGTGCAGCACGCAGCCCAGCGCCCTTCGGCGAGGAAGAGGACGGTGCCCATGGCCTAGAGGGGCAGGTCTGAGAAGAGCTCGGGGCACTCTGGGAGTGCTGCAGTCAGATTTTGGCCCTGGCTGAAGCAGAAGGGAAGATGAGCATTGAGTTTGTTAGCACAGATTTCCTTGTTTTCTTCTCAAAGATGAAGAAACTGTTGGTTTATATGGTGGATGATGCTTGTGACTAGAGTAATAGGCTTTAATTAGAATTCTTCATTCCACAGTGTAGATAGTTTTTGCTGCTAATATAGGTCAGTAGTTGAAATCAATATTGAAGCAATTTTTTAATTAAAGCTAGAAAAATAAATGTTAAGTACAGACTGATATTACCCTTGCCAATGTCTCTTTTTCTCAGTCTCAAGGTGAAATCTTGCTGGGTGTCCCCACTCAAAGGAGGAATCTCCAGGCACATTCTGAGAAGGGGAGGGGGGGTTAGACGTCTGTCCTGTTGAAGAGTGGGGCTTTTCCAGAGTGAAGTGATGGACTGTGAGTGTCACAGTGCTCAGGGAGCTGTGCCAGCTGGGGCAGGATGCTCTGCCTGAGCAGGGATACAGCAGCTCCAGCTGTGTCCTGTCTACACCTTAGCAGGAATGGCTTGAGCAAGGAGGGCCTCCTGTTTGTAGTGTTAAAGAATGCTGAGACCAGCTTGACCAAACTATCATGTCACCACTGTCACTGAAAACATCAGGATAAATTAAGCTCTCTAATGCTACTTTTAGTGTCAGGAAGCACACATTCCTTTCTTAGAGTGCCCTTCTGGGCAACTCCTCCCACTTTATATTCCAGGCATGATGCTGTGTGGTGTGGATGTCCCTCTGGGCAGTTCAGGTCACCTGTCCCAGCTGTGCTCTCTGCCAGTTTCTTTTGTGAGCCTCCTCAGTGGCAGAGCAGAAGATGAGAAAACAAAATGTCCCTGACTCAGGACAAACGTGACTGAGCAAAACCCCAAACTTCAGCGTATTATCAACACCATTCTCATTGCAAATCCAGAACACAGCACTGTAAGAGCTACCGAAATAAAGAAATTAACTCTACCCTGTCTGAAATGAGAACAGTGGCATTCCAGCACAATTGCTGAATTACCTTTGTTAGTTCCCTCTTTATCTCTGGGTTCTGCACAGTGTCCATGTGGTTCAGAAATTCTACATTCCTTGCGTCCATATTCAGCCATAAAATGCCTCTTCCAGGTCTGAGACCATTGATGCATATCAAGGTAAATTACAGTTGTTTTAGCAAAACGTAAAGCTTCAGGGCTTTTCCCAAGCTGTGTTCCCACTAGAGCAGCTTATGGCAAACCTTGCTAAATGTTGGCTACAGTGGCATATGACAGAGTGGAAAATTACACGGCTCATGATTAATTAAAAGAAGTAATTAGAAAACTGAATTAAAAGAATGAATTAGAAAAGGTATTTGTAAAGTTCTATCATTTCCAACACCATGAGGACATGCAAACAGAGAATCCCTGATCTGAGGGCAGGAGCAGCAAGGATGTCCAGGCCTTCACATGGAAGTGAGAGTCAGACGTGTCACATGGGAGAAACCAAAGTGGTGCTAGTACCTTCTTCAGCAGCAAAGCCTATTTTGTTGAATAGACCTGCCAAAACCTAATGTAAAAATGTATCAGAGGCAGCCAGTCAGGTTATGCTATAGAAGGGCAGTCCCACTTTTGCATGACAAGGATTTCTAGCATACCTCCCTAAGGTGTGTGAATATCCCTCCCTTGAGCAGGGAAAGCCCTGAAGGTCACTTCTCATGGCTGAGCAAAATAGGTTTGCTCATGGTTGTTGGATGAATGACATCAATCTCTACGTAATTGTTTTGCCTGATTTCATAGAATTGCTTCTCTGTTGCTTCCAAGATAGTGCACTATACTGTAACACTAGTAGTTAGTTAGGGTGTGTTACTATGCTAGTTCCACTATGTTAGTTATGTTAGTAAGGCTGCCGATGCTATGTAACAAATACTTGTGATCAAGTTATTTTGCTTAATGATTGCAATCAATTTAAATGAATTCTTAATTTTATTTATATCAATAGATTTGGTTTGCCGTCTTTAATCCCACGGGGCACAGTTGTATACAGGCTCAATTACACCTCTGTAACCCTTTGTATAGAAACTGTTGAAGAGTCTGGGGCTGGGCTAGGATCCAGCTGCATGCAGACTTCTCTCTGAGGAGTTTAGAAAACAAAAGTGTCCTTCCTGTACCTGCTGACTTGACAGGAGGGCTTCTGTAGCAAACTTTGTCTGGAGTGGGTCTGTTCTCCACTCACTGATAACTTTTGCAAGGAGCAGGGAGTTGGACTGGATGAGCATTATGGGTCCCTTCCCACGTGAGATATTCGATGATCTGATGATTCTATTACATTGTGGAAGGGGAAAGGGATTTTCTTTTTGCCACCATGGAAGTTGGGAGAAGTATTAGTAAAAACACTGGTAAAGGGAGGGCTGCAGGGAGCAGTATCACCTTCCATCACTAAATTGGACTAGGATTTCATAAAATTAAATGAAGACCAACAGCCATGCCTGGCCTTGCTTATTGAGCCTTCTCCCAAGCACAATGGGAATATCTGCTGGTAGAGGATAACATTGAGTGAGTTGGTCTGTTCTGTGAAAGATGGTCTGACTGCTTGGTGGGCACATCTGTCAAATAAATCTTAGCCAAAGAAATAATTGGAATGCTAAATCCTTGTTTGCTGCAGCAGATGTGGCAAAGAAAGTGGGTGATTTTTGGTTGGTTGGTTGGATGGGGATTATTGTTGTTGGTGGTGTTCTTTTAATCTTTCTGATTAATGACAAACCTTCGGAAGAAGGAGTAGGGGAACCTAGATGTTAATTTGTGGGCAAGAATGATCTTTTTGGTGCAACTTTATCCCAAAGTAAATGTGAGGACTGCATCAATACACACTCCTTTGTCTTGGGTTCCTCTACGGCAGAGTCACTGATGGTGTGACCCAGAAAGGAAATATGGGTACAGACACCCAAATGGTTTAAAGTGGGCATGTTTCAGCAGGCTGTAGTACACAGTAGCAGAAGCAGGGGAAGTATCTGGCAGCAGAGGATCATAAAGCCAAGGAGGATTAGCAGTGCCTTAGCAAAAGCTATAGCCTGCATACTTCTTCATGATACCCTAAAAAGGGTCCTTCAAATCTGCGAGCGATGAGGTATGCCAGGAAATAGATCAAGGTAAACTAATTTTTAGTTGTAATGATCTGGACATCAACAGGGAAATAAAAATCAAGATTGGCAATGAGTGAATCTTTTGTCCCTGATCCCCAAGTGAATGTGGGCTGCATCTTTGTTTCACCTTCAAATTTTGCTGAGAAAGCATAAGTATGGTAAGCCTGTGTGGCAACTCTGTCATTAATCTGGCTGCATTATCAAGTAATAGTAATTACTGCAAAGTAAAACCAGATCTTGATATTTGTGTAGGATATCTGGGTTTATATAGAAATCATTTGCAAGTTTTGTAAAACTAGAGGTGGCTGTGAATCAGCTCATACACGTGCATCATATTTATCCAACCTCTTAACAACTATTCCTTATTGCTCCAATCAGCACTAGCCAGTCTCAGTGGACTTTATATAGATGTAGTATAAAGAGCTGTGGACAAACCTCTCTTCTGCTTCACTGCACAGTGCTCAGAGTTGAAAGCTTTCCTGGAGACCTCAACATTTAGGGGTTTTTTCCTATCCTCTCTCTTCTTCTACCACACTCCACAACAGGAGAAACTACCTTTGTTATATTCAAATGGTGCAACTGATGATTTTTGAGACTTGAACTGATTAGTCCATGAAAAGATCTCTGCCACAACAGTTTTTCTTTTTCTACAGAGTAAAAGTGGTAGCTGAGCGTTTGAAGAGAGTGGTGAATATACAGCCTTTGAAGGCAATGCTATGAAAGAAGAATCAGTCAAAAATAGACAGAAACAAAACGCATAAGACTGCCTCATTTTCTTTAGAAGCTTTTATAATCTTTTCAGAAGATCTTCTCAAAATCTGAGTAGTATCTAAATTCCAGTCCTCTTTCTGTCTGTTCAAGCAGGCAGTTGTATTCTGACTGCAGATTTGCCCGGCTGTTTGCAGCTTCATCGGCTGCTGGACACTAAAACGAGGAGAGCTCTGCAAGGCACCAGACAAGGATGATCCTTGGGAACCTCAGTGGATTGAGTGAATTCAGACTCCTGGGTTTTTCTGGAACCTCTCCTTTACACCCTTTGCTCTTTCTAGTTTTATTATCTCTTCATATTCTCACCTTGATGGCGAACACAGTGATAGCTTTGATAACAAACAGTGATAATCGCCTTCACACCCCGATGTATTTCTTCCTCACTCGGCTGTCCTGTTGGGATATCTGCTATTTGTCTGTCATTATCCCAAGTATTCTCGAGAACCTGATGGTGGGAACAGTGCGTATTTCCAAGACAAGATGTGCAATGCAAATGTTTTCCTTCCTTTACTTTGGAGTTGCTGAGTGTTTTCTCTTGGCCGCCATGTCCCTTGATGGTTATTTTGCAGTTTGCTGCCCCTTGCATTTCACAATTATCATGAGCAGCAGGGTCTGCAGAAGCCTGGTTGTTGGAGCTTACATCTGTGGAACTGCTGAGGGCTTAGTTCACACCCTCATCACCTTCAGCTCACCCTTGTGTGGTTGTGCCATTGACCACTTCTTCTGTGAGATTCAGCCTCTCCTGGACGTGCTCTGTGGCAACACTCTCCCAAGTGAAATCCAGGTCATTGTGGTGGCTGTCTTTGCTATTCTGAGTCCTTTCTCACTGGTCATTTATTCCTATATTCGTGTCGTTTCCACAATTCTTCACATGGCATCAGCTGAGAGCCAGGAGAAGGCCTTTTCCACTTGCTCCTCACAGCTCCTGGTTGTGACTGTTTTTTATGGCACTGCAGGCTCCATGTACCTGCGGCCAAAATACAGCTACTGTGCATCTGTGGATAAATTCCTCTCCCTTTCTTATTCTCTGGTGACTCCTTTATTGAATCCCATCATTTACAGTTTGAGGAATAAGGAGGTGAAAGGAGCCCTGAAGAAGAAATGGAGCAAACCTAAGTTAGTGTGGAAATGAAATAGAAGATTTGGGTTGTTCCAGGTGTTTGTGGTGGAATTTTTCACTCTAAATTCTTGTTCAGGAAAATCAATTTCCAGATCTACTTCAGCTATTGGGGAGGAAGGAGGGAGAAGAGTGGAGATTTTTAGCTCTAAGAGGGAGTGTTAGAAGCTATGTTAACATTTTGGAAGGGAATTTCTTCCACATACTTAAGAAATTCTTCAATAAACTTATTTTTTTCCTTTTCTTTTCCTTGCTATTTTTCAAAAACTTGAAAATTGTGCTTTACATACTTCTGAATTTTTGAACCAAAGAGTAATATTCAAGAGCCTGACTTTACTGAAAGAACTGAAAAGAATTAGTTTTAACCTGTTTGCATTTATTTCCTGAAACTCTTTAGTAAATCTGTTGGAGGAATGGAGAGGACATAGTTCAGGCAACAATGTGGAGCCCAGGATATTATTGAGTACTGGTTTTAATTCTGAGATTGTTCCTGGGCAAAAAAAAAAAAAAAAGGTGTGCAAAATTGCACACTGCAAAATTGCAAAACTGCCCCACTGCCTCAAAGGTATTTTTTCAATTTTAGAGTCATTGTTTTAAACATGTTAGACCAAGTGTAGGCCTTTGAAGTACTTAACCACTGTAATCTTCTGTAACTATTAATACAACTCTTTATATTAAATACTCAAAGTTTAAATGATATTGGAAAGATAAGGACATGCATTACTCCTTAAATTAATCCTTCATTCCTGGAAATAACTGTAAATATAAATATCATAAAAGTACATGTCCTGGTTTGAAAGACAGCTGTTTGCTAAGGAAAGCAGAAGCTTCCCTTTGGACTGAAAAATGTGACCCTTCCTTCCTTCCTTCCTTCCTTCCTTCCTTCCTTCTGATTATTAGGATTTTGAAATTAAGGGAGCTCTCAGGCAAAGATATGGGGGTAGGAATAACAGTTCTTTACTAGTGCAACTAACAAGACAAACAAGAATAACAGTAGCTATGAAATTAGCCACAAACAGACCAGTAACTCAGTCCCAGTGTTTTTTGGCTGCAGGCACCTTTTCCCTGAGCTGCAGTTCCCGGTGCTGGGGGCGGGCAGGTCTCGCAGAGCTGCAGGAGGGCTGGGGGTGATGGCAGAGCTGTCCCAGGGAGAGACAGAGAGGGATGGAGAGAGCTCTCCGCTCACGGTGTGGGTCCTGGGGCTCAGCAGAGTGCTGGAAGGTGGCAGGTTCCAGCGAGAAGGCAGCAGGGCAGGGTCCCACAGCAGTGAGGATGGCTCCCGGCGATGGCATGGCAGGAATGCAACACAGGCGGCGATCGTCCTTCTCGTCCCAACTCCAAGGGGGAAATGGGACCCAGGCCCAGCCTTCCGCTTCCTCTTCTGGATGTCTCAATCTCGCAGGGTTTCCCTCTTCTCTCTCTCCTCCCCCTTGTCACCAGGGCCCAGTCAACAGGTATCTTAGCATGACAATGGGGAAAATTCCACAGAGGGAAAAGGGAAAGAAACAACCCCCAACAGTACAGGGTTCTTAATTGGATGTCATATGAATTTTTATCTTGAGCGTTTGTAAATCCACAAAAAAATTATAAGGTATAATATCCTTTGCAGAAGCTTGACATCTTTGATTTTAATCACATCTTATTTTGGACCAAAAAAATTATTATAACAGAAAATGCTGTCTCATACTTTTAATTTTTTAAATTTCAAATGCATTACAAAAAGAATGCATTGTTTTTTGTCATATTGCTTTATTGGCATTAAAGTTTCTCCCCTAGTCATATATGCTAGACTCCTTACAGCAGCATTCCTAGAGAATTACACAACTGTGTGCATTATGAAAGAAGTGATGAAGAGGGGAAACCCAAGTAAAAAAAGCAGTGGGGATAAGAAAAGTGTAATTCATAAAACATACAAAAAAAAAGCAAAATAAAAAAAAACCAACAAAACAAAAAAAATGGTAAACTATGGTTCAGTAAAATGAAAGTAAGCATTAAAAACCTGGGAAGTTTCAGTCTGGTAAACCACCAGGTCCAATTCTTTCTTGATTGATTATGCAAAATTTGTGAGTTCTCAAGTTTGTGGACAGCACTAAATCAGAGGGAGTAGACAATGTGCCAAAGGGCCCCCATGTTTTAATGAATCCAGAGGAAGGCTGGATGAGTTCCTTGAACAGAGAGCCCAGCTCTAGGTGTCCAAACCAGGTGGGATTCAGCTACCTCCTCATGGCTTGATTTTGGGGGAGCTGCATCCATGGATTCACACTTGCCCATCTTAAGTGTCTGGAATCTGAGCCTGAAGGATGGTTTCTATCAAAATGGAAATTAGCACTTCTAGGGCACGGATCTTGTGCTTCAGAAGGAGTCTTTGCAGATGAGTGCTGTCCTCATGGCCTGGAATAGCAGGCATGCAGAAGAACTTACAGGACTGAGTCCCCTCCAGGGGAAGCTGCGTGTTCCTGGTCTCTGCTGGGGAAGAAAGGGTGGTGGTACCTTGGACAGGATGAGAAAGCAGAGAGTCAATGATAAAAAAAAAATCAACCTCTCCTTCACTTCCTTTCTGACTGAAACTGTAAAACAAAGCTCAGAGAACTCACATTTGTGGGATCAGTATGGTGACGAGGATTTGCAAATCTCAGCTGTTTCAAGAGAGGTGTTTAGCCCTCAAGTTACCTGAAGATCTATGAACCCTGAGGCTCTGTGAATGATTTCATTTGCCCAAGACTACTTGCACCGAACAAAATGAGTCTGCTTTACAGCAGAGCTTGGTCTCAGTTGATGCTAGAAATCTGACTGTGCAGTTGCCTCTTGAAGCAAGGTGCTCACTTTGAGAGAAAGTGTACAGGTGAAAAACTTGTCCTACTTCCTCCAGTTGGAACAGATCTTCAGTATTGTTCCAGAAAACTCTGAATTAACCCCACCTGATCTGATTTCAGGCTCCAGAGCACTGAATGGGAAAGCCTTACTGTGACAGACAGGAGAGCCAGGGGAGAATCAAACCAACCATGGTGCAGAATAAACACAACTAAATCCAGTGCAGAGTTCCAGCTCTGTGCCAGGATCCTTGTGCTGGTCTGGAGCACAGAGGTGCGGGACGGAAACATGAAAACACACGCTTGGGCTCACAGGAATATCCAGAGACAATTAATCATCCTTCCAGAATTTCACGGAAGAGGTTAAAAGTGTCCACACCTTGCTTATTTTCATCTTTTGAATGGAAAAGGGGATTTTGAATTTAGCCTTCTGGAAATGCTTTCATTGTATCTGCATAACTACAGCTGGATGAAACCTGACTCCGTCTGGCAATAGAAGTATATGCTACTTGGGAATAATTGTCATAGGTTAAACACCCAGCAGATTGCACCAGTGATTCCTGCTGTCACTAGAATAGCCAGCCCGTGGAATTTTGTGATTCCCATGCCCTTGGTGCTCCAGAAAGATTTTAACTGTAGATTGGCAGTAAATTGGAAACAAGCCAAAATAAAATAAAACACAAATACAAAAAGGCAGAAAAGACTGTAGTTCTTAAATCTGAGTAAGTCTTTTGTTTTGCACGGAAGGTCTGGACATAATACGGTGAAAAATTAGTTTTTCTAGATAGAAAGTTTTACATCTAGGTATTTCTAATACATACTACATCTTTACAAGGGATATGCTAGACACTGAGCTCTCATTTTAAAATAGTGCAGTAAACCATGCTAAATTCTCCAAACCAATAATTGCCATTTCAGATTTTGTCTGAATCAGGTTTTATTCTTTCCCCAGCCAGTGCCCTCTCTGCTCTTTGTCTTTCTTTCCATCTTCCTCTGTCCTTTCTCTCTGTCTGTCTAACTAGCTCTTTTTTGACATCACTTCCTTGCATTCCTTGGGCTTTCTCCTCTGTCTCCCACTGCTGCAGCTCTCCTTTCTCAGCGGAAGGTCCCAATGCTTTTGTCTGCCTCAGGCTCTGCAGCCACCCAGCCCGGGGCTGTTCACACCCTGCTTTGTGCCAGCCTTCTCAAGCCCCTCGGTACGGTTCTGTTTGCCAGCACTGCCGTGCCCTGCTCCTCAGCACCTCCCAGCCGGGCCCCTGTGTCCGCCTGAGCCCGGCACTCAGCTGCGCTTCTCCAGCCCTCGGCAGCTCCCGCCTCCCTGCTCCCCCTCTCTGCTGTGCTCACACCCGGCAGAGCAGCACAGATCCGCCCCGTGCCCCAGCCCTGGCTCGGGGCCCGCCAGGAGCCTCCACCCTGCTCCTCACCTACACCAGGTGTGCTGTCACCTGAGCAATGGCCAAACAACCGGGAGCCTGCAGCAGCCACTCATTCCCTGACACTGCAGCTGATGCCTCCATGGGCTTCCTAAAAGCACAGGCCACACAAAGCCAAGGGAATCAAAAGCAGATATATCTACTGAATAAATAAATTCCATACATCAATATCAATATCAATATCAATATCAATATCAATATCAATATTTATTGAAGGGCCTTCAGGAACATTTCAGGCAGACAAAGCCTCCCCGGGGCTACACTCCAAAATGGACCGTGGGTCACGGGTTCTCGTCCTTTTCTAAGTTTGGTCCATTTGCCTATTGGAGGTTTATTTCCAATGACAGCTTCAGGTAATGAAGTCATTTACCTTCAGTTTGTTCACCCCCAACTCACTTTTGTTTCCATTTCCTGGGGCCTGAGGCAGTGAGGGGTCCTTGATTGCCAGGCCTGGGCAGGAATTGCTGTGTCTGAGCAGAATGGGGAAGCAGCAGCTCACACTGTGCATGGAGTTTGGAGTCACACGCATAAGAATGGCAGGATTGCAAATCTATGAAAAATACAAAAGCTACAATCCTGAGGCATCAGGGGTGAATAGCAACCAGCTGCCTCTTTGGAGCCCGAGGAACAGCAACTGCCTGCCACAAGGCCCAAAAGCTTGTTGGTCAAATGCAGCAGGAACAAAAGTGCCTCCAGCCATCCTGAGTGGGAATGTGGCTAAAGCTGTGTCGGATCCAAGGCAGCCTGGAGGAAGGAGTGAATGTGAAGCTGCTGAAGAGCTGCCCAGGAGAGGCTGGGGCCCTGGCAGCCAAGGCTCACCCAGTGCAGCCTCTGGGGGTCCCTTTGGTGGGGCCAGCCCAGGGTCAGCCTGTGGGTGCACCTTGGGGGCACACCAAACTCACTGGAAAGGACCCTCTGAGAGCTTGGGTGCCTTGCACAGGAGTCTCACAGGCACAGGCCAGTGGAAGAACAGAGTGCAGTGGAACAGAAATGCCCGGCAGCCTGAGGGCCAGACACAAGTGTGACCTGGCTTGTGACAGCTCTGGGCAGGGCTCTGCTCACTGGGCTCTGTGCTCTGGGGAAGGAGTTCACTGATCCTTCACTCAGGGCAGGCCCTGCCAGCCAGTGAACCCCTGTGCATCAGAGGACAGGGGGAGTCCCAGTGACTGCCACCTGGGAGAGGAGCCATGTGGTTCCAGGGCCCAGGAGCCATGTGCTTCTGTGACCTCAAGGGGATCCATCCCTGTGTGCCCCCATGTCACTGAGGGGCAGCGATGTGGCACCTCTCCAGTGATTGTGACTCACCTGCCCAGGGCTCAGTATCCTGAGAGCAGGCTAACGTGTCAGCAGGTCTTCAGGATAGCTCAGCTTATTCCCGTGCTACGCACCTCTCTGCCTTTCAAGCAGATTTATTGTTTACTGTCCCCTTCAGCTTTTGTCCTCTCACAGGTAATTATGATTTGACTCTTGGGATAGATCATAGAGGAAGGAAAGAAAAGTCTAGGCTGCTTATACCTTCCTAGCTGAAGGCTGAGCTGTTGCCCCTTCGTAGGCTGTCCACATACAGGCTAGGCTAGAGTTCTTCTTTGCTGATTCTCTTTCCTTTACTATAGCCTAGGATAGGTAAGTAAGGGGTGAGTGCAGTCTGAGGGGCTGGGCTCAGCCCAGAGTGGCAAAAAGCCCACCTTGGATACTGCAGGAAGGAGTGGGACAGAAGGAGAGCAGCAAAGGCTGTAGTTAAGTTAGTGGCTGAAAGCTGGTCACTCCTGCAGAGGAGGGAAAAGCCAGAGAGCTCTGCTGTTGATGCTGTGACAGCAGCAGGGCCTCCTCAGAGAAGGTAACATGCACTGGAGCACTTCAGAAGGACCTTTGAAGCTCCTGGGGCTCTGTCACTGATCACAAAGCTGTGAGCCTGCACTTCAGCAGCTGGCTCAAGCACCACTGAAACTCTTGATGGCAAATGCTGTTCTTTCCATAGGTTGTATTTCTTTGGAGTTTTTATTCCTTTGGTGAGATGTAGTCATTTCTTTGCAATCAGGTGAGGGGATTGATGCTGATCCCTTCCTGGAGCACGTCCTTGGTCATCCAGAGCTTTGCCCGCTGCTCCTGAGAGGGACGATGGCCACAACAGGGAACAATTCCTGTGAGTACCAGCTTCACTGGCAGCTTTGGACTTTGTGACTCCCCACAGACAGCTGACATGACTGGTGCTCAGATCCCAGAAGGATGTGCTCACAAGCTAGAGTGAAGTCTGGGAGGTTTGCTGAGAATAGCCAGACTGCCCCAGGTTGTTTAGTCCCAGGAAAACACCTTTTGTCACTGTGAAGAAGACTTTGAAACATCATTGCTCATAGGGAGGTCTGACAGGTCCTTGAGCTGCCTTTTGTGCTCAGTACTTGCTTGTTTTCAAGAAGTTCCAGTCAGTTAGAATCAGGGAAAGCTTGACCTGATAATCCAGTCTAGAGCTCTGGTGAGAAGGCAAGGTACCCTGAGGCCCAGAAATCAGAGCTGGGGCTTGTTGGACTCTTGGCAAAGTAAGCAGGGGAACAGACTTTTCCAAATCAGGAAATTTCAATGGCAGTGCTAGGCTTCCCCCGATAGTGAGTTGAAGGTTTGAGCTGGTTGTCCTGACTGCTTGTGTAGAAAACTCAAAGTTTAAATATGCTTTCTTTCCTCGCCTCATCTCTTTCCAAATGGAATTTCTCTGCAGTCATCGCCGAGGGAATAGCTCCTCCAAAAAGGATCCTCTTCCCACCAGAGAAGATTTGCATGGTCTGGCAGCAGAGACAGAGTGCTGGAGCAGGGCTCTTCAATGTGGGCAACACGTGCTTCCTCAACGCTGTCCTGCAGTGCCTGACCTACACCCCCCCACTGGCCAACTACCTGCTGTCCCAAGAGCACAGCCAGGCCTGTGAGTGCTTTTAGGAGCATCTCCTGAAAATCTCTTCATCAAGTCCCAGATTCCCAGAATGTAAAATTTGTTTTCAGACAACAGCAGCCCTTTGTCAGCCCCATGAGTCTGTACTCTTTGAACACTGGAGCCTAGAACCCACTTGTCCTAGCCTGCTGCCTTACCCTGAATGAAAACACCTCTTTCTCCCTGGCAGTCTTTATTCCTGCAAGTTAAACCCTCTGTGCTTATTGCACAGAAAGCTCTTGGTTTACCATCCCTCTCTGAAGATTTTCTGCACACTAAAATGCCCTGGGACCATTGGGACATTGGGAGGAGTGGAGTATTGGAGTGGAGTGGCAGTGCAAGAGGAGGAGTATCCCACTGCTGTGGATGTTTTGCTAACCTAAGGACCTTCCCTGTGTCCCTCTTCAGGTCACCAGCAGGGTTTCTGCATGATGTGCATCATGGAAGCACACGTGAACAAGGTCCTGCGTTCCCCTGTCAGTGCCATCCTGCCTTTGGCTGTCCTCAAGGTTTTCAAACGTAAGTCGTACCAGGTGCTTGAACAGGTTTCCTTCCCTCCTTCTATGAGAGAACTGAAACCTTCTTTCTTAGGCATAGGAGAACATTTGGAGCCCGGCAGGGAGGAAGATGCCCATGACTTCTTGTGCTGTACTGTCAATGCCATGCAGACAGCTTGTCTGAGTGAAAGCAGCGAGTAAGCACAAGCAAATCACCCTCACCAAGTTCTGAGCCCTTTGCACTGCTTGGTGTGCTCCCATCAAGGGAAACCTAAACCCTGGGCTTTCAGGCCAAGCAAAACTCTTGCCGGAGATAATGCTCTGTCTTCCCACTTGTTTCCAGCTTGGACCTCTCATCTCAATCCACTACCATTGTCTCTCAAATCTTTGGAGGCTTTCTGAGATCCAGAGGTATGTTTCCTCAACCCTTACTCGCTTTGACATTGCCTGTGTCCTTCTGTCTGCCTGTGCCTGACAGTTGGTCTGGTCGGTCAGGTACAGTGTGTAAATGGGCAGTGTCAGTCAGCTTCCCATTGCTGAGCATTTGGATTTTTCCTTCCAGTCACCTGCGTCAGCTGCAAAGCCGTTTCTGACTCCTACGAGGCCTTCCTGGATATCCCTTTGGATATCAGAGTAAGAAGCTTTTGCAGTTGTGCTTCAAGACATGCCAAGGCCCTTGTAGCTTTCCAGAGTCAGCACATTTGTCTTAAAAATGTGTGCTGTGAGCACAAGAGATCTTGGTGGTGGGTGGGAAGGGGAATGGATGGTGTCCTCCTGCAGAGGCCATGGCACTGGTCTCTCTGTAGGTGCTGTCTTTAAGCTGGTCGAGCAGCATTATCCTCTCTGCACCCTCAATATATCCTCATCCCCCTTTGCTTTGCCCTCCCCTAACACTTGTCTGGCTCCCAGGCCGATGGGTTGGGTTGTTTGCACCACTGATGCCCCTGCATAGTGTCATGAGTTGATGTGAGTGGTGTGGTGGTACGGGGAGGGAGCTCTTGATGGCTCCGGGAGCCTCTGGGACACAGGGAGATGTTCAGCATCCCACTCTCTTTCTGTCTCCTTCTGGACAGCTTCATGGTGGGTCTCTCCAGCATCAGCTGCAGGGGTTTGCTTGTCAGCTCGTGGGAGTTGTTTGGGTGAGGCAATTTCCTGCAGCTCAGTGTGCTCATTTGTCACTCTTGCAGACAGCCTCCACCCTCACTGCAGCTCTGGAGGACTTTGTGAGACCCGAGCACCTGGATGGTGAAAACTGCTACAAATGTAACACGTAAGATGATTACTAAGCACATATTACCAGGAGATCCTGTGTGAGGGAGTTGCATGTCATTGAGCAGAAGTCATCTTCTCATGGAGCTTTGCTGCACACAGAGGAGATGCAGCTTCTTTAAAATAGAGCAGGGAATAGCCTTAGAATAGCAAAAGCTGTGTGAGACAGGACAGGTTGCCTGGCCACCCTGGGGGAGGATTGGGTGCATTTCAGCACTGGGTTCTGTGCTTGGTTTCAAGGTGTAAGAAGAATGTTGCTGCCTTCAAGAAGTTCACAGTCCATTGCGCACCCAAGGTTCTCACGGTGTGTCTAAAAAGGTTTGACTGTTTCACCGGTAGGAAGATCAGCAAGGTTTGTACACAGCCGGTGTGCAGCTTTCTCTTCCTGGAGCAGATTTCCCTGAGCTTGTGCCAAGGCACTGGTCTTGGGTTCGTCATGTTCCCTTCTGGGGAGAGAATTCCCTTGGGAAGACAGGCAAGCACTCTTCTCCAGCAGAGCTGCTTTGGCCAAGAACAGTTTCCTGCCACTCAAAGCATTACACCTTTGTGATGGTGTGCTTTATGGAAAACCAGCTGCTTGTGAGCCCCAAAGATGTATTTACACACCTCTGGCCCCTGGATGTGGCAGGCTATTCTGTGTCATAGGTCAGGGTCACTTCTGAGCCCTGCTGGTGTCTGTGCAGGTTGTGAAGTACCCCGAGTACCTGGATCTTCGCCCGTACATGTCCCAGGCAGAGGGAGAACCCCTCCGTTACTCCTTGTATGCTGTCCTGGTGCACAGTGGGGTCAGCTGTCATACAGGACACTATTTCTGCTACACAAAGGTAGTCAGCAATGTCCTTCCTTCCTTTTTTCTTTCCTTGCCAATGGGGAAAATGTGTGTGGGGAAGACAACTTTGCTGTCGGTGTTACTGACAGCCAAGGTTTTGGGGCAGGAGATGTCTTGAGAGGCTGGACTGGATTTGTTTTGGCATACTGTTTGTTAGGTAGTTTTCTGCCTGTGTTTTTGGTGAGAAACCATGCAGAGATCCTTGTCCTTTCTTTTTCACAGGCCAGCAATGGGCTGTGGTACCTGATGGATGATGAGTCTGTGGAGCTTCGTTGCCTTGACACAGCTCTCAGGCAGCAAGCCTACCTGCTGTTTTATGCCAGGTAATAAGCAACATTCAGATACGTTCAGAAGATGTGTCCTTTTCCCTGTTTATTGGTTTGCTTCTCATAGTGCAGAGAATGCAGAGATTTCTCACCAAAGGCAATTACTACCAGCTTCATTCAATGCTGTGGAACCTGTGCTGCCCCAAGTCTGTCCTTCAGGCTGCTGCCCTGATGTAGCCTGCTACCTGCCTGCTCTGTGATGCTAGACTTTTGTAGAAAAGAGTGAGGGAACTTAAAGGGACCTGCCAGGAAAGATGGGGAGGGAGCCTTTATCAGGAAGGGCTGGACAGGATGAAGGGTATCGGTTTTCAGCTGACCCATTATGGCAGGTTTCCATGAGATATTAGGAAGAAATGCTTGAGTGGAAGGGTGGTGAGAGCATGGAACAGGCTGCCCAAAGAAGCTGTGGGTGCCCCATCCTTGGAGGTTTTCAAGGCCAGGGTGGACAGGGCTTGGAGGGGCCTTGTCTATTGTGAGGTATTCCTGTCCATGACAGCGGGGTGGCACAAAATGAGCATTAAGATCCCTTCCAACCCAAGCAAGCGTGAGAATTTTGTGCAATTCACATGAGGGTCTAGAAGGTATAAAGATGAGGTTTATCTGAGACAGGAGTAGACTTGGTGGGAAGACTCTAGCTAAAATTTCCATTAGTGGCCTTGGTTAAATCTTCTCTCTGTCATACAAACCTCTCCAAGGAAATGAGCGAATCCCAGAGAGGGCTGCAAAAACAGCCCCAAACTGAGATCATTTTTTTCTTTTCTCCAGGTGTTCTGATCTGAAAATTGGAGAAAGGGCTTCTTCCTCACTGGCACCAAAGTATGCCCCTTCCTTCCTTCCTCAGTGGGAAGCTTCAGGACCTTTCAACAGGAGCTTGCAGTGTGCTCCTGGCCCCGGGGTTGCTCAGGAGCAGGTCCTGCTGAGGCGGAGGGACATGAGCAGATCCGTGCAGGGCAGATACAACCTCTGCAGCCCCTCTGTGCAGCACACAGACTACGAGCCCTCAGCGAGGAAGAGGAGGAGGCTGACAACAAATTCCCCGTGTTGTGATCAAACCCCTGTGGATAGAGCAACTCCAGGGCCCCCCAGCTCCCGCTTGAAGCAGGCTCCCAAGCTCAGGGCTGCTCGGAGGCAAACCCGAGCGAGGTGCAGAGAGCAGAGGAGATCCCCACGGCGGGGCTCTGACCTGCACGGCCGCTTTGTGCAGTGCACAGACGACCAGCAGCCCTCTGTGAGCAAGAGGAAGAGGAGGAGAACAAGTTCTTCCCATTGTGACAGAGCCCCAGGAGATTGCGCAACTTCAGGGCCCTCCAACACCAGCTTCAAGCAGGCTCCTGTGCTCAGGGCTGCTCAGGAGCAATCCCGAGCGAGGCTGAGGGAGCGGAGGAGATCCCCAGAGCTGGGCTATGATCTCCACAGCCGGTTTGTGCAGCACGCAGCCCAGCGCCCTTCGGCGAGGAAGAGGAGGGTGCCCATGGCCTAGAGGGGCAGGTCTGAGAAGAGCTCGGGGCACTCTGGGAGTGCTGCAGTCAGATTTTGGCCCTGGCTGAAGCAGAAGGGAAGATGAGCACTGAGGTTTTTATCACAGGTGTCTTTGTTTTCTTCTCAAAGATGAAGAAACAGTTGGTTTATATGGGCGATGATGCTTGTGAATAGAGTAATAGGCTTTAATTAGAATTCTTCATTCCACAGTGTAGATAGTTTTTGCTGCTAATATAGGTCAGTAGTTGAAATCAATATTGAAGCAATTTTTTAATTAAAGCTAGAAAAATAAATGTTAAGTACAGACTGATATTACCCTTGCCAATGTCTCTTTTTCTCAGTCTCAAGGTGAAATCTTGCTGGGTGTCCCCACTCAAAGGAGGAATCTCCAGCCACATTCTGAGAAGGGGAGGGGGGGTTAGACATCTGTCCTGTTGAAGAGTGGGGCTTTTCCAGAGTGAAGTGATGGACTGTGAGTGTCACAGTGCTCAGGGAGCTGTGCCAGCTGGGGCAGGATGCTCTGCCTGAGCAGGGATACAGCAGCTCCAGCTGTGTCCTGTCTACACCTTAGCAGGAATGGCTTGAGCAAGGAGGGCCTCCTGTTTGTAGTGTTAAAGAATGCTGAGACCAGCTTGACCAAACTATCATGTCACCACTGTCACTGAAATCATCAGGATAAATTAAGCTCTCTAATGCTACTTTTAGTGTCAGGAAGCACACATTCCTTTCTTAGAGTGCCCTTCTGGGCAACTCCTCCCACTTTATATTCCAGGCATGATGCTGTGTGGTGTGGATGTCCCTCTGGGCAGTTCAGGTCACCTGTCCCAGCTGTGCTCTCTGCCAGTTTCTTTTGTGAGCCTCCTCACAGGCAGAGCAGAAGATGAGAAAACAAAATGTCCCTGACTCAGGACAAACGTGACTGAGCAAAACCCCAAACTTCAGCGTATTATCAACACCATTCTCATTGCAAATCCAGAACACAGCACTGTAAGAGCTACCGAAATAAAGAAATTAACTCTACCCTGTCTGAAATGAGAACAGTGGCATTCCAGCACAATTGCTGAATTACCTTTGTTAGTTCCCTCTTTATCTCTGGGTTCTGCCCAGTGTCCATGTGGTTCAGAAATTCTACATTCCTTGCATCCAGCTTCAGCCATAAAATGCCTCTTCCAGGTCTGAGACCATTGATGCATATCAAGGTTAATTACAGTTGTTTTAGCAAAACGTAAAGCTTCAGGGCTTTTCCCAAGCTGTGTTCCCACTAGAGCAGCTTATGGCAAACCTTGCTAAATGTTGGCTACAGTGGCATATGACAGAGTGGAAAATTACACGGCTCATGATTAATTAAAAGAAGTAATTAGAAAACTGAATTAAAAGAATGAATTAGAAAAGGTATTTGTAAAGTTCTATCATTTCCAACACCATGAGGACATGCAAACAGAGAATCCCTGATCTGAGGGCAGGAGCAGCAAGGATGTCCAGGCGTTCACATGGAAGTGAGAGTCAGACGGGTCACATGGGAGAAACCAAAGTGGTGCTAGGACCTTCTTCAGCAGCAAAGCCTATTTTGTTGAATAGACCTGCCAAAACCTAATGTAAAAATGTATCAGAGGCAGCCAGTCAGGTTATGCTATAGAAGGGCAGTCCCACTTTTGCATGACAAGGATTTCTAGCATACCTCCCTAAGGTGTGTGAATATCCCTCCCTTGAGCAGGGAAAGCCCTGAAGGTCACTTCTCATGGCTGAGCAAAATAGGTTTGCTCATGGTTGTTGGATGAGTGACATCAATCTCTACGTAATTGTTTTGCCTGATTTCATAGAATTGCTTCTCTGTTGCTTCCAAGATAGTGCACTATACTGTAACACTAGTAGTTAGTTAGGGTGTGTTACTATGCTAGTTCCACTATGTTAGTTATGTTAGTAAGGCTGCCGATGCTATGTAACAAATACTTGTGATCAAGTTATTTTGCTTAATGATTGCAATCAATTTAAATGAATTCTTAATTTTATTTATATCAATAGATTTGGTTTGCCGTCTTTAATCCCACGGGGCAACGTTGTATACAGGCTCAAGTACACCTCTGTAACACTTTGCATAGAAACTGTTGAAGAGTCTGGGGCTGGGCTAGGACCCAGCTGCATGCAGACTTCTCTCTGAGGAGTTTAGAAAACAAAAGTGTCCTTCCTGTACCTGCTGACTTGACAGGAGGGCTTCTGTAGCAAACTTTGTCTGGAGTGGGTCTGTTCTCCACTCACTGATAACTTTTGCAAGGAGCAGGGAGTTGGACTGGATGAGCATTATGGGTCCCTTCCCACGTGAGATATTCGATGATCTGATGATTCTATTACATGGTGGAAGGGGAAAGGGATTTTCTTTTTGCCACCATGGAAGTTGGGAGAAGTATTAGTAAAAACACTGGTAAAGGGAGGGCTGCAGGGAGCAGTATCACCTTCCATCACTAAATTGGACTAGGATTTCATAAAATTAAATGAAGACCAACAGCCATGCCTGGCCTTGCTTATTGAGCCTTCTCCCAAGCACAATGGGAATATCTGCTGGTAGTGGATAACATTGAGTGAGTTGGTCTGTGCTGTGAAAGATGGTCTGACTGCTTGGTGGGCACATCTGTCAAATAAATCTTACCCAAAGAAATAATTGGAATGCTAAATCCTTGTTTGCTGCAGCAGATGTGGCAAAGAAAGTGGGTGATTTTTGGTTGGTTGATTAGTTGGTTGGATGGGGATTACTGGTGTTGTTGGTGTTCTTTTAATCTTTCTGATTAATGACAAACCTTCGGAAGAAGGAGTAGGGGAACCTAGATGTTAATTTGTGGGCAAGAATGATCTTTTTGGTGCAACTTTATCCCAAAGTATATGTGAGGACTGCATCAATACACACTCCTTTGTCTTGGGTTCCTCTACGGCAGAGTCACTGATGGTGTGACCCAGAAAGGAAATATGGGTACAGACACCCAAATGGTTTAAAGTGGGCATGTTTCAGCAGGCTGTAGTACACAGTAGCAGAAGCAGGGGAAGTATCTGGCAGCAGAGGATCATAAAGCCAAGGAGGATTAGCCGTGCCTTAGCAAAACCTATAGCCTGCATACTTCTTCATGATACCCTAAAAAGGGTCCTTCAAATCTGCGAGCGATGAGGTATGCCAGGAAATAGATCAAGGTAAACTAATTTTTAGTTGTAATGATCTGGACATCAACAGGGAAATAAAAATCAAGATTGGCAATGAGTGAATCTTTTGTCCCTTATCCCCAAGTGAATGTGGGCTGCATCTTTGTTTCACCTTCAAATTTTGCTGAGAAAGCATAAGTATGGTAAGCCTGTGTGGCAACTCTGTCATTAATCTGGCTGCATTATGAAGTAATAGTAATTACTGCAAAGTAAAACCAGATCTTGATATTTGTGTGGGATATCTGGGTTTATATAGAAATCATTTGCAAGTTCTGTAAAACTAGAGGTGGCTGTGAATCAGCTCATACACGTGCATCATATTTATCCAACCTCTTAACAACTATTCCTTATTGCTCCAATCAGCACTAGCCAGTCTCAGTGGACTTTATATAGATGTAGTATAAAGAGCTGTGGACAAACCTCTCTTCTGCTTCACTGCAGAGTGCTCAGAGTTGAAAGCTTTCCTGGAGACCTCAACATTTAGGGGTTTTTTCCTATCCTCTCTCTTCTTCTACCACACTCCACAACAGGAGAAACTACCTTTGTTATATTCAAATGGTGCAACTGATGATTTTTGAGACTTGAACTGATTAGTCCATGAAAAGATCTCTGCCACAACAAGTTTCCTTTTTCTACAGAGTAAAAGTGGTAGCTGAGCGTTTGAAGAGAGTGGTGAATATACAGCCTTTGAAGGCAATGCTATGAAAGAAGAATCAGTCAAAAATAGACAGAAACAAAACGCATAAGACTGCCTCATTTTCTTTCGAAGCTTTTATAATCTTTTCAGAAGATCTTCTCAAAATCTGAGTAGTATCTAAATTCCAGTCCTCTTTCTGTCTGTTCAAGCAGGCAGTTGTATTCTGACTGCAGATTTGCCCGGCTGTTTGCAGCTTCATCGGCTGCTGGACACTAAAACGAGGAGAGCTCTGCAAGGCACCAGAGAAGGATGATCCTTGGGAACCTCAGTGGATTGAGTGAATTCAGACTCCTGGGTTTTTCTGGAACCTCTCCTTTACACCCTTTGCTCTTTGTAGTTTTATTATCTCTTCATATTCTCACCTTGATGGCGAACACAGTGATAGCTTTGATAACAAACAGTGATAATCGCCTTCACACCCCGATGTATTTCTTCCTCACTCAGCTGTCCTGTTGGGATATCTGGTATTTGTCAGTCATTATCCCAAGTATTCTCGAGAACCTGATGGTGGGAACAGTGAGTATTTCCAAGACAAGATGTGCAATGCAGATGTTTTCCTTCCTTTTCTTTGGAGTTGCTGAGTGTTTTCTCTTGGCCGCCATGTCCCTTGATGGTTATTTTGCAGTTTGCTCCCCCTTGCATTACACAATGATCATGAGCAGCAGGGTCTGCAGAAGCCTGGTTGTTGGAGCTTACATCTGTGGAACTGCTGTGGGCTTAGTTCACACCCTCATCACCTTCAGCTCACCCTTGTGTGGTTGTGCCATTGACCACTTCTTCTGTGAGATTCAGCCTCTCCTGGGCGTGCTCTGTGGCAACACTCTCCCAAGTGAAATCCAGGTCATTGTGGTGGCTGTCTTTGCTATTCTGAGTCCTTTCTCACTGGTCATTTATTCCTATATTGGTGTCGTTTCCACAGTTCTTCACATGGCATCAGCTGAGAGCCAGGAGAAGGCGTTTTCCACTTGCTCCTCACAGCTCCTGGTTGTGACTGTTTTTTATGGCACTGCAGGCTCCATGTACCTGCGGACAAAATACAGCTACTGTGCATCTGTGGATAAATTCCTCTCCCTTTCTTATTCTCTGGTGACTCCTTTATTGAATCCCATCATTTGCAGTTTGAGGAATAAGGAGGTGAAAGGAGCCCTGAAGAAAAAATGGAGCAAACCTAAGTTAGTGTGGAAATGAAATAGAAGATTTGGGTTGTTCCAGGTGTTTGTGGTGGAATTTTTCACTCTAAATTCTTGTTCAGGAAAATCAATTTCCAGATCTACTTCAGCTATTGGGGAGGAAGGAGGGAGAAGAGTGGAGATTTTTAGCTCTAAGAGGGAGTGTTAGAAGCTATGTTAACATTTTGGAAGGGAATTTCTTCCACATACTTAAGAAATTCTTCAATAAACTTATTTTTTTCCTTTTCTTTTCCTTGCTATTTTTCAAAAACTTGAAAACTGTGCTTTACATACTTCTGAATTTTTGAACCAAAGAGTAATATTCAAGAGCCTGACTTTACTGAAAGAACTGAAAAGAATGAGTTTTCACCTGTTTGCATTTATTTCCTGAATCTGTTTAGTAAATCTGTTGGGGGAAAGGAGAGGACATAGTTCAGGCAACAATGTGGAGCCCAGGATATTATTGAGTACTGATTTTAATTCTGAGATTGTTACTGGGGAAAAAAAAAAAAAAAAAAAAAGAGGTGTGCAGAATTGCATTCCTGCCCCACTGCCTCAAAGATATTTCTTCAATTTTAGAGTCATTGTTTTAAACATGTTAGACCAAGTGTAGGCATTTGAAGTACCTAACCACTGTAATCTTCTGTAACTATTAATACAACTCTTTATATTAAATGCTCAAAGCGTAAATGATATTGGAAAGATAAGGACATGCATTAGTCCTTAAATTAATCCTTCATTCCTGGAAATCACTGCAAATATAAATATCATGAAAGTAGATGTCCTGGTTTGAAAGACAGCTGTTTGCTAAGGAAAGCAGAAGCTTCCCTTTGGACTGAAAAATGTGACCCTTCCTTCCTTCCTTCCGATTATTAGGATTTTGAAATTAAGGGAGCTCTCAGGCAACGATATGGGGGTAGGAATAACAGTTCTTTACTAGTGCAACTAACAAGACAAACAAGAACAACAGCAGCTATGGAATTAGCCACAAACAGACCAGTAACTCAGTCCCAGTGTTTTTTGGCTGCAGGCACCTTTTCCCTGAGCTGCAGTTCCCGGTGCTGGGGGCGGGCAGGTCCCGCAGAGCTGCAGGAGGGCTGGGGGTGATGGCAGAGCTGTCCCAGGGAGAGACAGAGAGAGATGGAGAGAGCTCTCCGCTCACGGTGTGGGTCCTGGGGCTCAGCAGAGTGCTGGAAGGTGGCAGGTTCCAGCGAGAAGGCAGCAGGGCAGGGTCCCACAGCAGTGAGGATGGCTCCCGGCGATGGCATGGCAGGAATGCAACACAGGCGGCGATCGTCCTTCTCGTCCCAACTCCAAGGGGGAAATGGGACCCAGGCCCAGCCTTCCGCTTCCTCTTCTGCATGTTTCAATCTTGCGGGGTGTCCCTCTTCTCTCTCTCCTCCCCCTTGTCACCAGGGCCCAGTCAACAGGTATCTTAGCATGACAATGGGGAAAATTCCACAGAGGGAAAAGGGAAAGAAACAACCCCCAACAGTACAGGGTTCTTAATTGGATGTCATATGAATTTTTATCTTGAGAGTTTGTAAATCCACAAAAAAATTATAAGGTATAATATCCTTTGCAGAAGCTTGACATCTTTGATTTTAATCACATCTTATTTTGGACCAAAAAAATTATTATAACAGAAAATGCTGTCTCATACTTTTAATTTTTTAAATTTCAAATGCATTACAAAAAGAATGCATTGTTTTTTGTCATATTGCTTTATTGCCATTAAAGTTTCTCCCCTAGTCATATATGCTAGACTCCTTACAGCAGCATTCCTAGAGAATTGCACAACTGTGTGTATTATGAAAGAAGTGATGAAGAGGGGAAACCCAAGTAAAAAAAGCAGTGGGGATAAGAAAAGTGTAATTCATAAAACAAAAAACAAATAAAAAGCCCCCAACCAAAAAAAAAAATGGTAAAATATATTTCAGTAAAATGAAAGTAAGCATTAAAAACCTGGGAAGTTTCAGTCTGGTAAACCACCAGGTCCAATTCTTTCTTGATTGATTATGCAAAATTTGTGAGTTCTCAAGTTTGTGGACAACACTAAATCAGAGGGAGTAGACAATGTGCCAAAGGGCCCCCATGTTTTAATGAATCCAGAGGAAGGCTGGATGAGTTCCTTGAACAGAGAGCCCAGCTCTAGGTGTCCAAACCAGGTGGGATTCAGCTGCCTCTTCATGGCTTGATTTTGGGGGAGCTGCATCCATGGATTCACACTTGCCCATCTTAAGTGTCTGGAATCTGAGCCTGAAGGATGGTTTCTATCAAAATGGAAATTAGCACTTCTAGGGCAGGGATCTTGTGCTTCAGAAGGACTCTTTGCAGATGAGTGCTGTCCTCATGGCCTGGAATAGCAGGCATGCAGAAGAACTTACAGGACTGAGTCCCCTCCAGGGGAAGCTGCGTGTTCCTGGTCTCTGCTGGGGAAGAAAGGCTGGTGGTACCTTGGACAGGATGAGAAAGCAGAGAGTCAATGATAAAAAACAAAAATCAACCTCTCCTTCACTTCCTTTCTGACTGAAACTGTAAAACAAAGCTCAGAGAACTCACATTTGTGGGATCAGTATGGTGACGAGGATTTGCAAATCTCAGCTGTTTCAAGAGAGGTGTTTAGCCCTCAAGTTACCTGAAGATCTATGAACCCTGAGGCTCTGTGAATGATTTCATTTGCCCAAGACTACTTGCACCGAACAAAATGAGTCTGCTCTACAGCAGAGCTTGGTCTCAGCTGATGCTAGAAATCTGACTGTGCAGTTGCCTCTTGAAGCAAGGTGCTCACTTTGAGAGAAAGTGTACAGGTGAAAAACTTGTCTTAATTCCTCCAGTTGGAACAGATCTTCAGTATTGTTCCAGAAAACTCTGAATTAACCCCACCTGATCTGATTTCAGGCTCCAGAGCACTGAACGGGAAAGCCTTACTGTGACAGACAGGAGAGCCAGGGGAGAATCAAACCAACCATGGTGCAGAATAAACACAACTAAATCCAGTGCAGAGTTCCAGCTCTGTGCCAGGATCCTTGTGCTGGTCTGGAGCACAGAGGTGCGGGACGGAAACATGAAAACACACGCTTGGGCTCACAGGAATATCCAGAGACAATTAATCATCCTTTCAGAATTTCACAGAATAGGTTAAAAGTGTCCACACCTTGCTTATTTTCATCTTTTGAATGGAAAAGGGGATTTTGAATTTAGCTTTCTGTAAATGCTTTCATTGTATCTGCTTAAGTATAGCTGGAAGAAACCTGACTCCGTCTGGCAATAGAAGTATATGCTACTTGGGAATAATTGTCATAGGTTAAACACCCAGCAGATTGCACCAGTGATTCCTGCTGTCACTAGAATAGCCAGCCCGTGGAATTTTGTGACTCTCATGCCCTTGGTGCTCCAGAAAGATTTTAACTGTAGATTGGCAGTAAATTGGAAAGAAGCCAAAATAAAATAAAACACAAAAACAAAAAGGCAGAAAAGACTGTAGTTCTTAAATCTGAGTAAGTCTTTTGTTTTGCACTGCAGGTCTAGACATAAAGCGGTGAAAAATTAGTTTTTCTAGATAGAAAGTTTTACATCTAGGTATTTCTAATACATACTACATCTTTACAAGGGATATGCTAGACACTGAGCTCTCATTTTAAAATAGTGCAGTAAACCATGCTAAATTCTCCAAACCAATAATTGCCATTTCAGATTTTGTCTGAATCAGGTTTTATTCTTTGCCCAGCCAGTGCCCTCTCTGCTCTTTGTCTTTCTTTCCATCTTCCTCTGTCCTTTCTCTCTGTCTGTCTAACTAGCTCTTTTTTGACATCACTTCCTTGCATTCCTTGGGCTTTCTCCTCTGTCTCCCACTGCTGCAGCTCTCCTTTCTCAGCGGAAGGTCCCAATGCTTTTGTCTGCCTCAGGCTCTGCAGCCACCCAGCCCGGGGCTGTTCACACCCTGCTTTGTGCCAGCCTTCTCAAGCCCCTCGGTACGGTTCTGTTTGCCAGCACTGCCGTGCCCTGCTCCTCAGCACCTCCCAGCCGGGCCCCTGTGTCCGCCTGAGCCCGGCACTCAGCTGCGCTTCTCCAGCCCTCGGCAGCTCCCGCCTCCCTGCTCCCCCTCTCTGCTGTGCTCACACCCGGCAGAGCAGCACAGATCTGCCCCGTGCCCCAGCCCTGGCTCGGGGCCCGCCAGGAGCCTCCACCCTGCTCCTCACCTGCACCAGGTGTGCTGTCACCTGAGCAATGGCCAAACAACCGGGAGCCTGCAGCAGCCACTCATTCCCTGACACTGCAGCTGATGCCTCCATGGGCTTCCTAAAAGCACAGGCCACACAAAGCCAAGGGAATCAAAAGCAGATGTATCTACTGAATAAATAAATTCCATACATCAATATCAATATCAATATCAATATCAATATCAATATCAATATCAATATCAATATTTATTGAAGGGCCTTCAGGAACATTTCAGGCAGACAAAGCCTCCCAGGGGCTACACTCCAAAATGGACCGTGGGTCACGGGTTCTCGTCCTTTTCTAAGTTTGGTCCATTTGCCTATTGGACGTTTATTTCCAATGACAGCTTCAGGTAATGAAGTCATTTACCTTCAGTTTGTTCACCCCCAACTCACTTTTGTTTCCATTTCCTGGGGCCTGAGGCAGTGAGGGGTCCTTGATTGCCAGGCCTGGGCAGGAATTGCTGTGTCTGAGCAGAATGGGGAAGCAGCAGCTCACACTGTGCATGGAGTTTGGAGTCACACGCATAAGAATGGCAGGATTGCAAATCTATGAAAAATACAAAAGCTACAATCCTGGGGCATCAGGGGTGAATAGCAACCAGCTGCCTCTTTGGAGCCCGAGGAACAGCAACTGCCTGCCACAAGGCCCAAAAGCTTGTTGGTCAAATGCAGCAGGAACAAAAGTGCCTCCAGCCATCCTGAGTGGGAATGTGGCTAAAGCTGTGTCGGATCCAAGGCAGCCTGGAGGAAGGAGTGAATGTGAAGCTGCTGAAGAGCTGCCCAGGAGAGGCTGGGGCCCTGGCAGCCAAGGCTCACCCAGTGCAGCCTCTGGGGGTCCCTTTGGTGGGGCCAGCCCAGGGTCAGCCTGTGGGTGCACCTTGGGGGCACACCAAACTCACTGGAAAGGACCCTCTGAGAGCTTGGGTGCCTTGCACAGGAGTCTCACAGGCACAGGCCAGTGGAAGAACAGAGTGCAGTGGAACAGAAATGCCCGGCAGCCTGAGGGCCAGACACAAGTGTGACCTGGCTTGTGACAGCTCTGGGCAGGGCTCTGCTCACTGGGCTCTGTGCTCTGGGGAAGGAGTTCACTGATCCTTCACTCAGGGGAGGCCCTGCCAGCCAGTGAACCCCTGTGCATCAGAGGACAGGGGGAGTCCCAGTGACTGCCACCTGGGAGAGGAGCCATGTGGTTCCAGGGCCCAGGAGCCATGTGCTTCTGTGACCTCAAGGGGATCCATCCCTGTGTGCCCCCATGTCACTGAGGGGCAGCGATGTGGCACCTCTCCAGTGATTGTGACTCACCTGCCCAGGGCTCAGTATCCTGAGAGCAGGCTAACGTGTCAGCAGGTCTTCAGGATAGCTCAGCTTAGTCCTGTGCTACGCACCTCTCTGCCTTTCAAGCAGATTTATTGTTTACTGTCCCCTTCAGCTTTTGTCCTCTCACAGGTAATTATGATTTGACTCTTGGGATAGATCATAGAGGAAGGAGAGAAAAGTCTAGGCTGCTTATACCTTCCTAGCTGAAGGCTGAGCTGTTGCCCCTTCGTAGGCTGTCCACATACAGGCTAGGCTAGAGTTCCTCTTTGCTGATTCTCTTTTCTTTACTATAGCCTAGGATAGGTAAGTAAGGGGTGAGTGCAGTCTGAGGGGCTGGGCTCAGCCCAGAGTGGCAAAAAGCCCACCTTGGATACTGCAGGAAGGAGTGGGACAGAAGGAGAGCAGCAAAGGCTGTAGTTAAGTTAGTGGCTGAAAGCTGGTCACTCCTGCAGAGGAGGGAAAAGCCAGAGAGCTCTGCTGTTGATGCTGTGACAGCAGCAGGGCCTCCTCAGAGAAGGTAACATGCACTGGAGCACTTCAGAAGGACCTTTGAAGCTCCTGGGGCTCTGTCACTGATCACAAAGCTGTGAGCCTGCAGTTCAGCAGCTGGCTCAAGCACCACTGAAACTCTTGATGGCAAATGCTGTTCTTTCCATAGGTTGTATTTCTTTGGAGTTTTTATTCCTTTGGTGAGATGTAGTCATTTCTTTGCAATCAGGTGAGGGGATTGATGCTGATCCCTTCCTGGAGCACGTCCTTGGTCATCCAGAGCTTTGCCCGCTGCTCCTGAGAGGGACGATGGCCACAACAGGGAACAATTCCTGTGAGTACCAGCTTCACTGGCAGCTTTGGACTTTGTGACTCCCCACAGACAGCTGACATGACTGGTGCTCAGATCCCAGAATGATGTGCTCACAAGCTAGAGTGAAGTCTGGGATGTTTGCTGAGAATAGCCAGACTGCCCCAGGTTGTTTAGTCCCAGGAAAACACCTTTTGTCACTGTGAAGAAGACTTTGAAACATCATTGCTCATAGGGAGGTCTGACAGGTCCTTGAGCTGCCTTTTGTGCTCAGTACTTGCTTGTTTTCAAGAAGTTCCAGTCAGTTAGAATCAGGGAAAGCTTGACCTGATAATCCAGTCTAGAGCTCTGGTGAGAAGGCAAGGTACCCTGAGGCCCAGAAATCAGAGCTGGGGCTTGTTGGACTCTTGGCAAAGTAAGCAGGGGAACAGACTTTTCCAAATCAGGAAATTTCAATGGCAGTGCTAGGCTTCCCCAGATAGTGAGTTGAAGGTTTGAGCTGGTTGTCCTGACTGCTTGTGTAGAAAGCTCAAAGTTTAAATATGCTTTCTTTCCTCGCCTCATCTCTTTCCAAATGGAATTTCTCTGCAGTCATCGCCGAGGGAATAGCTCCTCCAAAAAGGATCCTCTTCCCACCAGAGAAGATTTGCATGGTCTGGCAGCAGAGACAGAGTGCTGGAGCAGGGCTCTTCAATGTGGGCAACACGTGCTTCCTCAACGCTGTCCTGCAGTGCCTGACCTACACCCCCCCACTGGCCAACTACCTGCTGTCCCAAGAGCACAGCCAGGCCTGTGAGTGCTTTTAGGAGCATCTCCTGAAAATCTCTTCATCAAGTCCCAGGTTCCCAGAATGTAAAATTTGTTTTCAGACAACAGCAGCCCTTTGTCAGCCCCATGAGTCTGTACTCTTTGAACACTGGAGCCTAGAACCCACTTGTCCTAGCCTGCTGCCTTACCCTTAATGAAAACACCTCTTTCTCCCTGGCAGTCTTTATTCCTGCAAGTTAAACCCTCTGTGCTTATTGCGCAGAATGCTGTTGGTTTACCATCCCTCTCTGAACATTTTCTGCACACTAAAATGCCCTGGGACCATTGGGACATTGGGAGGAGTGGAGTATTGGAGTGGAGTGGCAGTGCAAGAGGAGGAGTATCCCACTGCTGTGGATGTTTTGCTAACCTAAGGACTTTCCCTGTGTCCCTCTTCAGGTCACCAGCAGGGTTTCTGCATGATGTGCATCATGGAAGCACACGTGAACAAGGTCCTGCGTTCCCCTGTCAGTGCCATCCTGCCTTTGGCTGTCCTCAAGGTTTTCAAACGTAAGTCGTACCAGGTGCTTGAACAGGTTTCCTTCCCTCCTTCTATGAGAGAACTGAAACCTTCTTTCTTAGGCATAGGAGAACATTTGGAGCCCGGCAGGGAGGAAGATGCCCATGACTTCTTGTGCTGTACTGTCAATGCCATGCAGACAGCTTGTCTGAGTGAAAGCAGCGAGTAAGCACAAGCAAATCACCCTCACCAAGTTCTGAGCCCTTTGCACTGCTTGGTGTGCTCCCATCAAGGGAAACCTAAACCCTGGGCTTTCAGGCCAAGCAAAACTCTTGCCGGAGATAATGCTCTGTCTTCCCACTTGTTTCCAGCTTGGACCTCTCATCTCAATCCACTACCATTGTCTCTCAAATCTTTGGAGGCTTTCTGAGATCCAGAGGTATGTTTCCTCAACTCTTACTCTCTTTGACATTGCCTGTGTCCTTCTGTCTGCCTGTGCCTGACAGTTGGTCTGCTGGGACAGGTACAATGTGTAAATGGGCAGTGTCAGTCAGCTTCCCATTGCTGAGCATTTGGATTTTTCCTTCCAGTCACCTGCGTCAGCTGCAAAGCCGTTTCTGACTCCTACGAGGCCTTCCTGGATATCCCTTTGGATATCAGAGTAAGAAGCTTTTGCAGTTGTGCTTCAAGACATGCCAAGGCCCTTGCAGCTTTCCAGAGTCAGCACATTTGTCTTCAAAATGTGTGCTGTGAGCACAAGAGATCTTGGTGGTGGGTGGGAAGGGGAATGGATGGTGTCCTCCTGCAGAGGCCATGGCACTGGTCTCTCTGTAGGTGCTGTCTTTAAGCTGGTCGAGCAGCATTATCCTCTCTGCACCCTCAATATATCCTCATCCTCCTTTGCTTTGCCCTCCCCTAACACTTGTCTGGCTCCCAGGCCGATGGGTTGGGTTGTTTGCACCACTGATGCCCCTGCATAGTGTCATGAGTTGATGTGAGTGGTGTGGTGGTACGGGGAGGGAGCTCTTGATGGCTCCGGGAGCCTCTGGGACACAGGGAGATGTTCAGCATCCCACTCTCTTTCTGTCTCCTTCTGGACAGCTTCATGGTGGGTCTCTTCAGCATCAGCTGCAGGGGTTGGCTTGTCAGCTCGTGGGAGTTGTTTGGGTGAGGCAATTTCCTGCAGCTCAGTGTGCTCATTTGTCACTCTTGCAGACAGCCTCGACCCTCACTGCAGCTCTGGAGGACTTTGTGAGACCCGAGCACCTGGATGGTGAAAACTGCTACAAATGTAACACGTAAGATGATTACTGAGCACATATTAGCAGGAGATCCTGTGTGAGGGAGTTGCATGTCATTGAGCAGAAGTCATCTTCTCATGGAGCTTTGCTGCACACAGAGGAGATGCAGCTCCTTTAAAATAGAGCAGGGAATAGCCTTAGAATAGCAAAAGCTGTGTGAGACAGGACAGGTTGCCTGGCCACCCTGGGGGAGGATTGGGTGCATTTCAGCACTGGGTTCTGTGCTTGGTTTCAAGGTGTAAGAAGAATGTTGCTGCCTTCAAGAAGTTCACAGTCCATTGCGCACCCAAGGTTCTCACGGTGTGTCTAAAAAGGTTTGACTGTTTCACCGGTAGGAAGATCAGCAAGGTTTGTACACAGCCGGTGTGCAGCTTTCTCTTCCTGGAGCAGATTTCCCTGAGCTTGTGCCAAGGCACTGGTCTTGGGTTTGTCATGTTCCCTTCTGGGGAGAGAATTCCCTTGGGAAGACAGGCAAGCGCTCTTCTCCAGCAGAGCTGCTTTGGCCAAGAACAGTTTCCTGCCACTCAAAGCATTACACCTTTGTGATGGTGTGCTTTATGGAAAACCAGCTGCTTGTGAGCCCCAAAGATGTATTTACACACCTCTGGCCCCTGGATGTGGCAGGCTATTCTGTGTCATAAGTCAGGGTCACTTCTGAGCCCTGCTGGTGTCTGTGCAGGTTGTGAAGTACCCCGAGTACCTGGATCTTCGCCCGTACATGTCCCAGGCAGAGGGAGAACCCCTCCGTTACTCCTTGTATGCTGTCCTGGTGCACAGTGGGGTCAGCTGTCATACAGGACACTATTTCTGCTACACAAAGGTAGTCAGCAATGTCCTTCCTTCCTTCCTTCCTTCCTTCCTTCATTCCTTCCTTCCTGCCTTCCTTCCTTCCTTGCCAATGGGGAAAATGTGTGTGGGGAAGAGAAACTTTACTGTCGGTGTTACTGACAGCCAAGGTTTTGGGGCAGGAGATGTCTTGAGAGGCTGGACTGGATTTGTTTTGACATACTCTTTGTTAGGTAGTTTTCTGCCTGTGTTTTTGGTGAGAAACCATGCAGAGATCCTTGTCCTTTTTTTTTCACAGGCCAGCAATGGGCTGTGGTACCTGATGGATGATGAGTCTGTGGAGCTTCGTTGCCTTGACACAGCTCTCAGGCAGCAAGCCTACCTACTGTTTTATGCCAGGTAATAAGCAGCATTCAGATACGTTCAGAAGATGTGTCCTTTTCCCTGTTTATTGGTTTGCTTCTTATAGTGCAGAGAATGCAGAGATTTCTCACCAAAGGCAATTACTACCAGCTTCATTCAGTGCTGTGGAACCTGTGCTGCCCCATGTCTGTGCTTCAGGCTGCTGCCCTGATGTAGCCTGCTACCTGCCTGCTCTGTGATGCTAGACTTTTGTAGAAAAGAGTGAGGGAACTTAAAGGGACCTGCCAGGAAAGATGGGGAGGGAGCCTTTATCAGGAAGGGCTGGACAGGATGAAGGGTATCAGTTTTCAGCTGACCCATTATGGCAGGTTTCCATGAGATATTAGGAAGAAATGCTTGAGTGGAAGGCTGGTGAGAGCATGGAACAGGCTGCCCAAAGAAGCTGTGGGTGCCCCATCCTTGGAGGTTTTCAAGGCCAGGGTGGACAGGGCTTGCAGAGGCCTTGTCTATTGTGAGGTGTTCCTGTCCATGACAGCGGGGTGGCACAAAATGAGCATTAAGATCCCTTCCAACCCAAGCAAGAGTGTGAATTTGTGCAATACACATGAGGGTCTAGAAGGTATAAAGATGAGGTTTATCTGAGACAGGAGTAGACTTGGTGGGAAGACTCTAGCTAAAATTTCCATTAGTGGCCTTGGTTAAATCTTCTCTCTGTCATAGAAACCTCTCCAAGGAAATGAGCGAATCCCAGAGAGGGCTGCAAAACAGCCCCAAACTGAGATCATTCTTTTCTTTTCTCCAGGTGTTCTGATCTGAAAATTGGAGAAAGGGCTTCTTCCTCACTGGCACCAAAGTATGCCCCTTCCTTCCTTCCTCAGTGGGAAGCTTCAGGACCTTCCAACAGGAGCTTGCAGTGTGCTCCTGGCCCCGGGGTTGCTCAGGAGCAGGTCCTGCTGAGGCAGAGGGACATGAGCAGGTCCGTGCAGGGCAGCTACAACCTCTGCAGCCCCTCTGTGCAGCACACAGACTACGAGCCCTCAGCGAGGAAGAGGAGGAGGCTGACAACACATTCCCCGTGTTGTGATCAAACCCCTGTGGATAGAGCAACTCCAGGGCCCCCCAGCTCCCACTTGAAGCAGGCTCCCAAGCTCAGGGCTGCTCGGAGGCAAACCCGAGCGAGGTGCAGAGAGCAGAGGAGATCCCCACGGCGGGGCTCTGACCTGCACGGCCGCTTTGTGCAGTGCACAGACGAGCAGCAGCCCTCTGTGAGCAAGAGGAAGAGGAGGAGAACAAGTTCTTCCCGTTGTGACAGAGCCCCAGGGGATTGCGCAACTTCAGGGCTCTCCAACACCAGCTTCAAGCAGGCTCCTGTGCTCAGGGCTGCTCAGGAGCAATCCCGAGCGAGGCTGAGGGAGCGGAGGAGATCCCCAGAGCTGGGCTATGATCTCCACAGCCGGTTTGTGCAGCACGCAGCCCAGCGCCCTTCGGCGAGGAAGAGGAGGGTGCCCATGGCCTAGAGGGGCAGGTCTGAGAAGAGCTCGGGGCACTCTGGGAGTGCTGCAGTCAGATTTTGGCCCTGGCTGAAGCAGAAGGGAAGATGAGCACTGAGTTTTTTATCACAGGTGTCTTTGTTTTCTTCTCAAAGATGAAGAAACAGTTGGTTTATATGGGCGATGATGCTTGTGACTAGAGTAATAGGCTTTAATTAGAATTCTTCATTCCACATTGTAGATAGTTTTTGCTGCTAATATAGGTCAGTAGTTGAAAGCAATATTGAAGCAATTTTTTAATTAAAGCTAGAAAAATAAATGTTAAGTACAGACTGATATTACCCTTGCCAATGTCTCTTTTTCTCAGTCTCAAGGTGAAATCTTGCTGGGTGTCCCCACTCAAAGGAGGAATCTCCAGCCACATTCTGAGAAGGGGAGGGGGGGTTAGACGTCTGTCCTGTTGAAGTATGGGGCTTTTCCAGAGTGAAGTGATGGACTGTGAGTGTCACAGTGCTCAGGGAGCTGTGCCAGCTGGGGCAGGATGCTCTGCCTGAGCAGGGATACAGCAGCTCCAGCTGTGTCCTGTCTACACCTTAGCAGGAATGGCTTGAGCAAGGAGGGCCTCCTGTTTGTAGTGTTAAAGAATGCTGAGACCAGCTTGACCAAACTATCATGTCACCACTGTCACTGAAATCATCAGGATAAATTAAGCTCTCTAATGCTACTTTTAGTGTCAGGAAGCACACATTCCTTTCTTAGAGTGCCCTTCTGGGCAACTCCTCCCACTTTATATTCCAGGCATGATGCTGTGTGGTGTGGATGTCCCTCTGGGCAGTTCAGGTCACCTGTCCCAGCTTTGCTCTCTGCCAGTTTCTTTTGTGAGCCTCCTCACAGGCAGAGCAGAAGATGAGAAAACAAAATGTCCCTGACTCAGGACAAACGTGACTGAGCAAAACCCCAAACTTCAGTGTATTATCAACACCATTCTCATTGCAAATCCAGAACACAGCACTGTAAGAGCTACCGAAATAAAGAAATTAACTCTACCCTGTCTGAAATGAGAACAGTGGCATTCCAGCACAATTGCTGAATTACCTTTGTTAGTTCCCTCTTTATCTCTGGGTTCTGCACAGTGTCCATGTGGTTCAGAAATTCTACATTCCTTGCGTCCAGCTTCAGCCATAAAATGCCTCTTCCAGGTCTGAGACCATTGATGCATATCAAGGTTAATTACAGTTGTTTTAGCAAAACGTAAAGCTTCAGGGCTTTTCCCAAGCTGTGTTCCCACTAGAGCAGCTTATGGCAAACCTTGCTAAATGTTGGCTACAGTGGCATATGACAGAGTGGAAAATTACACGGCTCATGATTAATTAAAAGAAGTAATTAGAAAACTGAATTAAAAGAATGAATTAGAAAAGGTATTTGTAAAGTTCTATCATTTCCAACACCATGAGGACATGCAAACAGAGAATCCCTGATCTGAGGGCAGGAGCAGCAAGGATGTCCAGGCCTTCACATGGAAGTGAGAGTCAGACGGGTCACATGGGAGAAACCAAAGTGGTGCTAGTACCTTCTTCAGCAGCAAAGCCTATTTTGTTGAATAGACCTGCCAAAACCTAATGTAAAAATGTATCAGAGGCAGCCAGTCAGGTTATGCTATAGAAGGGCAGTCCCACTTTTGCATGACAAGGATTTCTAGCATACCTCCCTAAGGTGTGTGAATATCCCTCCCTTGAGCAGGGAAAGCCCTGAAGGTCACTTCTCATGGCTGAGCAAAATAGGTTTGCTCATGGTTGTTGGATGAGTGACATCAATCTCTACGTAATTGTTTTGCCTGATTTCATAGAATTGCTTCTCTGTTGCTTCCAAGATAGTGCACTATACTGTAACACTAGTAGTTAGTTAGGGTGTGTTACTATGCTAGTTCCACTATGTTAGTTATGTTAGTAAGGCTGCCGATGCTATGTAACAAATACTTGTGATCAAGTTATTTTGCTTAATGATTGCAATCAATTTAAATGAATTTCTAATTTTATTTATATCAATAGATTTGGTTTGCCGTCTTTAATCCCACGGGGCACAGTTGTATACAGGCTCAATTACACCTCTGTAACCCTTTGCATAGAAACTGTTGAAGAGTCTGGGGCTGGGCTAGGACCCAGCTGCATGCAGACTTCTCTCTGAGGAGTTTAGAAAACAAAAGTGTCCTTCCTGTACCTGCTGACTTGACAGGAGGGCTTCTGTAGCAAACTTTGTCTGGAGTGGGTCTGTTCTCCACTCACTGATAACTTTTGCAAGGAGCAGGGAGTTGGACTGCATGAGCATTATGGGTCCCTTCCCACGTGAGATATTCGATGATCTGATGATTCTATTACATGGTGGAAGGGGAAAGGGATTTTCTTTTTGCCACCATGGAAGCTGGGAGAAGTATTAGTAAAAACACTGGTAAAGGGAGGGCTGCAGGGAGCAGTATCACCTTCCATCACTAAATTGGACTAGGATTTCATAAAATTAAATGAAGACCAACAGCCATGCCTGGCCTTGCTTATTGAGCCTTCTCCCAAGCACAATGGGAATATCTGCTGGTAGTGGATAACATTGAGTGAGTTGGTCTGTGCTGTGAAAGATGGTCTGACTGCTTGGTGGGCACATCTGTCAAATAAATCTTAGCCAAAGAAATAATTGGAATGCTAAATCCTTGTTTGCTGCAGCAGATGTGGCAAAGAAAGTGGGTGATTTTTGGTTGGTTGATTAGTTGGTTGGATGGGGATTATTGTTGTTGTTGGTGTTCTTTTAATCTTTCTGATTAATGACAAAGCTTCGGAAGAAGGAGTAGGGGAACCTACATGTTAATTTGTGGGCAAGAATGATCTTTTTGGTGCAACTTTATCCCAAAGTATATGTGAGGACTGCATCAATACACACTCCTTTGTCTTGGGTTCCTCTACGGCAGAGTCACTGATGGTGTGACCCAGAAAGGAAATATGGGTACAGACACCCAAATGGTTGAAAGTGGGCATGTTTCAGCAGACTGTAGTACACAGTAGCAGAAGCAGGGGAAGTATCTGGCAGCAGAGGATCATAAAGCCAAGGAGGATTAGCAGTGCCTTAGCAAAACCTATAGCCTGCATACTTCTTCATGATACCCTAAAAAGGGTCCTTCAAATCTGCGAGCGATGAGGTATGCCAGGAAATAGATCAAGGTAAACTAATTTTTAGTTGTAATGATCTGGACATCAACAGGGAAATAAAAATCAAGATTGGCAATGAGTGAATCTTTTGTCCCTTATCCCCAAGTGAATGTGGGCTGCATCTTTGTTTCACCTTCAAATTTTGCTGAGAAAGCATAAGTATGGTAAGCCTGTGTGGCAACTCTGTCATTAATCTGGCTGCATTATGAAGTAATAGTAATTACTGCAAAGTAAAACCAGATCTTGATATTTGTGTGGGATATCTGGGTTTATATAGAAATCATTTGCAAGTTCTGTAAAACTAGAGGTGGCTGTGAATCAGCTCATACACGTGCATCATATTTATCCAACCTCTTAACAACTATTCCTTATTGCTCCAATCAGCACTAGCCAGTCTCAGTGGACTTTATATAGATGTAGTATAAAGAGCTGTGGACAAACCTCTCTTCTGCTTCACTGCACAGTGCTCAGAGTTGAAAGCTTTCCTGGAGACCTCAACATTTAGGGGTTTTTTCCTATCCTCTCTCTTCTTCTACCACACTCCACAACAGGAGAAACTACCTTTGTTATATTCAAATGGTGCAACTGATGATTTTTGAGACTTGAACTGATTAGTCCATGAAAAGATCTCTGCCACAACAAGTTTTCTTTTTCTACAGAGTAAAAGTGGTAGCTGAGCGTTTGAAGAGAGTAGTGAATATACAGCCTTTGAAGGCAATGCTATGAAAGAAGAATCAGTCAAAAATAGACAGAAACAAAACGCATAAGACTGCCTCATTTTCTTTAGAAGCTTTTATAATCTTTTCAGAAGATCTTCTCAAAATCTGAGTAGTATCTAAATTCCAGTCCTCTTTCTGTCTGTTCAAGCAGGCAGTTGTATTCTGACTGCAGATTTGCCCGGCTGTTTGCAGCTTCATCGGCTGCTGGACACTAAAACGAGGAGAGCTCTGCAAGGCACCAGACAAGGATGATCCTTGGGAACCTCAGTGGATTGAGTGAATTCAGACTCCTGGGTTTTTCTGGAACCTCTCCTTTACACCCTTTGCTCTTTCTAGTTTTATTATCTCTTCATATTCTCACCTTGATGGCGAACACAGTGATAGCTTTGATAACAAACAGTGATAATCGCCTTCACACCCCGATGTATTTCTTCCTCACTCAGCTGTCCTGTTGGGATATCTGCTATTTGTCAGTCATTATCCCAAGTATTCTCGAGAACCTGATGGTGGGAACAGTGAGTATTTCCAAGACAAGATGTGCAATGCAGATGTTTTCCTTCCTTTTCTTTGGAGTTGCTGAGGGTTTTCTCTTGGCCGCCATGTCCCTTGATGGTTATTTTGCAGTTTGCTCCCCCTTGCATTACACAATTATCATGAGCAGCAGGGTCTGCAGAAGCCTGGTTGTTGGAGCTTACATCTGTGGAACTGCTGTGGGCTTAGTTCACACCCTCATCACCTTCAGCTCACCCTTGTGTGGTTGTGCCATTGACCACTTCTTCTGTGAGATTCAGCCTCTCCTGGACGTGCTCTGTGGCAACACTCTCCCAAGTGAAATCCAGGTCATTGTGGTGGCTGTCTTTGCTATTCTGAGTCCTTTCTCACTGGTCATTTATTCCTGTATTCCTATCGTTTCCAGAGTTCTTCACATGGCATCAGCTGAGAGCCAGGAGAAGGCCTTTTCCACTTGCTCCTCACAGCTCCTGGTTGTGACTGTTTTTTATGGCACTGCAGGCTCCATGTACCTGCGGCCAAAATACAGCTACTGTGCATCTGTGGATAAATTCCTCTCCCTTTCTTATTCTCTGGTTACTCCTTTATTGAATCCCATCATTTACAGTTTGAGGAATAAGGAGGTGAAAGGAGCCCTGAAGAAAAAATGGAGAAAACCTAAGTTAGTGTGGAAATGAAATAGAAGATTTGGGTTGTTCCAGGTGTTTGTGGTGGAATTTTTCACTCTAAATTCTTGTTCAGGAAAATCAATTTCCAGATCTACTTCAGCTATTGGGGAGGAAGGAGGGAGAAGAGTGGAGATTTTTAGCTCTAAGAGGGAGTGTTAGAAGCTATGTTAACATTTTGGAAGGGAATTTCTTCCAAATACTTAAGAAATTCTTCAATAAACTTATTTTTTTCCTTTTCTTTTCCTTGCTATTTTTCAAAAGCTTGAAAATTGTGCTTTACATACTTCTGAATTTTTGAACCAAAGAGTAATATTCAAGAGCCTGACTTTACTGAAAGAACTGAAAAGAATGAGTTTTCACCTGATTGCATTTATTTCCTGAAACTGTTGAGTAAATCTATTGGGGGAAAGGAGAGGACAGAGTTCAGGCAACAATGTGGAGCCCAGGATATTACTGAGGACTGATTTTTAATTCTGAGATGGTTATTGCGGAAAAAAAAAAAAAAAGAGGTGTGCAAAATTGCATTCCTGCCCCACTGCCTCAAAGATATTTCTTCAATTTTAGAGTCATTGTTTTAAACATGTTAGTCCAAGTGTAGGCCTTTGAAGTACTTAACCACTGTAATCTTCTGTAACTATTAATACAACTCTTTATATTAAATGCTCAAAGCTTAAATGATATTGGAAAGATAAGGACATGCATTACTCCTTAAATTAATCCTTCATTCCTGGAAATAACTGTAAATATAAATATCATGAAAGTACATGGCCTGGTTTGAAAGACAGCTGTTTGCTAAGGAAAGCAGAAGCTTCCCTTTGGACTGAAAAATGTGACCCTTCCTTCCTTTCTTCCTTCTGATTATTAGGATTTTGAAATTAAGGGAGCTCTCAGGCAAAGATATGGGGGTAGGAATAACAGTTCTGTACTAGTATAACTAGCAAGACAAACAAGAACAACAGTAGCTATGGAATTTGCCACAAACAGAACAGTAACTCAGTCCCAGTGTTTTTTGGCTGCAGGCACCTTTTCCCTGAGCTGCAGTTCCCGGTGCTGGGGGCGGGCAGGTCCCGCAGAGCTGCAGGAG